>NC_034184.2:59604674-60287975 GCF_002021735.2 Oncorhynchus kisutch | reverse complement strand
ATGATCGACACTGTGATGCCGTACAATGACTGGATTTGCGAGATCGCAAAGGTACAGTAGACATATGCTGGAGATACGAACTGACTTCACCAGCCACTGGGCACAGACGTCAATTCAAGATCTGTTCCACGTTGGTTCAACGTTTAAACAACATTGATTCAACCAGTGTGTGTGCCCAATGGGCATGCAGTTTCATGTCAGTCATGAACTATTGATGAACATAGAATTTTGACCCTCAACCTTGCAGATGTGCTCACCCAAACTTTTTTTGGTATCCACAGGGGTTACCCCAAAGCCCCATCCCACTCAAGTTGAGCCAGGTAATGCATAGGATCTTAGGAATATGTCCAGTTTCCTGTTTCTCATTCCTCCACTTCCTGTCTCCACTTCCTCCTTCTCACTATCCCTGCTCTCCTTCAAGCTCTTGGCCTTTCCCTTAAGTTAAATGAATCACTGCACATAATGTATAGCACACCTTCTTCTATCATTTAGTTTGCGAAGCATAGTTCAACACAAACACTAAGAGAAAATGTACTCTGTGAAATGTACTATTAAAAATCTAACAGGAAATGTACTCCTTTTTACATGCCTTTTCAGCGGTACAACCCTACAAGGACGGCTGGATTGAGTACAACGACACTCATATTCTTCAACACTGAGAATCTCCCATGGACGAGGCGAGGAATCCGATGGAAGAGAATTCTGTAAAAAGAACTTGGTGATCTGGTGGTCATTACTGCAGAGAGCGAGAGGAAGTTTATATGGAAACAGGTAGACACTTCTATACTGAACAAAAATATAAATGCAACATGAAAAAATGTCAGTTCATATACAGTACCAGTCAAATGTTTGGACACACTTTTTATTATTTTTCTATTTTCTACATAATAGAATAATAGTATACACATCACTACTATGAAATAACACATATGGAATCATGTAGTAACCAAAAAAGTGTAAACAAATCCAAATATATTTATATTTGAGATTCTTTAAAGTAGCCACCCTTTGCCTTGATGACAGCTTTGCACACTCTTGGCATTCTCTCAACCAGCTCATGAGGTAGTCACCTGGAATGCATTTCAATTAACAGGTGAGCCTGTACAAGTTCGTTTGTGTAATTTCTTTCCTTCTAAATGCATTTGAGCTAATCAGTTGTGTTGTGACAAGATGGGTGGTGTACTACATGATTCCATATGTGTTATTTCATAGTTTTGATGTCTTCACTACAATGTAGAAATAGTACAATAAGAAAAACACTTGAATGAGTAGCTGTGTCCAAACTTGACTGATACTGTAAGTAAATCAGTCAATTTAAATAAATAAAGTAGGCCCTCATCTATGGATTTCACATCACTGGGAAATACTGATTTGCATCTATTGGTCACAGATACCTTGAAAAAAATGTAGGGGCGTGGATCAGCAAACCAGTCAGTATCTGGTGTGCACACCATTTTGCCCTCATGCAGCATGACACATTTCCTTCACATAGAGGTGATCAGGCTGGTGATTGTGGCCTGTGGAATGTTGTCTGACTCCTCTTCAATGGCTGTGCGAAGTTGCTGGATATTGGCAAGAACTGGAACTGGCTGTTGAACAAGTTGATCCAGAGCATCCCAAACATGCTCAAATGGTGACATAACTGGTGAGTATGTAGGCCATGGAAGAACTGGGACTTTTTCAGCTTCCAGGAATTGTGTACAGATCCTTGCACATTGGGCCTTGCATTATCATGCTGAAACATGAGGTGATAGTGGTGAATGAATGGCACAACAATGGAACTCATCATGGTCTATAAATGCAATTGTGTTCGTTGTCAGTAGCTTAGCCTGCCCATACCATAATAACCCCGCCGCCACCATGGTGCACTCTCTTCACATCGTTGACATCAGCAAGCCGCTCACCCACAAGACGCCACACAAGTGGTCCTGCAGTTGTGAGGCCGGTTGGACGTCATTCTCTAAAATGACATCGGAGGCGGCATATGATAGAGAAATTAACATTCCATCCTCTGGAAAAAGCTCTGGTGAACATTCCTGCAGTCAGCATGCTAATTGCACGTTCCCTCAAAACTTGAGACATCTGTGGCATTGGGTTGTATGACAAAACTGCACATTTTAGAGTGGCCTTTCCTTGTCCCCACCACAAGGTGCACCTGTATAATGATCACACTGTTTAATCAGCTTCTTGATATGCCACACCTACCTGGTGGATGGATTATCTTGACAAAGGAGAAATGCTCACTAACAGGGATGTAAACAAACGTGTGCACTAAAATTGAGAGAAATACGTTTTTTGTGCGTTATTGAACATTTCAGAGATCTTTTATTTCAGCTCATGAAACATGAGACCAAAACTTTACACGTTGTGTTTATATTTGTGTATATGCAGTCCTGTGACGTCCAAAAAGCTTTGGTTCTTGGGATCTGATAAAGAGAGGATTTTACACTATGACAGGATGACAACAAGTGTCACTGAAATGTTCAATGTTCAATCTAGAAATGGTTGTTTCCTCAAAGAGTTGCAACTTTTTTCCAGATATCTAGAGGATCCGAGGGACAATATTACATTGGAATGACCGTTGGTTTGGATAAGTCTTTTAGGTATGTAAAATGACTGTTGACTGTTCCCTGGACATTTAAAACAACCTGAAGTCCTACCACCTCTTTTCAGAGATATTTGTGCATGAGCATGTTTTGTTTGTCACAGTCCAGTGAACATGCCTGAAATCTGTGCTTCTCTGCCGAGTGGAGAAACGTGTGCTTTCAAGGTGTGTAGTTGATTGAATAGATGCTCACAGTTCAGACTGGGTTTGTGTACTGTATGTTTCAGCTGGTTGGATGGGTCTCCTGTTGTGTTTACCGCGTGGGATCAAAACGAACCCAACTTTGCCAACAACGATGAGAACTGTGTGACGATATACAAGAGTATGGGTACGTCTAATTCCAGAGGGATTTAGCAGTTATGCTCTCGTTACTGTGTTGTTATACTGCAACATCCATGGGACTTTCTCTAACATTCAGGGAACGCTCCCAGGATGTAATTTTGTAAGCTGGGTCTATATCGGGTTGTGTCTCTTTGTTTCTCTGCATCTCTAGGGTACTGGAATGATATCAACTGTGGAGTAGAGCTGGCCTCCATTTGTAAAAGAACCACCAGTTTCATTAACACGACCATGGCCCCCACCACTGTACCCAGGGGAGGTTGTGTCCCAGAATGGATTGCTTTCCAGGGGAAGGTAACTGCTACACTACTACAGTACCACCACCACATACTATAAAATCATACAAGGACATCCTTCTGTAGTCTACATACACCTGCATGGTACACCAGCAGAGAGAACCTCACACAAACTACTTTCCTTATCATGTGATGACCCAATGTGATGCTGACCTGTGTGTGGAGAGTCATTGTCTACATCCCAAATGGCACCCTATTCCCTTTATAGTGCAATACTTTTGACCAGAGCCCATGCACTATAGAATCGATTTTGTTTGCTGTAGTAGCGCGTTCCAACACACAGCGTGTTGATGCATCATGTTTCCACAGTGCTACAAATTCATTGGAGACAGTGATAAGAAGCCATGGCAGGAGGCCAGGACCTACTGCATCAACCAGGGAGGGAACCTGGCCTCTGTCCTCAGCGAGAAAGAGCAAGGTGGGTGAGGAGGCCATCCTTCTAGAGGCTAGAGCTTTGGGTAACCGAAAGGTTGCTCGATCGAATCCCCGAGCTGACAAGATACAAATCTGTTGTTTGCCCCTGAACAAGGCAGTTAACCCACTGTTCCTAGGCCATCATTGTAAATAGGAATTTGTTCTTAACTAACTTGTCAAGTAAAATAAAGTTTAAATAAATAAAAGTGTACACCTCACCGCCAAATCTACCTGAGACAATGGCATTGCCCAAGGTAGAATGAAATAGAATGAACATTGAAATTCTAAAAAGTAATTTAGCATAAAACCATGCTATTAAAATTCTGTCAAATGTTATGTGTTCAATTATATTGAGGATTTGTGCAATTATAAGCATGCAACAAGAAATCTTATAGACATTGGTTAAAAAGTGCCAAATAATTGAAATGCTAACCAATGGAACAGGGGTTGATAATCCTTTGCATGTAAACAGTATATATGGATTCACTTGTTGACTCTTCATTGTTCTGACTGGTCTTCCTCCCAGCATTCCTTACCACCCAGATGCTTGGGAATCCTCAGGACATTTGGATAGGTCTGAACGACGTCAACTCGGAGATGCGCTTCCTATGGACGGAGGGGAGAGGGGTTTCCTATACCAACTGGGCAAAAGGGCATCCAATGTCAGTGCCAGACGGACGATATTCATTTATGGAAGAGGTACAAGACTTACAGTAAAAATAACTGTTTGCTGAACACAGATTAAGTGACTTCCTGGAAACAGATTAAAAATGGTTCTGAATAGAGAATCCCCCTTGAAAGTAGGTAGACTAAAATCTACTTTCAAGGAAGATTCTTTATTGAGAATGATTTTTAATCCAGAACTGCGCCTTCAATCTGGGTTTGAGAACCTTTACATGTTAGGCTTTGGGATTTTGATTGACTTATTGTCAATAAATCCAAATGCAAAACAGCCTTAACCAGTCAAATGAGAATTCTGAAGAGGGGATCTAACCTTTTCATCTCCTTCCCAATCTCTCTTCCAGGTGTTTGACTGTGTGGTTCTGGTGGGCAGCTCTCAAAAACAGGCAGGAATGTGGAAGGTCGAGGACTGCTTACTATCCCGTGGTTTCATCTGCAAAAGGAATATTGGTGAGAAGAAGCCATAGTTCAGTGAGGCTGCTCTAGGTTTGAAAAATTCCAGTAACTTTCTCACAATCTCCAGGTTTTCCAGAAATCCGTGAATCCTCCAAGCAGCATTTTATTTTTTATGTATTTTTTATTTCACCTTTATTTAACCAGGTAGGCTAGTTGAGAACACCTTTATTTAACCAGGTAGGCTAGTTGAGAACACCTTTATTTAACCAGGTAGGCTAGTTGAGAACACCTTTATTTAACCAGGTAGGCTAGTTGAGAACACCTTTATTTAACCAGGTAGGCTAGTTGAGAACAAGTTCTCATTTGCAACTGCGACCTGGCCAAGATAAAGCAAAGCAGTGTGAACAGACAACAACACAGAGTTACACATGGAGTAAACAATTAACAAGTCAATAACACAGTAGAAAAAAAATTGATTCTATATACATTGTGTGCAAAAGGCATGAGGAGGTAGGCGAATAATTACAATTTTGCAGATTAACACTGGAGTGATAAATGATCAGATGGTCATGTACAGGTAGAGATATTGGTGTGCAAAAGAGCAGAAAAGTAAATAAATATAAACATTATGGGGAAGAGGTAAAATTGGGTGGGCTATTTACCGATAGACTATGTACAGCTGCAGCGATCGGTTAGCTTCTCAGATAGCAGATGTTTGAAGTTGGTGAGGGAGATAAAAGTCTCCAACTTCAGCAAATTTTGCAATTCGTTCCAGTCACAGGCAGCAGAGAACTGGAACGAAAGGCGGCCAAATGAGGTGTTGGCTTTAGGGATGATCAGTGAGATACACCTGCTGGAGCGCGTGCTACGAGTGGGTGTTGCCATCGTGACCAGTGAACTGAGATAAGGCGGAGCTTTACCTAGCATGGACTTGTAGATGACCTGGAGCCTGGGTCTGGCGATGAATATGTAGCGAGGGCCAGCCGACTAGAGCATACAGGTCGCAGTGGTGGGTGGTATAAGGTGCTTTAGTAACAAAACGGATGGCACTGTGATAAACTGCATCCAGTTTGCTGAGTAGAGTGTTGGAAGCAATTTTGTAGATGACATCGCCGAAGTCGAGGATCGGTAGGATAGTCAGTTTTACTAGGGTAAGTTTGGCGGCGTGAGTGAAGGAGGCTTTGTTGCGGAATAGAAAGCCGACTCTAGATTTGATTTTAGATTGGAGATGTTTGATATGAGTCTGGAAGGAGAGTTTACAGTCTAGCCAGACACCTAGGTACTTATAGATGTCCACATATTCTAGGTCGGAACCATCCAGGGTGGTGATGCTAGTCGGGCGTGCGGGTGCAGGCAGCGAACGGTTGAAAAGCATGCATTTGGTTTTACTAGCGTTTAAGAGCAGATGGAGGCCACGGAAGGAGTGTTGTATGGCATTGAAGCTCGTTTGGAGGTTAGATAGCACAGTGTCCAAGGACGGGCTGGAAGTACACAGAAGGGTGTCGTCTGCGTAGAGGTGGATCAGGGAATCGCCCGCAGCAAGAGCAACATCATTGATATATACAGAGAAAAGAGTCGGCCCGAGAATTGAACCCTGTGGCACTCCCATAGAGACTGCCAGAGGACCGGACAGCATATCTGGAGAACCTGCCAGTTTTTGGCAAGTTATCGATAACCCTAGTTGAGGCTGTTCAATTCCAATTATTTGGTATGTGGTCCAAATAGAGTAACCCTCTTTAGGTTCCCCTCCAACAAGTCTCCTTTGGTTTCAGATTCTCAGATTGTGGTCCCTGCCACCACAGAGTCAACGAAGACGTTCTACAAGCTGGGAAATGACTCCTTCAAACTGGTGGTCCAGAAGATGAACTGGGACGAGGCCCGGAGGCAATGTAAAGCAAACGATGCAGAGTTGGCTAGCATCCTGAACCCCATCACCCAGGCCTTCATCACAATGCAGAGAAACAAATACCATGAGCCCATGTGGATCGGCCTCAACAACAACTTGGTAAAAGTCTTTACTATTGACATTGCTCTATGCCAATCATTTGGGTTACAGAGACTAAATATTCTAGACAATATGTTGATCAGACTAACTATAAATATGGAGATTTGTGATCTTCAATTTCCTCTTTACAAGGCCCAGTAGTTAAAAAATGACCTAACTTGTTGGACTCTGGCTTTGGTTTAAGAGCTAGTGCAGCTCCAAAGAGGACTTAGCATTGATATGATCTCCCACTGTTATCCATTGGATCTCCTACTCTGACGTGTTCATTTCAGAAACCAAAGTGATTTTGTGTTTGAAAAGCTGCAAGCTTTCAGCTGGACCTTGCTCCCATTGTGTGTTGTCTTTGTCTCTGTCTCTCAGACTGAAGGGCGTTTTAAGTGGGTGGATAACTGGCCTCTATCTTACACCAAATGGGGCGAAGATGAGCCAAAGAACAATATGGCCTGTGTTTACATGGATACGGACGCCAAGTGGAAGACAGGCGACTGTAGTAACACCTACTCCTCACTGTGCAAGAGATCACCAGGTCAGACAAGGCCTTTACTCCATTTACCCACAAAGTCTGTGTTTAATGCTTGATCAATCCAAAAGTGTGTCTTTTAAAAATGTTGTATGCAGTAATGTATCAGTTGTGCCGACATTGACCATATACATCTCATGTACATCAACTTCAGTATGTGAACTTCTCTGGCCTCTTTTAAAGACATAGCCCCCAGCCAGCCCCCTCAGCTCCCTGGCAACTGCCCCGAGCCCAAGAAACGCAAGACGTGGGTTCCCTTCAGGGGTTACTGCTACGCCTTCCTCAACTCTGTGGTGGACAACTGGGCCCACGCCACTGTGGAATGTCTCCGAATGGGTACACACTTCTTCTCCTTCACACCAACTGTCATTCAGACCACAATTGTTGTGTCCCAAACGGCATACTATTCCATGGTCAAAAAGTAGTACACTATACATAGGAACTGGGGTGCTATTTGGGACATACCCAATGTTTTAATTGAATGTAGAGCACATGAACTCATTAATTGAATGCAAGAAATTCAA
This sequence comes from Oncorhynchus kisutch, assembly GCF_002021735.2. NCBI lineage: Eukaryota > Metazoa > Chordata > Actinopteri > Salmoniformes > Salmonidae > Oncorhynchus > Oncorhynchus kisutch. Next base: position 60,280,195 of record NC_034184.2, on the reverse strand, counting down.
AGTGATTGATGGTGATGATGAATACGGGTAGTACGTTTCTCTGACAACAGGAGCATCCCTGGTGAGTGTCGAGGATCCATTGGAGGCCAGATTCATCCAGGAGAACCTTGAGCTACTGCAGGATGGATCCAAGTCATTCTGGATTGGCATGCACAAAAGCCACGAAGGTCAGTACCTATGGTTATAAAATTCTGCGAAATTTCCCAAAATTTCCAACCAGGATTTCTGGAAAATAAAGGAATTCTTGAAAAATTACCGGAATTTTGAAACCCTATCAGTGAATTTTACTGACAACCCATAACATTGAGGCCGCTGGCTCAAAAAGCCTTTTCCCTCGAATATAAAACATGTTTAACTAGCAACATCAGCTAAAATGAACAAATGGCAAGTACAGTACCTACCCATCTCTTGCAATTCTAAGATTATGTCCCATTTACACAACCATGTTAATTGATTTATAGTTGTTCAATGACAATGAATCACCCATGTCAAAGGATATAGGTTTGACCCAATGTTCTTGTTCCAGGCGACTGGATGTGGATTGACAACAGTGTGGTGGACTATACCAACTGGAAACAAGGGATGCCAAAGAGTGAACAATGTGTGGAGATCCAGTCTGATAGTGGTCTGTGGAGCACTAACAGCTGCAACCGGTACAAGTCGTACATCTGCAAAACAGCCAAAGGTGAGTCGGACTCAGCTGATAGATTCAAGTATTTAAGATGGGATGATATCAGAGTCATTATTCAAGTCATCCTGTGTTTGTTTTATCAGCTTAGAATTGTCTTGCAATTATGTTTTGTGAACAACTTTATCTCTTTCTTTTGCAGTCATCACACCAACAGAGAAGCAACCAGTTGCTGGTGAGTGTCTCACAGCAGATATAATTGGTTAGCGTAAAGAATGATACATTTGATCAGTTTTGACAGTCAAATCAATGCTTTTCTTGCTCCAGGGCATAGTCCTGGGATCAGTTTCCCCTCACCCAATCCATAACCATTAGTGGAGAAAATGCAAAACTGATCCAAGATCAGCGTCTAGGGGCAACTTCACTCTACTCCACATGTCTGAACATTATATAGGGCCTAAAACCAATCCCACAATAATTTTGCCAATAACACTGTGACTTCCTTTCTTCTAGCTCCCCTAGTGGAGGAAGCTCCCCATGGTTATGCCGGCATCGCTGTGGCAGTCGTCTTGGTGATAATCACAGTGGTAGGACTCGGTGCCTTCCTACTCCGCAAACGGATACCTACCCCCGTCCTTGGAGAGTGTACTTTCGACAACACCTTGTACTTCAACAACCCCATCCGCCCAACAGCCACTGTGGACACCAAGGGCCTGGTGGCCAACATAGAGCAGAACGAAACAGCTTAGTTAGACAGGACACAAAGAACCACCAACAGGTGAAAACACTTTTGAGACAAGTTTTGATATGAAAAATACCCCAAAAGCATGCTGCTGGTGTTAAGGCCTACCCATTCTGAGATTGCAACTAAATCTGAAACCATTCACATACTATCTTTGTTAATTTTCTTGCTCTGTAAATAATGGGTGAAAATTATATGCACTTTGTGCATATCAGCATCAGGTGTCAAGGATACAGTCCAGATGTACAGCTAAGATTGCATATGCAACCCTTGCACAAATTATAGAATCAACAACAGTAATTTTGTTTGGTTTAGAGGAGCCTTGTACAGATTTATTTGGTGCGTGAAACTAAAGTTCAAAATACAACCACTGTACTTTGCTTTGTTTTTGCCAAGTTATATTGTAAATATATGCTCAAAGAGAGAGAAATAAAGTTTTGAAACAAATGTCTTTGACCTTATACTCTTACTCACACTTCTCACACATTGCATGCTAAATCAATACATACTGAATCCAGGCGCATTTAGAGGATTAATACAAAATGTTTGGAACTATATACAGTAATTGAGGTACACTTAAACACAGCTATCATCACTATGAGGCAGATTAAAGAGGTTATTGGATCGTTCCACCAATTTCGGTGACTTTTAAGAAGTGTGACATGGTCCCCCAAAAAAACTTTTGATTTCACCTAATTTTAACATTCTGTCATTAAGAGTACATGATCAACTTCATAAAAAACATGTTTTCCCATTTCAAGAGGTAAATAAATAAAAAATTACTACGGTTTGACCATAACAGGTTTGATGATTTTCATCTTAAATCAGCCATAAAACCCCTTGTGACAAGAGTAATCCAAGCTAACAATTCTAGGTAGAGAGAACATTATTGTAATGTTACCCGTAATGTCCAGTTTTCCGTTACTCAGGGGAACATTCTATATATAGTGTCTTCTGGAAGTATTCACACCCCTTACAGCCTGAATTTAAAATGTATTAAATGTAGATTTTGTGTCACTGGCCTACACGCAATACCCCAAATGTTCCTAAACATGCATCCTGTTTGCGACAAGGCACTAAATGAATACTGCAAAAAGAATGTGCCAAAGCAATTAACTTTTTCTCCTGAATAGAAAGTGCTTTGTTTGGGGCAAATTCAACATAACACATTACTGAGTAGCACTATTTTCAAACATAGTGGTGGCTCCATCATGTTATGGGTATGTTTGTAATCATTAAGGTCTGGGGAGTTTTTCAGGATAAAAGAGAAACGGAATGGAGCTAAGTATAGACAAAATCACAGAGAAAAACCTGCTTCAGTCTGCTTTCCATCAGACACTGGGAGATTAAATCACCTTTCAGCAGGACAATAACCTAGAACACAAGGATCAAATGTACACTGGTGTTGCTTACCAAGAAGACTATAAGTGTTTCTGAGTGGTCGAGTGAAAATCTATGGCAAGACCTGAAAATGGTTGTCTAGCAATGATCAACAACCAATTTGAGAGAGTTTCCTGAATTTTGAAAATAATAATGGGCAAATGTTGCACAATCCAGGTGTGGAAAGCTCTTAGAGACTCACCCAGAAAGACTCACAGCTATAAATCACTGTCAAGGTGGTTATATTGACTCAGGGGTGTGAATACTTATGTAAATTAGCTATTTCTGTATTTCATTTTCAATACATTTGCAAAAATGTCTAAAAACGTGTTTTGACTTTGTCATTATTAGGTATTGTGTGTAAAGGTATTGTTTGATTTAACAAAATGTGGAATAAGTCGAGGGATATGAATACTTTCTGAAGGCACTGTATGTCAAAGTGTGTCAAATATGTATGTTTATAAACAATTTACATTAAATGCATTATTTGTGTAAACAAAGGGCAGTGAATGGATCAGTGGTTCACCAATCAGACCATTGATGTGCTCGGCCACAGCAACAAGGGGGTGATGTGTAATGATGAAACAAGAAAGTTTCTTTGGAACCATCAGGCAACACAGGAATGTTCATGCAATGTTCCCACAAAACGTGTCTCGAACATTCATATATTATATTCTGAGAACATGGCACCCATGTTTTGTGTATGTTTGGTGGAACATTGATGGAATATTCTCCTAACCCTTAGAAAACTTATGAAACATTAATATTGAATATTCTGAGAACACTGTAATCATGGTTCTGGGTAAGTTATGTTTGACATGAAGGGAATGGTCTCCTGGAAACTGCCTATCTGTGCCTATCTGTGCGTAACAGGGTTGACGTGTTATGCTCGACCCGCTCAGTTTTCCACCACAAAACACCGGCAAATGGCCAAATAGAGCCAACTCAACCGGCTTTTCCACTTTGATTTGACTATTAGATGTTCAATGATTCTTCTGAAAAAAAGACGTTTTTTCAAGGATAAGTTTCACGTGACAGGTTTGTCCTTAAAATGAGGGACAGACATCAATGAATCTCTAATCACATGAAATACATAACACTCTTCAGAAATGACTGTCGAAGCAACAAAAGCACGAGAGCTTTACAATGATGATGACAACTTGAAGAAATGTTGGGGTTAAGTGGGTTAAAATCTTTCTAGAAGTCACAGAGGGTGCACTGAGGGTACACAGAGGGTGCACAGAGGGACATTCTAAAATGTTGAATTTTGACACTTCGGCAAGTTTTCATTCATATTAAAAACCTGATTGATTGAATTTTCCATGTGGTCTATATATATATATATATATATATATATACACTGCTCAAAAAAATTAAGGGAACACTAAAATAACACATCCTAGATCTGAATGAATGAAATATTCTTATTAAATACTTTTTTCTTTACATAGTTGAATGTGCTGACAACAAAATCACACAAAAATGATCAATGGATATCAAATTTATCAACCCTTGGAGGTCTGGATTTGGAGTCACATTCAAAATTAAAGTGGAAAACCACACTACAGGCTGATCCAACTTTGATGTAATGTCATTAAACAAGTCAAAATGAGGCTCAGTAGTGTGTGTGGCCTCCAAGTGCCTGTATGACCTCCCTACAACGCCTGGGCATGCTCCTGATGAGGTGGCGGATGGTCTCCTGAGCGATCTCCTCCCAGACCTGGACTAAAGCATCCGCCAACTGCTGGACAGTCTGTGGTGCAACGTGGCGTTGGTGGATGGAGCGAGACATGATGTCCCAGATGTGCTCAATTGGATTCAGGTCTGGGGAACGAGCGGGCCAGTCCATAGCATCAATGCCTTCCTCTTGCAGGAACTGCTGACACACTCCAGCCACATGAGGTCTAGCATTGTCTTGCATTAGGAGGAATCCAGGGCCAACCGCACCAACATATGGTCTCACAAGCGGTCTGAGGATTTAATCTCGGTACCTAATGGCAGTCAGGCTACCTCTAGCGAGCACATGGAGGGCTGTGCGGCCCCCCAAAGAAATGCCACCCCACACCATGACTGACCCACCGCTAAACCGGTCATGCTGGAGGATGTTGCAGGCAGCAGAACGTTCTCCACGGCGTCTCCAGACTCTGTCACGTCTGTCACATGTGCTCAGTGTGAACCTGCTTTCATCTGTGAAGAGCACAGGGCGCCAGTGGCGAATTTGCCAATCTTGGTGTTCTCTGGCAAATGCCAAACGTCCTGCACAGTGTTTGGCTGTAAGCACAACCTCCACCTGTGGACGTCGAGCCCTCATACCACCCTCATGGAGTCTGTTTCTGACCGTTTGAGCAGACACATGCACATTTGTGGCCTGCTGGAGGTCATTTTGCAGGGCTCTGGCAGTGCTCCTCCTGCTCCTCCTTGCACAAAGGCGGAGTTAGCGGTCCTGCTGCTGGGTTGTTGCCCTTCTACGGCCTCCTCCACGTCTCCTGATGTACTGGCCTGTCTCCTGGTAGCGCCTCCATGCTCTGGACACTACGCTGACAGACACAGCAAACCTTGTTGGCACAGCTCGCATTGATGTGCCATCCTGGATGAGCTGCACTACCTGAGCCACTTGTGTGGGTTGTAGACTCCGTCTCATGCTACCACTAGAGTGAAAGCACCGCCAACATTCAAAAATGACCAAAACATCAGCCAGGAAGCATAGGAACTGAGAAGTGGTCTGTGGTCACCACCTGCAGAACCACTCCTTTATTGGGGCTAATTGCCTATAATTTCCACCTGTTGTCTATTCCATTTGCACAACAGCATGTGCAATTTATTGTCAATCAGTGTTGCTTCCTAAGTGGACAGTTTGATTTCACAGAAGTGTGATTGACTTGGAGTTACATTGTGTTGTTTAAGTGTTCCCTTTATTTATATATATATATATATATATATACAGTGCCTTGCGAAAGTATTCGGCCCCCTTGAACTTTGCGACCTTTTGCCACATTTCAAGCTTCAAACATAAAGATATAAAACTGTATTTTTTTGTGAAGAATCAACAACAAGTGGGACACAATCATGAAGTGGAACGACATTTATTGATTATTCAAATCGAAAACGGAATAATTGGGCATGAAAAAATTCTTCAGCCCCCTTAAATTAATACTTTGTAGCGCCACCTTTTGCTGCGATTACAGCTGTAAGTCGCTTGGGGTATGTCTCTATCAGTTTTGCACATCGAGAGACTGAAATGTTTTCCCATTCCTCCTTGCAAAACAACTCGAGCTCAGTGAGGTTGGATGGAGAGCATTTATGAACAGCAGTTTTCAGTTCTTTCCACAGATTCTCGATTGGATTCAGGTCTGGACTTTGACTTGGCCATTCTAACACCTGGATATGTTTATTTTTGAACCATTCCATTGTAGATTTTGCTTTATGTTTTGGATCATTGTCTTGTTGGAAGACAAATCTCCGTCCCAGTCTCAGGTCTTTTGCAGACTCCATCAGGTTTTCTTCCAGAATGGTCCTGTATTTGGCTCCATCCATCTTCCCATCAATTTTAACCATCTTCCCTGTCCCTGCTGAAGAAAAGCAGGCCCAAACCATGATGCTGCCACCACCATGTTTGACAGTGGGGATGGTGTGTTCAGGGTGATGGGCTGTGTTGCTTTTACGCCAAACATAACGTTTTGCATTGTTGCCAGATGCATTTGGTTTCATCTGACCAGAGCACCTTCTTCCACATGTTTGGTGTGTCTCCCAGGTGGCTTGTGGCAAACTTTAAACAACACTTTTTATGGATATCTTTAAGAAATGGCTTTCTTCTTGCCACTCTTCCATAAAGGCCAGATTTGTGCAATATACGACTGATTGTTGTCCTATGGACAGAGTCTCCCTCCTCAGCTGTAGATCTCTGCAGTTCATCCAGAGTGATCATGGGCCTCTTGGCTGCATCTCTGATCAGTCTTCTCCTTGTATGAGCTGAAAGTTTAGAGGGACGGCCAGGTCTTGGTAGATTTGCAGTGGTCTGATACTCCTTCCATTTCAATATTATCGCTTGCACAGTGCTCCTTAGGATGTTTAAAGCTTGGGAAATCTTTTTGTATCCAAATCAGGCTTTAAACTTCTTCACAACAGTATCTCGGACCTGCCTGGTGTGTTCCTTGTTCTTCATGATGCTCTCTGCGCTTTTAACGGACCTCTGAGACTATCACAGTGCAGGTGCATTTATACGGAGACTTGATTACACACAGGTGGATTGTATTTATCATCATTAGTCATTTAGGTCAACATTGGATCATTCAGAGATCCTCACTGAACTTCTGGAGAGAGTTTGCTGCACTGAAAGTAAAGGGGCTGAATAATTTTGCACGCCCAATTTTTCAGTTTGTGATTTGTTAAAAAAGTTTGAAATATCCAAAAAATGTCGTTCCACTTCATGATTGTGTCCCACTTGTTGTTGATTCTTCACAAAAAAATACAGTTTTATATCTTTATGTTTGAAGCCTGAAATGTGGCAAAAGGTCGCAAAGTTCAAGGGGGCCGAATACTTTCGCAAGGCACTGTATATTATAGTATATATATTAAAGGGCACTTCATTTAATATAACAGGCTTTTAAAATTCAATATTGGTGCACAATTTCTACTTAAAATATCAAAGAGCAGTCATTTCGTGGAACAACCCTATTACACATATTTACGAGGACAGGAAGAGATGGAAAGAGAGAGGAGAGAGCTCAAATTAATGTTACCATTAGGACCACAAAGAGCCTCAGAAAGGAGAGTGGTGTGGAATGTCCAGTGTGCCCTTTAGGCTGTGCAACCCTGTCCAACAACACAAAGGAAACACAGTGCCTCAAAACCCACTCAAACCTAACTGTCAGCAGGTCCTTAACTACACACACACACCAGTTACGGTAATTAACAACTTCTGAGAGAAAAGAGAAAAAACAGACGTTGATTAAAATTCACTCCTTAACTCAGTCAGTCACTAAGTTAGTCAGCGAATCAAGTTAGTAAGACACTAACCCAGCTAACAATTCTAGGCAGAAAGAACATTTTTGTAACCCTAATGTTCCCCTAATATTCCCCTAATGTTTGTGTCTAGTTTTCCGTTAGTTCGTGGAACATTCTATCTATGTTAGCAAAAACCTTCTGCTAACCTTTTTGGTGTTAAAGTTAGGAGACCATTGTCTTAATGTCAAACATAACTTACCCAGAACGTGGTTACAATGTTCTCAGAATATACAACAATGTTCTAAAAGCATTTTATGGGACATTGCAAGAACATTCATGCATTCATTGTTCTGAAAAACAGCCCCAGATCATTATTCCTCCTCCACAAAACTTTAGAGTTGGCACTATGCATTTGGACAGGTAGTGTTCTCCTGGCATCCTCCAAATCTAGATTAGTCCGTCGGACTGCCAGATGGTGGATAGTGACTGATTCATAACTCCAGAGAATGCGTTTCCACTGCTAGTCCAACGGGGTTGAGTTTTACACCACTCCAGCCGACGCTTAACATTGCACATGGTGATCTTAGACTTGTGTGAGTGCGGATGCTCGGCCATGGAAACTCATTTCATGAAGCTCCTGACCCACAGTTCTTGTGCTAAAGTTGATTCCATAGGCAATTTGGGAACTCAGTAGTGAGTGTTGCAACTGAGGACAGACCATTTTCACACGCTGCGCCCTTCAGCACTCGGCGGTACCGTTATATGAGCTGGTGTGGCCTACCACTTTGAGGCTGAGCCGTTGTTGCTCCTAGACGTTTCCATTTCACAATAACAGCACTTACAGAAATGGGACAAATGAACTTGTTGGAAAGGTGGCATCCTATGACGGTGCCATGTTGAAAGTCACTGAGCTCTTCAGTACGGGCCATTCTACTGCCAATGTTTGTCTATGGAGATTGCATGTCTGTGTGCTCTATTTTATACACCTGTCAGCAACAGATATGTATAGGGGTAAGGTGACTAAGCAACAGGATAAAAGATAAACAGAGTAGCAGAAGCTAGTATGTGTGGGTGTGCGTGTGGGTAGTCAGTATAAATGTATGTGCATATTATGTGTGAGTGAGCAGATGATGGCATGAGTCTGTGTGCGTGAGTGTGTAGGGCCCTGTGAGTGTGCATAGAAACAGTGAAATACAAAAAATAAAAGGTCAATAAAGATACAAGATTAACTTAGAAATTATTGTAGCTATTTTGTTAGCTATTTATCAGTCTTATTGCTTGGGGATAGAATCTGTTGTGCCTGTTGGTGCCAGACTTGATGAACAGGTACCGCCTGCTGAGCTAAAGCAGAGAGAATAGTCTATGGCTTGGGTGGTTGGAGCCTTTTTTTCTGGGCCTTCCTACCATACCACCTGATATACAGTGTCAGTCAAAAGTTTGGACACACCTACTCCTTCAAAGGTTTTTCTTTATTTTTGCTATTTTCTACATTGTAATGTAATGGTGAAAACATCAAAACCATGAAATAACACATGGAATAATGTAGTAACCAAAAAAGTATTAAACAAATCAAAATATATTTTAGATTTTAGATTCTTTAAAGTAGCCACCCTTTGCCTTGATAACATCTTTGCACACTCAGCATTCTCTCAACCAGCTTCATGAGGAATGCAGTCTTGAAGTAGTTCCCACATATGCTGAGCACTTGTTGGCTGCTTTTCCTTCACTCTGTGGTCCAACTCATCCCAAACCATCTCAATTGGGTTGAGGTTGGGTGATTGTAGCGGCCAGGTCATCTGATGCAGCACTCCATCACTCTCCTTATTGGTCAAATAGCCCTTACACAGCCTGGATGTGTGTTGGGTCATTGTCCTGTTGAAAAACCAATCATAGTCCCACAAAGTGCAAATTAGATGTGATGGCGTATCGCTGCAGAATGATGTGGTAGCCATGCTGGTTAAGTGTGCCTTCAATTCCAAATAAATCACTGGCAGTGTCTCCAGCAAAGCAACCCCACAATCACAGCTCCTCCTCCATGTATTACGGTGGGAACCACACATGCGGAGATCATCCGTTCACCTACTCTTCGTCTCACAAACACACAGCGGTTGGAAGCAAAAATAAAACATCAGACCAAAGGACAGATTTCCACCAGTCTAATGTCCATTGCTCGTGTTTCTCGGCCCAATTCAACCATGAAAGCCTGATTCAAGCAGTCACCTCTGAACAGTTGATGTTGAGATGTGTCTGTTACTTGAACTCTGTGAAGCATTTACAGTGGGGCAAAAAAGTACTTAGTCAGCCACCAATTGTGCAAGTTCTCCCACTTAAAAAGATAAGAGGCCTGTAATTTTCATCATAGGTACACTTCAACTATGACAGACAAAAATATTTGTAAAAATCCAGAAAATCACATTGTATGATTTTTAATGAATTTATTTGCAAATTATGGTGGAAAATAAGTATTTGGTCACCTACAAACAAGCAAGATTTCTGGCTCTTACAGACCTGTAACTTCTTCTTTAAGAGGCTCCTCTGTCCTCCACTCGTTACCTGTATTAATGGCACCTGTTTGAACTTGTTATCAGTATAAAAGACACCTGTCCACAACCTCAAACAGTCACACTCCAAACTTCACTATGGCCAAGACCAAAGAGCTGTCAAAGGACACCAGAAACAAAATTGTAGATCTGCCCCAGGCTGGGAAGACTGAATCTGCAATAGGTAAGCAGCTTGGTTTGAAGAAATCAACTGTGGGAGGAATTATTAGGAAATGGAAGACATACAAGACCACTGATAATCTCCCTCGATCTGGGGCTCCATGCAAGATCTCACCCTGTGGGGTCAAAATGATCACAAGAACGGTGAGCAACACAGTAACACACTACGCCGCCAGGGACTCAAATCCTGCAGTGCCAGACGTGTCCCCTGCTTAAGCCAGTACATGTCCAGGCCCGTCTGACGTTTGCTAGAGAGCATTTGGATGATCCAGAAGAAGATTGGGAGAATGTCATATGGTCAGATGAAACCAAAATATAACTTTTTGGTAAAAACTCAACTCGTCGTGTTTGGAGGACAAAGAATGCTGAGTTGCATCCAAAGAACACCATACCTACTGTGAAGCATAAGGTTGGAAACATCATGCTTTGGGGCTGTTTTTCTGCAAAGGGAACAGGACGACTGATCCGTGTAGAGGAAAGAATGAATGGGGCCATGTATTGTGAGATTTTGAGTGAAAACCTCCTTCCATCAGCAAGGAAATTGAAGATGAAACGTGGCTGGGTCTTTCAGCATGACAACGACCCCAAACACACCCCCCGGGCAACGAATTAGTGGCTTCGTAAGAAGCATTTCAAGGTCCTGGAGTGGCCTAGCCAGTCTCCAGATCTCAACCCCATAGAAAATCTTTGGAGGGAGTTGAAAGTCCGTGTTGCCCAGCAACAGCCCCAAAACATCACTGCTCTAGAGGAGATCTGCATGTAGGATTGGGCCAAAATACCAGCAACAGTGTGTGAAAACCTTGTGAAGACTTACAGAAACGTTTGACCTCTGTCATTGCCAACAAAGGGTATATAACAAAGTATTGACCAAATACTTATTTTCCACCATAATTTGCAAATAAATAAATTAAAAATCCTAAAATGTGATTTTCTGGATTTTTTTCTTATTTTGTCTGTCACAGTTGAAGTGTACCTATGATGAAAATTACAGGCCTCTCTCATATTTTTAAGTGGGAGAACTTGCATAATTGGTGGCTGACTAAATACTTTTTTGCCCCACTGTATATGGACTGCAATCTGAGGTGCAGTTAACTAATTAATTTATCCTCTGCAGCAGAGGTAACTCTGGGTATTCCTTTCCTGTGGCGTTCCTCATGAGAGCTAGTTTCATCATAGCGCTTGATAGGTTTTGAAGAAACTTTAAAAGTTCTTGAATTTTTCCAGATGAACTCACCTTCATGTCTTAAATTAATGATGGATTGTCATTTGGGCCGGCAGAGTAACCTAGTGGTTAGAATGTTGGACTAGTAACCGGAAGGTTGCAAGTTCAAACCCCCGAGCTGATAAGGTACAAATCTGTCGTTCTGCCCCTAACAGGCAGTTAACCCACTGTTCCTAGGCCGTCATTGAAAATAAGAATTTGTTCTTAACTGACTTGCCTAGTTAAATAAAGGTTAAATAAAAATGTATCTTTGCTTATATGAGCTGTTCTTGTCATAATATGGACTTAGTCTTTTACCAAATAGAGCTATCTTCTGAGCTATCTTCTGTAGTAACCAAAAAATATACACTTTTTTGGTTACTACATGATTCCATATGTGTTATGGCATTTTATAGTATATTCTACAATGTAGAAAATAGTACAAATAAAGAAAAACCTTTGAATGAGTAGGTGTGTGCAAACTTTTGACTTGTACTGTAGATAACCTGGATGGTAGGAAGCTTCTCCCCAGTGATGTACTGGGCTGTCCGCACCACCCTCTGTCGCACCATGCGATCGAGGGTGGTGCTATTGCCATAGCAGGCAGTAGTGTAGCCAGTCAAGATGCTCTCAATGGTACAGCTGCAGAACTTTTTGAGGATTTGAGGGCCCATGCCAAACTTTTTCAACCACCTGAGGGGAAGAGGCACTGTCGCCCCTTCTTCATGACTATGCGCGTGTGTATGGACCATTTGAAGTGTTTAGCGATTTGGACATGAGGAGCTTGAAGCTCTCGACCTGCTCCACTGCAGCACCATCAATGTGAATGGGGGTGTGGCAGAGGTTATGGGGTTGGCCTATCAGGAAGTCCAGGATCCATTTGCAGAAGGAGGTGTTCACACCCAGAGTCCTAAGCTTGGTGACGCGCATGGAGGGAGCAATGGTGTTGAACGCTGAGCTGTAGTCAATTAACATTATTCTCACATAGGTATTCCTTTTATCTAGATGGGTGAAGGCAGTGTGGAGAGCAATCTATGGATCTGTTGGGGCGGTATGCAAATTGGAGTGTGCTTAGGGTGTCTGGGATGATGATTACAGAAGTGAGTTCTACATGGCAGTAGTCATGGTGGCATGACCTGATTAATGAGCTTTCTCATGTCGGCCTCGGAGAGTGAGATCACCCAATCTTCTGGGCCGGTGATGGCCCTCACATCCGGCACGATGTTGTTGTCAAAGCATGCATAAAATGCATTCAGTTCGTCTGGTAGAGAGGCATCATTGGGCAGATCACAGTTGGGTCTTCCTTTGTAATCCGTAATGGACTGTAGACCCTGCCACATGTGCCAGTTGGCAGAGCCTGTTTAATATGATTTCACCTTATTCCTATATTGTCCTTTTGCTCGTTTGATGACTCTGCGGAGTGTCATAGTGGGGTTGTGTATGACAGCTCTGTGTGTGGTAGCCCTGTCCTTTAGTTTAGCGCCAACCTCTGTGTTAATCCAGGGTTTTTGATTGGGGAAGCAGCGAACCCTCACCGTGGGGACAACGTGGCCGATACATTTTCTAATGAAGCCGGTAATGGAGGTGGTTAGCTCGTCAACAATCTCAACGGCATCTCAAAGCATATTCCAATCAGCGCTAGCAAAGCAGTCCTATAGCATAATCTCTGATTCTGGTTACCATTTCTCAACGGAGCGTTTCACAAGTACTTCCTGTTTCTTTTCTGCTTGTAAACAGGAAGCAGGAGTACGGAGTCATGATCAGATTTGCAGAATGGCAAATTTCTTGCTTGTGGTCTAGGACTTTATCGCCGCTAGTGGTATTGGAGATGTGTTGATGGAATTTGGGCATAACATGTCTTAGAGACGCAGAATTAAAATCGCTGGCAACCAGAAAAGCAGCCTCTGGATGTAGCTTTTCTTGTTGGTTTATAGCCTTGTACAGTTCATTAAGTGCCAACTTGTTATTTTCTTGTTTTGAGGTTGAAAGTATACAACAGTAACGATAACAGCTGAAAACTCCCTCGGGAGGTAGAAGGGTCGGCATTTGCCAATCCGGTATTCCAAGATGGGTTAACAGTGGGTTGACACTTCCACCGCACTGGAGTTAGCACACCAGTGTATGTTGATGCAGAGGCAAACCCCTCCCCGCCTCGATTTCCCTGACTCCACTGTCCTTTCCGCCCAGTGAGTTGGATAGCCATGGGGGGTATCTTGTCCGAGAGCCATGTTGCAGAAAAGCAAAGAATATTGCAGTATCGAGAATCACGATGGTAGCAAATCCGCGATCGGAGGTCATCCATCTCATTATCAAGTGACTGTACATTGGCCAGTAGAATGGAGGGAAGTGGCTGGTTTTCCCCTCACCTTAATCTCAGCAGGATCCCCCCTCTTGCCTTTGTAACAACGGCGTTTCCTCTTGGGTGGCCTGAAAATTGGGTCGTAATTACATATAGAGCCCCTGGCAGATTAATCGAAGTTGAAGCTGAAATTAGGGTAAGTAACTGTCGATCTGATGTTCAAAAGTTCTTGTCGGTTGTAAGAAATAATAGTGGATACATATCGTGAAAATAAAGTAAAGTAATTTCGTGAAAATAAAGGGTTGCAAAACGGCGCCATCTTAATCATGCAACGTACCCATTAAACGTGTCTATAACATTAATATCTTAAGTTCTGAGAACATGGTAATCCGATTCTGGGTAAATTCTAATTGACATTAATGGTCTCCGGAAAACATTCCTTGCTCATAAGGGAAACATTCATATAAAATGAGACTCTTAAGTGAACGTTGTGGAAATATTTGTTGAAACCTGAGAAGTCAGTCAGTCCCTCAGTCACTAATTCAGCCAGGCAGTCACTCAATCAGTCAGTCAGTCACTCAGTCATTCAGTCAGTCAGTCAGTCTCTAAGTCACTCAGTCAGTCAATCAGTCAGTCAGTCATTCAATCAGTCATTCAGTCAGTTAGTCAGTCAGTCCGTCAGTCACTAAGTCAGCCAGTCAGTCACTAAGTCACTCACTCACTTAGTTACATTCAATTACATGCAATGCAATGCAAGTCATCTGCAAAGAAAATATTTATAGCTATTACTGTATTACATAACAGCAGACTGCGGTCTATTTGGAGTGTGCATACTGATTGCTCTGTGGCAAAGAGCTTGCAGGAATGAGCAGTTCTCAGAACAGTGCTCTCTCAGGCTTCAATCATTCAACTAGATCATCTACACCCTTCCATTCTACCCTGCCCACCACCCCTTCCAACCCTCTCCCTCGCCCACCCCCAGCCTGTGGTGTGCTGCTCCCAGTGCCCTCGTTGTTTCTCCATGGCAACCGGAGCACTATAAGGCAGGGGAACTGGCAGCTAATCCTCAGGAGCTTACACAATTCTTACTTCTTCTCATAAGAGGTTTTTACCAATGCAAGGGATTCTCCGAAAACAACACAAACCCTTCCTCTCCATCCACCAGAGTAAGAAAACAAAAGGTAGAGAGGGAAAAACGGTAGGTAGCTAGGTCTCTTCATGTTTCATAAAATGTTTTGTTTCATCTTTTTCCAATGGTAGTTTTGGATGGGTATACCGTTTTATACGGTCTTACAGAAGTGTGTGTTGTTCAGATTTGTCTGACATGCAGGGTACGTTGTGTGTGGGAGGATGTTGCGAATGCGTTCAGAGGTAGTGTTGGCGTGCGTGCACTTGTGCGTTTGACCTGTGGTGACTCAGGGACCGTACAAAACAAATACAGCAAAAAATACTTCTATGTTAATGTCTGGGGATCTGCTTCGGGCATCTGGGACAGTTACTCAGCATGCCCCTTCCTGTATTAGTACATCCTCATGTTGTGGGATTCATCTGTGTTCTACAGCTATTTATTATTGTTTAGATGCGTGATGGGTAATCTGACTCATTGGTGAGCAGGTGGACATCCAGTGGGATTTTCAATTAGAAAAACAACTTGAACATCTATTTCTATACAGTAAGTGTGCATGTGTTCATGGAAAGTGTTCCACCAGAATGTGTTATAGCCTCTGTGTTCTGGTAATATGGCTTAACTCTCTAATCTGCAACATTTTCCTTCGGAGGAATGTTGTTGTTCAGATGTGAGGCCAGGAGTTTAGAATATCCCTATGTCTGTCTGATCTGCAGCTAATAGTCCACGCAAAGGGAACTTTTTCCCCCAAAACATGATACACACGTTAACTGCTGAGTGCATCCACTCAGGAGAGTTTCTCCAGCCATTTGGCCCTTGTCTCATTACCAACATGCTGTATAGCAGGCTCTGTCCATATGGAGCAATTACTGTATTTAAACTCAAAGTCCTTCCCTTCATGCTCCCTCCCGTGCCCCCTTTTTCTTTCTCCCCTTCTCGCACCCACTCCCTGCCCTTAGTTCTCTCTCACTTGCTTGCACTAATCCCTTTGTTGTGGAGTATTGAGGGGCCAGGGCTCTTGGCTGACTGGCCATGCCTGTGTAATGGGGGCTAATTCGGGTGAAGGGTGCCCAGCCAGCCCTCCTGCTGGCCATCCTCCACTAGATTAGGCGGGGCGGGTACATTTTTAAGGCCTCCCTCAGCCCAAACACATTCTCCCTCTCGTTGCTTCTAGCATCGCTCTCTCTCTAACTCTCTTTCTCTGTCTGTCTTTCTCAATCCTATTTTCCCTGCCTGATAAAACTTCTCTCTTCCTCTCTGTCTTCCTCGAACTCTTTGCTGCACTCTCTCCTTCTCTTTCATTTCCTGTCCTCCTTGTCGTCTCTCCATCTAGCCCTAAGTCAGTGGCAGGGGTCCCAGCAGGGAGATGGGGGTCCCAGGTGGGACCATGCGGTTCTGGAGCCATGCTGTCCCCACATTGCTCCTTCTACCCCTGTGTCTGCTGGGGAGGATCGTGGAGGGCCAGGCCCCAGAACAGGGCAAGGAGAGGGGCTACCTGCAAGAGGCCATCAGGGCTCTACAACTTGGGTCTCAGACCCAGCTCCAGAGGGACCAGACAGGGTTCCTACTCTCCACTGTCCTCCAGGCTGTGCACTGTGCAGAACGGATTGGGGGATCACAGGAGCTCTGTGACAAGGTAAGGCCTAGAACATTCTATGACATCCAACTGTTACTCTCTATCTGCTATGGGGTTCAATGTATTACATTCTACTATATGACACTTTTATTCCATTTAAGGTTTTACTCCCAAAAATAACATTAATGTTAACAGCAATTACTACCACAGTAGATACGATCTGCATTCACTCCTGTCTGTTCATTCTTTCAACCCTGCTTGTCATGGTTGGAATGTGAGTGTGTGGAAGCTTAAGGCCTTGCCCTCTATGCAGCACTCATGCTGAGTGGCTTTAGAGGTCCCTCAATTTGACAGAACACTACATAAAAATGTGGTCTGTGAGGCACAGGGTTTCTGTGTGTTTGTATGGGTGGGATTACAGTGTGTGTGTGTGTGTGTCTCTGTGTGTCTGTCTCTGTGTGTCTGTGTGTGTGTGTGTGTGTGTGTGTGTGTGTGTGTGTGTGTGTGTGTGTGTGTGTGTGTGTGTGTGTGTGTGTGTGTGTGTGTGTGTGTGTGTGTGTGTGTGTGTGTGTGTGTGTGTGTGTGTGTCAGAAGCCCTGAATGGAGGTCTCATTTGAGCAGGGGTTTTAGAAATTAAGAAAGCAACTCATTCATTAGAAACGGACTCTTATGACCCTGAAACATTGTGCATTGAAAATATTTGCAAGGGTTAGTGCCTTGCCCACTCTCTTCCTCTTGTGTGTGTTCATGTGTTTGTCTGGCCAGGACTGTATTCACACTAACACAAAGCTCCCCATTTGGGTAAAACAGGCCTTATTATCAAACAATGAAGGGAGTTAAAGAATAAAAAAAATATCTGTGAATTATATGGATTCAATTGCCTTGCACAGGGGGAAAAGCATATTGCCTCTTAATTTATATGACCTCAACACAAAACAAAATGTTAACTGTAACAAAGAACATGCCTTAGATCGTTAGCACAAAGTGTTTGCTTGATGGCTTTAAGTCCTTTTAGTCAAATTGACAGATTTCTTATTAATCACTCTATTCGCATTCACTGATGGCTGGCCAATTTGACCTGGATAAAAATGAGTTACTGTAAATCCATTTGTACTGTTTCCATAGCACAGGGTGTATGAGTTGATATATACAGTACCTGTCAAAAGTTGGGACACACCTACTCATTCAAGGGTTTTTCTTTATTTGTACTATTTTGTGCATTGTAGAATAATAGTGAAGACATCAAAACTATGAAATAACACATATGGAATCATGTAGTAACCCAAAAAATGTTAACAAATCCAAATATATTTGAGATTTGAGATTCTTCAAAGTAGCCACCCTTTGCCTTGATGACATCTTTGCACACTCTTGGCATTCTCTCCACCAGCTTCATGAGGTAGTCACCTGGAATGCTTTTCCAACAGTCTTAAAGGAGTTCCCACATATGCTGAGCACTTGTTGGCTGTTTTCCATTCACTCTGCGGTCCAACTCATCCCTAACCATCTCAATTGGGTTGAGGTCAGGTGATGGTGGAGGCCAGGTCATCTGATGCAACACTCCATCACTCTTCTTTTTGGTCAAATAGCCCTTACAGGTATGTTTTTGGTCATTGTCCTGTTGAAAAACAAATTATAGTCCCACTAAGTGCAAACTAGATGTGATGGCGCATCGTTGCAGAATGCTGTGGTAGCCATGCTGGTTAAGTGTGCCTTCAATTCCAAATAAATCACTGACAGTGTCACCCCCACACCATCACACCTCTTCCTCCATGCTTCACGGTGCGGAGATAATTCCTCCATGCTTCACATTGTGGATGCGAAGATCATCCGTTCACCTACTCTGAGTTTCACAAAGACACAGTGGTTGGAACCAAAAATCTAAAATTTGGACTCATCAGACCAAATTGAGTGGCTTTAGATTGGCTGACTGGAAATGCATTCCAGGTGACTACCCCATGAAGCTGGTTGAGATAATGACAAGATTGTGCAAAGCTGTCATCAAGGCAGAGTGTGGCAGCTTTGAAGAACCTCAAATATGAAATATAAAGAAAAACCCTTGAATGAGTAGGTGTGTCTAAGTTTTTGACTGGAACTGTATACTGAACAAACATACTGTATAAATGCAACATGCAACATTTTTCAAAGATTTGATTTACTTATAGTTCATAATCAAATCAGTCAATTTAAATAAATTCATTATGCCCTAATCTATGGATTTCACATGACTGGGTGGCTGTGGGTGAGCCTGGGATGGCATAGGCCCACTCACTTGGTATCCAGGCCCACCCACTGGGGAGTCAGGCCCAGCCAATCAGAATGAGTTTTTCCCCACAAAAGGGCTTTATTACAGACATAAATACTCCCGCAGGCGAAGAAGCCGTATGTGGAGGTCCTGGGCTGATGTGGTTACACGTGGTCTGTGGTTATGAGGCTGGTTGGACGTACTGACAAATTCTCTAAAATGACGTTGGAGGCAGCTTATGGTAGAGAAATTAACAGGACAATTTCTGGCAACAGCTTTGGTGGACATTCCTCGAGTCAGCATGCCAATTGCACACTCCCTAAAAACTTAAGACATCTGTGGCATTGTGTCATGTGACAAATCTGCACATTTTAAAGTGTCCTTTTATTGTCCCCAGCACAAGGTGCACACGTGTAATGATCATGCTGTTTAACCAGCTTCTTGATATGCCACACCTGCCAGGTGGATGGATTATCTTGGAAAAGGAGAAAGGCTCACTAACAGGGATGTAAACACATTTGTGTACAAACTTCCCGAGAGAAATAAGCTTTCTGTGACTATGGAAACAGTTAAAGGATTTTTTAAATTTCAGCTCATGAACACTGTAGATGTTGCATTTATATATTTGTTCAGTGTAGCATTCACTTTTTATATCAGTGTCCATATTGTCCATGTGTTTCTAGTAGATAGACGATATGGTTCAAGAGAAAATAGCTAAATGAATGAAAAAAAGCATCTAATCAAACAAAGGCATTATTATCATATAACTGCAACTCTACCAACTATTGACGTCTTTTACAACTGCCAACAGTTTGACAGTAAAACATTGACAACAAATACATACAGACATAGTAAAATAAATACAAAAAAATGGTGATCATTACAGACACCTGTACAAATATGAAGTACCCAAAAGGGCCACTAGATGTCTCGTGATATATTAAATCATTCTGATAGAAGGTTTCCAGTAATATACCCCCCTTTCACCCCTAATTCTGCCTGACTCATTTTGTAAGCTTCCAGTAAAGGTTTTACTTCATTTCCAAGCAGCTGAAATGTTTACTTTGCAACATATCCCCTACGTCACACACACTGCATAACATGTTTGATTGCTATGTTTACAGTGCCTCACTCCAGACCTTGTCCTCTCTGTCCTGGAGGATGATAGGAAGGCTTACCTCACCGAGGATGACTACCATAGAGTCTCCACCGTTTTGCTCTACTACATGATCAACATGGAACACCTGTGTGCCACCAACCCCTCCCCTTCCTCCTTTTCCTCCTCCTCCTTGTCACCTAGCTACCAGTACTACCTTCTGGCCCTGACCAACCTCCAACCCTCAGAAGAAAGAGGCTTCCTCTCCTCCAATGAGATAGAGAGCATTCTGCAGCTCATCAACCAGAACTATCAACCACCTGCTCCAGAGACATCTGGCTCCTCCCAATCACAGGTAAGACTGCTGCACCTCTAGCATAAAATGTCACGTCAACCAAAGGCACAGTTCTTCACATCACCAGAGAATCATCTCAATCTCCACACATTGAAATAGCCTCAGACTGTTAGAGATGGACACTGGAGAGTTACAGGAAGATATTCCCAGTTGTTAACCAGTAACACATCATCCTCCTTCAGTGTATCGATGCCTCCCGTCTACTGGATGAGTTGGGGATCACAGATAGCCAAGGTGCTGATCCATCCTCAGTGGCCACACTGTCTGCAGCCATCATCACCCACACCCTGCAGGGCCACTGTTTCAGCAAGAGGAACCTGCCCTCCCCTGCCTTCTTTACAGATTACATCTTCCAGTCCCTCAACCGCACCAGCAACCTACATGTCAGGGGTAAGTTTAGGAGTCCTTCCTGTGAGTGATTTGACCATAGAGTTGGATAGAGGGCCCAAAAAGCTATTTAGTACATCTCTATAGATTTGAGTTGTATGTGGTGATGTAAGCACTGTTTGATGTCAGTGCTCTGGCTGTTGCATAGATTTGGAGGAGCTGCTGCACCAGCTTGGTGTGGGAGGTGGTGGTGGAGGGGCCTATCACTCACACTGCAGAGAGAAGCGGAGCATCACAGGCCCCTCCCATATAGGGTGTGTCCATGAGCCTTTGGGGATCAACACAGACTGGACACAGGTGAGACAGAAACTCAAGACTCCACATTTAGTGGTGAAAACTGATTTGAGCTGAAAAGGCTCATGGTTCGAACTTGAGGAATCACCATGGAGAGCTTTCCCAGACAAAATATTTCATCATATTTTCGATTCTTTTCTGTTTGATTAGATATGCTACTCAGCCAATCAGCTGGTGGATATTTTTGTTCTGGATCAGCATTTGCATATTTCCCGGGATCACTTCAGACAAATCTGCCCAGCTGTTATCCAGCAGTTGCTAGGGAATGCCTGTGAGTCCACAGAGCCAGCTACACGAGGATCTCCACCCAGTGCCATTGAGAGTAAGACATTGTACCTCACAACCCATCATTAGAAATCAACATCTTGTCTACACTGTCCTTTGGCTGATGTCAATGTCTAGCTAAGATGTTCAGCATGCCCCCATTTGTCACTATTTGTCCTGAGTAGAGTCTAAAACATGTGTAATCCATCTGTTGAACAATGCCGTTTATGTATGGCTTCAACACATAAAGCTGCTGTAGTCTTGTCTCTTAACTATTGATGTTATCTCTGCTATAGTTCTGAACACATCTCTGTCTCTGCTCTCTCTGTAGAATATGGCTACAGTACGGCTGCTGTGTTACTCATCACCGTGGGCTCCATGTTGGGCATCTGCCTGATCTTCTTCAACTCCTGCCAGGAGACCTACGCCCTCATCCTGCAGCTCTTTGTGGGCCTGGCCGTGGGAACCCTCTCAGGGGACGCCCTCCTGCACCTCATACCACAGGTATAGGGCACAGAGGCCGTACTCATCCCACAAGTATAGGGACAAGGTCACACTTAAACCATAGGTAAAGGTCACAGAGGCCTCATAAACCTCAAACCACAGGTATAGGGAATGGAGGTTATACTCATGACACAGGTATAGGGAATGGAGGTTATACTCATGCCACAGGTATAGGGAATGGAGGTTATACTCATACCACAGTTATAGGGATTGGAGGTTATACTCATACCACAGGTATAGGGAATGGAGGTTATACTCATACCACAGGTATATGGAATGGAGGTTATACTCATACCACAGTTATAGGGAATGGAGATAATACTCATACCGCAGGTATAGGGATTGGAGGTTAAACTCATACCACAGGTATAGGGAATGGAGTTTATACTCATACCACAGGTATATGGAATGGAGGTTATACTCATACCACAGGTATATGGAATGGAGGTTATACTCATACCACAGGTATAGGGAATGGAGGATATACTCATACCACAGTTATAGGGAATGGAGGTTATACTCATACCACAGGTATAGGGAATGGAGGTTATACTCATACCACAGGTATATGGAATGGAGGATATACTCATACCACAGTTATAGGGAATGGAGGTTATACTCATACCACAGGTATAGGGAATGGAGGTTATACTCATACCACAGGTATATGGAATGGAGGTTATACTCATACCACAGGTATATGGAATGGAGGTGATACTCATACCACAGTTATAGGGAATGGAGGTTATACTCATACCACAGGTATATGGAATGGAGGTTATTCTCATACCACAGGTATAGGGAATGGTGGTTATACTCATACCACAGGTATATGGAATGGAGGTTATACTCATACTACAGGTATAGGGAATGGTGGTTATACTCATACCACGGGTGTAGGGAATAGAGAATATCTCCTAAATGGTGACACCTCCCAAGTACATCAAAAATGGTGTTATAGCTGTTTCATGTAAACACGCCAACCTATTTGGTCTAAGATATTTTCTAAGACTGCATAACAACATTTTAACCATTGTTAAACAAACAGTATGGTCAGTGACATTACCCATTGGGATTTCCTTTCTATCTTAGCTCCCCCTTTTTTTCTATAGTCATCATGAGTCATGACTACTGGACTGATTACAAAACATATAAGAATGCTTTCAGTGTAGATTAAATGTCTCATTGTTTTCTCTCCCTGTCTCCTCTGGAGATCCTTGGCCTCCATGACGACAGTCACCATTACGATCATCACTTTACTGAGGGAAAGGAATATCTGTGGAAGATTTTGGGAATCATCGCTGGAATCTACGGCTTTTTCCTCATCGAAAGGATCTTCTCTCTTGTGATGCCATCAAATGGCCATGTAAGATGATAGTTTTTACTAAAGCATTTATTTCTGTCTCTTGGCATGTTCATCTTCCTGTTTAAAACAACGAATATGCAGTTTGTTACCCACCAACATTGAACTACAGGCCTGAAAAGGAGATAACAATACCAACAATTACTGTTAGCAGGCTGTTTCATGTCCAAATCTGAATGTTATCTATCGAAATCCATTAAAAAAAGAAGGTTATTAATGACTATTTTCCCATTGGTTCCCATTGGCCCTGGCTGAAACTCGGAATGAAGCTGCATCCCTATGGCTTCTGGTCAAAAATAGTGCACTACAAAGGGAATAGGATGCCATTTGTGACAGAGCCTGAGCTGAGCTGACTGTGCAGGTGGCTGTGGCTCTGGCTGGTGGCCTCTGGAGTGACTGGAGGCTGATGAGTCTCTTTTTCTCTGGCAGGGTCACGGGGGCCTGGGCAATTCCCATGACCTCCCCCTGGAGCTCAACTGCAACGGCCAGTCACAGAGGGGCATGTCTATCTCAACCATGCAGCTGGTGAGTCTGTTTGTCCCTCTCTGGCACATATACAGTAGTGTATATAAAAATAAAACATGTTCAGTGATTGCATCAATGGACAGTTGAAGCAATATGAAACCTATTGGTGACCCTTGAACTTCCTCATATGAGAGCAGAAATAGAGAACTCAATTGAAGGTGCATCCTCACACAAGTGTCCCCTAGGCTTGTTTGGACATGAGCTGTCTGTGAAAGGGAAACAGTCCTTTTTGAGCGCTTTTAAGGTTTCTGCTTTGAAGAGAGACAAACAGCTGCAGTGGTATAACTGTGTCCCTGTGTCCACTGATGCTTCAAATTAGAGCTGATGACAAATCTGTCAACCCTCTTTGAACTGGTTGAACACAATTGGCGTGATGCCATAGATTTCTGTTCTCAATATTAGGAAATATGTGTCATTTCAACAAAGGCCTATCAACAACAAGAGAAAACATGGGTGAAGGTGGCAGAGGTTTGGAGTGAAAGTGGGAGAAATGATCTGCCAATGTGCTGTGGGAGGCTAATATAAAAGCACAGGAATTCAAAAGAGGCTTATAGGATTCAAAAATATTTGGTCAACATTTTGAACAGTTTGAACTCTGATGTTGACGTGCACAGAATGTTGCATTGCAGGGAAAGTGAAGAGGAGTGTGGGCGAGAGTAAATCTGTAACAGGCCATGGTGTAGGAGACCTTGATGCTGCTGTTGAATAATTCATGCCTTAGAGAAACTGAGCAGTTTTGGCAACTTTGGCAGACTGTTCATGACATAGGCAGGGGGAATTGTGGTCACTCGTGTGCTGCTTTTGCCATGGACCGGAATAATATCATTGTAATGCAGTGTAATGTAAGGAAAAATCCTCCGATGTATTTGTCTCTCGCCTACAGGGAACTGTGGAGGACTTAGAATGCACAGAAATCCCATCAGAGGAGGCTGAACCAAGAACCCCTACGCATCAGACGAGTAAGTAAGATATTTCATCGTCCTCCTTTATCTTCACTCCCTGTCCCCCAGTCCTCAGTTCCCTCTCTGTCTAGTTTGATCCTCTTCTGTTTTGTTCTGTCTAGTGTGCTGTGTGTAATTAGTGTGGCTAGGACTGGGACTGGGCTAGGGAACGTAGCAGATGGGCTATCAGGACAGAGCCGCCACACAGACAGACTTTCTTTGTGTTCCCAGGACAGGGTATTCCTGTACTGGCTGTGATGGTAATCGTGGGGGACAGCCTCCATAACTTTGCTGACGGCCTGGTGGTGGGGGCGGCCTTCTCCTCGTCCACCGAGACAGGCATGGCGACCACCGTGGCCATCCTCTGCCATGAAATCCCTCATGAAATGGGTGAGGTCACAAGTCACAGAGCAGCTACTGAAAGGTCAAAGGTTGTTGGCATGGGTTGGCAGTGTTTCTTGTTCTTCTTTGGGTTCTTTTGTCAAACAGAAAAGAAACATGTCTTGAGTCGTTTGTGTCCCAGTTTTGGAGAACTGAAAACACTGGTTCCAAATGACCTAACATATGTTCTTCTTCTTCTTACTTTGTTCTTCATCTCAGGTGACTTTGCGGTGTTGCTAAGCTCAGGTCTCTCTGTGAGGAATGCAGTGATGATGAACCTCCTCAGTGCTCTGACGGCCTTCATCGGCCTCTACATCGGCCTCTTCGTCTCCTCGGAACCAGAGGTCCAGCAGTGGATCTTCACCGTTACCGCGGGGATCTTCCTCTATCTGTCGCTGGTAGAGATGGTGAGGCTGGGATACTGCTGTTCTTCGTAAAACACACACTGATAGATAGGGACCGGAGTTTAACCAGACAGTGTGTCCCCTTGATCAGTCAGCTCGCACAGTCAGGCAAATCGTCTTTCCCTATTGATAGGTAATAAATTGTTGCAATTCACAGGTGATTTGGGATAGAGAGAGATTTACCCAATAATCAAACTCCCAGACCCTAATTTCTCCCTCTTCTCTTCTCTTCCTCCCGTTTCTTTCTCTCAGCTCCCAGAGATGAGTCGTGTGAAGACCAACAGGCCCTGTATCATGTTCCTCCTGCAGAACCTTGGCCTCCTAATGGGCTGGGCCTGTCTTCTGCTCCTTGCACTGTTTGAGCACAAACTTAAGTTTTGATGACAGGACACACACACATCATACTATGGTATCTGCCATGCAAATGTGTAATTGATGGCAATGTTGACGGTACTTTGTGGTCTTGCTTTTTTGTTGTCATTTTGACATCTTGTTTATTGATTACTGCATTATTTACTGACACACCATATGAAGACAGTGAACAGTACATTTAAAATGTCACAAGCAAGAAACATTTCATAAGTGACCGGATAATAGAGTGACGTGAATAGTAGCAGTGACGATGTGAATCAAATGTCATTTTAGATCCAGTGGTTACGCATAATGTGTTAGAGCTGGATGAATCCACTTTTGTATGAATCAGATGCCTAAATGTGATCTTTAGGACATGAACACATCTTCTGTGTGATGATTTATTTTTGTATGACGTACTGTGTAACATAGGGCACATAGCTAGCTGTCACATCTGTGTCTGGACATGATAGTGTCAGATGTCTAGTCTACAGTGCCAGACGAGATCTTTATATACAGATACCTTGCTTGTATGTGTATATTTGCCATGAAATACAGTGTCTTCAGAAAGTATTCAGACCCCTTGACTTTTTCCACATTTTGTTAGTTTACAGTCTTATTCTATAATTTTGTCAGATGTTACTATGGAATACTGAAGTATAATTACAAGCATTTCATACGTGTCAAAGGCCTTTATTGACAATTACATGAAGTTGATGCCAAGAGTCAATATTTGCAGTGTTGACCCTTCTTTTTCAAGACCTCTGCAATCCGCCCTGGCAAGCTGTCAATTAACTTCTAGGCCACATCCTTACTGATGGCAGCCCATTCTTGCATAATCAATGCTTGGAGTTTGTCAGAATTTGTGGGGATTTGTTTGTCCACCCGCCTCTTGAGGATTGACCACAAGTTCTCAATGGGATTAAGGTCTGGGGAGTTTCCTGGCCATGGAACCAAAATATTGATGTTTTGTTCCCCAAGCCACTTAGTTATCACTTTTGCCTTATGGCAAGGTGCTCCATCATGCTGGAAAAGTCATTGCTCGTCACCAAACTCTTCCTGGATGGTTGGGAGAAGTTGCTCTCGGAGGATGTGTTGGTACCATTCCTTATTCATGGCTGTGTTCTTAGGCAAAATGGTGAGTGAGCCCACTCCCTTGACTGAGAAGCAACCCCACACATGAATGGTCTCAGGATGCTTTACTGTTGGCATGACACAGGACTGATGGTAGCGCTCACCTTGTCTTCTCCGGACAAGCTTTTTTCCGGATGCCCCAAACAATCGGAAAGAGGATTCATCAGAGAAAATGACTTTACCCCAGTCCTTAGCAGTCCAATCCCTGTACCTTTTGCAGAATATCAGTCTGTCCTAGAGATATGTTTTTCCTAGAGAGAAGTGGCTCCTTTGCTGCTATTCTTGACACCAGGCCTTCCTCCAAAAGTCTTTGCCTCACTGTGCATGCAGATGCACTCACACCTGCCTGCTGCCATTCCCGAGCAAGCTCTGTACTGGTGGTGCCCTGATCCCGTAGCTGAATCAACTTTAGGAGACAGTCCTGGCGCTTGCTGGACATTCTTGGGCGCCCTGAAGCCTTCTTCACAACAATTGAACCGCTCTCCTTGAAGTTCTTGATGGTCCGATAAATGGTTGATTTAGGTGCAATCTTACTGGCAGTAATATCCTTGCCTGTGAAGCCCTTTTTGTGCAAAGCAATGATGATAGCACGTGTTTCCTTGCCGGTAACCATGTTTGACAGAGGAAGAACAATGATTCCAAGCACCACCCTCCTTTTGAAGCTTCCAGTCTGTTATTCGAACTCAATCAGTATGACAGAGTGATCTCCAGCCTTGTCCTCGTCAACACTCACACCTGTGTTAACGGGAGCATCACTGACATGATGTCAAGCTGGTCCTTTTGTGGCAGGGCTGAAATGCAGTGGAAATGTTTTTGGGGGGATTCAGTTCAGTTGCATGGCAAAGAGGGACTTTGCAATTAATTGCAATTCATCTGATCACTCTTCATAACATTCAGGAGTATATGCAAATTGCCATCATACAAAATGAGGCAGCAGACTTTGTGAAAATTAATATTGTGTCATTCTCAAAACTTTTGGCTACAACTGTACACACAATACCCGATAATGACAAAGCGAAATTGTGTTTTTAGAAATTTTTGCTCATTTCATTAACAAAAACTGAAATATGATATTTACATAAGTATTCAGACCCTTTACTCAGTACTTTGTTGAAGCACCTTTGGCAGTGATTACAGCCTTGAATCTTCTTGGGTATGACGCTACAAGCTTGGCACATCTGTAATCCTGACCAGTCTCTCAGTCCCTGCCGTTGAAAAACATCCACCCAGCATTGTTTCCTCCAGACGTGATGCTTGGCATTCAGGCGAAAGAGTTCAATCTTGGTTTCATCATAGTCTGAGAGTCTTTAGGTGCCTGTTGGCAAACTCCAAGCGGGCTGTCACATACCTTTTACTGAGAAGTGGCTTCCGTTTGGCCACTCTATTTAACCTTTACTTAACTAAGCAAGTCAGTTAAGAACATATTGTTATTTACAATGACAGCCTACACCGGCCAAACCCCAATCCGGACGATGCTGGGCCAATTGTGTGCTGCCCTATGGGTCTCCCAATCACGGCCGGTTGTGATACAGCCTAGAATCGAACCAGGGTCTGTAGTGACGCCTCTAGCACTGAGATACAGTGCCTTAGTACGCTGCACCACTCGGGAGCCCAAAGGCCTAATTAGTGGAGTACCGCAGAGATGGTTGTCCTTCTGGAAGGTTCTCCCATCTCCATATAGGAACTCTAGAGCTCTGTCAGAGTGACCACCTCCCTAAACACTTATTGCAGAGGGCCTTGTGTTTGGCCCGGTGGCCATCTCTAGGAAGAGTCTTGGTGGTTCTAAACTTCTTCCGTTTAAGAATGATGGAGGCCACTTTGTTTTTGGGGACCTTGAATGCTGCAGAAATGTTTTGGTACTCTTCCCCAGATCTGTGATCCGACACAATCATGTCTCGGAACTCTACGGCCAATTCCTTCGACCTCATAGCTTGGTTTTTGCTCTGACATGGACTGTC
Source organism: Oncorhynchus kisutch (assembly GCF_002021735.2). NCBI lineage: Eukaryota > Metazoa > Chordata > Actinopteri > Salmoniformes > Salmonidae > Oncorhynchus > Oncorhynchus kisutch. The sequence continues at coordinate 60,251,377 of NC_034184.2, read as the reverse complement.
AACTGTGGGACCTTGTATAGACAGGTGTGTGCCTTTCATCATCAATCATCTCCACTCAATTGAATTTACCACAGGTGGACTCCAATCAAGTTTTAGAAACATCTCAAGGATGATCAATGGAAACAGGATGCACCTGAGCTCAATTTCGAGTCTCATAGCAAAGGGTCTGTATACTTGTGTAAATAAGGTACTTCTGTTTTTTGGTTTTAATAAATGTACAAAAATGTACAAAAACCTGTTTTTGCTTCATCATTATGGGGAATTGTGTGTCGATTGTTGAGGAAATTATTTTATTTAATCAACTTTAGAATAGGGCTGTAATGTAACAAAATGCGGAAAAAGTCAAGTGGAATACTGAATACTTTCAGAAGTAAATACCAAAATAAAGGAACCACCAACCAAGTGTCTTAAGGGTGTTGGGCCACCACGAGCCGGCAGAACAGCTTCAATGTGCCTTGGCACATATTCTACAAGTGTCTGGAACTCTATTGGAGGGATGCGACACCTCTCTTCCACGAGAAATTCAATTATTTGGTGTTTTGTTGATGGGGTTGGAAAATGCTGTCTCAGGCACCGATCCAGAGTCTCCCATAACTGTTCAGTAGGGTTGAGACCTGTTGAGTGGGAGAGACTCAAGTGTTTCCTTTATTTTGGCATCTTACCTGTATGTTCATTATGATATAAGGCTGTTGCTGTTGACAATCAAACCATCCATTGATCCCCATTTGATTAGGAAGCCAAACCAAGTCTCAACCTTATTTATTTCACTAACATAGATGATCAAAACTAAAGATAATATATTTGAAGTAAATACTTGGAACACAAACTCCATTACTGAATATCTATAGTTGGTTGTCAGTATAATACTCTGAATACAGCACTTTGGGGTCTCAATAAGTGATCTTAGTAAGCAGCTGATATTTTCCAGATATCTAGAAGCGCAAGCAAAAAGATTGAATAAACGATTGTTGTTTACTCAGCCCAATTCTTATTGATTCGGAGATGGATGCCTAATGCATAGGTTGCGGCCAAGGTCTATCATCTCTATCGCCTTTAAAAAAAAAATCACTAATGTTGGGGAGGGACGGTTGGGAAATCACCTAGTCTCAGTGTGTAAACAAATGTGGCAACCAATAAAACAAAACATTTCTTCAAACATACTGTATCTATATATAATAATATATGCCGTTTAGCAGACACTTTTATCCAAAGCGACAAACAGTCATGCATGTATAAATGTTTTACATATTGGTCCCAGGAATCAAACCCACTACACTGGCATTGCAAGAGTCCTTCTCTACCAACTGAGCCACAGAAGATCACTGTAGCTCACCCACTATGTTAAACACATCATCTATCAATTTTCTGCTGCTGGGTATTGACATTGTAATGGATGTTCTGCCCCTTTCTTGTCTGGCCTGACCAGAATGGAAATCAGAGTTTGTTACTGCACTTTTGTTCTGTTATACAGTATGTAGAATTTGTTCTGATCAGCTCTAGTCAGGTCTAGCCCTGTTTGGTGGTATTTTGGTACTGCTCTGCTCTGTTCAGTTATAACCAATGTCAGGGAATTTGGTTCTGTACTGCTGTTTACATGATATGCCTTCTAAATCAATTATTGTCTCTATGTGGTTATACAATAACACTGCCTGTCAGCTCTCTATTTTGGAGACATGTATTCTCAGTCCTGATCAGTGAACACTGTGTGCGGTCAAACGGGGGGCAGTTCCACCCACCTGAGCAGCCTGTACTGTTCTCTTCATCCAGCAGAAAGCTCTTGGTCTGGGCTGACTAATCCACACTCAACAAGCTGGAGACTCCGGAGGGCTCCTGCCCACACAGCGCTGTACTGTGCTCCCTCTCTCAAAGGCCAGAGTGGGCCTAGAGAAGGAGGGGAAGGAAAAGGTAGAAGAGGGGCATGAGAGGGGAAAAAGAGAGAGACGCATACTGTATACAAAATATTCACTTATACTATATTCATGAGACAATGGATACATTTGCGATCTTGAATCGTCTGTATAAGGCCACAACTATGATTCGATATTATACAAGAGACGTTTATGTACAATTCTGATGAGAAGCTCTCTTTAAGCAGTAACTGGTTAATGCTGAGTACTCGATACAGTACAGTAACATCATTTCACAAAAGTCTAGTCCACAAGCTGGAGGTAGTCATCTGCCAGTAACTATACAACAAGGACAATATGTTTATTCATAATAACCACAGTATAACAGTATAACCTCAGATCTGCAAATACTGTAGATAGTGCTTAGAGAATTTGGCTTATGGTTGGTGTCAAAGCCGTGAATATTCTGCTGACTCCATTTATTACAGCTTTCCGAGTCATTCCACAACAATGGGAGGAAGTTCACGGCATTTTCTCCTATACTTCCAATTTATTGTGCTAATTTTGGGAATGCCATCCCCTTTGGAATTTCCAGGAAAGCTCCAGGTTTATTGGTTTGTGTGTGTGTGTGTGTGTATGTGTGTGTGTGTGCGCGTGTGTGTGCGTGTGTGTTGTTCTAAAAGACCCTCTTTGACATGCTTGTGTGTGTGTTTTGAAAGGTGTTCGCTGCCAGGATGTAGGAAGGAAAGGATTTTTATCTGGGCTGTGAGTGCACTTCTGTATCCGCAGCTATCCTCACTCACTCAGCAAAGAGCCCCCAAAGCAGAGTAACGGTCAGGGGTCAGGAGGACAGAGGGAGCATAGACGTGAGCTAAGGGGAAAGGCTAAGACAGATATACAATGGGATATGTCAGCGATGCACTCAGATGTTATCCTTTTGGATTTTAAATCGGGTGACTGCTCTGACTCAATACATAACCCATTGTGCTTCATGTATTGTAATTGTGCCAAAGGTACGTGCTAACCCACTTGTAGATGTTGACCTGCGTGTCTTGTGTGTGAGGTTAGAGTCAGGTTTTGATGTGTCAGGAGTTATGGTATTGAGCCAATGGTAAGGAGTTAAAATGTGCCTATTAACCCATAAAATCCCTTTTCCACCGATGTCTACATTTCTTACTCTGAAACACCGAACCTTCGCAGGAAAACACAATTACAATATGCTGCAGAGTATAGGCCTACTGTAATTATTGTTTGTAAGTTGCTGTATATGGATCATAATACAAAGACCAGTCTAAAGGCAATCTGATCAGAACAGACTCTACTTTCATGCAAAATCTCTCATTAATTAGGGTAGCAACTCCCAGAGTGTATCTCAATTATTTGATTCCTCGCTTTCCTCTCTCTTCCCCTCCTTCTCAAAGAGCATTGGCATAGTAGATTCAAGGTCCCTCCCCTAGGACCTGTTCCTCCAATGAGTTTTAAGAAGGAGATTGGGAGAGAGGACGCAAGGAATCAAGGAAATAGGAATTGGAAAAGAGCCCAGTTTGTTGAACCAAATAAAACCACTAGAGGGCAATGATGAATAATAAAGGCACTGAGTTTTGTCCTACCAACAACCAACAAAATACTGCTAGAGGGGGTGTTCGGGGGCGGTTTACAGGAGGTATCAGTCATTTTGCCCATGACAAAGGCAACTGTCATTGTGTATTAGAAAACGTTTTAGTGGTGACATTTGGCTTTGACAGGAATAGGATTCCTGGTGATGAAGCATGAAAAGACAGATAGAGTGAAGATAAATCATATATGTTTTACATTCTATCTCCCAGCTTCTTAATAGCTTCTACCCCCAAGCAATAAGACTGCTGAACAGATAATCTAATGGCTACTCAGACTATTTGTATTGACCTACCCCTTCTTTACTCCACTGCTACTCGCTGTTTATTATGTATGCATAGTCACTTTACCCCTACCTGCATGTACATACGGTATTACCTCAATTACCTTGACTAACCTGTACCCGCGCACATTGACTAGGTACTGGTACCCCCTGTATATCCTCGTTATTGTTATTTTATTGTTGCTCTTTTATTTTTTAACTTTAGTTTATTTAGTAAATATTTTCTTAACTCTTTTTCATAAAACTGCATTGTTGGTTAAAGGCTTGTAAGTAAGCATTTCACGTCTATACCTATCGTATTTGGCGTATGTGACAAATACAATTTTTTTTGTGTGTGTGTGTCTGTGTCTGTGTGTGTGTGCAGTGAGCAAATTATATTGTGGCATTCGTGGGGGGGGGGGGGGGGGGGGGGGGGGGCTTGTTTCACGGGACTTTTTATTTGTGCACAAAAGATTTTTATGGGCCTAATAGTGAAGCAGTATTTTAACGGTAAAAATGTATTACTTTTTAATGTGGCATGAACACAACCAGTCATGATGTTTTCATTGTATTGTCAAACAAATCACTTAAAAAGGTAGGCTACCTGCACACTCCAATAATTCCAGCATCCAAAGAGTGCACTATGCACCAGCAATTTGGGACCCAGTCGAGATACAATGTTGCAAGTTCACTATGGAAAGCTTAAGACAGACAGAGATCAAGGCTGACAGGTAGCATGGCTGCCTCGACCCACGACTTACAGAGCAGGGAGAGCTGTGACACACTGATCCCTTAAAGCGCCAATCCCTTTAGCGGGATCGATTTGACAACATCCGGTGAAATTGCAGAGCGCCAAATTCAAACTACAGAAATATCAATATTCAACATTCACGAAAATATAAGTGTAATACATCAAAATAAAGCTTAACTTCTTGTTAATCCAGCCGCTGTGTCATAATTCAAAAAGGCTTTACGGCGAAAGCACACCATGCGATTATCTGAGGACAGCGCCCCGAAAAACACATGAAAATCATTTTTCAACCAGGCAGGTGCGACACAAAAGTCAGAAATAACGATATAATAAATGCCTTACCTTTGAAGATCTTCTTCTTTTTGCAATCCCAAATGTCTCAGTGACACAATGAATGGTCCTTTTGTTCGATAAATTCCTTCTTTATATTCCCGAAATGTCCATTTATTTGGCGCGTTTGATTCCGAAATACACCCTTTCAAACTCGCCCAACATGACTACAAACTATCTAATAAGTTACCTGTAAACTTGATCCAAACATTTCAAACAATGTTCCTAATCCAACCTCAGGTATCCTAAAATGTAAATAATCAATCAAATTTGAGACGGGATAATCTGTTTCCAATACCGAAGAAAAATAACACGGAGCACGCTCCTGTTCACGCGCAACAAAAGACTAGGGACCTTCAGATTGACACGTACAAAGAACAGCACTACTTCTTCATTTCTCAAATGAAAAACATCGACCAATTTCTAAAGACTGTTGACACCTAGTGGAAGCCATAGGAACTGCAATCAGGTTCCGAATAAAATATGGTTTCCCATAGAAAATCTTTTGGAAAATCCTATGACTTAAATTTTCCCCCCCCTGGATGGTCTGTCCTCTGGATTTCGCCTGCCAAATCAGTAATTTGATCTGTTTTTTTAACAGTTTTAGAAACTTTAGATTGTTTTCTATCCAAATCTACCAATTATATGCATATCCTAGCTTCGGGGCCTGAGTAACAGGGCACGCTTTTCATCCGGACTTCAAAATACTGCCGCCTAGCCTTAAGAAGTTTTAATGCATTATTCGCTCGATTTGATTGGTTCGCTTAAATATTTTTTTTCACAAGGGTTGAGACCTTTTGTTGTTTGTATTTGAAAACCGTTGTAATGGAAGAGAGCTGCGCTCAGGTTCTGTGTGTGGCTGTGCATGTAGGCGTTTGAGCGAGAAAGACACAAGAGCCAACCAGTAAAAGCCCAGCCCCCTTCATTATTGACTCATTGTGCCAACATCAAAGAGCCATTACAGCCATTCCAGACTCTGAAGTCCGGAGGAATTTGAGAGTTAGGTGTTAGCCAAACTAGCAGACAGTTGGAGTAGAGATTAATTCAATTGAAAGGTTTAAATCATGACATAGTGGTGGGAGTGTTCGTTTAATTTGGAATAAGCGTTTATTTTCATATTTAACACTGTAGCAGTGCAAAAAATTAGAGCCACCCCCCACCAATGTTGGACTTTTGTTACATTTAGGGGAGCTAATGTCTCATTCCCTGGCCCCCATAATTTGCACATTGTGGCATGTAAAGGTGCTATAGTGCAAAGACAGTAGCATGTCCTTTTAAGTAAGGCTATTTATTGCGAAACATAAACATTTAATGTGTTTTTATCCAAAACAACTCTTACTGTGAAATGAGTCAATCACAAACTAACCTCATCCTCAGGACAATTGTGCATGAGTGGGAAGTGTCTGGTGAACGAGCTTTACTAGGCTACAAACAATTATCAACGTGCGACGCTTTTAGATTTCCCCCTTTCCATTATGTTCGAACCCCATCATAAAAGTAACTATTATTTTACAAAATAAAGTAAAAATCATTGTTAAAATCAAATGTTAACTCGAGCAACCAGAATTAATCTAGATGTCCCTTGCTTGAGACAACGCTTGCACCTGTGCCTTTGCTCGATAGAGCAACTCTAACCAGTTGAGTGCGAACGTGGGGGAAGGCTGATAGTGAATTAACGTGGGAGTGAGGGCCAGATACTCGCTAAGTGACTGAGCTGTCCAATGACATGCAGTCTTATTCTTTCTTTCTTTTTCACCTAAAGTGAGGAAACAAGGCCATTAGAAAAACGTTTTTCTTGTGTGTTTTAATTTTTACACTATTTTTTTTATTTTTTTTTTACCGCAAACTGCTCCTCCCTTCCTAAGTCTTCCCGGTTGTGGTCTGACTCAAACTTCAAGACTGCATGGCAGAGTGGGCTGAGGAAAATGGCCTAGTCACTTTAACTCCTCCGTCGCAAAAGTCTCTTCCACGCAACTATTTGTATTCATTGGGACGTAAAGTCGTGTCAAACAAAAATGTCTGCTCTAAAATTTGAAGAGAGCGGGAGTCACGCTTGACCACCGGACCCTTGAACAAGTTGATTGTCTATCTCAACGATCGATCGACGGTTGGATGTCAAATGGTCCATAATAACTTGCAAAAGACGCACTCACTTTTGGACAGACATATGGATTCGCTCGAAAACCCTGGGCTACAAGTATGTACAGTTGCAACATTTTATAATGTCTATGTCTATGTCGCACGCGTACAGTAATAAATAACTTGCCATTTATGAAGTTATCCAACAAAAATAGATGCAAATACCTCATTTCCAATACCATCTTGGCTTGACGCCAAATGTAACGAATCAGTAAACCATGACCAAAACGTTGGAGGAGCCTGCGTTATGCCAGGTAGTATAGCCTACCTTTTGGATAATAAGGACGAATATTCTTGTAAAAAGTGAAACAACTAGGCTACTATTGTTTCAGGTGTGTTACATAGTTATAGCTGTCATTCGTTTGAAGACAATTGAATTGCAGCAGCCTGATTATTTTACCTGGTGATCCTTTCCAACTGGTTTATTATGCAGTACGTTTCTTACATTTATGCATCAGTAAATATTTGTATTTTTTTTGCATGGCCAGTCAAGTACGTTATTAGCCTTGGGGGTTGGGTATGAAGTCCACACAGTTAAAATGGGGTTTGCTTTGATGTGATTAAGAAAATATTTAGATGGTCTCTTGACCAGTTCAGTGGTTCAGTAAGATGTCTGAATCATTTTACATTACAGGATTCAGTAATAGAGAGCAATAGTAAATGTGTCGTTTCGTAGGCATGAACTCCACCGTGACTCGTTGGCCAAAGCCTATAGGGAAATGAATGATTTAAAAAAATAAATAAAAGGTTTTTGGATTAACTCTGAAAATAAGGTCTGTGGTTAACACAGGCGTCGGGGGTCTTATACGTTTTCTTCTCTGATGTAACGTCATCAGCTAACGTCACTTTTTGTGAATTTTGAAGCATTTATGTAAATCAAAACAAGAGCATAATGCACATAAAAGCTATATAATTCATAAAGGTCATGTTAACTGACTGATAGGATCTCAGATCTTATTTTCGGCATTACTATAATGGCTGAACAAACCAGAGGAAACTCATTTCCATTTTTTTGTACTACAAGCTGGCAAGCTCTACACTCTTAGAAAAAAATGGTTTTAAAATAGTTATTTGGCTGGCTCCATAGGATAACTCTTTTTGGTTCCAGGTAGAATCCTTTTTAGTTCCATGTAGAACCTGCGGTACAAATGGTTCTATATGAACCCAAAAGTGTTCAACCAAAATAGTTTTTACCTGCACCCAAAAAAGGGTTCTTCAGAGGGTTCTCCAATGGGCAGTATATAATAGCCTTGGTTTTGTACTACTAAAAAGAGCAGATTGCAATTATGATAAGTACTGGATGTTGTACTATTTCCACTTGCCAATCTGTTTATGAATGTAGTGAATTCATAATGAATGATCAATGACAACTAGGCTGCTCTAATAAAAAAGATATAGCAAATATATGCACCCAGAAATGACATTCAACATTGTCTAACGTCACTGCATATTGAGTGCCTGCACCAAAATGGGTATTTTAGAGTAAATAGACTAGACATAATAACATTTGAATTGGTTTGATTTGGATTTGGTTTCTAAGTAACCAACAGAATAGCTTTCTTTTTATATTCATAATTTACATGTCCTGGGGGAATGTGTTGGAATAAAAGCAGATTTGGTGTTTTGTCTGTTGCTACTAGCAACATAGCACTTCAGCTCTGTAGTGCAGTTTCCCGGGGTGTAGCCTATTATGATCACAGATAGTATATCAACTATTGATCATATGAGCCCCGTGCAATAATGTCCATTGTTTTTATTTTCAAATGACTTGAAAACTTACTTCAGTGCCACCAGAATCTTTTCCCATAGCAATACACTCTTGTATAATACACATAGTAATACACTCATTGTTTCCCCTATATTCCCTGCCACACTTCCCCCAAAATAAAATATTTAAAATAATATATATTTATATTTTCTACAATTTCTAACATTTCTGCTGACACACGCTTTTAAGATCAGAGTGACAAGTTACAACAACTTACATATGGGAAGAGAACATAATTACATTTTCATGCATTTTGGAGTTGAAAAACCTTCTCACAGTCGTTCAACAAAACCAAATCTCCTGGGAAGACACCCCCACCCCCCACACGAAGACCCCAGCTGCTACGAGCCACATAAGATGTCATACCCCATATGTCAACACGTCATACCCTTTGTTATCCAGGTTTTAGTGTTACCTGCTGATAATGGTCTTTGAAAAAAATAATCATTCTGTTTTCTCCCCTTATTGAAGTCACATGGAAAAGGAGCACGGAGGAAAGGCAGATTCAAAGGATCAGATGGAAGCACCTCTTCAGATACAACAACCAACAGCTTTGTGCGACAGGTAAGGGGAACAAGCACGCAGCGTTTAGGTTACCTAAAAGGTATTTATCACCTCAGTATCTTGGAAGGTCTGTGGATTTTCTGCACAGCCAGTGATCCCAGTGGTTGGCAGTGAGAATCTGATTTAGGAAGTGCGGGTGGGAGTGTGAAAGTAATCCTGAGACAGTACCCTTTTCTGACTTTGAATGCGTCGGCGAGGGGCATTAGGTCACTATAATGGTATGAATGTGATGATATCTCCAGGCGTTCTGTATGCGCTAGAATATCTGGCCACCGGACACTTACGACATCACCTCTGCACTGGATGTTTACCGTATATAATTAGAACGTTCTACGTCTATGGTTTACAGTACATAGCCAGCAAAGTTCATACTGGCGTAAGAGTGAAAACAGCCAAGTCATTGATATAAATCATTGCATGTTGCAACGAAAGCCCCTTTGGTAAACAGTGCTTGGGCACAGTATGTTAACGATCTCTGTGAACTGCCGGCACCGGTGGCCCTGTAGCTCTGCACTCAGTGGCTTGAGTTTGGCTGGCGAGACTGTGGCCTATTATAAAAGCAGACCCTCTGAGGTACACGGTGTGTACGTGAAGCACTCGCGGCGTCTGGTTTTTGTTGGAGCAGCGGACCAGCGGGCGACCGACAGGGAGAGGACGGGTTAAGGATGGGCTCCTCGGCAGAACTGTTTCTTCCTTTTTTGGACGAGGCACAGATCGCCTCCTCTTTAGCAGAGCAGCGGTGAAACCAGAGTGGGATCAGAACAATATGGCACGTTGTGGAATTGCCGTCTGCTTTCTCTCAGGCACAGAGAAGGTGTTTGAGTTGAGGCTAAGGGGAGCTCACATTTGCTTTCACCGTGTGTTTATACGATCAGTGAAGAGTTGCTGTGTGGATTAGGGTGGTGGTGAGGGTCTTCTCAGCAGTGATATGTCATGGCTACCCTCCTTCCCCCCCACTGGGTATGCCAACAGACTCATTAGGCCGACCACCTCTGACTGACTGTCGTCATCCTCTACAACGCTCTCAGTCTTCGTGACCAAACTCAATTAGACTGAGCGCGACTACAGTAACTTACATCTGAGACACGACACTGCGGGAGACGCCGAGACATGAGCGGGAAGTTAGGACAGGGAAGGAGCGTCAAGTAGAGGGGAGAGAGAGAAAGGGAAAGAAAAAGGGAGCGAGGGGGAACGTATGAGGGTCAGACAATCAACCACAGTACGTCTGAGACACAACCCTGCTGAGAGAGATACCCAGACATGATGTAGGATGTGAGAGAGAAAGTAGAGAGAGAAAGAAAAAGAGAGAGAGGGGAAAGGTTGTTCCCGAGGTCAGACTGGCAAAGCTAAGCGCAGATATAGTATCCCCTTTTAGATGTGAGGCTGGAAGAGGACTGCAGGAATAGCAGCCCTTTCAGGAACTCTGCTAGGAACTAAAGTAACTACACTGCTTTTTGAATTGTTTTATCATACCAGCGGGTTAAGCTGACCTTCTTTCCCTTCCCCCTCTCCCTCTCCATCTTGTTGGACATGATTATTTTCACTTCTCACACAAGTATGAGGCTGTGGTGTCTAAAACTTTAAACTAACACACAGTGGGAACTGGATTTCAAAACATGTTTCGCTGCCTATTCGTCAAGCTGTCAAGCTCCTTTTCATTTTCTCCGGACATGTTTTTCTTGTCTCATCGTATAATCAAACTCAAATGTACACATCACCAAAAGAGATATCTTTTGAAAACTATAATAATAGTTCAGGTACATTTTGTGATGATTTTATGTTACTTTCATTGAAATGATCTACACAACTTTTTTTCATCAAGCTTTTCATTGTGAGTCTCGCCTATTCCTTCCGAATGCTCATATCGCACGTTGTTTGAGTGCCTTCCACTCTTCTCCCATCTCCCCAACACCACACCTGTTGGCACGGTGACTCAATCCCAGTATTCATGTGGGCGAGTGTTCAGAGTGTTCAGATGCTCATTGAGGTTACTGTCCGCCCGATCCATTACACCTCTCATCTCTCTGTCCTGCAGTCAAACTGCTACGTAGAGAAAGGTCTTACGCAGAGAGAGGGCAGACAGAGACAGGGGACGAGAGAAGGGGAATAGAGACGGAGAAATAAAGAGAGAGAGAGAGAGAGAGAGAGCGAGAGGAAAATAAATAGAGAAGTGCCCTGTGACTCTTACTGCCCATGGGGTTTACGGTAGGATGGAGGAGGTTAAGAGCAGTGGTGGTCCGGACCACTCAGTCAGCAACCAGTGGGAGTAGTGGTGGTGCGGTCACTCTCTGCTTTAAGTCCAACGCTGCAAGAAGATGGAGTAGTCTCTAAAGGACTACGACTGCGTCATGGACTCCATAAATAATGTTGAACCGAGCTGAATGTCATTGAGGGGATGGTAACTGATACTGTATAATTGCAGGGATAAAAGCTTGAAGGGCACTGCAGTCTAATTTGTTTAAGATTTTAGGCCCTCTGTCCAAAATGGAATCGTTCCCAGGTTACGTCCCAAAGGGCACCCTATTCCCTATGTAGTGTACTACTCTTTACCAGAGCCCATGAAAAGTAGTGCACTATATAATAATTTGGGTGCCATTTGGGATGTATACACAGTGTTGCCAAACCCTTTGTAGGATTTATCAGATTACCATGCATCTCCTGAGGCCTTATCTAAGTGCTCTGGACATGTATTAATAGTATAACAGGAGAATAGAATGAGATGCATCCAAACAGCCATAAATGTACACGTTTTTAATGCCCAACATCCACTGCTGGAGTTTTAGTTATGTGATTTCTGCAGCAGGTCTTTGCATTGACTGATGAGGCATTTTACACCAGCCTGGCTATACAGCATCTGCCATTTCTCAAACTCTGGTTTACATAAGAATTATGTAATATCTCCTGCTGCTGCTTCCCACTCTCTGCTGTGTTTATGTGAAAGGTCTCACTTGGCTTCCCACTCTCTCTTCCTCTCACTCTCTCGCCCACCTCCTCTCTCTCCCTCTCACTCTCTCTCCCCGTTTCTCACTCACTCACTTTCTCTCTGTCACACACTCACTTTCTCTCACTCACACTCTCACGTTCTCTCACTCACACACTCACGTTCTCTCACTCATACACTCACATTTTCTCACTCACACACTCACTTTCTCTCACTCACACACTCACATTTCTTTCACTCACTTTCTCTCTCTCACACTCTCACTTTCTCTCACTCACATTCTCTCACTCACACACTCACTTGCTCTCTCACACAATCACTTTCTCTCACTCACATTCTCTCACTCACACTCACTTTCTCTCATTCACATATTCACTTTTTCTCTCTCACACTCACTCACACACTCACATTCTCTCACTCACACACTCACTTTCTCTCACCCACACACTCACATTCTCTCACTCACACACTCACTTTCTCTCACTCACATACTCACTTTCTCTCACTCACACACTCACTTTCTCTCACTAACACACTCACTTTCTTTCATTCACACACTCACTTTCTCTCACTCACACGCTCTTTCTCTCTCTCTCGCTCGCTCTCTCTCTCCCCCTCTCTCTCTCTCTCTCTCTTCCCCCCTCTCTCTCACGATCTCTCTCTCTCTCTCTCTCTCTCTCTCTCTCTCTCTCTCTCTCTCTCTCTCTCTCTCTCATAATGCCATTTGGGACACTGACTCTCTCCATAGGGATAGGGGTAGAGGTAGTGGTGGTGTGGTGTTTGAAAGAAAGGGTGTGGTGGGGTCTGCAGGGGCAGGAAACCCCCTTTTCATTCTCTTGATTAGAGACTTTTTTATTTTCATCCGCAAATGATGTTTTCTCACGTTAATGGAGGGAAGGGGTTACGTAAGCAAGTTATTGGCTGTGCCACCTATCAAATCTGGGGGGGGGGGTTATGTAACTGATACTACGGACACAGACAGGATATGGAGTAACCTAGTTGCCTCTGTTCAGACCACTGACAACCTTATAGACCTGGGTCCTGCAGACATTTTTAAGGACGCCCCAATATGTGGAGAGGATGTGCCTCTGTTCAATGTTTCCAACAGTGCATGTTTTCTGTCATCTATGAGCCATAGGCTGGCAACTGAATCAAGCTTGTTGTTGGCTACATATGCAATGCTCATAATTTGTAAGAATAATAGAATAACCATTCATGTTAAATGGACTTGAATACTAGATGAATGGTTTGGACCTATGGGGTGGCTACTGTAAGGCAGTTAGTTTATGGTGGCACATCACTTGTCTCCTCTGTTTGAGCTAGTGGCACAGAATAGCAAGACTGCCATCTGGTGGTAAGAAATGAAGAGGCACTTCCCCATCATGAATATGAGCTACTGCATTGTCAGTCAGTGTTGGCATGCATGTCCTTGGAGTTGAAGTTATGTGAATAGGTACTAACCTATAGGACTCAAAATGAATAGAGAAAAGGTTTTGCTTCTGTTGTAGTGTTGTAATAGATTGTTTTTATGTTAATAGAATACTCATTCAAGCCCACGAACTGCATAGAATCACATTATGTCCCAAACAGTTGTTCATCCTTTTAGGGTAATATATCCAGGAGTGACCTTGTCTTGTTTACCTGAGGGGAAAATGTAAGATGGATGCCTGTATAATCTCCTCCATTCCCCTGTCCTGTCAGGAGGAGAAGCGTTAGAAAGCAGTGACCTCTGTTACGAGCAGGGCAGTCTTTGTCTTCAGGCACCCACTCTCTTAGGATGGCTCCCAAATGGCACCCTATTCCCTATATAGTGCACTCTTTTGGACCAGAGCCCAATGGGTCCCGTCTCAAAAGTAGTGCACTGTGTAGAGAATATGGTGCCATTTTGGATGCGCGCTCAGTGATTAAATGAGAACGTCTGCAGGACAGACAGTGGGGCTGAGACCTGCCAAGTCGCTTTGTACTTTCCTCAGGGAATAGACAATGATATCATTGTATCTGAATCCTCTGTGTTGTTTTTTTGTCACTGTGAATCATTACTTTACATTTCTGATAAATAGTGGTGTGTTGGTATTATCATTAAACCTTAAAGTTTTGATACATTACAGGAGACCTAAAGTAGTGTAGTATAGTCTAGTTTCGAGGTCGACAGATTAATCAGCATGGCCGATTTAATTAGGGCCGATTTCAAGTTTTCATAACAATCGGTAATCGGCCTTTTTGGACGCCGATTATGGCCGATTACATTGCAATCCACGAGGAAACTACGTGGCAGGCTGACCAGCTGTTACGCCAGTGCAGCATCAAAAGGACCTTGTGGCTGCAAGGAGCCAAGGTAAGTTGCTAGCTAGCATTAAACTTAAACTTATATAAAAAAACAATCAATCTTCACATAATCACAAGTTAACTACACGTGGTTGATGATATTACTTGGTTAACTAGCTTGATATTACTAGGTTAACTAGCTTGATATTACTAGGTTAACTAGCTTGATATTACTTGGTTAACTAGCTTGATATTACTAGGTTAACTAGCTTGATATTACTAGGTTAACTAGCGTGATATTACTAGGTTAACTAGCTTGATATTACTTGGTTAACTAGCTTGATATTACTAGGTTAACTAGCTTGATATTACTAGGTTAACTAGCTTGATATTACTTGGTTAACTAGATTAACTAGCTTGATGTTACTTGGTTAACTAGCGTGATATTACTAGGTTAACTAGCTTGATATTACTAGGTTAACTAGCTTGATATTACTAGGTTAACTAGCTTGATATTACTAGGTTAACTAGCTTGATATTACTTGGTTAACTAGATTAACTAGCTTGATGTTACTTGGTTAACTAGCTTGATATTACTAGCTTGATATTACTAGGTTAACTAGCTTGATATTACTAGGTTAACTAGCTTGATATTACTTGGTTAACTAGCTTGTCACGCCCTGGTCTTAGTATTTTGTGTTTTCTTTATTATTTTGGTCAGGCCAGGGTGTGACATGGGTTTATTATGTGGTGTGTTTTGTCTTGGGGTTTTTGTAGGTATTGGGATTGTGGCTTAGTGGGGTTATCTAGTATAGTCTATGGCTGTCTGGAGTGGTTCTCAATCAGAGGCAGGTGTTTATCGTTGTCTCTGATTGGGAACCATATTTAGGCAGCCATATTCTTTGAGTGTTTCGTGAGTGATTGTTCCTGTCTCTGTGTTAGTTTGCACCAGCATAGGCTGTTTCGGTTTTTCACGTTGTTTGTTTTGTATTATGTTCATGTTTGAGTTTTTCCTTTATTAAAGAACATGAACACCAACTACGCCGCATTTTGGTCCGATCCTTGCTACACCTCCTCTTCAGAGGAGGAGATAGAAGAAAACCGTAACATAGCTTGATATTACTAGGTTAACTGGCTTGATATTACTAGGTTAACTAGCTTGATATTACTAGGTTAACTAGCTTGATATTACTTGGTTAACTAGCTTGATATTACTAGTTTAACTAGCTTGATATTACTAGGTTAACTAGCTTGATATTACTTGGTTAACTAGCTTGATATTACTAGGTTAACTAGCTTGATATTACTTGGTTAACTAGCTTGTCCTGCGTTGCATATAATCAAAGTGGTGCCTGTTAATTGACCATCAAATCACAGCCTACTTCAACTTCGCCAAATGGGTGATGATTTAACAAAAGCACATTTGCGAAAAAAGCACAATCGTTGCACAAAGGTACCGAAACATTAACATCAATGCCTTTCTTAAAATCAATACACAGAAGTATTTTTTTTAAACCTGTACATTTAGTTAAAATAAATTAATGTTAGCAGGCAATATTAACTAGGGAAATTGTGCCACTTCTCTTGCGTTCAGTGAAAGCAGAGTCAGGGTATATGCAGCAGTTTGGGCCGCCTGGCTTGCGAACTGTGCGAAGACCATTTCTTCCGAACAAAGACCGTAATTAATTTGCCAGAATTTGACATAATTATGACATAACATTGAAGGTTGTGCAATGTAACAGCAATATTTAGACTTAGGGTTGCCACCCGTTTGAAAAAAATACGGAACGGTTCCGCATTTCACTGAAAGAAAAAACGTTTTGTTTTCAAAATGATAGTTTCTGGGTTTGACCAGATTGACCAAAGGCATGTATTTCTGTGTGTTTATTATAATTAAGTCTATGATTTGATATTTGATAGAGCAGTCTGACTGAGTGGTGGTAGGCAGCAGCAGGCTCGTAAGCATTCACTCAAACAGCACTTTACTGCGTTTGCCAGCAGCTCTTAGCAATGCTTGAAGCATAGCGCTGTAGTTGTTCCCCTTGCTCTGCATGGATAACGCTGCTTTGATGGTGGCTGTTGTCGTTGTGTTCCTGGTTCGAGCCCAGGGAGGAGCGAGGAGAGGGACGGAAGCTATACTGTTACACTGGCAATACTAAAGTGCCTATAAGAACATCCAATAGTCAAAGGTATATGAAATACAAATGGTATAGAGATAAATAGTTCCTATAAAAGCTAAAAGCGAAAACTTCTTAACTGGGAATACTGAAGACTCATGTTAAAAGGAACCACAAGCTTTCATTGTGAGAACAAAAAGCTTAGCTTTTTTACATGGCACATATTGCACTTTTACTTTCTTCTCCAACACTGTGGTTTTGCATTATTTAAACCAAGTTGAACATGTTTCATTATTTATTTGAGACTAAATTGATTTTGTTTATGTATTATATTAAGTTAAAATATAAAAGTGTTCATTGTTCATTCAATATTGTTGTAATTGTCATTACTACAAATATATATATAAAAATCGACCGATTAATCGGTATCGGCTTTTTTTGGTCCTCCAATTATCGGTATCGGCGTTGAAAAATCATAAACAGTCGACCTCTAGTCTAGTCTAGTATACACTCTTAAAAATGTTGGGTTAAAAACAACCAAGTGCTGGGTAAATAGTGGACCAAACACATATTGGGATTTATTTTATTTTTTTAAAACTTTTTCTCACAGCATCAACAACCCAACTTTAAAAAATCAATGAGTTGTTTGTGACCAGTTGTATATACTGAACAAAAATATAAACGCAACATGGAAAGTGTTGGTCCCATGTTTCATGATCTGAAATAAAAGATCCCAGAAATGTTCCACACGTGCAAAACTTTTTTCTCTCAAATTTCGTGTACACATTTGTTTACATCCCTGTTAGTGAGCATATCTCCTTTGCCAAGATAATCCATCCACCTGACAGGTGTGTCATATCAAGAAGCTGATTAAACAGCATAATCATTTCACAGGTGCACCTTGTGCTCGGGACAATAAAAGGCCACTCAAAAATGTTGTCACACAACAAAATGCCACAGCTGACTCAAGTTTTGAGGGAGCGTGCAATCGGCATGCTGACTGCACGAATGTCCACCAGAGCCGTTGCCAGAGAAGTGAATGTTTATTTCACTACCGTAAGCTGCCTTCAATGTTGTTTTAGATAGTTTGGCAGTACGTCCAACCGCCCTCACAACAACAGACCACGTGTAACCATGGCCAGCCCAGGACCTCCACATCCGGCTTCTTCACCTGCGGGATCATCTGAGACCAGCCACGCGGACAGCTAATGAATCTGAGTTGTATTTTTGTCTGCAATAAATCCTGTTTGTGGGGAAAAACACATTCTGATTGGCTGGGCCTGGCACCCCAGTGGGATGCCTTGGCTCACAAGTGGGTGGGCCTATGTTTAGATTAGGGCTTAATTTATTTATTTCAATTGACTGATTTCCTTATATGAACTCTAACTCAGTAAAATCGTTGAATGTTGCGTTTATATTTTTGTATATGTATACTGTAGTATAGTACCTATTAGGTCCATGTCCCTGAAAGATCTCTGTACCCTCACAGCACTACTCATTTACATGTGTTCTCATTCAGATAGTACAGATTTTGTTGTATCACGGCCCACAGCTATTTGTCATGGTAGCTGCGTAAGAAACGAGTGAGTGATGATCACTTCTCTGATACAATGGGATGGTAGTCCCCCTCCCATTGCCTCTGTGAAAGGTCTCTGCCTGTAATGATGCTCCTCCATCAAAACAGTGACGCCTGTCACACCTACACCAGAATGAGGCATTGATGTGACACTCCGATTTATCAAGGCAGAGAGGAAAGAATGTGCCATATTTTTTGTTTGTTTTTTCTAACTAGTGGGTTCTAAAAAAAGTTCCCGCTTGCCCAGATAGGAGATTAATATATATTGATTCATTACAGTACATATGAAAGCATCACTGGAGGATCTGTAAATACTGTAAGAGCCTGTTCCCTTCCCAAATGATGGGCCTATGGACTCTGGTCAAAAATAGTCCACTATATAGGGTAACAGTTGGGACGCACACTCTGCTTTGGTCAAACTGGCCTTGCCTGGCCTCGAGAGTACGGGGTTTGCCCTCTTGACCGAGCTCAGCTCTCTAGCCGACGATCTGACAGTAGACGTCACGTTACGATTGTGACAAATAGCTCTCTGGAACCTGTGGCGCGTACTAGATGGAGCAGAGAGAGGAGAGCAGCATGAACAAGGAGAGGGGAGCATCTCTACTGGCACCCCTTTCCCGTATATAGGGCTCCTGTTAGAAGTAGTGCACTACATAGGGAATAGGGTGCCGTTCGGGACCCAACATATAATAGCAGCAGCAGCGGAGGGCAGGCGAGAGAGACACCGTCAGCGGCTGCCCTTGCCCCGTGGAGCGGCGGTGAGGACACTGCCGTCTGTTTTAGTCACAGCACAGCAGATGCCAGAGTATCAATGTCATCTCTGTATACAATTAATGCCTTAAAGGGATACGTCGGGAATTTGGCAACGAGGCCCTTTATCTACTTCTCCAGAGTCGGATGAACTCGCGGACACCATTTTTATGTCTCTGTGTCCAGTATGAAGGAAGCTAGAGGTACTTTCGTGAGCCAAGGCTAACTAGCATTAAAGGCAATACTAGCAGATACCCATAGACCCCCAGTCACTGTGCAAACGCAAGTTAGCAACTTCCTTTAAACTGCACACAATGCTTCAATGCCAAAATCCTGAAGTATCCCTTTTTGAAGCCTGTATTAGCGGGATCAAACGGAGAGCCACATTGTGCTATAAGGACGACAGCCATTGAAATGACTCAAACTTTCCTCGGCAGAGGGGAAACAACACTGAGGCTGCTGTAGAGTGTTGGAAGAAATGCTGCTGCTTACCCAATACAGCTTATGATGTAAACAGCACAGCTCTCCCCGGGAGAGGGAAAGTACTCATAAATACCAGCCTTTGAGACACCGAAAAGGAGAGGATTCCAATCAGTAAGAGTGAGATAGGGAGAGAGAGAGAGAGAGTGAGAAAGAGACAGAGACAGAGAGTGAGAACAAAAAGTAGAGCGGGAGAGACAGACCGAGGAAGTGAGAAATAATGAAATAAAGTTGGTTTTGTCGGGAGGGAGAAAGGGAGAGAGCGTGAGGGTAAAGCCTATGTTCTAAGCCAGTATAGTGCCGGTGGCCAATTGAAATTCAGACTGTGTATCATCCATCCCTGTGTACTCAGACAACAGCACCTGCTCTTCAATGCAGCGAGGAGACAATGGTAAAGATAGGACAGCCAGTCTATCTCACACTCCTCTATCCTTCTGTTATACCCCTCTCCTCTCTACCCTTCTCCGACTACGACAGGACACTGAGAGAGGAGGTGACTGAGAGACATTACACACCCTTGCAAGGAGAGAGAGCGGTGGGAAGGGATGGTAGGGTGAGCGAAGGGTGGCGGAGAGATGGAAGGCTTGATTGCAGCAGAGACACAGCAGTGAGTACATTAAGTTCTGGATTCAATCATCTGTTAGGCTGAGTGCACTGGGCAGGGCAAGGCAAAGAGCAGGAGAGACAAGGGGTGGGGTGGGGAGGAGAAGAGGGGAGGAGAGGAGAGGGGGAAAGAGAGGCGATGAAGCCAGTGTTCCACTCAGCGCTCAGACATGACTGAGCCAGGGACCACAGGGAAAGAGAGAGAGAGAGAGTCCTGCTACTGCTGCTGCTCTCTGCACCAGACACAGACACAACTAGACACAGTCTCTGATCTCACCAGCTAGCCCAGCAGCCAGATCTCTGTCTGAGCCTCTGCCCTACCTTGCCTGACCACTGCCCTGCAGTGTTCTCTGTTTTCCAGCAACACACTTTCTACAGAAGACTTAGAAAGAAAAGGAAGATTAGAGAGAAAGAGTCCTGTTGACTCTTTCCTGTCCGTCCATCTGACTGAACCCAAGGTGAAGGCAGAGAGAGAGAGAAGAGGCGTGGCGTAAGCGGCGAGGGCAACGCCCCCCCCTACTGGAAGGACAGTGGTAGCTCCGCCTCCACTTCTGAGTCAGGACCCCTCTGCACTGTGTGTCCCCCAGGCGCCTCTACAGGACAAGACGGTACACACACACACGAGGAGCTGAACCAGAACCAAGGGAGCCAGCCAGACAGCCTGTCAATCAGGCAGACAGCCACCGTACGGAGCTGAACAGCAGCAGTACTGCAGTGGATTTGGTTGAAAGCTAAATAGAGGAGCAGCCCCGCGGTGTTGAAGAGGATAAGGATTTGGATTGGGGTAACAGGCAGTGCTGTAACAGACCTGCGCCTCACTCAGAGGCACTCTACTCTCTTGGCCTCTGCTGCGCTGTGGGACATGGGGGCGGGCTGGAGGGCTGAGGCGGCACTGGAGTCAAATTCGCTGTGGAAACTGCCCTGCCGAGAGTTAGATTAGATAGTGCTTGGGTCTGACTGTGAGGATCTGATTGCACGTGTGGAGGGGGAGGGGGGGGGGGGCTCGGCGTGGATACGGCTCTCTCCTTCTACTCCGTCTCCTGCCTTCGTTCCCATTCTCCCTTCCACCCCCCCCCACCCCCCCCTGCGGGCCGAGTGTTTAGCCATGGACCGAGGCTGAGTGGATGCTGCTGCCTGACAGGGTGTCTGTGAGGCGGCTGCCGTCTGTTCCTGAACCCCCCTGATCCCCCTTCATGCCGTGCTGTGGGCTGGGCCATCGCCGGAGAGCACAGCTTCCATACGTGAGTCTGTTGCCTAATTCTATCAATTTAGCACCGAGAAGAGATTTTAATAGAGGGAGAAGGGAGAGGGAGAAAGTGTAATTGCTTTTTTCCACTGAGAGGGCAAACAGAGGCGTCAGGTATTAGTCTTAGTAATGTTGAGAAAGCATTTCCGTTAATGATTCCTTCGAGGAATACCTGTAGCTCGTTCAAAGTCGTGTGTGTGTGTGTGTGTTAAATCAAATCAAAGTTTATTGGTTGCGTACACAGTTTAAAAGATGTTATCGAGGGTGTAGCGAAATGCTTATGTTACTAGCTCCTAACAATGCAGTAAAATGTCCAACCAGAACACAAATAATATATCCCCCCCCCCAAAAAAAATCTTATCAAGAAATGTTTTAAATGTCAGAAGGAATCCAATGAACCCAAATAGCACTGTAACAGTAATCCAACTGCAATCTATATATATATACACCAGAAGAATTGACACAAGATATACTCAGAATGATATGTACAGCAGTAGATATTAGAGTGGGCTATATCATGAATCCAGTATGTAAATAAATATGTGGTGTGAATAAACAGTGCAACTAAAATGGGTATAGTAGTATAAATAATAGAATGAGCTATGTCGAGAATACGGTATTTAAAAAAACAGTACATTTGCAAGAATTTAGCTTCCGGACTTGAGTCTGGAATATAAATGATAAAAATAAAAATAAACGTTTTATTGTCACATACACCGGATAGGTGCAGTGAAATGTTTTTTTGTTTGTTTCTACCATAGTAGTACGGCGTCCCTAGAGCAAATGAGGGATAAGTGCCTAGCTCAAGGGCACATTGACAGATTTTTTACCTTTTTTTTGTCAGTTTTTGTCAGTTCGGGTATTTGAACCAGGGACCTTTCGGTTACTGGCCCAACACTAACTGCTAAATATGTATGTGAAGGGTGTGTATGGACAGTGTGTGTGTGTGCGCATGTGCGTACATTCCTGTATGCATGCAGGCACGTGCAAATGTTTGAGTGTGTGTATATAATCAATTAAAATAGGATGCTTCATTTTCACATACACCAGATAGTAGGTGCATGTATGCCTGAGAGAGTGAACACAGCAACAAGCGCACACACACGCGCGCACACACACACACACACACACACACACACACACACACACACACTTTCTCTCTATCTCTCTCTCTCTCTGTTTATCTGCAAGCTTAATTGTTTCTCTGTTCCGGCTGCACCCTCCCTGAGACTGCAGGGTCTTGCTGCGAGAAATCTTAGCGCTCGACTCTTAGTGGACTGCCAGCTTTCGACCCATCCAGCCAGCCACACTAGGAGGCAGCTGATGCATCTTTTATTTCATGTTTATTTTGGGGATTGGACAGGGAGAGGATGTCGTCAGTGGGTGGCATAGAGCGATGTCCTCAGACTCCGCGCTGCAGACGCCGGGCACATCACACTGGGCACAAACGTCAGTTCAACGTCCAGTTTTGATTTACATTTGGTTCAGTTTATTCGTGTCCGGTTATAGACTGAAGAGATAGAAGTCTCTTGGCTGGCTCTGCACTCTCTCCCTGCAGTGTACTGTGAAACAGTAGCTACTGTTTCACACGCACACACACACACACACACACACACCTAACACAGGGACTGCTGTCACCACTAGATGTCCCTGTAACCCCTTTCAGATCAGATGTTACGCACTCGCACACACACACACACACACACACACACATTTTACACATGCACCCAGCAACGCAGATTTTATGGTACTATAACCAACTCATGATGCATTAGTGCAGTAGTGTTTTAATCAGGTTCACCTTTGTATGAATTATGATGTCACCCCAGATCTCAATTATGATGTCACCCCCAGATTATGATGTCACCACAGAGCTTGGTTGTTAATGTGTACAGAATGTTCTCAGATTTGGCCTGTAGTTTGATATCATTCCATTATGACCGCTGGTCTAAATCAAAGCCAGCCATAACTAAATGCTTACAGTAGATGCAGGTTTTTTTCTGGATCAAAATGGGGCTTAGGTGGTGGGTGTGACAAGAGCGTGGCCATGGGCATGGCCAATGGAGTGGTCGCTGACTGAACATTTCAGAGGCCCTCCCGTTGGCCGCAGTGACAACATTTGTCTGTTTTAAAACAAATTTCCTGTAATTCTACTCATTTTCCATGTGGTGGAGATACCATTGTGCAGTTTGATAGCAAAATTCCTGCAATTCTACAGATTTTCTCATGGGGCTAAGAGAAAATGTGCAGTTTTAAAGCTACACTGAACAAAAATAAAAACGCAACATGTAAAGTGTTAGTCCCATGTTTTTCATACGAACAATTTGGGCACAAATTTGTTTACACCCCTGTTAATGAGCATTTCTCCTTTGCCAAGATAATCCATCCACCTGACAGGTGTGGCATAACAAGAAGCTGATTAAACAGCATGATTATTACACAGGTGCACCTTGTGCTGGGGATGATAAAAGGCCTCTCTAAAATGTGCAGCTTTGTCACACAACACAATGCCACAGCTGTCTCTAGTTTTGACGGAGCGTGTAATTGGTATGCTGACTGCAGGAATGTCCATCAGAGCTGTTGTTTTTCTCTACCATAACCTGCCTCCAACATCGTTTTAGAGAATTCTGAAGTACGTCCAACTGGCCTGGCCACACAACCACAGACCACATGTAACCACGCCATCCCAGGACCTCCACATCTGGCTTCTTCACCTGCGGGATCCTCTGAGACCAGCCACCCAGACAGCTGATGAAACTGTGGGTCTGCACAACCGAAGAATTGCTGCACAAACTGTCAGAAACCGTCTCAGGGAAGCTCATCTGCATGCTCGTCGTCCTCACCAAGGTCTTGACCTGACTGCAGTTCAGCGTCATAACCAACTTTAGTTGGAAAATGCACACCTTCGATGGCCACTGGCACGCTGGAGAAGTGTGCTCTTCTCAGATGAATCCCGATTTCGTATGGCGTCGTGTGGGCGAGCGGTTTGCTGATGTCAACGTTGTGAACAGCGTGCCCCATGGTGTTGGTGTGGTTATGGTGTGGACAGACATAAGCTACTGACAACGAACACAACTGCATTTTATCGATGGCAATTTGAATGCACATAGAAACCGTGATGAGTTCCTGAGGCCCACTGTCGTGCCATTTATCCGCCACCATCACCTCATGTTTTAGCATGATAGTTCACGGCCCCATGTCGCAAGGATCTGTACACAGTTCCTGGAAGCTGACAATGTCCAAGTTCTTCCATGTTCTGCGTACCCGCCAGACATGTCACCCACTGAGCATGTTTGGGATGCTCTGGATTGATGTGGGACAACATTCCACAGGCCACAATCAACAGCCGGATCAACTCTATGCGAAGGAGATGTGTCGCGCTGCATGAAGCAAATGGTGGTCAAACCAGATACTGACTGTTTTTTTGATCTACACCCCTATCTTCGTTTTAAAGATATCTGTATTCCCAGTCATGTGACATCCATAAATTAGGGCCTAATT
Source organism: Oncorhynchus kisutch (assembly GCF_002021735.2). Taxonomy (NCBI): domain Eukaryota; kingdom Metazoa; phylum Chordata; class Actinopteri; order Salmoniformes; family Salmonidae; genus Oncorhynchus; species Oncorhynchus kisutch. The sequence continues at coordinate 60,226,623 of NC_034184.2, read as the reverse complement.
TATTTATTTCAATTGGTTGATTTCCTTATATGAACTGTAAGTCAGTCAAATCTTTGACCAAATCTAATCACATTTTATTGGTTACATACCATACGCCTATTTAGCAGATGTAATTGCGGGTGTAGCGAAATTATTGTAACATTGTTGCGTTAAAATTTTTGTTTAGCGTCATTTCCTGGTATTCTAAATATTGTGCCATGGCTTATGCTATCTGAATGGCTCAAACATCAAACTTGCAGTGAAGCCGCTCCACATCTACATCACATTAGATGTCTGACAGACTCCCATCCAGAGGGACCCACAGATGCAACCAGGGCCAACGCCCCGCTCAAGGGCACGTCGACAGATCTCCCACAGGGTCAAAACCGAACCAGCGACCCATCAGCCCCAAGAGCTGCCCCTCAACCATCCGAGAACCCCCACCCACCCGCACACTCTGTCGTCTCCCCCCCCCCCCCCCCCCCCCCACACAGAAAAATAAAATAATTCCATCCCCCAAGCCCCCCCCACCCCAATTCACCAACAACCAACAAAATGAACAAAAGAGAAAAACAAAGGAAAACAGAAAACAATAATGCAAAAAACAAAAGACAACAAAAATCATAACAACATGGCTGTTTGGACATAAGCAGCCCGAAAAAACCCTGAGATACATGGTCTTTGTCCCAAATGACACCCTATTCCCTATTTAGAATAATTTAGTCACTACGTAGTATAGGTATAATGTGGGATGAAGCCATAGAGGTTGTACATACATTTCTATGGATAAATGACACTAGTCCAATCAGCATACAACACATGCATTATGCTGCCAGTACAGCTGTTATAGCTGCTACTATGTCAGATACTTAAGTCTTTTAGCTGACATAATGGTTGTAAATTATCCTCTGTGACGACGACAACAACAAAAAAATCCACAGTGGTTTCTGTTTAAGTCTAGGACCTCTATACCAGGCGGTGTCAGAGGAAGACCCTAAAAATAGCCAAAGACTCCAGCCACCCTAGTCATAGACTGTTCTCTCTGCTACCGCAGAGATTATGAAATGTTTTATTTTTTATTTTTTTACCATAGTTTATTTTAGTAAAGACTTTCTTAACACTTATCTTTCTTAAAACTGCACTGTTGGTTAAGGGCTTGTAGGTAAAGCATTTCACTCTAACGTCGACCTACGCCTGTTGTATTCGGCGCCTTTCGACAAATACAATTGGATTTGATTTGAAGTCACTTTGGCCATGTCTGCCCGGGACGCACACTCATGTTGCCGTGGTCTGGATTAACACTTACAAAAGAGCGGATTTTTTATCTGAATGATGAGTGGATTAGTGCAGGGCTGCAGGCTGCAGGGGTTAGGCTTACTGCCCCTGTGCAGCTGGAGAGATGGCTGTTGTTCTACTCACGACATGGCATGCTGGACACTCTGAGCAGGGACCAAGAGCTCTCTGTGTGTGGGATGCTTTTGAAAATGCAGAAAGCCGTTCTTTGTGGAAGAGTGACATGAATAAAGCATGTATGGATTTTTATTATTGTGTATATATGGCTATTTTACTAATGTAGACTACAGTATATGGTGTGGTAAGAACCCAAGCATGTTCAAGTGATTCTAGCTGCCTTTTGAACTTCCGAGACTGCTTCCTTCCGTGACACACCGCTCTTTCTATGTCACTCCTCTCACATGTTTCCAATATGGAGGCCCAAACCGCCGTTTTACGTCCGAAATGGGGCGGAACGCAATTACGCTTGCGTTGGAATTTGGAGCGCGAAAAGGGAGACCTTGCCTGGATGGGACTCTTGTCTGACACTGACAAGTTGCAGACGGAAGGGCCAGGGCGGTCTTAGACACTCTGCACGGAAACGGGGCTAATTGAAGACAGCAGGCCCGGTCAAACTCCCTTTATTTTGTTTGCTTTTCCTGGTTCCCGTTACGCAACAGGACCGGAGAGTAGTGCATTTGTAGCAGCGGAGGCTGCTGAGGGGAGGACGGCTCACAATAACATCTGGAACGGAGCGAATGGAATGATACCATTCCTCCGCTCCAGCCGTTACCACAAGCTCGTCCTCCACCAATTAAGGTGCTCCCAACCTCCTGTGATTTGTAGCCTGTTGCACGAGTTTAGCAACACAGTGAGCGTAGCAGCAACAGAGTGGACACAACTCCATAGGGGCAGTTTCCCGGACACGGATGAAGCCTAGTCCTGAACTAAAAAAGCATTCCCCATTGAAAGTTCGTATTTGTCCAGGGCTAGGCTCAATCTGTGTCTGGGACACCACCCCGTACTGTCTTTGCAGGAAGTGTGAGGTGTTTAGTACTGTAGGTGGTTTGGTGTGTGTGTGCTTGTGCCTTTTAAGAGTATGCAAGGTCAGCGGTTGCGCAAGCTGTTTGATCATGATGTATTGCTATTCAATGCACTACTCTATGTGTGTCCATGTCAGTATAGAATCTATCTACTCACTGTCCACTCCTGGAAGAAATCCAGTGTTTCTTCACTTTTTAAGAGGTTATACTAAAACGATGCAGTCATTTTCTTCAAAGTATGTCACATTGGCTGGGTATGTGATGAAAGTGAACCAAATAAAGAGTGAGACACGAGACAAGCGTCAGAGCATTTCATGGAATACTTTATTTTTCCCTGAAACATAAAGTTGAGCTGCTAGTGGTGAGATAATCTCCCCTGGCGAATGTGTGACCTGGAATTCCCAGTTTTCCACGCATTGGGATGAGAGCCCAGAGCCGGAACGTCGGGCCAGAACAGACACTTTGTATGGAGCTGGGTTTCCTTGGCAATGGATGAACGTTCCTCCACTTTTCCCAAGAGTGGTAGGGAAACGTCCAGAAAAATGGGATGGCTAATTGACCACAGAAGAAGACCCTAGGAATATCTCAGTTTCACGCAGGATTTTACAGGCTTTTTACATAATCTGTCATCTCGCCCTCTGAGTAGTGGAAACTGTGATATACGTCTGCGGAGGCCTTGTATCGTAACTCACTGGTCTGGAAACACTGATCTCAATGAGACCCAGTGGTGGGTGTGATCAGAGACAGATCTGTAGGGAGTTAGGTACTGCTGTTTAAAAACACTCACCGGGCTGGGTTGTATACTTCAGTGCACACGGCAGCAAAAAATGTTTTGGGAAAAAAAGGTATATTCTTTTCTTATTTGAGAAATTCAGGATAGCCCCCCTCCCCTCCCCCTGTTTTGGCGGAAGAGAGGAGGGCCTATCCTGGAAATAGTGAAGATGGTGAAGTGGCACCACTCTCCTTCGGCTCGTCCTTCACTACTGTCGATTGATGCTTAAGATCTTCACTTGTGTAACAGCATACTGGTGGTGTCTGGTCAGGCTCCTATCAAAATACAGCCTTCCTCTCTTTCTTATATCATTATCAACTCATCCTTAAATGGATTCTCCTTAGAAAAAAATGAAGAATATAGTCACAAGTGCTTGTCGTCATTTATATTCGTGTGTATACACGACATTTTCAGTTCTGTGAGTTCTGCAGTAGGGTTGCAAAATTCCCATAACTTAAAAAAAAGAAATCCAAGGTATTCCACAAATCCTGATTGGAACATTCCCGGAATCAAGAGGGAATAAAAAAGGAAATCCGGAATCCTCTAAACATGATTTCTGGAAAACCTGAATTTTGGACAAATTACCGGAATGTTGCAATCCTACATCCATGACATGCTTGTTGGTTGGTAACATATGATTCATATGCAGTTCTTTTCATCACCCAATTCATTTCAGTCATGTCTCTGACTACTGACACATGTTAGGTTGGATTGGTGCTGTCACCAGTAAGAGCAAATTCTACCAAAAAATGCTATCTGACACATTCTTTTCATTAACCGTAGGCTATTTTCCAGCATAATAATGACATCCAAACAGAGCTGATGGGCAAGATAAATATCTACAATAAATACTCATTCCCCTTTAGTATTGGCAGCGAATGAAGAACCTCTGTGTCATATCTGAATACAGTCGGATATAGGAAGTTCATGTGTGATGACTATCTTCAGACAAAATAGATGTGTATACGCTCTTAGAAAAATGAAAGGGTTCCAAAAGGGTTCTTCGCCTGTCCACATAGGAGAACCTCGTCTGGTTCCAAGTACAGTAGCACCCTTTTTGGTTCCAGGTAGAACTTTTTGAGGTTCCATGTAGATCCCTCTGTGGAAAGAGTTCTACATGGAACTCAAAAGGGTTCTACCTGGAACCAAAAAAGGGTTCATCAAAGATTTCTCAGAGTAACCCTTTTCGGTTCTAGATAGCACCTTTATTTATGAGAGTGCACTTATGTGTTGATCAAATGCCTGGAAGATCATGGAGGCTCCACTGTTCCATTGCTCCACCTTGATAGTCACATTTGTTCAATCAAGTCAGTACCGGAACAGTGCAAAGTACATACAGTATTCAGATCCCAATTCCAATATCAGAGCTGAATTAAATCCACTCAGTTGAATTCCATTTCATGCCATCTACACTGACTCCTCCACTGTATATGACACCCCCTCTGGCTTGTGCGTCGACAACCTATATAGCCCATCTCTATAAAACACACAGAGAAATGGCCCATCATCAAGATACCATTACGCACTTAGGGAGCGCCAGGCACGGCCCATGCCAATTTAATAACGGGCACCTCAGACCGCCTGTGCATCCACACTAAGTCAGGCGTCTCGTAAAAAAGGGAACAGATGCTTCTTAGCATCCAATTAAGAGTGGGGATGCAGAAGACTCCCTCTTCTCCTTCTCTTCCCTCTCCTCCGCGCACCAGGAGACGGTCATTAGCCCATATGGATACTTGAGCACAGTTAATTCGAGTGACAGACGTTAGAATTGTATTAGGGCTACATAAAATGTTACGTAAAGGCTACCATTAATTCTGAACCTGAACCTATTAATTGTTTGTTCATGATTATGTAGGTCTAGGTTGTTTGGAAGGTGTGTGTGTGTGTGTGTGTGTGTGTCCATGCATGCCACTGTAGAACAATTCCTATCCAATATAAATTACCTACCTCAAAACGGCATCAAAACAGCAGTGATAGTTCCAAAACTAAGTCACAATCTTTTCAGTTGATCTGGATTGACATGTTGTATAAACAAATAGACAGGCGGCAAATGGAAAGCGAGGGGCAGGAGGTTGAGTGAGAGAACTTGTGAGCGTGAGAGAAGTTTATTGAGTAAGAGAAGGAGTTAAAGTGAGAGAGGCGGGCGAGATTGAGTTAGAGGGGTAAGAGTGAGTAAAAAACGGAGAGAAGTTGAGATCGTGGTCAGATAGTGGGAGACTGGGTATAATTGTGTGGATAGAGGATAGTAAAGGAAAAGGCTGAAGGGTTGGGAATGATAAGAGAAAACAGAATAAAACCTCATTCCTAGTTAGTTTACCCTCACCCCATTGGCTTGTCAGAGTACCTATCTCTGCTTGGGTGCCCTGGCAACAGGTGCCAGCCAGGCGAGAATACATACAGTACCCTAGAGAGAGGGGGGAGAGAAGGATGGAGGAAGGGGGAGAGAGAAAACGAGTTTAACGTGGGAGAGAAAGAGATGTGAGATCGAGGAGCTTCAGCAACACAAGGTAGGGTGAGGATTGACCTGAGAGAGAGAGAGAGAGAGAGAGGAAAAACCTAGACAGAGAATTGTCAGTAGATTTCCATAGCGAGTTAGCAGGTCAGGTATTCCAGCGGATGCTCTCTTGACTCTCTCACCCTCCTGGAGTGATGCTGATCTCTGATCTGCCTGTCTGAGGATAACTTCATAACTCCGCCCTCTGTTACCAGCAGAATCAGTGTTTTCCTCCTAATGCTTCCATAAGCCCACCCGTGGGAGCCACCGGCAAGGACCTGCTCAGCGATTGGACACTTGCTACGGTACAGCAGGAGGGCGGGTTATAAACCTGCCGGTTGGGGCGTTGCATATTCATCACCAGCCATGAATACATAATCAGTCCAGGAGGTTACTCTGGACTACCGGGAGGAGGAAGAAGAGGAAGAAGTGGATACAACTTTTGGAGGGAATTCACTCTACTTTCTCAGGTCTTGACAATGGCGACGATTGCGCTGCTTGGAGAACCGGAAAGGTGTTGACGCCTTGTTTTCTACTTGCCTTTCTTCTTCCTCTTTTCCTGTGGGTGTGTTTGCAGTGCTGCGGTCGGATGTGTCCGCCACTCCTGACAGATGTTGGAGTCGTCTAGAGCTGAGGAGGATTTTCATTTGACAGTTCGGAGGGCAGAAGACCCATGGCTGAGCTCCACCACGGCCCCTTGGCCCTTACCCCCTGTCCCGCTCTCACCTGCCCGCCGAACTTGCTCCTACTGTGGGGCTAAGAGCCGCTAAGGAGGGGCTCCTCTCTCTCCATCCATGCTGCCAGGCTGCTCCTGTTGTCATGCTCAAACCACCCAAGAATAAAAATGTCTCCTGGGTAAGTGGGGTATGTGCAGGCGGTGCTCTGGTATGTAGGGCATTTTCAGGGGAGGGCGGAAGGGGATGGAGGTGCAAGATGACCTACCCATTACTTACCTCTGTGTTTTGACTTGGCGCTCTAGGCGCTCTTCAAACCCATGAACAAACACTTGTTCTACATTTGCTCTGTCAGATATCACATTGATTCATAGCAATAGGAACACATGGATATTTCGAAAGTATTTCATTGTAAATTGTGACAGAATTGATTGTCAGGAAAGTGTTGCTCATTTGAGAGTTTAATGTTTGTTGAGCCGTTCCCTCCACCAAGGCAGAAGTCTATCATGTTTAAAGGTGTTCTAACACCGTCAGAAAGCAGATGATTCACGTATAGTTTTCTTCCAGAACAGGAAGTTCTATGCTTTTATTTTCCTAACCTCATTGAAAAAGCACCGTCGCTGAAATGACATTGTTTGTATGTTAGTCCAGTTCGTTCGTCGCCAGCTGTTATCTAAGCATGGAGTACTAATGAACAAAAAAGCATTCTGCAGTTGACATAGGCATTATTTCAATCTTCTAGCCCAGATTGGGGTTATGACAAAGTGACAAACAACAATAACATTTGTTTTGGGGATTTGTCAAGCATTTCTGTAATCTTCGGATTTGACTTAATCTGAAGGAGTTGATTTGAAAAAAAAAATGAAAAAACAACTTGAGATTCACACCAGTACCCTGGGGGTCGTTGATAGTGGCAGGACTAGAGTGCAACCTGGGATAGAGAAGCCGTGGTTTTAGTTTTCTCCTGAGCCATCCAATGGCTATTTCAGGGGAGGCTTTAGCGATTTAGGAATTATATAACTACTACATGCCCACTTTATGAGATCTGGCCATGCCCAGCCCAGATAACAATCAATCAGTCCATTACTTTGTCTTTTCATGACAGCAATGTTTGTTGTAAAAAAATAAATAATGCTATGTCATCTTGAAAGTCAGTGACGTTGGAGATGCATGTGTGTTTGTCTAGAGAAAGCATTGTCTCCATTAGCTGATGAGTATAACCGGGAGGGACTCAGAAAGTTTACCATGAGCCCTATGATAAATAATCCAGTCATGTGATTGAAATGCCATTCTGGAAGCACAGGTTTTTTATGTATTTTCTGTAAGCGGTAGACTACAGGTATTATTGCTTTGAGGTAGACTTTAAGTCATTTTAAAATGTTCATGTCTGCAGGACGGACAATGGGAAGGTATTGGGCGTATGCGTATACCCATTAGCGGTCGGCCGATTAATCGGAATGGCCGATTAATTAGGGCCGATTTCAAGTTTGCATAACAATCGGAAATCGGTATATTTGGACACCGATTTGGCCGTTTTTTTAAATTTTTTTAACACCTTTATTTAACTAGGCAAGTCAGTTAAGAACACATTCTTATTTTCAATGACGGCCTAGGAACGGTGGGTTGACTGCCTTGTTCAGGGGCAGAACGACAGACTTTTAACTTGTCGGCTCGGGGATTCAATCTTGCAACCTTTCGGTTAACTATTCCAACGCTCTAACCACCTGCCTTACATTGCACTCCACGAGGAGCCTGCCTGTTACACGAATGCAGTAAGAAGCCAAGGTAAGTTGCTAGCTAGCATTAAACTTATCTTTTAAAAAACATCAATCAATCAATCATAATCACTAGTTAACCACACATGGTTGATGATATTACTAGTTTATCTAGCGTGTCCTGCGTTGTATATAATCGATGCGGTGCGCATTCGCGAAAAAGGACTGTCGTTGCTCCAAAGTCTACCTAACCATAAATATCCATGCCTTTCTTAAAATAAATACACAAGTATATATTTTTTAAACCTGCATATTTAGTTAATATTGCCTGCTAACATGAATTTATTTTAATTAGGGAAAATGTATCACTTCTCTTGCAACAGAGTCAGGGTATATGCAGCAGTTTGGGCCGCCTGGCTCGTTGCGAACTGTGTGAAGACTATTTCTTCCTAACAAAGACAGCCAACTTCGCCAAACGGGGGATGATTTACCAGCAGGCGCGTAAACATTCATTCAAACAGCACTTTCGTACATTTTGCCAGCAGCTCTTCGCTGTGCTTCAAGCATTGCGCTGTTTATGACTTCAAGCCTATCAACTCCCGAGATGAGGCTGGTGTAACCGATGTGAAATGGCTAGCTAGTTAGGTGCGCGCTAATAGCGTTTCAAACGTCACTCGCTCTGAGACTTGGAGTAGTTGTTCCCCTTGCTCTGCATGGGTAAAGCTGCTTCGAGGGTGGCTGTTGTCGATGTGTTCCTGGTTCGAGCCCAGGGAGGAGCGAGGAGAGGGACGGAAGCTATACTGTTACACTGGCAATACTAAAGTGCCTATAAGAACATCCAATAGTCAAAGGTATATTAAATACAAATCGTATATAGAAGTAGTCCTATAATTCCTATAATAACTACAACCTAAAACTTCTTACCTGGGAATATTGAAGACTATATTGAAGAATATTGAAGAGAATATGTTAAAAGGAACCACCAGCTTTCATATGTTCTCATGTTCTGAGCAAGGAACTTAAACGTTTCTTAAAAGTGCACATATTGCACTTTTACTTTCTTCTCCAACACTTTGTTTTTGCATTATTTAAACAAAATTGAACATGTTTTATTATTTATTTGAGGCTAAATTGATTTTATTGAAGTATTATAATCGGTATTGATATCGGCGTTGAAAAATCATAATCGGTCGACCTCTAATTCCTATGCACCTCTAATTCCTATGCTTGTTATTAGCTTACTTTGTCCTTTGTGATTGTCCTTAGAGTATGCATGTGTGCTTGCACGGTATTTGTAGGTTTGCACAATTGTTATCTGAATGTGCATTTACAAAACTATGTATGTCAGGCCTATTATGTTTGTGTGTGGGGGAGTGTGTTTAATTTCTGACTCTGGGCCAGTGCAGATGGATCAGGGGAGATTAGAGAGAGAGAAAGAGAGAGAGAGAGAGAGTGGTTTTGCTCAGATGAAATCAGCTAGATGGGGAGGGGCTTAGTCTGGTGCCCGGTTACCCACGAGCATCTCTGTTCTCCTCAGACTCTTCACCTATTTCTCTCTCCCAGTGTCTGTCTGTCTGTCTCTCTGTCTCTCTCTCTCTCTCTGCTTCTTTCTCTATTTCTCTGCCTGTCTCTGTTTCTGCAGGAGGCCAATAATGAGGCAGAGATAGCTATGATACCACCATCTCAACTCAAAAACTTCAAACTCATTCATCTTTTCAATTATGTAAATAATTATTACCTCAATTAATTAATTGTAACTGGGTGAAATGATATGGAGAGGTTAGATGTAGGGAACCTGAGGCTAGACCAGCTGTATAGCATCTGATTTATGCTTTAAGACATGCAGTCTTGTTTTGTGGTACATCATTATGTTAGTTCACACTCTTGTGTGTGCTTTTCGCAGGTTGACATTTATTGGGATGAGTCTCGTTCTGGAGGCAGAACTGAGCAAATACCGTTAGACGTGCCAGCTGCAAAGTCAAAATTGGCTATATTGTAAAAATGTATGAAAACAAAAATTGGCTTTTTGGTGTTAATTTAAGGTTAGGGTTAGCCATTACATTTATTTTGTCCCCCTACACCAAACGCGATCAGGTTGAAATATCAAAACAAACTCTGAACCAATGACATTAATTTGGGGACAGGTCGAAAAGCATTAAACATGTATGGCTAGTTAGCTTGCACTTGCTAGCTAATTTGTCCTATTTAGCTAGCTTGCTGTTGCTAGCTAATTTGTCCTGGGTTATAAACATTGAGTTGTTATTTTACCTGAAATGCACAAGGACCTCTACTCCGACAATTAATCCACACAACCAAATCGTTTTTAGTCATTTTTCCTCCTTCCAGGCTTTTTCATCTTTGAACTTATATGGTGATTGGCATCTAAACTTTCATGGTATTACCACGACAACCGGCAATCACCCATGTGGGTATAACCAATGAGGAGAGGGCACGTTGGTACCTGTTTCTATAAATGAGGAGATGGGAGAGGAAGGACTTGCAGCGCGATCTGCGTCAGAAATAGAAAGGACTTCTATTTTAGCCCTTGGCAACGCAGATGCTCGTTGACGCACGCGAGCAGTGTGGGTGCAATAATTGAATAATATAGATTCCTCAAATTTATTTTGCAACGCTCACGCACCCCGAAGCGAGCAGTGTAGTCAGGGTATTAGGGTTAGCAGTGTGGTTAAGGTTAGTGTTAGGATTAGGTTCAGATTTTATGACTTTGTGGCTGTGCCAGCTCGTGACCACTCTTGCAGAGCTGCCTCCAGAACACGATTCATGACGTAAATCTTACCTGCTGTGCTTTTCCCCTCTGAAACGTATTGTGAGTGTGTGCATAAACATTGGTGTATTTTGTGTGTTTTCCTCCAGATGGAGGAAACCTATATGGTGTGTAAATGCTGCTTTCTGCATTCTATCCTCGTGCTGCACCTGAATGATATGGAACAGTGCTGTAACATTTGAATCTAGTATTGGGTGGAGTCTGATCAAGTTGGCAGTGGAATCCCTAGGCCATAGACGACAGTAGTCAACCTGAACAAATCTACAATAGAATCAGGAACAATCTTCAATAGGATCATCATCAAATCCGCCATCGAGCCAGATATTCCAGGTGAGCATTCACAGATAAAACAACAGCAAATGAACAAGCCATCAATTATGGCTGCACCCTTTCACTGACTGACCTGACCAGCAAACCCTTACTAACGCTAGACTGCGTTATTACCTCATGACAAAAGTTATTTCGGACCGGTTACCCTGACCTTCATGGACAGACCTGATGCAGTACACAATGAAATGGTGAGTTAAAGGATCTCTATGTGATGCAATCGGAATAATAGTTACAATACAGATGCTGTGATGTGATGGTACCCAACACTGATGGCCAGCCACATCAATAGCACTAACGAGGGCCAGGGAGGCCAGGCGGGGCCATGGATAGGGCTCCAGATGGTACTGTCGGTCTGTCGATTAGCGTCTAGTTCGATTTAGCTAGAACTTGCTAAGGAAAGACAAACTAGCTGTTTGCAGATGTAAGTACCACAAACTAATAGTGTGATTATATACCACTTTGTGGATTGATATTATTAAGAAGCATTAAGAAGTGGAAAGGTCATCGTTGACATTGTTGCATGTCCTGCGTTGACCATGCAGACTGAACGCAAGTGTCTCGTGGTCACGGAACCACAAATGCGCTCCTTGAGTGACGGGGCGGGGCTAGTTGAGAGAGAGAGAGAGCGGAGAGGGATGACTCAAGTAGCGGGTGTAAACTATAAAAATGGACGTAACGCAAGGCTTAACACGTTTAACAAACCAAACATTCAAATACCGCTATAGAAGGTCAAGTAAAAACCCAAACCGGACCGTGCAACAATACCGGTATATCGTAAAATATGGTATACCGCCCAGCCCTAGATGGGATACATCTGTGTGATGAAGGAGTGAGATGTGTGCGTGTGGTGAGAGTGTAAGATGTGTGTGTGAAGACTGTGAGAGATGTGTGTGTAAAGACTGTGAGAGATCTGTCTGTAAGAGATGCGAGACGTGTGTGTGTGCAGTAAGGGAGCACAGGCCGGCCTGTCAGCCTGAGGTCCAGCCCAGGCGACAGATGTCACACTATCAAATTAAAGCCTAATTCCCAGGGAGCTGAAGAAAAACCCTGGAGCGAACCATGACACCGATGATGTCTATCACGGCTGCCTAGCTCCATGTGTGTGTTTGTGTGTGTTTGTGTGTATGGGTATGCTCACGCACACTGCACAGATGCACCGGCCCCGTGGTGTGTGTGTGTGTGTGTGTGTGTGTGTGTGTGTGTGTGTGTGTGTGTGTGTGTGTATCTGCCCCAGAGATCCTCAGATGGGCTCAGTCAACAACAGGCGTGTAATTTCCAGTTGAAGACGTTCCTGAGAACAGACCTTGCCGGGGCTGACAACAATCTCCTTTCCTTTCCTGGCTATGGAAGCTAACTGGCCAGACAGCAGAGCATCCTTAGTTTTGGGATTGGTGGATCGGTTTAATGGAGAGCGACTTGTCAGTAGAGCTTAACTTTTTTTTAGCGTTTAATTCCATTTTGACTGAGGGTAAATAGGTTGGGTATTTTTATATAAGGCGTCAGCTGCTTGTACCCCTGGGTCATGGTACTCTGAACAAATCCATGGGATTTCCATAATTCATCGCTGTCGCGTTGGAGCAGAGAGGTAGCGACACAGGTGTCTCGGGCAGTCTGGGACGGCGAGCATGTCGAAGAAGCCAAAGGTAAAATATCAACAGCTATTCAGAATGGTGGACCCCTGTCTTTGTGTTTAGTGAGATGATGTATTTCTGGCTTAGAGAAGTCATTGTTTTGTCTTTTGTACTGTTTACTTTGTAGGCTGCAGACTTCTTTGTTTCATGTGTTTGTTTCAGTACCTAGCTTTTGTGTAGTTTGGCCTGGGTGTATGCAGGTGTGTCTATGTGGCTAGAACATGTATGTGAATTCTGTAACTTCTATATGAAGAAGACAGACTCAGATGACAGGCAGTTACTACAACTATAGTTCTTCCTCATGCTGGAGTGTCTCTCATCCTACCACTGGGTTGTATTCATTAGGGCATGCAATGGAAAACATTTTAAACGTTTTGCAACAGAAGACGGAAATGTGCATTTCTTATTGGACAAATCCATGTAGTCCCTTCCTGTTTTAGTCCTTATTCCTCCGGTTTGGTGCCTTATAAATTAGACCCAGGTATGAATGAGACCTCTCTTTGGCTGAAAGATCTGTAGGCTATTTCCGTAACATCACCAGTAGACTTGGTGTTTCCATACATTTTCATATAGGCCTCTATTATAGTTGTCATTGTTTTATGCGAAATGTATCAGAACCAAATCACTGACAACCAGCGTTTGTCCACCAAGAAGAAGGATGGCGATAGTTTCTTTCTCGGTCAATCCTGGATTGGTGCAAGACGCTTTAAACCTCCATTCCGCGAAGCAATCAAGTGAGAAGGAGATCAAATAGACATGGAGCCATTGCACTCGTGGGTTGTTGCTCTTCTACAGAGGCTAGAGTTTGACACATCATATGACTGCCCTGTATCATATTCTGTTTCCTCTATTTCAGAGTTGGTTGATGCTCAGACACTTTGCCTATGGTACCCTTAAAATTGACTTTTAAAGACTCTTATTTGTGTGCGTGTGTGTGTGCATGGGTGTGTGTTTGTGTGTGTATTTGTGTGTGTGTGCCTGTGAATTTCACATCATAGCAGCATAACAGAGACATTCCTTCCACTCATCCAGCTAATTAATGAGGACAGTGCCATGGTACCCTGCCCTCAAACCACTAGGGGGATACGAGTCTGTCTGTCTGTCTGTCTGTCTGCCTGCCTGGCTGCCTGCCTGGCTGCCTGACGGTCTGCCTGCCCGCCCGCCTGGCTGCCTGCCTGCCTGCCTGCCTGCCTGCCTGGCTGCCTGTGGGCGATTCCATGGCAGTGTAAGCGTAACATATTTTTTGTATCTCAAATTGTTCTAGCCAACTCTCACATAGAAAGTTAATTGGGATGTTTGATATGCTTTTTACATTTGAATCACAAATGATTTTGGAGAAAATCATGACCTAAGTAGCCATATTAGGTCCTTTTTAGACCGACACATTCCTTTTGTAACACCCTATGATCTGTGAACCGTACATGGTACGGACAGCATCGCGGTGCCATTAACCTCGTTGCAGTGTGGAAGGACTATGTTTAGATTCTGAATGAAAACAATTCACATTCATTTATTCGAGAAAGTACCCTTTTTGATTGTGCTTATGTTTAGACTGGTACTTTTGGATAAATGACCTATTTTATACATAGAAACTGACATTATTAGGTCATTAACCAATCACAGCCCTCCTTTACATTTAGCAAATTACTAGCAGAGGACATTCGCTTTCAATCTAATTTCCCTGTGTTGGTGGTGTTCATCAAATATATAATAACTTCAAAAGTAGCAGAGAGCCCATCTTGGACATGTGATGTACTTGTAAAGTATATTATTCCAAAGAATATGACTTCAAATATGCTAAATCAAAATGGGTACTTTTGAGATGTTCATTTTAATATGTTTCATCGTGAATAAATGAACGTGAAAACATTTATTTCAGAATCTACACATAGTCCTTATTTGTAATTGCTAAAATATACTTAAGTATCAAAAGTAAAAGTATAAATCATTTCAAATTCCTTAATGTAGGCCAACCAGATGGCACCAAATACTTTTAAGTTTTTTATTTATTTACAGCTTGACACACACCAATATTCAGACATCATTTACAAATGAAGCATGTGTGTTTAGTGAGCCCGCCAGATCAGAGGCAGTAGGGATGACCAGGGATGTTCTCTTGATAAGTGCACGAATTGGACCATTTTTCTTTCCTGCTATGCATTCAAAATGTAATGAGTACTTTTGGGTGTCAGGAAGAATGTATGGAGTAAAAAGTACATTTTCTTTAGGAATGTGGTGAAGTAAAAGTTGTCAAAAATATAAATAGTTAAGTACAGATATCCCAAAAAACGATTTAAGTAGTACTTTAAAGTATTTGTACTTAAGTACCACTGTGAAGATGTTGTCTGTATCATGTACGGTTTACAGATCATAGGGTCTTACATGAGGTAACATTTTTGACCTATACTTGCCTCAAAACAAATAGCCACTTTCATCATGATTTTTTATTTGTATTATTTGTTATACAAATGTCAAAAGCATGTCGAACCTCCTTCCTCCCAATTTAGTTTCTATGTGAGAATTCCCAGAACAATCTGAGGAACCAAAAATATTGTGTGCTTATGATGGCGTGGAATCACCCGTCTGTTTGTCTGATTGTAGTGTCTGTCTGTCTGTCTGTATTTCTGTCCATCTGTCAATTCCCTCCATTGCAGTGTGTGTATACATGTGCATGCGTGTCTGGCATGCATGCGTACGTGTGGCTTACGTTTGTTGGCGTGCCTGTCTGTGCCTGACTATATCGGGACAGCAGTCCTAGCTAATTTACCCGGCCGAAGAGTTTTTCATAGGCGTCCATGTGGGACAGCCAATGTATTCAGGAAGTGTAAAGTGACTCAGTGTTCACTTTAGCACATAGACACTTCTACACTGGTGCAGTGATCTGCATAGCTGTCTGTTGTCTGGGCTAGTATGTGCTAATCTGTTCTTGTGGTGGTAGCCTAGTCTCTATCTGTGCTCATGATTCTGATTCCCCTTGGGATGCTGGACAAGCCTGCAATAGAACCAAAGCCTCCAAGAAGCAAACATCTGGTTTTGAGGGTAATCAGAATCTGATTTTCATAATGAACGTAGGTATTGAGCTTTGCATGGCTTTTCTGGTTGGGCTCAATTGCGTATTTCAATTCAGTCAATCCGGGAAGTAAACTGACATTCCAATTCCATTGAAAAGACGACACATTCAGGAGAATACACGTGATTTTCTCATAGTGTGTCTGGCGTACCTCACAGTGAGTGTTGAGTTCAAATGTTCTCACAGAGGTGGGCTCTCTGTGTGGCTCTCTGTGTGGCTCTCCTCCCCTTCTATGTGTTTGTACAAGAGGTATCTCGAAGTAGAGATACAGACAAAGATCTTTTTCACTAGGCCTAATGAAGGGAATATAGATTTGATTAGACAGCCCTTAGACCCCCCCCCAGTATTTTGTAAGATTTGACAGATGAGGAGGGTTGGCGCATTTATGTGTGCTATTTGTTACCAGGTTTATTTAGCGCCTATGCTCAGCACAGCTCTTTAGTACAGTGCAGTGCAGTGAGCAGCTGGGTCTCTCTCTCCATTTTCCATATCGCTCTTCCTATCTCTTAACCTTCTCCCTCCCTCCCTCCTCCCTCTCTCACACACTTCCGCCTCTATATTTCTGCAATTAGAGCTAATCAGTCCTGGGGCGCCAGGGCAGTGCCCATGTAACTAAGGTAACCCCTCTCAGATGCTGCTCTGCTCTGCCCCGGGGGGGTGGGGTGGTTCATTAGGACTCACTGTACTCCAGTCAGAGGATAATGAGCATATGCTCTTTGGGTGCAGCATTACATTGCTTTACTCAGAGAAACAATCATAGCTTTTTCGGTTTCACCGGCATAGCACATAAGGGGGTTCTAAAAACCCAAGAAAAGCCCATTGGGCATATATTACCAGAATGCTAACAAAATGAGCACAAACGCACAAATAGCGAAATCACATAGACGCTGTAAGCTAAATGCTAACGAGCGAAAAACAAACAAGCTAATTGCAAAGACAGGCAAATCCAGCTCATAAAGTTATATAAGCATAGCTAGTAGCTACTATTTTCGGGGAGTGTGGACATTTACAAGCGAAAGTGAACAAGAGAAATTGTGCAAATGAACAAAGTTGTAATGCATGCTTTCTGAAGGAAGAGCAACATGTATACATGGAGCACATGAAAAGAAGAATGGAGAAAATAACGCTAGTAGGAAGCACAGGGGGGGGAAATGGCAGCCGTACAGAAAACTCAACCAGACCTCTATGACTTCTGGCAGAAAGCCATTGTAAGATATCTGTTGGCAAACATATGCACACAAGTGTTACTTCATCACCTCAGGTGCGCCACACGACAGACACTCAATGATAGATATAGAACTTTGCGAACTCACCAGCTCGCTTTCTCCCACTGTGCTATTTACATTAAAAAAAACATGTCTGGCTCAACTGTTCTAGGGAACATCGGTAAGCTTCATCATTTAAAATAATGTGACCGGTGAAATATCTCCTAAGATATTGCACAAGTTGACGGCAGGTAATAACTTACGTAGCTACAAATATTTAAAATGTATTGAAAAATGTCAAATAGTTTTGACGGTATTTGAGAGTACTGAAAAACCATCCTGGGGCTTTTTCAAAATACCCCGGTGTACGGTATATACCGTATACCGGCCATGCCTACTGGGAAGTGTGTAGTAGTTACTGTACTTGTACGTAAAACATCCTCAACAGATTTGACCATTTCACTGGGGATGCACGATATATCGGTAAGCATATCGGAATCGGCCGATATTAGCTAAAAATGCCCGATGTCTAGCTTAACGGCGATGTTAAAGCTGACATGCACACATATACAATGTACAGTGCCTTGCGAAAGTATTCGGCCCCCTTGAACTTTGCGACCTTTTGCCACATTTCAGGCTTCAAACATAAAGATATAAAACTGTATTTTTTTTGTGAAGAATCAACAACAAGTGGGACACAATCATGAAGTGGAACGACATTTATTGGATATTTCAATTTTGCACATCGAGAGACATTTTTTTCCCATTCCTCCTTGCAAAACAGCTCGAGCTCAGTGAGGTTGGATGGAGAGCATTTGTGAACAGCAGTTTTCAGTTCTTTCCACAGATTCTCGATTCTCGATTGGATTCAGGTCTGGACTTTGACTTGGCCATTCTAACACCTGGATATGTTTATTTTTGAACCATTCCATTGTAGATTTTGCTTTATGTTTTGGTTCATTGTCTTGTTGGAAGACAAATCTCCGTTCCAGTCTCAGGTCTTTTACAGACTCCATCAGGTTTTCTTCCAGAATGGTCCTGTATTTGGCTCCATCCATCTTCCCATCAATTTTAACCATCTTCCCTGTCCCTGCTGAAGAAAAGCAGGCCCAAACCATGATGCTGCCACCACCATGTTTGACAGTGGGGATGGTGTGTTCAGGGTGATGAGCTGTGTTGCTTTTACGCCAAACATAACGTTTTGCATTGTTGCCAAAAAGTTCAATTTTGGTTTCATCTGACCAGAGCACCTTCTTCCACATGTTTGGTGTGTCTCCCAGGTGGCTTGTGGCAAACTTTAAACAACACTTTTTATGGATATCTTTAAGAAATGGCCTTCTTCTTGCCACTCTTCCATAAAGGCCAGATTTTTGCAATATACGACTGATTGTTGTCCTATGGACAGAGTCTCCCACCTCAGCTGTAGATCTCTGCAGTTCATCCAGAGTGATCATGGGCCTCTTGGCTGCGTCTCTGATCAGTCTTCTCCTTGTATGAGCTGAAAGTTTAGAGGGACGGCCAGGTCTTGGTAGATTTGCAGTGGTCTGATACTCCTTCCATTTCAATATTATCGCTTGCACAGTGCTCCTTGGGATGTTTAAAGCTTGGGAAATCTTTTTGTATCCAAATCCGGCTTTAAACTTCTTCACAACAGTATCTTGGACCTGCCTGGTGTGTTCCTTGTTCTTCATGATGCTCTCTGCGCTTTTAACGGACCTCTGAGACTATCACAGTGCAGGTGCATTTATACGGAGACTTGATTACACACAGGTGGATTGTATTTATCATCATTAGTCATTTAGGTCAACATTGGATCATTCAGAGATCCTCACTGAACTTCTGGAGAGAGTTTGCTGCACTGAAAGTAAAGGGGCTGAATAATTTTGCACGCCCAATTTTTCAGTTTTTGATTTGTTAAAAAAGTTTGAAATATCCAATAAATGTCGTTCCACTTCATGATTGTGTCCCACTTGTTTTTTTTTTTTATATCTTTATATCTTTTTAAATCTTTATGTTTGAAGCCTGAAATGTGGCAAAAGGTCGCAAAGTTCAAGGGGGCCGAATACTTTCGCAAGGCACTGTAGGTAGATGATGTAATGACGCCACAAAAAATATAGCGCTACATGTGCAACACAGCATTCCTAACCTAGCCCACAATGTCTGCTGTGATTGAGCAGTCAACAGGTCGAGCAGTAAGAACATTTCAGCGAGGCAACTCAAAGACGAAATCCATTTCATTTCCCTTGACAATCAACCGTTCTCTGCCGTGGATGATGTTGGCTTTCGCCGACTGGTCGAGCACCTCGAGCCCCGGTACACACTATCAAGTAGGCGCTATTTTTTCAGATGTTACCCTACCGGAGTTACACAGTATTTTTGAAACACACATCCATGAGCTACTTGTCACTGCTATTAGCTTCACGACTGACATCTGGACCAGCGATGTCAGACTCATGAGCATGGTGAGTCTGACAGCACAGTGGGTCGACAAGGATTTCGTACTGAGGAAAGCCGTTTTGCATGCTCAAGAATGTGCTGGTTCTCATACCGCTGCTGCCATTTGAATGGCATTTGAGAACATGTTTGAAACTTGTAAACATGAACACACTCCTAGCTCCATTCGAGCAACTGACTTGAGAAACAAGCTCATCAACTACGTCTGCAGCAGACGTGATACCCTGTGTCATGGCATTGAAACTCCTTCTCAACAGAAATGCCGACACAGACTGTCGGGTTAACTTGGAAAAGTACTTTACTAGATGCTGTGAACAAGTGATTCAGTGACATTCTCTCTGAGCCTCTTTACTGTGTCGCCACTATGCTTGGGCCGCTACGTCGATGCAGATAAGAAACAGGGTTTATGTTAAATGTTAGACACAGATGGACAAGATGAAACAGACACAGTGACAGTGCGCACCGAGTAAGAGAGGCCACGGGCAGGCAGCTGAAACTTCACTGCTTGACATGTCTGATGAAATCCTGGTTGAGAATGAAACAACTGAACAAGTAAGATAAATAAATAGGTTTTGATGATGTTTTACTGGTAATGGGGACATGCGTAAATGCCAACAATATAACATTTTGATCAGTGTGTGTGTGTGTGTGTGTGTGTGTGTGTGGGGGGGGGGGGGGGGGGGGGGGGGGGGGGGGGGGGGGGGGGGGGGGGGGGGGGGGGGGGGGGGGGGGGGGGGGGGGGGGGGGGGGGGGGGGGGGGGGGGGGGGGGTGTTTCAACCATTTGACTGTGCTAGAATGCTTAAAAGGCTGCTAAAATGTTTAAATATCGGGTATCGGCCAAAAATGTAATATCGCTGCATCCCTACATTTCACTATTGTTTTTATTCACCCCTTCAAGTATTTGATAAAAAGTTATATGTTGTTTTTTTGTCCTAGGAATTCGGAGAATTGGACAATTGGAAGTGTTGGTGGGGCTTTTCCCCTAGCAATTCAGAGAATTTGACAATTGGAAGTGTTGGTGGGGCTTTTCCCCTAGCAATTCAGAGAATTGGACAATTGGAAGTGTTGGTGGGGCTTTTCCCCTAGCAATTCAGAGAATTTGACAATTGGAAGTGTTGGTGGGGCTTTTCCCCTAGCAATTCAGATAATTGGACAATTGGAAGTGTTGGTGGGGCTTTTCCCCTAGCAATTCAGAGAATTGGACAATTGGAAGTGTTGGTGGGGCTTTTCCCCTAGCAATTCAGAGAATTGGACAATTGGAAGTGTTGGTGGGGCTTTTCCCCTAGCAATTCAGAGAATTGGACAATTGGAAGTGTTTATGGGTTTTTTCTCCTAGGAATTCAAATTGATTACACTGAGTGTAATCTTGGAGCATTTCATTTGTCTAATAGGATTGTTGGCAAAAGAAAACCCCCTAGGAAGAAGTGCTACAGATTGGAGAAAGCTCTTTAATAATCTAATCGTGGCTTATTCTAGCCCATTAGTGTTACACCAGTGTTCTTGTTGACTTTACAAAAACGTCCACTCTCATTTAATGGGATTTTACAGATTAACAATGGAAGAAGTGAACATACTGTAAGAATACAGTCATACTGTAGTTTGTTCATTATGATGTATTATATTGTTCCACAAAGGAATGTGCAATTGATCAATTAGGCTGCGTTTACATAGGCAGCTCAATTCAGATTGTTGACCTAATTATTTGCAAAAGTGCTGATATGATTTATTAAAAGACCAATTAGTGGAAAAAGATCAGAATTAGGCTGCCTGTGTAAACACAGCCTTAGAGCTCTTTGGGCCTGTTTGGGTGGTTGAATAGGATCGATTTGATGTTTTCTCAGTGCCCTTATTCACAAATCGTCTCTGAGTCTGATCTAGGATCAGTTTAGCCTTTTAGAACATAGTGAATGAGATTACACAGACTGGGGACCTGATCCTAGTTCATCACTCATACTCTGAGACGCTTTATGGATATGGTCCCTAAATCAAATCAAATCAAATGTATTTATATAGCCCTTCGTACATCAGCTGATATCTCAAAGTGCTGTACAGGAACCCAGCTTAAATCCCCAAACAGCAAGCAATGCAGGTGTAGAAGCACGGTGGCTAGGAAAAACTCACTAGAAAGGCCAAAACCTAGGAAGAAACCTAGAGAGGAACCAGGCTATGTGGGGTGGCCATTCCTCTTCTGGCTGTGCCGGGTGGAGATTATAACAGAACATGGCCAAGATGTTCAAATGTTCATAAATGACCAGCATGGTCCAATAATAATAAGGCAGAACAGTTGAAACTGGAGCAGCAGCACGGCCAGGTGGACTGGGGACAGCAAGGAGTCATCATGTCAGGTAGTCCTGAGGCATGGTCCTAGGGCTCAGGTCCTCCGAGAGAGAGAAAGAAAGATAGAATTAGAGAGAGCACACTTAAATTCACACAGGACACCGAATAGGACAGGAGAAGTACTCCAGATATAACAAACTGACCCTAGCCCCCCGACACATAAACTACTGCAGCATAAATACTGGAGGCTGAGACAGGAGGGGTCAGGAGACACTGTGGCCCCATCCGAGGACACCCCCGGACAGGGCCAAACAGGAAGGATATAACCCCACCCACTTTGCCAAAGCACAGCCCCCACACCACTAGAGGGATATCTTCAACCACCAACTTACCATCCTGAGACAAGGCCGAGTATAGCCCACAAAGATCTCCGCCACGGCACAACCCAAGGGGGGGCGCCAACCCAGAAAGGAAGATCACATCAGTGACTCAACCCACTCAAGTGACGCACCCCTCCCAGGGACGGTATGAAAGAGCCCCAGTAAGCCAGTGACTCAGCCCCTGTAATAGGGTTAGAGGCAGAGAATCCCAGTGGAAAGAGGGGAACCGGCCAGGCAGAGACAGCAAGGGCGGTTCGTTGCTCCAGAGCCTTTCCGTTCACCTTCCAATTCCTGGGCCAGACTACACTCAATCATATGACCCACTGAAGAGATGAGTCTTCAGTAAAGACTTAAAGGTTGAGACCGAGTTTGCGTCTCTGACATGGGTAGACAGACCATTCCATAAAAATGGAGCTCTATAGGAGAAAGCCCTGCCTCCAGCTGTTTGCTTAGAAATTCTAGGGACAATTAGGAGGCCTGCGTCTTGTGACCGTAGCGTACGTGTAGGTATGTACGGCAGGACCAAATCAGAGAGATAGGTAGGAGTATTTGGGATATTGAGTCGATATGTGAACTGAGTTCAAGGGGATAGTAGAAAAATGCCTTTCATGACTTAAACAGTAGCTCATATTGATTACCAGAGTCTCTTCCAGGGGTGAGGCACTGTTTCCGGGCAGGTTATTTTGGGAGGGAATGGAAGCTGAGTGGTTTGAAAACCATGGTTATTTTTATTTGTTTCATTTTTTATAGTTTTGAACCTTTTTTGTGAATGTAATGAATTTAGAATGCCACAGGGCACGTCCACTTGTTCACATTCTTATTTTAGCCAATGAGAGAATGTGGGTTTTCCATCTCCCACAACTACCAGTCAGTCACCGCCTACTCTCTCAGGCTTTGTCCCAAATGGCACCCTATCCCCTATACCAGGGTTCCCCAACTGTCAGTCCGCGCCGCGGGTGGTTTGATTTGGTCCCAAGTTTTCTGAGCAAAAAAATTATAAATATATTTTTGTTCATTGTTTGAAATAAAAGACTGGGAAAAACACCAGGAAATCTGCTCCAAGTGATCTTTGTTTAAGAAATCAGTTCCCAAGTATTGCCATGCATAATAGAAATACACATTATTATGTTTTAGTCAAACATATATTTTTGGACTTTTTGCGGTCAATTTGCAGTCTACAAATGATTTGTAATTATGTTCCGGCCCCCGACAATCAGCTTAAGAAAAAAAACGTCCCGTGGCTGAATCTAGTTGATGATCCCTGCCCGATACCCTATTGCCCTGGTAAAAATGTGTCCACTAAATAGGGAATAGGGTGCCATTTGGGACGCAGGCTCAGTATTGATGCTGATGTAACCGGGACAAGTCTTCATTTTACATATGCTTTAGGGATGATGACAACGTTATGCCAGTTTGTTCATGAGAGGTCATATTTTGTAGATATGGCAGAACAAGAGGACAATTGATCTGTTCAAACCTTGGCTCAACCCACCCCAATTACTGATATCTGTCGCACGCACGCACACACTCACACACACACAGACACACACAAATTGCACCATTGCTCCTAGTTAGATGATCACAGAGAACACACTCACATCCTCCTCATTAAAACCCAAGAATGAACTAATAAACCATCAGTACACTGGCTATCAATGAACAGCATCTTCCATACCTTCTGTGCTTCTACACCTGCATCGCTTGCTGTTTGGGGTTTTAGGCTGGGTTTCTGTACAGCACTCTGAGATATCAGCTGATGTAAGCAGGGCTTTATAAATTCATTTGATTTGATCTTATAATGAGGATAGAAAATGGACAGAAGTTTTTCTCCGTCACATGAAAGGCTCTCTAAAATGGATAAATCAACATATCCCCAAGCAACTGGGAGAGTGTGAGCACTCAGCTTTGTACAACAGTGAACCAATCAGTTGGTAAAGTGGCGTGGCGACACAAGTCCAACAAGCCATGGCTTCTCCCAGAAGAAAAGACAAGGTGCAACTTTGGAGATGCAAACGAAAGTAATGAACAGTTAAAGACTTTCCAGGAAAACATGCTATCAATGCACACCAAAACAAACTAACTGCTACAATCTGTTACTATTACAAAAGTACGCATGAAAAAAACAATAACCAAATCAGCCTTTTGAAAACAAAGTTGCAAAGTTTCGAAGATGAATTGAGAATATTGTCCTAAACGGAAGATGAGGAAAAAGGAGACCTTTCCGGCTATGCGATATCAGAGGAACCTGACATGGATATATCACCAGAAGATCTGTAACGATGCCATAGGATCAGCTTGAAACAGAATAATGCTAAATACCCACGCTTGGTAATCTTCAGATTGTGGAACTATCAGACCAAAAGAAACATTCTGAGAGCACAGTGGGAAAGGAGATCAAAATCCAGGGCCGGTCCATTCGATTCATCCAGGACCCGTCTGCTAAGCTGAGAGAGAGATGCAAGGAATACATTCTGATCAGACAGTCACTGGAGGAAAAGGGGATGAAGTCTCAGCTCCGCTTCCCGGCAGTGCTGTGGGGATGGAAGGGGAAGAAATAATGGAATTCACAAACGCCGATGAAGGCTTAATCAAGCTACAAGAAACCTTCCCAGTGGATGGAGGAGAGCCCCCTGCTATGAGAAGAGGGCAATGTAGGAAAAACAATGAGCGCATTAGGCTATATACCTAAGACCTGCTTATTGTAAATTGAGACAATATCCTTTTCCCCTCCCCTAATACAATCTATACTATACTTTCCCCAAATAACTGTTCTTCTCTATGAAGTAATGAGAGAAGTAGCCAATGTCAATGGGTTAAATGGATGCTTAAAAGACAATTCAAAGGGGGAAATATACCATGTATGTCAACTGTACTATTGATGTGCGCTTGTGTGGGAGTGTAGGTGTGTATATGTATATGAATGGGAGTTTGAGGGATGGTGAATATGAATATGTGTAGGAGGGTGGGAGAGAATGGGTGTGTGGTGGCAAAGGGTATACAGTATAAAACATTTTTTGTTTTTTTCCCCCATTTATTTAACGAGGTAAGTCAGTTAAGAACATATTTTTATTTTACTATGACGGCCTATTGCATTTAAAATAAACCACAGGGAAAAGCGTCCTCCATTCGCTATTTAAATCAAATAAAAATCCCCCGCTGACCCTGTTTCGATACAGGTGCATGACGTATATTATTTAGTGTATGTAAAGACAGGATTTAATCAAGAATAGTCTGATATGTGACAATATTAGTCTGTCACTTGTGAATTATATATTATAACTTGAGAATGATGCCCAGCATAAGAAACAATGCCTTTTTTGAATCACAGTCGCACACCTCATTTAGCCCAGCCCATAGCCCTATATGTTTTAATAAGGTTTGTATCACAACTAAAGTGGCCAAATAGCATCTTAAAATTAAGCATACTAATCCGCTTTACAAGGGGTGTAAGAGCCTAACTGGCAGCTTTGTTCAGTTGTATTCTTCATACTATTAAATAATGTCACGGAATTCTAAGCGAATCTTGTTTGCTAAATGAACAAGTGTAGCCCACAGCCATTCGACATAGCCAGATCAGGACCTAACTTAAGGACAACTCAGAGTATGCTATTCTGCTCTTCTGAAATAGATGACATTTTCTTCATATCATGCTTCTTTAGAACTGTCTAAAATAAGAAATGTATTTATTGTGAAGGTGTAGGCTATATCACATGGATTTATTATACTTTTTATTATGTAAATGTTCCAAAGATCTGCATCAGTGGCTTGTAGGCTGTGGAAGCCAGGAGATGCGTGGAAGCCAGGAGATGCTAAATGTGTTTATGTAAATGAACGTTCAATTACTGTGAGACTGACAAATATTTGCTTGACAATCACCAGCTGTCTAAATTTTGTGACCGACACAGCCCTGTGACCAGGCGAAAAAAACTTTCCATGCCAAACCTTTATATAATGACCACTAACCGCTGCACACAGCCTTCATTGTTGTCACGTCATAGTCAACATACTGTATATACTAGAACTAATGCGTTAGTCAACACGCTATAATCATGCAGAACAGTGTACAGTCAGCAGCAAGCAGTTTAGCAGTTACACCAGTGGGCCCCGGTGGCAATGCATTTATAAAACCAAAAGCTTACCTTGAATTGGAAGCGTTCCAGTGTTGGATAGCCATAGCTAGCTAGCTAACATAGCATCCCTCGCTGTTTAAGCCGGGTGTTTGAGTCGGCTTAACTAGATAGCTGCATTCGATGCTAGATAAGTAAGTGAAAGTGAAAAGAAATATTCTACGAAATATAGCTAGCTCTCTCTTGCTTTTCCTTAATTTTGTAAAAAATGTATTTGTTCAAATCTGTTCAACTATTGTCTTTCTCTCTCTGATTCAACTACTCATCACATGTTATGCACTGCAGTGCTAGCTAGCTGTAGCTTACGCTTTCAGTACTAGATTCATTCTCTGACCCTTTGATTGGGTGGACAACATGTCAGTTTATGCTGCAAGAGCTTTGATAGGTTGGAGGATGTCCTCCGGAAGTTGTCATAATTGCTGTGTAAGTCTATGGAATGGGGTGAGACCCATGAGCCTCCTAGGTTTTATATTTGTTTTGTTATACCAGATATATAACCTTGTTACCAGGCGTGTTCTGTAGAGTAGGGGCTTAGGTGGTGGTCGTGGATCACTGTCCTGACGAGGCAATAGTCTCTAACACTGCCCAACACACGCTCTGGATTATAATCTTTGGAAAGGGGTTAGAGCAGAGCAAACATAGTCACATAATCTAGTAGGATTTACCCACCAAACACGTGGTTCTCTCAATGTCTCTCAAACATCTGGGGTGTATTCACTAGGAACCAAACAGGGAGGGACCTACCTGAATATGTCAATTAGAAACTTGTTTTTGTTGCAAAACATTTTGCAACTGTTTGATAGGGTTTGGACTAACGATTACACCACTGGGCAATGCCAGGTGGCTGAGGAGGAGTGGTGTATCATGGGATTTGCTATAGGCCTGCTTATCCCACTTCTGACACCATGATGCGTTAAAGTTGTATGGATGAGAGAGTGAGATGTGAGTCAAGTGAACATATTTAATGAGCAAATATATTGGCAACAACACTTGAACTTGACCAATCCAGAATTGACACGTACATTTGCTTATAGTTTAAAGGAGAAGGTCTTTCTGTGACCCTGTAGTGTAGCCTAACTCATATGGACTCTATTTGTGGCGGTGGCTCCAGCCTTTTGCCCCGCTCCACACACAGTGACACAGCGGGGGGGGTTGGTGTTCTCACGCTTTAACACATTATTTCACCTTTAACCTTTCTGCTACATGAGCGCTGAGATGATATTATCACAATTTCAAAGACACAGAAGCACACATTGCACCGAACGCACTCAGGGGGCCTCTGATGTGTAATTATGAAGAGATGGTTTCCCTAAAGCATCTTGAGGCTAAATTCACCATTAGAACCATAAGATGCTTTTGGGAAACGGGGCCATGGTCGTTTGAAGTTAGATGACTTCTATCACAGTAACCACTACAGTCACCCAGCGGACCCCAATAAACTGAATGAAGAATGTTCAAAGTACGTGCATCCGTTTTTGTGGCCTATTGGGCATTGATCAAGCCTCTGTACGTAATCTGCGTATGGCATATTTTCAAGATAGTAAAGATAATTATTTCCTGAACTTTGGTTTTTAGGAACATGTGTTGGGCTTCTAATGTACAGTAAGTCTGAGTCTTTAACCTTCCTCTCCTCAAAGTGTAACCTCTTCAAGGCATAGCCGAACACATGTAAACTCTCAGGATCACACACTCACACAGAAATGAGAAGCTGCTGCAGCTGCTTTTGGTGGATTCTGGAATTTTCAGGCCTGCCTTGTTGGCCAGAGTTCTTACTTCCTAACTGGCTATGTGTGTTTGTTCAGGCTATGTATGTGTGTGTGGGAGGGGTTTGGGGGGGGGGGGGGGGGGGGTGTCTTGTTTTTGGGGGCTGGAGAACGGTCGCAGCTCACTGAAGGAGTGTTTTCCCAGCGTGGGAAAGAAGAGGCTCGTCTCTCTTTCAGCCGGTATAGGACAGGACTGGGCCATACAAGGGCTGAAACTCCCAATGCCAAACTCCAAACTTCAAACTTTTTGTGGGTTACTTTGCTGTAGTTAATGTAGTTTCGGTGTGTTTTACTGAAAGGAGCCAAGGAGTGCAGTAGTAGTAGGAGTTCTCTGTGCTGGGACTGGGAGGAGATGGGCAGTAGCTGAGGAATATTTCTCCCGGACCGGGCAGAGCAGGGGCGACAGCAGAGCCGGGTAGGGCAGATATGTATCTTTCGGGCAGTGAGGAGTCTGACTTGGTGAGTAGACACATCACAAACACATACTGTAAACATACTTAGCCTACACATTCTGAGGCTATCTGTCTGTATGCTGCACAGATTCAGCAGTTGTTATCTCATTCTCTCTTGTTCTTTCTTACTCTCCGCTCTGAACAATGGAGAAGAGTTCTGGAATCCTGAAGAATTTAGTTTTTACACCAAATTCCAAAGGGCATAATCTTAGGCTTCCTATTTTGTCTCCTTAGAACTTTTCCTGGAAGTCAGTGTGTTGCTCGAGAGTGTCGCAGCTCTGGCTCTTATGTAGCCTGCCTACAGGGGTAATTTTAGGGGTAGCGGATTATTTGGGCATCTTGTCTGAATTTGCGACTCGAGGTTACTAGCCTGAAGTGGAAAGCTGCGACAGTTGTTAACGGCTCATGTGACGTTAGGAAAATAAACACCTGGGACATGAGAAATGCCTGGTCCTCTGGTTACAGAGACTGTTTAGTTAGTGAACACATAGCATTTACAAGGCCCACTTTCTTTAGCCATGGCTATTCAGAACTCTGTTTTTTTTCTCTGCCTTTGCTTATCTGCCTCTTTCCGACTGTAAAGATCTTTGTATCATATTACTTCTGACTCAAGGCTATTTATTTGATGGAGGCTATGAAAGCAACATAATTTGATTTAAAACATGAACCGACCATTTCAAGGTTTACTACATAGTTTTCTGTGCATTTTTTTAATACTCTAGTTCATTTAGTTACCTTTTTCTTTGAACCCCTTAAAGGGATACGTCGGGATTTCCCGATTTTGGGTAATATTCTACTTACCCAGAGTCAGACAAACTCATGGATACCATTTTTATGTCTCTGCATGCAGTTTGAAGGAAGTTGAAGGTAGCATATCGTTAGCTTAGCGCAATTGCTGAAAGTCAATGGGCAGGTACGAGCCAGCTCCTGTCAAAAGCAGGGAAGTAGACCTTTTAACTACTCTAAAACTGAGTGACTAGCAAGTATTCTTTACAAGTATATATTAAATCACAATATAGTTGTTTTTAAACCATTCCTTTTTTCTTTTTTTCCCCACCAAACTATGCATTTCAGTCAACCGCTGTGACGTTGGGCACATTGGATGCAAGAATAGGTTGTGCGGTAGTGTAAACACAGCTGGCCAGCTGAGACAGCAGGACAGTGGCAGTTTTGAACGAGTTCGCTAGATATCAAGTAAGCAAACTGTGGGAAGAGTACAACAACAGACTGTCATTGCAAAATTAAAATCACTGTAGTTATCATAAAACTACCACTACAATCGCAGTACAGTTATCACAAAACTACCACTAACCGGTCCCGAACATCATCATAAAGGGAATAAATGTGAATTAAACAAATACCCAGTGCAACAATGCTGTAAAGTTAGGAGGAGATATGCACCTTTAAATGTATTTGTCACGGATATAAAGTCATCCTATGTCAACATTATAGAACAAAAAGACAGGAAAGCGACAGCAGCAAAATCCTGTATGGCAATACTTGAAGATGTTAAATGAGAAGGTTGTGAAATGCTAACTTTGCGAGGTGTAATTGAGCTACAGTGGCAGTGCAGGTGCAATGCTGA
This sequence comes from Oncorhynchus kisutch, assembly GCF_002021735.2. NCBI lineage: Eukaryota > Metazoa > Chordata > Actinopteri > Salmoniformes > Salmonidae > Oncorhynchus > Oncorhynchus kisutch. The sequence continues at coordinate 60,196,614 of NC_034184.2, read as the reverse complement.
AAGGGAGGCACCGCGAGACCCAACCCGTTGCTGGCAGCAGTTGCCCTAATGGCATATCTATAACCGGACTACAAGATGTCGAAAAACCTTGATGGCCCCAATGATTGATCTGTAAGTAGTCCTACAAAGCGCACGCTCTCAAATACCATACGCGGTGCAAAAGATTGTTGGACTTCTATGAATGCGCTGTCATACATCACTGCAACGACACATCACATTGATGAGAAGTGGGACATGAAGTCCCATGTACTACAGAGAACTGAGAACGTGAAAGAGAGGCACACAGCAGAAAACCTAAAACTGCATCATTATTTTTATTTAACTAGGAAAATCAGTTAAGAACGCATTCTTGTTTACAATGACTGCCTACCCCAGACAACATTTGGCCAATTGTGCACTGCCCAATGGGACACCCAATCACAGCTGGATGTGATGCAGCCTGGATTTGAACCAGGGACTGCAGTGACACCTCTTGCACTGAGATGCAGTGCCTTAGAAGGCTGCACCACTCAGGAGCCATTAACTGAGGTGAGGGCTGTCTGATGGGGTTTCTACTAGATAAAATGTATGGAAATGTAGGGTTAGGCATAAGGTTAACAGTCTATAACCACATTTTAAGAAAATTTATTGTAGAAATAGGCAGGGTAAATGACTTTGTAGGCCATGGTAACTAGTGACGACCATCTGGTAGGTAGCCAGGTCTTGGGTAGATTGAACTGCATTACACCTTAGAGGTCATATGCACGACCAGGAATTCATGTCATTTTCATTAAATGGCAGTTTAAACATTTAAGAACATTTGTCACATCCCTAATGTAAGCGTGTGTATGCGTGTGTGTGTGCGTGTGTGCGTGTGTGTGTGTGTGTGTGTGTGTGTGTGTGTGTGTGTGTGCGCGTGTGTTAAATGGTGTTTGATGTAGAGGTCAACCGATTATGATTTTTCAACGCCAATACCGATACCGATTATTGGAGGCCCAAAAAAGCCGATACCGATTAATCGGCCGATTTAAAAACATTTTTATTTGTAATAATGACAATTACAACAATACTGAATGAACACTTATTTTAACTTAATATAATACATCAATAAAATCTATTTAGCCTCAAGTAAATAATGACAAATGTTCAATTTGGTTTAAATAATGCAAAAACAAAGTGTTGGAGAAGAAAGTAACAGTGCAATATGTGCCATGTAAGAAAGCTACTGTTTAAGTTCATTGCTCAGAACATGAGAACATATGAAAGCTGGTGGTTCCTTTTGACATGAGTCTTCAATATTCCCAGGTAAGAAGTTTTAGGTTGTAGTTATTATAGGAATTATAGGACTATTTCCCTCTATACCATTTGTATTTCATCAACCTTTGACTATTGGATGTTCTTATAGGCACTTTAGTTTTGCCAGTGTAACAGTAGAGCTTCCGTCCCTCTCCTCACTCCTCCCTGGGCTCGAACCAGGAACACAACGACAACGGCCACCCTCGAAGCAGTGTTATCCATGCAGAGCAAGGGGAACAACTACTCCAAGTCTCAGAGCGAGTGATGTTTGAAACGCTATTAGCGCACGCTAACTAGCTAGCCATTTCACTTCGGTTACACCAGCCTCATCTCGGGAGTTGATAGGCTTGAAGTCATAAACAGCGCAATGCTTGACGCACAACGAAGAGCTGCTGGCAAAACGTACGAAAGTGCTGTTTGAATGAATGTTTACGTGCCTGCTTCTGCCTACCACCACTCAGTCAGATACTTAGATACTTGTATGCTCAGTCAGATTATATGCAACGCAGGACACGCTAGATAATATCTAGTAATATCATCAACCATGTGTAATTAACTAGTGATTATGATTGATTCTTTTTTATAAGATAAGTTTAATGCTAGCTAGCGAATTACCTTGGCTTACTGCATTCGCGTAACAGGCAGTCTCCTTGTGGAGTACAACAAGAGAGAGGCAGTTAAAAATGGAAAAGATACCATTTGTTGTTTTGTCATGTATTGTTGTATTTCTTTGATATCTTGGGACAGTATAAAAGTTGACTAGTTAACTGTAAGGTTGCAAGACTCCGAGCTGACAGGGTGAAAATCTGTCGTTCTGCCCCTGAACGAGGCAGTAAACCCACTGTTCCTAGGCCGTCATTGAAAATAAGAATGTGTTCTTAACTGACTTGCCTAGTTAAATAAATGTCAAAAAATAATAATAATAATAATAATAATATATTTTTTTTAATCGGCAAATCGGCGCCCAAACATACCGATTTCCGATTATTATGAAAACTTGAAATCGGCCCTAATTAATCGGCCATTCCGATTAATCGGTCGACCTGTAGTTTGATGTGTGTGACTGAGTAGACAGTGCTGAGATCTGAGCCCTCTGTGTGTTATTGATAGTCAGAATGAGATGATTGTCATGAGCTATCCTCACTCCAATAACCCATCCTACTTCAAACAGTAGCCTCACACAAGTGCATTCTAAATGGCACCCTATTCCCTATTTGGTGCACTACTTTTTACACCTAATTAACTCTGTCCATGTGAAAGGTTGGCCTTAAAGAGGAACTGAAAATGTTTTAACTACTTTGCCGATATGAAACAAACAGACAATCAGAATATCAGTCAAAAGTAGGTTCTATTTGACTCAAAATTCCATGGAATCTGACCAAAACAATGGAAATGCCATGGAAACGCATGGGGGGAAAGATCCTGAATCTCCTCATTGCCCCCAGCAAAATGATCCTATATTTAGGCTGTTGTTTATATGTGTATTTCACACCATGTTGAGGTGAAAATCTGTGTATAATGCATGTATGGATGTCAACCTCAATACATGTTCATGTCATCGTCACCAATCAACTTTGACTACCACCACCGATTTCGGTATGCTAGCTATGCTATCAGCTTATACGAATGGGAGTCATCGTTTAGCAGTTACTTCTTCTAAACCTGAAAAGGGACATCTTCTAGATGTTTTGCATCTAAAACCGGCAAATATATCCAAAAAGGGGCTTTATTCCGCATTCAAAACAACTGGGAACTAGGAACTCTGAAATCTACGACTTCCGAATTCAATGTGTTCAAGAACACTGGGAACTCTGTAAAAACTAGCTCCGACTGTGATTTTTTGGGGGATGGTCATCCTACTCGGAATTCTAAGTCAGAAAGTCGGGCATGTTTCTTGAGGTCCGGCTTTCCAACCTGAAGATCACTGATGTCATAAAACATGTTTTAGTCCCTGGTTGTCTTGAAAGCACCTCAAGTAATCACATTGTGGGCCTGTCACAATGCATCAATCATTACATATTTTATGAATGTCCACTTTGTTAGATCAGATTTGTTGATTTGTTGAATTTGTTGAATCTCCTACGTTCTGTTTTCCATGTATTGAACTGGATGCAGTTCAATACATGATTAATATAATTCACCAATACAATTCTTGGTAGTCAAACAAATATTGCTATCAGGATGTAAATCACAGCTGACCAGGTACATTGTTTGCTACCTCCAGCCATTGGCATGCACTTTTTCAGTTTCAATTACACAATATTTTGGACAAAATCTGACAAAATGTCAAAGGCCTGGAATGTCAGTACAACCAAACTAGCCAGGGCAAAGTCAGTCATAACGTGGCTAATAGGTTAGCTTATTATATTTATTTAGCTATTTATATTGCTATCTTAAAAGCACAGAACTTACGTTGGACAAGTGGGTGAGTGGCTGACTTTTTCACCCCATATCTTTTTACAGTGGCTACAGAGATGTAGGTCATGTGTCATTTGGTTAGCAAGCAAGAAATGTCAATCACTTCGCTAGCTAGCTATGCTGAACTTGAATGACTGTTATCCACAGTTAGCATACGGGGCTCCCGAGTGGCACAGCGGTGTAAGGCACTGCATCTCAGTGGAGTCACTACAGACCCTGGTACGATTCCAGGCTGTATCACAACTGGCTGTGATTATGAGTCCCATAGGGCTGCGCACAATTGGCCTAGTGTCGTCCTGGGTAGGGTTTGGCCAGGGTCGGTCGTCATTGTAAATAAGAATTTGTTCTTAACTGACTTGCCTAATTAAAAAAATAACAAAATAATAATATATCTTAGTTGTCAATCAAATGTATTTGCCATCAATCAACTGGGCAAGCAGCATGGGGATTAGGACAATCAGAAATTGGCAGGCAAGCTGCAGAAGGGTGAGCAGGCTACTATTCAGTGCAATTTTGACAGCCAACTACAAGTTTTTAAAAAGTTAGTGAAGGTTTACCTACTGTTCCCTCATTAGATTTTAGTTCATCTTGCTCTGGCTAATATTAGTTGTTGATATGTATAGACACCTGTTCACCCATGACTGCGTGGCCAAACACGACACCAACAACATCTTTACGTTTGCTGACCACACAACAGTGGTAGGCCTGATTTCCGACAACGATGAGACAGTCTATAGTGAGGTCAGAGACCTTGCAGTGTGGTGCCAGGACAACAACCTCAATGTGAGCAAGACAAAGGAGCTGATCGTGGACTACAGGAAAAGGCGGGCTGAACGGGCCCCCATTAACATCGATGGGGCTGAAGTGGACCGGGTCGAGAGTTTCAAGTTCCTTGGTGTCCACATCACCAACAAACTATCATGGTCCAAACACACCAAGACAGTCGTGAAGAGTGCACAGCAACACCTTTTCCCCATCAGGTGACTAAAAAGATTTGGCATGGGTCCCCAGATCCTCAAAAAGTTCTACAGCTGCACCATCGAGAGCATCCTGACTGGTTGCATCACTGCCTGGTATGGCAACTGCTTGGCGCTACAGAGGGTAGTGTGTACAGCCCAGTACATCACTGGGGCAAAGCTTCCTGACATCCAGGACCTATATACTAGGTGTGTCAGAGGAAGGCCCCAAAAATTGTCAGACTCCAGTCACCCAGGTCATAGACTATTCTCTCTGCTACTGCACAGCAAGCGGTACCGCCAAGTCTAGGACCAAAAGGCTCCTTAACAGCTTCTACCCCAAGCCATAAGACTGCTGAACAATCATTCAAATGGCCACCCGGACTATTTACATTGACCCCCCCCCCATTTGTTTTTACACTGCTGCACTCGCTGTTTATTATCTATGCATACCTACATGTACAAATTACCTCGACTAACCTGTACGCTCACACATTGACTTGGTACCCCCTGTATATAGCCTCATTATTGTTATTTTATTGTGTTACTTTTTATTATTTTTTACTTTAGTTTATTTGGTAAATATTTTACTGACTCTCTCTTGAACTGCATTGTTGGTTAAGGGCTTGTAAGTAAGCATTTCACGGTAAGGTCTACACTTGTTGTATTCGGCGCATGTGACAAATAAAGTTTGATTTGATAGCCTACCTGTTCATGGCGGTTTGATCAATAGGACTGTGAAGTTCCCCGTTGTAAAAGGAGTCTAGTGGTATTTACAGTTTAAGTTTTCTGGAATGTTCCATCATTTTCTGGAATGTTCCAAGCAGTTTAAAGTCACAGTCAACTTAGTATATGTGAACTTCTGACCCACTGGAATTGTGATACAGCGAATGATAAGTGAAATAATCTGTCTGTAAACCATTGTTGGAAAAATGACTTGAGTCATGCACAAAGTAGATGTCCTAACCGACTTGCCAAAACTATAGTTTGTTAACAAGAAATTTGTGGAGTGGTTGAAAAATGAGTTTTAATGACTTCAACCTAAGTGTATGTAAACTTCCGACTTCAACTGTACATATTTGTAGAAATCCATTCAGGTGTATTTTGTGGGTTTTGGCGAATGCTTTCCAAGGATCTATAGTCACACTGTTGCTACTGCGTTGAAACACACAGTCCAGTTCAAAGTGAATGATGGCAGGCCCATGTGCCAAATGGCTTATTTGCATATAGGCCTACTGTAGCTCTGATATTCTATGGCACACCGGTCTGTGTAGAGTCCAGTCCTGGATAAGACTGACACGTTTTTATTAGGTTTTATTTACTGCAGTGTCTATGAATTGTTCCAAACGCACGGCTGCTTTCCCACTCTGTATTGCTATAGAATGTTCACACATGCCTTACTCTATGTCATTCCCAAACATTCTATGAAAGTATGAAAATGTGAAAATGACCATATTTAAGTGCTCGTTTGTCAGAAAATGTAAAGAAATGTGCTTTATTCTTCCTCGGGGGTGTATAGGGCCAGATTTGAATAGGATTTCATGTTTCTAAAATGCTGTCTGTTCCACTTTAATGGGCTTCACTGACACTGGATTGTCATTAGATATCGATGGCATTTTTGGGCCACTTTGTTTTGTGTGTGTGTGTGTGTGTGTGTCTTAGAGGTCTTCACGGATCCACCTGTACCCGAATACCCGAGACCCGATCTGGGACCCGAGCGGGTCCGGATCCAGAATTCAAAATAATTTCACAGGTCTCTGGTTTGTGTAAATATAACTTCCTTGTCCGGAAGGACCCATATAGATCCGAATGTGACTACTGCAGTAGAGAGAGAGAGAAATGTTAGCATTTATGCTGCTCTTTGCTTTTCACGAGAGTAGCGCGTGTAGCTTTGTTGTCATTGTTGACCAATCATAAGTCATCAAAGCGGCAATGGGCTACAGTTATACAGCCTCCTTGTGGGGCAAAAGTTAGAGGATATCAAATCAATGGAAGATGGAATTAAAATGAAGGAATTAAAAGTTAAAGGAGAAGAATAGCCTACAACGACCAACAGCCAACAGGTTGGCTGCTACTTCATATTCTGAATGGAGTTGTGTTGTTTGTAACTGTGTAGCATGAGAAAGCGCATGTATCCTCAATTACCCTAGCTAGCTAGCTAGCTTCTCCCGGGTTTGATGCAGTCAAAATAGGTACTTCGTAATCATATTGAATGATAAATAACATATGGCAGCTATTAGTCTACTATAGCTCAAATTGGCTTGGTTGGTTGCGGTCTCTCGTCTCTCCCTCCCTCCCTGTTCCCATGTCACTCGCTCACACTCACAGTAGCCTAGACACACAGCACAGCTTCTGTTCTCTACCTGCTCTTCCTCACGCTTTGTCAGCTCTGGTTAATAAAGTAGCATAAAAATGTATTTTTCTGTTGCTTCCCTCACTTGGATCGGATCGGGTTTGGATCCGACCAGGTCTATATGGAATGGGTGTAGTTGTCCTCGGTCCGTTCGGAATGGGTCTCTATATTGTAAAATGTATTTATGCATATTGGGTCCGGATAGGAAAGCCCAGGTCCATTTCGGAACTCTTTGCATCCGTGAAGTCCTCTAGCGTGTCTGTCTGTCTGTCTGTCTGTCTGTGTGTGTGGATATCTCTGTGTCTGTATCAGTCTGTCCTTATGAGTCTGTGACTGTGTCTGTGACACTGTGTGTCTGTGACAGATGCTGTTGTCTATCTCCTTGCTCCCCAGTTGACTCATTTGGGGTGTGAGAGAGAGCTGGAGACAGACAGCCCAGCAAACCGGGAACGTTCCCAGGACATTAGCTAACATTCCCATTAAGATCTAGTTAGGGTTTTATCTAACATTAGGATGATAACATCCCAAAAACATTCAAATAATGTTTTTGATAACAAAATGTGTTATTTGTGTTATTTGTTCTCCTAACATTTACCAAATTGTTGTGCACAACATCTGTAACAACCACCACAGAACATTCCCCTAAGGTTCTTATTCGGTTTCCAGGTAATGTACTAACAAAATCTGTTCTGGGAACATTTTGCAAAATCTGGCAAATGTTTTATACAAACATAGTATAATCATCCGCACACGTTTGGGGGAACCTAATCAATGTTCTGGGAACATTCACAGAACCTATTTTTGGTTTGCTGGGAGACGACCTGACCAGCTGTCTCCTCCCAATCGTCTGCTGTTTGCTGTTCCAGTCCTACTAGCCTGCAAATACCAATGACACACATACTGACACATGTATAGATTTTTTATTTATTTTGTATTTATGTACATGGGTGGGACAGAAGAGAGGGATATCGCATAGAAAGTGAGTGGCAGAACAGGGGATTAAACGCGTTGCGTCCGCGGGGAATGTGTGGTCTGGGGATGCGAGCACCACCTCTAGACAAGCCCCCCAGCACATCTATACTCTGTTCACAAAGCTGGATTTAAAGTATCTGTATGATTTTTTTATCATGGACACGTCTTTGTAGTTCTTACTGTTAACAGGAGGTGGATGTGCTCTGGAGTTTTGTATCGACACATTGATCTGAGTTACAACACTGAGAGACAGCCACAGAGCCGATCTCTTATGTGCTTGTGTGCGTCCCGTGTGCGTGCGTCCGTCCTCGTGTCCGTCCTCGTGTGCGCGCGTGTGTAATCTGTCTGACTCAGCCGGTTGAGGACACATCTCTGCGTAAATGAAATGTAACGTGACCGGTGCCTATTTCCTGATGCCTTAAGTGACAGAGAGCAGACTATAGTAGTTCTGATATGAACACGTATTACATTGCAGGGTTGTTACTAAACAACACAACTGACTGCGGAGGAGCAGAATGACCCTAGACAGTGGTACAGAGTGTAATTCACACTGAGTCCAGACTGCTAGGACACACACTCACAGTACTGGCAGTCGTGTTAATGGGTCTGGTGTTCTGGCATTGTCTGTTGCTGCAGTTATTAAGATGGACAGGGATGGACTGGGACCAGAAAACAGCTCATATTTATTTTTTCTCAGCGCCCCAATTATTATCCAAATAATGATCATTCTGCACAAAGACCCAAGTGTAGCCACTGGGCTAAATATGGACCAGCCATCTGGCATTGGCCCAAACTACCCTATGGCCAATTTGTTTCTGAGGATGGAGCTAAAAGTCTCACCAGACAGTCCTCTCATAACCAGCCCGGTGCTCATCAATCATCCACAGACACCGCCTGCCTCCTACACCCAGCTCCTGACACAATATTAACGACGCAATCACAATGAACGAGTGCAGCACACAGCCCCATGGCTCGTTTCATAACCATATTCCATTAATCAAACCACATTCCTTCATCAGCTCCCTGCCTATTGAGGTGGGTTGATTATTGCCTCTATGGTGCCTCTAGTGTTGTGTTACTGCATGGTCCCCTCCTCTCTCTTTTCAAAGCAGTGTGCTCCTAAGCAACCCCCCCCCCCCCCCCCCCCCCCTGGCTTTTAACCATCCCTTTAACCCCATGTAGTGCACTGCTTTTGACCGGAGTCCTATGTGCTACATAGGGACTAGGGTGCCATTTGAGACACAGCCCTGCTCACCTAGGACAGTGTGGTTTGATTGACAGCCGGAGTGTCCATCACCTCAATGGGATGATGCACTTATCTAACGCACAGAGGAAGACACTTGGCATGTGGGATGCTGGGTAAACACTTTCCCTTGTTCATCCTGGGTTCCCCCTCGAGTGTCACCTTGACCTCCACGCAGCCAATCCTGCTCCCCGCTCGGCTCCCCACGCCAGAGAAGACATTACTTCAGTACCCCGACCTGCGCACTCTCACTCGGACACAGAAATGGAAACACGTGCGGATGTAGGAATGCATGCACCCTCGTTCATTCAATCATTCTAGCAATCTCTATCTTACACACTCCCATTTTCTTTTTTTCTCCTTTTTCTCTCTCATTTTCTCTCTCTCTCTCTCTCTCTCTCTCTTTCTCTCTCTCTCTTTCTCTCTCTCTCTCTCTCTCTCTCTCTCACACACACACACACACACACACACACACACACACACACTTCCTCTCTGTTTCCATTCTTCGTTCATCAGTTCGAGTGGGAAGCAGTGACAGAAGTCAACCACGTGCTCTAACAGAACATCTCTTGTCATGTCTCGCGTTGTGTGCTATTGTCTTTACTCAGTGGAAGAAGACAGTAGTCATAGTGTAATCTATGGGACGATGATTTAATAGACCTTCCGTTGCTGTGAGGGATGTGACATTGACAGGCAGGTGGCTATAAAGCAGCAGCCTCTTGTTCCAGCTTAGAATGAGCACAGCAACTGTCACAAACCAACCACAGGCTCACTGTGGAGTGCGTCCCAAATGGCATCCTATTCCCTGTACAGTGCACTACTTTTGGTATCTGGTCAAAAGTAGTACACTATACAGAGAATAGGGTGCCATTTGGGATACAGGCAGTGTTCCTGAATGCCCACACTTGGGTAGTTCCACCAATTTGTTGCCCTTTGAGAAGTGTGACTTGGTAAAAAAAAAAAACACCGTTAGATTGCACCAAATTTAAACATTCTGTCATAAAGAGAACATGTACAATGTCACAAAAAACAAGTTTTCCCATTTTCCCATCTCAAGAGGTTAAAGTGGTAATATGTAACTTTTTAGGCGACCATACCAAATTCACATAGAAACATGAGTTATAGATCTATGATTCTACTTGAAAGCAAGTCTAAGAAGTGATAGATCTGTTCTATGTGCGCTATTTCTATGCTTCTTAAGTTTTGTTTTTGCGTCTTTTACTTTTGGTTTTGTACACCAGCTTCAAACAGATGAAACAACATTTTGGGTTATGTAAAATATATTTCACAGCGGTTTAGATGGTACAATGGTTCTCTACACTATACTATCTTATTTTGTCACATAAACTGAAATTAGGCGAACTATTAGAGTGTTATCAACCAGGAAATGGTGAAGCGATTTCTGCGTAGTGCAACTTCAAATAAATAAAAATACTATAAAATGCCAAATAAAGTAACAGGGTTGACCATAACAGGGTGGATGACTTCATCTTAAATCAGCCATAAATCCCCTTGTGATAGGGGGGATGTAAGCGTGTTATGTGCAACAGAACGGGCAACTGAATGCATGCTTAAAAAGATATGACATTTTTGAAACGTTTCAGTTATTTTTACCACAGAACACCAGGAACATTTCCAAAAATAGTAGAACCAGCTCACCTGCTTTTACTATTAAATGTTCAATGTTTCTTTTGAAAAAACAATTATTTCAAAAGGAATAGTTTCACCATATTAAAATGAGAATTCAGTTCACGTAACAGGGTTGACCTTAACACGAGGGACAAGTGTAAATGAATCACATGAAATAAATAATGATCTTCAGAAATTACTTTGTCAAAGCATAGAAGCATTCAATGATGGTTAAAACTCTGAGAAAGGTTGGGTTTAGCTAAGTGGGTTAAAATCTTCCTATAAGTCACAGGGGGTGCACGGAGGGTCAAAAATGCTGAATTCTGGCACTTTTGCAAGTCTTCATTCATATTGAAAGTCTGATTGAATATTCCATGTGGTCTATATTAAAGGGCACTTCATTTAGTTTAACAGGCTTTTGAAATTGATATTGGGGCACAATTTCTACTTAAAGCATCAAAGGGATGTAAAAGGCACTAACTTAGTCTGTTGCTCGAGATTAGAAAACCACAATCTAAGAAATCTGATAATATGGACCAGAAAAAGTTGCGAGAAGGTCGTCTCCGCCTTCATAGTACTGCTTCTAAGAATAGGATTTACTGTAACCACAGTTAGAATTATATTTATGTTGCCGGCGTCCAATTCAACCTTTGCAAACTCTGTTATTGCCAGGAAGGTTACAAAATTGCTCCAAGTAAAATCAGTGCATTGTTAGATTCCCACGGTGACACGTTATTCCTAACAGAAAACTGTCACTTCGGCTCTTCTCTTTCTGAGGAATACCGGGAAGGCTAGATAGTGACTGACTATCCCACGAGAGAGAAGAGGAGAAGGCAGAGGGCAGGGCTGTGACGGGAGGGTGATATAATGTGGAGAGAGAGAGAGGGAAAGTGGGAGAGATAGAGGGAAAGTGGGAGAGAGAGAGAGAGAGAGAGAGAGAGGGAAAGTGGGAGAGAGAGAGGGATGGTGGGAGAGAGAGAGAGAGGGAAAGTGGGAGAGATAGAGGGAAAGTGGGAGAGAGAGAGAGAGAGAGAGGGGGAAAGTGGGAGAGAGAGGGAAGGTGGGAGAGAGAGAGAGAGAGGGAAAGTGGGAGAGAGAGAGAGAGAAGGAAAGTGGGAGAGAGAGGGAAAGTGGGAGAGGGAGAGAGAGTAGGGGGAATATAAGGGGGGAAGGGAGACAAGGGAAAGAGAGAGGCAGTGGGATGGGGATGTGATGGGGAATGGAAGACAAGGATGAGAAAGAGAGAGAGAGAGTTAGCAGAGGGTCTGGGAGGGGGGGGGGGGCAGAAGATAGGGGCTGGTGTGGGGAGGGGTGAACAAGGAGTTATGTGCCATGAACAATCTGCCGTACTGAGTCTCCGGTAGACTAGGGAGCATTTCAGCTTGTTATGTCATCATCAATTCATTCATCATACGTCTGCATGACCACAACCTTCCATCTCAACTATTTTTACACTGCAAATACACCTTTTAGAGTAACCCCTATTGTCCAGGTAATCACTACCAATGCTTCTAACATATATATATTTTTAAACAATAGGCGATTCCCCAGTGATGTGTGTACGCCCTCTACTGAAGGGAATGCTGGAATGTGACAGCCCTGTTTAGCCACCCGGGCCGTTCAATGATTGATTGTAATTAGCCTTAGTGATTTGTGCCATTCTAATGCGCTGACCGCCTATGCGACCGCGGCATGTAGCGACTGTTTGTGGTTTCGCTGGCAGAGCAGCCCAGAGGGATCAGCAGACCACAGGAGCACTGCCGTATCACACACACCACACGCATGCACACACACACACACACACACACACACACACACACACACATGCACACACACATACACACATTCACACACACATACACACACACATACACACACACATGCACACACATAAACGTGTGCGAACAAAAACAAACATGCTTTCCACCCACCCCGTCTCTCCCATCTCTCTCTCTCTCTCTCTCTCTCTCTCTCCAAAGGGTGACCATCGTGAGCTCATCCCTGTCTGTCTCTTTTATTTGTTCTCTACACTCTGTTCATCTCAGTGTGGGAGTGGGACCTCGGGTCGGCCGTGTCATGCAGCCGGAGGCTCTCTCAGTCAGACTGAGTCCATGTCAACCTCTCTCACTGCCCACTGTGCCCAGTATTCACAGACATGCATAAGCCTGGACAGAGGGCCCCTTGCTCTGGGCAGTGGGCACCCAGCATGGGAAACATCTGCACCACGCTCTGGAGGGTAGTGACAACTCCCGTCACTCTAGCTCACCCCCGCCATTAGACAATGTTCAAGCCACGTGTGACCGTGTGACACATAATACCCTGGTTTTAAAGGTTCCTTCACCCAATAGGCACCAGCTATACCATCGGTAGAGGCTTTCACAGCACTACTGCCTTCTAGTATTTTCATGGGACTTACAGTATCTCACTTGAGGTGTAGTATAGTTAGGTAACTGGACACCACATTCTTTATATGTTTTCCCTCCACTGTTTTTACTAGTAATATTAAGGCCGTCTGAAGCAGCCTCTTGTTCTTGACATCGGCAATGGCATGACAATGACTGACTAGGAGGCGGCATGTTGGCACAAACAGGCTGTCAGTCAGACTACATTTGAAGGAGGTATTCCATACAGCCGGCCTATTTGTAACGGACGTTTGTCAGAGTGCATAATACTTGCATAGTCATTCCAATCCGTCTCTGTCCGGAGTCTGACTGTGACAATTGCCTCCCATGTTAGAGTAATTGGTCTAAGCGAGCTAAAATTGTATTATTCTCCCGCAAGCCTTTGTTTTCGTGTAGGACGCAGCTAAATCAGTGTGTCATCTTCAACACAGCTTTGTCCCCAACGGCACCCTCTTCAGTGCATTACGGGCCCCGGTTGAAAGTAGTGCACTTAATAGGGAACAGGGTGCTATTTGAGACGCAGCCTAGCACTGGTTGAGACGACCTCTGTGCGGGTAGAACTATGGGATTGATTGATTATGAAATGCAGGGCTGATTAGCGTGTCATATCTTTTGATGTACAGTTAGCGTCTCCTAGGGGAATGACTGCTAGCCATTAGCTAAACCATCTTCATTTTTTTTTACAATTTAGCAGATGCTCTTATCCAGAGCGACCTACAGTAGCAATTAGGGTTAAGTACCTTGCTGATGTGCATGTCGACAGATCTTTCACCTAGTCAGCTCGGGATTCGAACCAGGAACCTTTTGATTAATTCATTAAAAGCACAATGCTCTTAACCGGTAGGCGACCTGCCACCCAGTGCTGACCTGAGTTGTGGGGACCGCTGACCTCTTCCTCCTCCTAACCTGTGCCAGGCCTCTCCAAACGGTCACACAGGGTAACCGAGCTCTGAAATGGAGCAGCTTTCACTGCCCCAGTCCCTGCCTCAACCAGTAACCATTAGCAGTCTCATACCATACTAGAAAAAGGACATGTCCTGCAGAAGAATGTGTGCTCACTTGTCTTGAAGTATTTATGGTAGTGAAAGTTGTGTGTGTGTGTGGGGGGGGGGGATTCATATTTAGTGAATCACCAGGGATCCTCTGCGCTTGGGTTTAGCTACAGTAACTCTGAAACCTAACAATCACTATCACTAAGATCAGAGTGTTGTACTGTGCAGCTTGGAACATCTATTTTAGGTCTCTCTCTCTCCCTCTCTGTCTATCTGTCTCTCTCTCTCTCTCTCACACTCTCTCTCTCTCTCTCTCCCTCTCTCTCTCTCTCTGTCTTTCTCTCCCCCTCTCTGTGTTTCCACCTCTTTCCCCTGGTGGCACAGGAGAGGCTCTTGCCAGGGAAGTGTGTGCGTATGTATGTGCTTTGCGACGCAAGTGAGTGCGTAGAGTAGGGACTCACCGGGCATCCTCGTCACCTCCCTGGAGGGGGAGAGGCACAGCACTGAACTTTGGACTGACGATCATCACAGGACCAGAGTGTGTGTGGGTGCTTGCGTGCAGGTTTGTGTGTGTGTGTGCGTGTACTAATATCTGTGCAACATTAAATGTTTACATGTATGCCTATAGATCCAATGCATAGTTTTACAAACATGGCACACACACACACACAAACAAGCCCTCTGTACTGGGCAGCATTAATCACAGTGGAGACAGCGGAACAGATGGAGCGACTGTGAGAAGGAACAGGAGAAAAGGAAAGAACAAGCAAAGAGGAGAAGGGGTGGGGGAGTGATACGAAAGGGAGGCAGAGAGAGAGGGGGGGTGAGTTAGACAGAACCACAGAGGTAGAAACAGCTCAAGAAATCCGGTGAGAGAGAGAGAGTGAGAAAAAGCGCGGGATATATACATTGACAGGCTGAGGAGAGCTGAGATTGCATGCAGCAGGCACCACCTGAGTAGCAGCAGCAACATTAGCATTCTCACACTGATCATCCAGGCAGGCGTTCTCTTATCTGTCCGCGAGGAAGGAGCATGGCAGCCCAGCCTGTGTAGGACAGACGACAGGGCTGGAGCAGCCGGAGCCGGGGCTGGAGGGGGGGGGGGGGGGAGTGAGGCATGAGAAGCTCACACTGGGCAGGCAGCCTGAGCAGCTAGACGAGGCTAGAGGAGACTGGAGGGAGACAGGCAGCTGCTGAGATTATGCTCCGGTTCCATGGCTCATGTGGACAGCGCCGCGGCAGCAAAGGTAGAACTAGCTCTCGCTGCAGCGTTAGGGACAGCCTTAACGGCAAAGGTATTGGCAGTCACACCTGAGGTATCCCTAACATAGGTAGCTTTGTTAACAGCAACGGTAGACATACCTGTGGAGGTCTTTTGCAGGGATAGTAGTCCAGGTATCTGAGGTTGTAGCAGGGATACGTAACAGTGGCTTAGGACACTGAATGACCGGTGTGGCTGATGAAGGCCACCTGGATTAGGCTGCTGAAAAGAGCCAAGGGAGGTCGCAACAAGAGCTCCGACGACTGTGTAAGCTGATTATTCATACATGCTTACTTGTGTGTGTGTGTGTGTGTGTGTCCGTGCACGCGTGCGTGCGTACGTGATTGTGCGCGCGCTTGCGCATGTAAAAGTGTGTGTACATCATCGTAAATACCTGTGCCTACCCGTATAGGGGTCAGATGGCGGTATTGTCAGGGTGATAAGAGTTGTCATGCTGCGACGGTGATGATGAAGGGGTCGTGGGTTGTCTGTCACCACTGTTCACCGTCCTCGTTATGGACCCATTCTCTGACCCGCTGTGCTGTAACTCTCTGGGTCCGACCCTTGCCTTAAGTCTGGACATGATGGAACGATGGGATCGAACAATGGATTGAACAACTTCAGTCACATGTAAAGGACACAAGGATACATGAGCTGGTTTGGTGTGGTTATAGGTTAGAGCTTGGGATGTATCACAAATGGCACCCTATGGGGCCCTTTTCAAAAGTAGTGCACCATATAGGGAATAGGGTGCCATTTATGACACAGGCCTAGTCTATAGACAATGTGACGGTGATGAGATGCGGTGTACTGTATACAGTATTAAGAGTATTTTCAGGTAGGGTTTAACCTATGATGTAAGAGACGGATATGGGAAGCATTAAGGAGAGTGCATAAAGCATAAGCAGTGTTATTTACAGAAGGTGTCTCAGGTACAAGGCAGGAGAAGAGACGTGGATAGTTCATGAGCAGTGCCTCCTCTATTATGCAGGAGATGAATATCAAATCAAATCAAATGTATTTATATAGCCCTTCGTACATCAGCTGTACAGAAACCCAGCCTAAAACCCCAAACAGCAAGCAATGCAGGTGTTGAAGCACGTTGGCTAGGAAAAACTCCCTAGAAAGGCCAAAACCTAGGAAGAAACCTAGAGAGGAACCAGGCTATGAGGGGTGGCCTGTCCTCTTCTGGCTGTGCCGGGTGGAGATTACCTGGCATGTGCCGGGTGGAGATTACCTGGCATGTGCCGGGTGGAGATTACCTGGAATGTGCCGGGTGGAGAGCACCTGGCATGTGCCGGGTGGAGATTATCTGGCATGTGCCGGGTGGAGATTACCTGGAATGTGCCGGGTGGAGATTACCTGGAATGTGCCGGGTGGAGATTACCTGGCATGTGCCAGGTGGAGATTACCTGGAGTGTGCCGGGTGGAGATTACATGGAATGTGCCGGGTGGAGATTACCTGGCAATTACCTGGCATGTGCCGGGTGGAGATTACCTGGAATGTGCTGGGTGGAGATTACCTGGCATGTGCCGGGTGGAGAGTACCTGGAATGTGCCGGGTGGAGATTACCTGGAATGTGCCAGGTGGATATTACCTGGCATGTGCCGGGTGGAGATTACCTGGAATGTGCCGGGTGGAGATTACCTGGCATGTGCTGGGTGGATATTACCTGGCATGTGCCGGGTGGAGATTACCTGGAATGTGCCGGGTGGAGATTACCTGGCATGTGCTGAATAGAAAGTGTTTAGGATGAATGTTTCAAGTGTGATGTATAATGTTAAGGTGGAACGTCGCCACATGCCAGGTGTCGGTATTGGATAGTAAAGTAGGATCCTCTTTGTATATGGGATGGTTGGGTTAGTTTTAATCAGCCTGGTAGAGTGTGAGGTTAATTATCATTATTATTCAAAAAGTTCATCTGAGTCTGACAATAACATAACAGGGCTATAAACATACTGGGCTGTCTGCGTTAATGTGTGTGTGTGTGTGTGTGTGTGTGTGTGTGTGTGTGTGTGTGTGTGTGTGTGTGTGTGTGTGTGTGTGTGTGTGTGTGTGTGTGTGTGTGTGTGTGTGTGTGTGTGTGTGTGTGTGTGCACCCAGGAAATTTAGAATGTGTGTCAGGTGGTCAGGGGCTTCATGTGTGTGAGCCTGATTGTTTATATGGCTGAAGCTGCAGCCTTTACCACACACACATGCTGGGGCCCACAGTTCCGAGGTCCGTATGTCTCTCTTACAGAGCATGGGAGACACAAACCTACAGCTCCAGTCAATAAAACCACAGATTTAGTCCTGTTATCCTGACGCGTTACTCTTTAGTCTCTTTTTTCCTCTCCAGCCGAAGTGGTAGTGAATGAAAGGACCGACTGAATGTGCATCCCAAATGGCACCCTATCCCCTTGATAGTGCACTACTCCTGTAGTTACTGATGTAGCCTGAGGCTTTGTGAGATGGTGGGTGTCCTGCTGCTTTCTGAGAAGCAGGGGAGTGTCCACTTGAAACACATCCACTTGGCTCTAGTGATTTCTCCCTGCTTCTCCTACCCTGGGGTTTGAATATTGTCTGATTTAGATGTGTGTGGCTGTTCACTAAGTTCACTAACTGGGCTCCGACGCTCTCTGGTGATTTGACCGAACTGTCTTCACCAACCGTCTCCAAAGATAGGACGTCTGCTTGAATTGCAGTTAGACCTGGCATGTCTCACTGCTGAACCACGGCGGCACGCTGTGCACGTGTGAGTCTGAAGAGTTGTTGAGGTCTGAAAAGGGGTCCAAGGGATTCCCAAACCCGGTCCTCAACACCCCAAGGGGTGTACATTTTGGTGTTTAGTCATCACGCTTTGATCATCTGGATCGAAACTAAGCATGCACCTCTTGGGATCCCGAGGACCGAGTTTGGGAAATGATGAGTTAGTCTGTTGTGTGATGTTGAGGTCTGAAGAGTTTGTCTGTTGGTTGAGGTCTCAAGAGTTCATCTGTTATGCAATCTCTCATTAGTGTGTGTTTCCCTCTACTCTGCAGGGTTCGGCGGACTCCTACACCAGCCGTCCATCAGACTCCGATGTGTCCTTGGAGGAGGATAAGGAGGCCGTGCGACGAGAGGCAGAGCGGCAGGCTCAGGCACAGCTGGAGAAGGCCAAGGTACTGTACTGACACTCATACTGACCACTCTGTCCAGCAGTCTGCTGTGGATCTCCCTTTCTTTAGCCATACCATCTCCTCTCTCTCTCTCTCTCTCTCTCTCTCTCTCATTCCCTCTCTCTCTGGATCTTGTATGGTGGATCATAGCTATGCAGATGAAAAAGGCCTTTCTATGATCAGGATCTGCTTATGCCGCTTAGTGAGCTTTGAGGTTGTCTCACATCACTCCAGGAGGTTCCATTGGAGTTTTTACTGGTCAGGTCACATGGTCAGGGAAACTCAGGGCCCTAGGTCCACCGTCGATAACCCATCCTTGTTTGAGGGATGTTAGGGTGTCACATCAATGCCCTATCCGGTTAGGGTAGTCTGACTCTCAGGCTAGGGGAGAGGGACCTCTGGCCCTAATATTACTATTGTGCTACATCCCAAATGGCACCCTATTCCCTACACTCTTAGAACCAAAGCTGCTATCTATAACCTAAAATAGTTCTTCAGCTGTCCCCATAGGAGAACCCTTTGAATAACAATTTTTGGTTCAAGGAGGAACCCTTTTGGTTCCATGTAAAACCATTTCCACAGAGGGAACCTGGAACCAAAAAGGGTTCTACCAGGAACCAAAAAGGTTTATCCTATGGGGACAGCCAAAGAACCCTTTCGGAACCCTTTTTTCTTGACCAGGTCAAGAAAAAAGTAGTGGAGTCTATAGGGAATAGTGTGCCATTTGTGACACATACATGGTATGTATTGGGGTTGTTTGCAGCCATGGCATAAGGGGATAAATAAATCACACTCTTATAAAAAATGGTTCCAAAAGGGTACTTCAGCTGTCCCCATAGCAGAATCCTTTTTTGGTTCCAGGTAAAAACTTTTTTGGTTCCAGGTAGAACCATTTTCAGGTCCATGTAGAATCCTTTCCACCGAGGGTTCTACATGGAACCCAAAACGTTTCTACTTGGAACCATAGGATTCTGCCTGAAACCAACAAGGGTTCTTCAAAGGGTTCAACAAGGGTTCTTCTTCTAGATCGGTTCTAGGTAGGTTCTAGATGTCTCGACAGATATGGGTGCCTTAGAGAGGACAGACTGTGTGTTCCACGACATGCTGTCTAAGCGCAACAGCTTTGTCTGTGAGAAGCATAGGGAACAATCAGTCCATTCTACGGTACATACAGTACAGCATAGAGTTACAAAACTACGCTAACTTCCCCAAAATTCCCAGGAAGAAGCAACGTGGTGGTTGAACGTTGTGTTAGACACAGAAACACAGTAGGTGTAGACTTTACCATGAAATGCTTGCTTAGGAGCCCAATGATACAGAGTGAGAAAAAAAAGTAACCCGAGGAATAAAATACACAGGAATTAAGATATATACAGGAAGTACCAGTACCAGATTAATTTACAGAATCATGGGTAACAATATATCATGTAGATATGTACATAGTGGTGTAGTGGTGCCTGGAGAAGAAGGTATGCTTACATTTTGAACAACATTTTCCTAAAGGCGCCCGCTGTGACAAATTCTATGAGAAACAGTGACATACACTCTGAACAGGGATAGGCAAAAATGACAAAATACAGTTAGAAAATACAGATTCATAATACCATAAAAATCTAAATAAACTATAACATGTTTGTATTTTGTAATGCATTTGATTAAAATACAAAAATGCATTTGCAAGAAGCTGGCCCAAACAGCAACAACATTCTCAGTAACGTTTACAAAAAAAATTACGTTTTACTTGCTATAACTGTGATATGTTTTTGGTTTACTACCTTAGTTGAGCAAGATTTTCAAGCAGATTTAAGTCAAAACTGTAACTTGGCCACTCAGGAACATTCACTGTCTCCCTGGTAAGCAACTCCAGTGTAGATTTGGCCCTGAGTTTTAGGTTATTGTCTTGCTGAAAAGTGAATTCATTTCCCAGTCTCTGGTGGAAAGCAGTCTGAACCTGGTTTTCCTCTAGGATTTTGCCTGTGCTTAGCTCCATTCCTTTATTTTTTTATCGTGAAAAACTCCCCAGTACTTGACAATTACAGGCATACCCATAACATGATGCATTATGCTTGAAAATATGGAAAGTGGTAGTCAGTAATGTGTTGTATTGGATTTTCCCCATAACATAACAAAAAATATTGCTTTGCCGCATTTTTTGCAGTATTACTTTAGTGTCTTGTTGTAAACAGGATGCATGTTTTGGAATATGTTTTATTCTGTACAGGTTTCCTTCTTTTCACTCTGTTAATTCGGTTAGTATTGTGGGGTAACTACAAAGTTGGTGATCCCTCCTCAGTTTTTCCCTATCACAGTCGTTGGCAGTCGATATCCGTGCCCCCCCCCCCCCCCCCCCGGAAATCAAATTAGCATAATACAAAAATCCCCATAAAAATCTGTCAGTTTAAGCCAGCGATACTGTATGTTGCACTTCCGCATCTGCGGTGAAAGAGCTAGAGCGGTGTTTGTCAGACCATCTGCGGTGAAAGAGCTAGAGCGGTGTTTGTCAGACAGTCTGCGGTGAAAGAGCAAGAGCGGTATTTGTCAGACCATCTGCGGTGAAAGAGCAACAGCGGTGTTTGTCAGACCATCTGCGGTGAAAGAGCAAGAGCGGTATTTGTCAGACCATCTGTGGTAAAAGAGCTAGAGCGGTGTTTGTCAGACCATCTGCGGTGAAAGAGCTGGAGCGGTGTTTGTCAGACCATCTGCGGTGAAAGAGCTAGAGCGGTGTTTGTCAGACCATCTGCGGTGAAAGAGCTAGAGCTGTGTTTGTCAGACAGTCTGCGGTGAAAGAGCTAGAGCGGTGTTTGTCAGACCATCTGCGGTGAAAGAGCTAGAGCTGTGTTTGTCAGACCATCTGCGGTGAAAGAGCTAGAGCTGTGTTTGTCAGACCATCTGCGGTGAAAGAGCTAGAGCGGTGTTTGTCATACAGTCTGCGGTGAAAGAACTAGAGCGGTGTTTGTCAGACCATCTGCAGTGAAAGAGCTAGAGCGGTGTTTGTCAGACCATCTGCCAACTTCTGTCTGTAGCGTCCGAACAGTTACACACCCCTATGTGGAAAGGTGGGAATCTCACGAACACGCACATATCGGTTGTTTTGCTCTAGGATGCCCACAAAAGGCTAAATTTTTGTCTCATCCGACCAGAATAGCTTCTTCCATATGTTTGGGGAGTCTCCCACATGCCTTTTGGCGAACACCGAACGTGTTTGCTTAAAAAATTTTCAGGCCACTCTTCCGTAAAGGCCAACTCTGTGGAGTGTACGGCGTAAAGTGGTCCTATGGACAAATACTCTACTGTGGAGCTTTGCAGCTCTTTCAGGGTTTATCTTTGGTGTCTTTGATGACTCTCTGATTAATGCCCTCCTTTCCTGGTCCGTGAGTTTTGGTGGGCGGCCCTCTCTTTGCGGGTTTGTTGTGGTGCCATATTCTTTCCATTTTTTTATAATGGATTTAATGGTGCTCCGTGGGATGTTCAAAGTTTCAGATATCTTTTTATACCTCAACCCTGATCTGTACTTCTCCAAAACGTTGTCCCTGACCTGTTTGGAGAGCTCCTTGGTCTTCATGGTGCCGCTTGCTTGGTGGTGCCCCTTTCTTAGTGTTGTGGCAGACTGGGGCCTTTCAGAACAGGTGAAAATATGCTGAGATCATGTGACACTTGAATAAAGTCCAACTGTGTGCAATCTAACTTGATTGGGTGACTTCTGAAGGTAAGTGGTTGCACCAGATCTTATTTAGGGGCTTCATAGCAAGGGGGTGAATACATACAGTGCCTTGCGAAAGTATTCGGCCCCCTTGAACTTTGCGACCTTTTGCCACATTTCAGGCTTCAAACATAAAGATATAAAACTGTATTTTTTTGTGAAGAATCAACAACAAGTGGGACACAATCATGAAGTGGAACGGCATTTATTGGATATTTCAAACTTTTTTAACAAATCAAAAACTGAAAAATTGGGCGTGCAAAATTATTCAGCCCCTTTACTTTCAGTGCAGCAAACTCTCTCCAGAAGTTCAGTGAGTGATCCAATGTTCTCTGAATGATCCAATGTTGACCTAAATGACTAATGATGATAAATACAATCCACCTGTGTGTAATCAAGTCTCCGTATAAATGCACGTGCACTGTGATAGTCTCAGAGGTCCGTTAAAAGCGCAGAGAGCATTATGAAGAACAAGGAACACACCAGGCAGGTCCGAGATACTGTTGTGAAGAAGTTTAAAGCCGGATTTGGATACAAAAAGATTTCCCAAGCTTTAAACATCCCAAGGAGCACTGTGCAAGCGATAATATTGAAATGGAAGGAGTATCAGACCACTGCAAATCTACCAAGACCTGGCCGTCCCTCTAAACTTTCAGCTCATACAAGGAGAAGACTGATCAGAGATGCAGCCAAGAGGCCCATGATCACTCTGGATGAACTGCAGAGATCTACAGCTAAGGTGGGAGACTCTGTCCATAGGACAACAATCAGTCGTATATTGCACAAATCTGGCCTTTATGGAAGAGTGGCAAGAAGAAAGCCATTTCTTAAAGATATCCATAAAAAGTGTCATTTAAAGTTTGCCACAAGCCACCTGGGAGACACACCAAACATGTGGAAGAAGGTGCTCTGGTCAGATGAAACCAAAATGGAACTTTTTGGCAACAATGCAAAATGTTTGGCGTTTGGCGTAAAAGCAACACAGCTCATCACCCTGAACACAACATCCCCACTGTCAAACATGGTGGTGGCAGCATCATGGTTTGGGCCTGCTTTTCTTCAGCAGGGACAGGGAAGATGGTTAAAATTGATGGGAAGATGGATGGAGCCAAATACAGGACCATTCTGGAAGAAAACCTGATGGAGTCTGCAAAAGACCTGAGACTGGGACGGAGATTTGTCTTCCAACAAGACAATGATCCAAAACATAAAGCAAAATCTACAATGGAATGGTTCAAAAATAAACATATCCAGGTGTTAGAATGGCCAAGTCAAAGTCCAGACCTGAATCCAATCGAGAATCTGTGGAAAGAACTGAAAACTGCTGTTCACAAATGCTCTCCATCCAACCTCACTGAGCTCGAGCTGTTTTGCAAGGAGGAATGGGAAAAAATGTCAGTCTCTCGATGTGCAAAACTGATAGAGACATACCCCAAGCGACTTACAGCTGTAATCGCAGCAAAAGGTGGCGCTACAAAGTATTAACTTAAGGGGGCTGAATAATTTTGCACGCCCAATTTTTCAGTTTTTGATTTGTTAAAAAAGTTTGAAATATCCAATAAATGTCGTTCCACTTCATGATTGTGTCCCACTTGTTGTTGATTCTTCACAAAAAATACAGTTTTATATCTTTATGTTTGAAGCCTGAAATGTGGCAAAAGGTCGCAAAGTTCAAGGGGGCCGAATACTTTCGCAAGGCACTGTATGCACGCACCACTTTTCCATTTTGTATTTTTTTTCCATTTTATATATTTTTTCCATTTCACTTCACCAATTTGGACTATTTTGTGTATATCCATTACATGAAATCCAGATAAAAATGCATCAAAATAGGAAAAACACCAAGGGGGATGAATACTTTTGCAAGGCACTGCAGTAAGCAAAAAAGTGTTGTAAAATCCAAATATATTTGATATTTTTCAAAGTAGCCACCCTTTGCCTTTATTCACTCTTGGCATTCTCTCAACCAGCTTCACTTGGAATGCTTTTCAACAGTTTTGAAGGAGTTCCCACATATGCTCAGCACTTGTTGGCTGTTTTTCCTTCACTCTGCGGGCCAACTTATTCCAAACCATCTCAACTGGGTTGAGGTTGGGTGATTGTGGAGGCCAGGTCATTTGATGCAGCACTACATCACTCTCTTTCTTGGTCAAATAGCCCTTACACAGCCTTGAGGTGTGTTGGGTCATTGTCCGGGTGAAAAACAAATGATAGCCCCACTAAGCACAAACAAGATGGGATGGTGTATCTCTGCAGAGTGCTGTGGTGGCCATCACTGACAGTGTCATCAGAAAAGCATCCCCTCCAACACACACACACTAGAGGTCGATCGATTAATCGGAATGGGGCCGATTTCAAGTTTTTATATCAATCGGAAATCGGTGTTATGAAAAATTTTGGACACCGATTTTGCAGATTTTTATTTATTAAAAAAAAGAAAATGTACACCTGAATTTAATCTTTATTTAACTAGGCAAGTCAGTTAAGAACACATTCTTATTTTCAATGACGGCCTAGGAACCGTGGGTTAACGGCCTTGTTCAGTGGCAGAACGACAGATTTTTACATTGTCAGCTCGGGGATTCAATCTTGCAACCTCACAGTTAACTAGTCCAACGCTCGAACTACCTGATTACATTGCACTCCACAAGGAACCTGCCTGTTACGCAAATGCAGTAAGCCAAGGTAAGTTGCTAGCTAGCATTAAACTTATCTTATAAAAAACTAAATCAATCAATCAATCATAATCACGAGTTAAATTCTTGCGTCGAGCAATCCCGTATCCGGGAGCGTAATCATAGCCTCAAGCTCATTACCATAACGCAACGTTAACTATTCATGAAAATCATGAAATGAAATAAATATATTCACTCACAAGCTTAGCCTTTTGTTAACAACACTGTCATCTCAGATTTTCAAAATATGCTTTTCAACCACAAGCATTTGTGTAAGAGTATTGATAGCTAGCATAGCATTAAGCCTAGCATTCAGTAGGCAACATTTTCACAAAAACAAGAAAAGCATTCAAATAAAATCATTTACCTTTGAAGAACTTCGGATGTTTTCAATGAGGAGACTCTCAGTTAGATAGCAAATGTTTATTTTTTGCAAAAATATTATTTGTGTAGGAGAAATCGCTCCGTTTTGTTCATCACGTTTGGCTAAGAAAAAAACCAGAAAATTCAGTCATTACAACGCCAAACTTTTTTCCAAATTAACTCCATAATATCGACAGAAACATGGCAAACGTTGTTAGAATCAATCCTCAAGGTGTTTTTCACATATCTATTCGATGATAAATCATTCGTGGCAGTTGGGTTTCTCCTCGGAAGCAAATGGAAAAATACACGCAGCTGGAGATTACGCAATGATTGCGACGGAGGACACCAAGCGGGCACCTGGTAGATGTAGTGTAAAATGGTCAATCTTCCAATGATATGCCTACAAATACGGCACAATGCTGCAGACACCTTGGGGAAACGACCGAAAGTGTAAGCTCATTCCTGGCCCATTCACAGCCATATAAGGTGACATTGGAACACAGCGCCTTCAAAATCTGGGGCACTTCCTGTTTGAAATTTCATCTTGGTTTCGCCTGTAGCATCAGTTCTGTGGCACTCACAGACAATATCTTTGCAGTTTTGGAAACGTCAGAGTGTTTTATTTTCAAAGCTGTCAATTATATGCATAGTCAAGCATCTTTTCGTGACAAAATATCTTGTTTAAAACGGGAATGTTTTTTTATCCAAAGATTAAAAGAGCGCCCCCTATATCCAAGAAGGATACACATGGTTGATGATGGTTGATCAACATGGTTGATCAACATGGTTGATGATATTACTAGTTTATCTAGTGTGTCCTGCGTTGCATATAATCGATGCGGTGCGCATTCGCAAAAAAGGACTGTCGTTGCTCCAATGTGTACCTAACCATAAACATCAATGCCTTTCTTAAAATCAATACACAGAAGTATATATTTTTAAACCTGCATATTTAACGAAAGGAAATCCAGGATAGCAGGCAATATTAACCAGGTGAAATTGTGTCACTTCTCTTGCATTCATTCAACAGTTGGGCCACCTAATTTGCCAGAATCTTACGTAATTATGACATAACATTGAAGGTTGTGCAATGTAACAGGAATATTTAGACTTATGGATACCACCCGTTAGATAAAATACGGAACGGTTCCGTATTTCACTGAAAGAATAAACGTCTTGTTTTCGAGATGATAGTTTCCAGATTCGACCATATTAATGACCTAAGGCTCATATTTCTGTGTGTTATTATGTTATAACTAAGTCTATGATTTGATAGAGCAGTCTGACTGAGCGGTGGTAGGCACCAGCAGGCTCGTAAGCATTCATTCAAACAGCATTTTTTTGCCAGCAGCTCTTCGCAATGCTTCAAGCCTTGCACTGTTTATGACTTCAAGCCTATCAACTCCCGAGATCAAATCAAATTTTATTTGTCACATACATATGGTTAGCAGATGTTAATGCGAGTGTAGTGAAATGCTTGTAGGAACGCGAAGCGAGGTGACCATCTCTGTCGGCTCCGGTAGGCTGGTGTAGATTAGACTGGTGTAACCGATGTGAAATGGCTAGCTAGTTAGCGGGGTGCGCGCTAATAGCTTTTCAAACGTCACTCACTCTAAGACTTGGAGTGGTTGTTCCCCTTGCTCTGCATGGGTAACGCTGCTTCGAGGGTGGCTGTTGTCAATGTGTCCCTGGTTCGAGCCCAGGTAGGAGCGAGGAGAGGGACGGAAGCTCTACTGTTACACTGGCAATACTAAAGTGTCTATAAGAACATCCAATAGTCAAAGGTTAATGAAATACAAATGGTGTAGAGAGAAATAGTCCTATAATTCCTATAATAACTACAACCTAAGACTTCTTACCTGGGAATATTGAAGACTCATGTTAAAAGGAACCACCAGCTTTCATATGTTCTCATGTTCTGAGCAAGGAACTTAAACATGAGCTTTCTTACATGGCACAAATTGCACTTTTTTCTTCTCCAACACTTTGTTTTTGCATTATTTAAACCAAATTGAACATGTTTCATTATTTATTTGAGGCTAAATAAATTTGATTGATGTATTATATTAAGTTAAAATAAGTGTTCATTCAGTATTGTTGTAATTGTCATTATTACAAATAAATAAATAAAAATCGTCCGATTAATTGGTATCGGCTTTTTTTGGTCCTCCAATAATTGGTATCGGTATCGGCGTTGAAAAATCATAAATCGGTCGACCTCTACCCCCCACCATCACACCTCCTCCTCCATGCTGCACAGTGCGAACCACACATGCGGAGACCTTCCGTTCACTTACTCTGCATCTCATAAAGACATGGCCATTGGAACCAAAACGCATTTGGACTAATCAGACCAAGCAAGTCTCATGTGATGTCCTTTAGTAGTGGTTTCTTTTGCAGCAATCTGACCATGATGGCCTGATTCATGCAGTTTACTCTGAACAGTTGATGTTGAGATGTGTCTGTTACTTGAACTCTTTGAAGCATTTATTTGGGCTGCAATTTCTGAGGCTGGTACCTCTAATGAACTTATCCTCTGCAGCAGAGGTAACTCCTGGTCTTCCTTTCCTGTATCGGTCCTCATTGAGAGTCAGTATAATATTTAACACTTTTTGGGTTGTTACATGATTCCATATGTTTTATTTCATAGTTTTGATGTCTTCAAAATTATTCTACAATGTAGAAAATAGTAAAAATACAGAATATCCCTGGAATGAGTAGGTGTGTCCAAACTTTTGACTGGTATTGTATTGTATGTCAGTGTGTGGGTTTTCTGTGTCAATGTAGTACTAAGATTGAATCCTACTACACCAGCTCTGATGCTCATCAGATGTGGCAGGGCTTGAAAATATTACGGACTAAAAAGGGAAACCCAGCCGCAAGCTACCAGACGAGCTAAATGCCTTTTCTGCTCACTTCAAGGCAAGCAACATAAGCATGCATGAGAGCATCAGCTGTTCCGGACGACTGTGTGATCATGCTCTCCGGAGCCGATGTGAGGAAGACCTTTAAATAGGTCAACATTCACAAAGACGTGGGGCCACATTTATTACCAGATCATGCACTCAAAGCATGCACTGACTAACTGGCAAATGTCTTCACTGACATTTTCAACCTCTCCATGATGGTGTCTGTTCATTCTACATGTTTCAAACAGACCACCATAGTCCCTGTGGCCAAGAAAGCGAAGGTAACCTGCCTAAAGTATTACCGCCCCATAGCACTCATGTCAGTAGCCATGAAGTGCTTTGAAACCCTAGACCCACTCCATTTCCCATACTGCCCAAACAGATCCTCAGAAGATGCAATCTCAATCGCACTCCATTCTGCCCTTTCCCACCTGGACAAAAGGAGCACCTATGTGAGAATGCTATTCATTGACTACAGCTCAGCGTTCAACACCATAGTGCCAACAAAGCTCATCACTAAGCTAAGGAACCTGGGACTAAACACCTCCCTCTACAACTGGATCCTGGACATCCTGGCGGGCCGCCCCCAGGTGGTAAGTGTAGGCAATAACATTACATCTGCCACGCTAATCCTCAATACTGGGGCCCCTCAGAGGTGCGTGTTTAGTCCCCTCCTGTACTCCCTGTTCACCCACGACTGCGTGGCCAACATCATCATTAAGTTTGCTGACGACACAACACTGATCACCGGCCTGTATGACAGCCTGTATGGAGGCGGTCAGAGACCTGGCAGTGTGGACAACAACCTCTCCCTCAAATTGAGCAAGACAAGGGAGCTGATTGTGGACTATAGGAAAAGGAAGGTTGAACAGGCGGGTCGAGTCTCCACATCACCAATGAACTATCATGGTCCAAACACACCAAGACAGTTGTGAAGAGGGCACAACAACACTTTTTCACCGTCAGGAGAATGAAAAGATTTAGCATGGATTCCCAGCTGCACCATTGAGAGCATCCTGACCGGTTGCATCACCGCCTGGTATGGCAACTGCTCGGCATCTGACCATAAGGCGCTACAGAGGGTACTGCATACGGCCCAGTACATCACTGGGGCCAAGCTTCCTGACATCCAGGACCTATATACTAGAGCTGCAAAATCTGGACCCCTACAAATCAGCCAGGCTAGACAATCTGGACCCTCTCTTTCTAAAATGATCTGCCGAAATTGTTGCAACCCCTATTAC
The DNA here is from genome assembly GCF_002021735.2 of Oncorhynchus kisutch. NCBI lineage: Eukaryota > Metazoa > Chordata > Actinopteri > Salmoniformes > Salmonidae > Oncorhynchus > Oncorhynchus kisutch. Next base: position 60,167,081 of record NC_034184.2, on the reverse strand, counting down.
TAGCCTGTTCAACCTCTCTTTCGTATTGTCTGAGATTCCCAAAGATTGGAAAGCTGCCGCGGTCATCCCCCTCTTCAAAGGGGGAAACACTCTAGACCCAAACTGCTACAGACCTATATCTATCCTACCCTGCATCTCTAAGGTCTTCGAAAGCCAAGTTAACAAACAGATTACTGACCATTTTGAATCACATCGTACCTTCTCCGCTATGCAATCTGGTTTCAGAGCTGGTCATGGGTGAACCTCAGCCACGCTCAAGGTCCTAAACGATATCATAACCGCCATCGATAAGATACATTACTGTGCAGCTGTATTCATTGACCTGGCCAAGGCTTTTGACTCTGTCCATCACCACATTGTTATTGGCAGACTCAACAGCCTTGGTTTCTCAAATGATTGCCTCGCCTGGTTCACCAACTACTGTCAAATCGGAGGGCCTGTTGTCCGGACCTCTGGCAGTCTATGGGGGTGCCACAGGGTTAAATTCTCGGGCCGACTCTCTTCTCTGTATACATCAATGATGTCGCTCTTGCTGCTGGTGATTCTCTGATCCACCTCTACGCAGACGACACCATTCTGTATACTTTTGGCCCTTCTTTGGACACTGTGTTAACTAACCTCTAGATGAGCTTCAATGCCATACAACTTCCGTGGCCTCCAACTGCTCTTAAACGCAAATAAAACTAAATGCATGCTATTCAACCGATCATTGCCCGCACCTGCCTGCCCATCCAGCATCACTACTCTGGACGGCTCTGACTTAGAATACGTGGATAACTTCAAATAACTAGGTGTCTGGCTAGACTGTAAACTCTCCTTCCAGACTCACATTAAGCATCTCCAATCAAAAATGTAATATAGAATCGGCTTCCTAATTCGCAACAAAGCTTCCTTCACTAATGCTGCCAAACATACCCTCCTTGACTTCGGCGATGTCATCTATAAAATAGCTTCCAACACACTACTCAGCAAACTGGATGTAGTCTATCACAGTGCCATCCGTTTTGCCACCAAAGCCCCATACACTACTCACCACTGCGACCTACACGCTCTCATTGGCGGGCTTTCGCTTTATACTCATCGCCAAACCCACTGGCTACAGGTCATCTACAAGTCTCTGCTAGGTAAAGCCCCGCCCTATCTCAGCTCGCTGGTCAACATAGCAGCACCCACTCGTAGCACTCGCTCCAGCAGATACAGTATTTAGCCTCGTTATTGTTATGTCATTTTCTTGTGTTTCCTTTTGATTATATATATATTTATTTTCACTTCAGTTTATTTAGTAAATACTTTCTTAACTCTATATCTTGAACTGCATTGTTGGTTAAGGGCTTGTATGTAAGCATTTCACGGTAAGGTCTACTATACCTGTTGTATTCGGCGCATGTGACAAATAACATTTGATTTGATTTAGTGTGTGCGAATAAGTGTGTATATAGTCTATATATAGTCTTGTGAGTGTGCATAGAGTCAATGCAAGATGGGGTCAATATAGATAGTCCGGGTAACCATTTAATTAACTGTTTAACAGTCTTATGGCTTTTGTATTTCATGTTATTATGGCTTGCTTACATTCCAAATGGCAACCTATTCCCTTTAGTGCACTTGACCAGGCCCCAATAGGGCACATAGACTCTATTACCTCTGTACAGTAAGTGTTTACTGTATGTAACGTATTAACGGTGCGCTAGACAGGTGCTTGTGAATTACCGTCTTATAAACCATTACTGTCACTGAGATTGCACTTCCCCTGACCCGAGCCCTCTCTCTTCTCTCTTCTCTCTTCTCTCTCTCTCTCTCTCTCTCTCTCTCTGTCTCTCTCTTCGGCGAGATGCCAGATCATTGAGCAGCTATTTTTACAGCTCGTCTATCATGTAAAGTGGCTGGGGTAATCCATGCCAGGTTATCTGCTAGCGACTTATCTTTTTAATTAGCGAGCAAGAAGGGGCTCTCTCTGTGAAACATCCGGCTATATGCTGGCCTGATTGCCTCTTTACAGGCAGACCGACCAGGGCTACAAATGGCACCCTATTCCCTATAGGCAGTAGTGTACTTATTTTTTACTAGAGCCCTACACTCTTAGACAAAAGGTTTCCAAAAGGGTCCTTCGGCTGTCCCCATAAGAGAACCCTTTTTGGTTCCAGGTCGAACCCCTTTTGGGTTCCATGTCAAACCCTCTGTGGAAATGGTTCTACCTGGAACCAAAAGGGGTTCTAACTGGAACCAACAAGGGTTCTTCAAAGGGTTCTCTTATGGGGACAGACGAATAACCCTTTTAGGTTCTAGATAGCACTTTTTCTCCAAGAGTGTAGGGTACCCTATGGGCCCTGGTCAAAAGTAGTGCACTACATAGACAGGTTGGCTGACAATGTCACCAAAATGAACGTTCAGAAATCTAGCAACATTGACAAGAAGCTGCCATGTGGGAAATCGTTGGTGGCTTGTTTCATAATGTCTTGTTGATTTCATGTCAATGCTAATATGGCTCAAATTTGCTAGCTAGCTAACCAACAAGTGTAATGATGTATTTGAGAGACAACAAGTGCTCAATGTGCAACTGTATATATACTGAACAAAAAATATAAATGCAACATGCAACAATTTCAAAGACTTTACTGAATTACAGTTCATATAAGGAAATCAGTCAATTTAAATAAATTCATTAGGCTCTAATCTATGGACTTCACATGACTGGGCAGGGGCGCAACCATGGGCAGGCATAGGCCCACCCACTGGGGAGCCCACCCACCTGGGAGCCAGGCCCCGCTAATCAGAATGAGTTACTCCTCAGTTTCTTCAGCTATCCGGGTGGCTGGTCTCAGACGATCCCGCAGGTGAAGATGCTGGTTGTGGAGGTCCTGGGCTGGCGTGGTTACATGTGGTCTGCGGTTCTGTTTCTGCTATCTTTCATTTCAGCTCATGAAACATGGGACCAACACTTTACATGTTGCGTTTATATATTTGTTCCGTGTATGTTTTCAATAAAGACTTTGGAGATGAAATATAGTTTGTCAACAATCTAAGCCAATTCCGTTTGTTTTGCCCCATAGTTGTGCAGCTATCGTTTTTTGTTGTTGTGCCATTTGAAATACAGCTCAGGAGTGAAATATAACTTGCCAGCAGGCGGGTTACAAAGAGAGGATACCAGGATCACAGCGCCGAGATGACATTCACCTAATAAGGAAGCTCAGTGGTACACAGAGATCATTAGAATCCAACTACAGCAGGTGCTCTGATAGGACCACAGATCACAGAGAAAACACAATACTCTGCAGAATCAATAGTATGGAAAGTCAAAAGTGCTGGGAAAACACCACGTGTAGAGAGGAAAAATATTTCACAGACCAAGTTTTCGCGGCGCAGAGAACAACACAAGGCATCGATTTTGACTGGTTTCTTTCAGTTGAGAGCGTTTCCTTGCCATGCCGGTTGCGTTAGGGAGGTGTGTGCGTGTGCGTTTGTGCCAGGGTTTCCATGTGGCACCAGACATTTGACCGGCAGCAGAACTGTACTCGACCTCTATGCATTGGGTGCCTAACCTGATTAGGGCATCCACCCATGGTGCTGAGTATGACAGAGATCACATTTAGATGATAGTGATTCATATTAACAGAACATACCACTCGAGGATGCAACGGCATGCGTTCTTCTTACCGAATTCCGATGTGCACTTTGTAGATGTCAGAGTAACTGTCCACATTTCCGTTTCCTCAGCCAACAAGACAAGTAACGAACGGCAAAATCACTAGCCTATGTCAATCTACTATCCCCTGTAGTAGAAACGTTGACCTATTCTATTAGTCAGCTTGTTGAGTCAGCTCATTGAGTCAGATGCAACAGATCTGAATGTTTAGCTGAAAATGTTGATCAACTATTAGTCCTTCACATTATAGTGGCGTAGCAACGCGCTCACGGCAGTAGGCTACGCACGAATGTCAAGGGCGCACTGCACATGCGAGCGGTTTCATGTGACAGAAATCACATTTACTTTAGAAATGTAGAAATAGGGGAGATCTAAAGATGCAACAACGAGCATGGGTTGTTAGGGGAGATCTAAAGATGCAACAACTAGCATGGGTTGTTAGGGGAGATCTAAAGATGCAACAACTAGCATGGGTTGTTAGGGGAGATCTAAAGATACAACAACTAGCATGGGTTGTTAGGGGAGATCTAAAGATGCTACAACTAGCATGGGTTGTTAGGGGAGATCTAAAGATGCTACAACTAGCATGGGTTGTTAGGGGAGATCTAAAGATGCTACAACTAGCATGGGTTGTTAGGGGAGATCTAAAGATGCTACAACTAGCATGGGTTGCACATATGACTAGGATTGTGCTTTTGGCTACTGGACAATAAAATAAAGTTGATTTGAAAACCAGTAGAACATGAGAGAAATAGGCTACTGGTTTCAATGTCATATGAAACCCTGGTGTCTGCTTGTGTGTGTGTGTGTGTGTGTGTGTGTTTGTGTGTGTGTGTGTGTGTGTGTGTGTGTGTGTGTGTGTGTGTGTGTGTGTGTGTGTGTGTGTGTGTGTGTGTGTGTGTGTGTGTGTGTGTGTGTGCGCTTCTTTGTTTGTTTGCGTTTAATCGTAGCCCAGATCTGGGCAGCACACGCGAGGCGAGCCAGAGTTAAATGGAGATAGGCTGTGTCTCCCTGAGGCCACTGGTCTCTCACATCAGTATCCCCTCATGGGCCCTTGAGCCCGTCTCTCTGACCGCACAGCTTTAATCAACTCTACAGGCTTCTCCTCCTAATGGCAGTGTCTCCTAGCCCAAATCACACTCACATCTGACAACAAACTAGCACCATCTGCCCTCCTTTCCTCTATCACCTCAGAGCAATGCCAAGGAGTCAGAGATACAGTGGGGAGAACAAGTATTTGATACACTGCCGATTTTGCAGGTTTTCCTACTTACAAAGCATGTAGAGGTCTGTAATTTTTTATCATAGGTACACTTCAACTGTGAGAGACGGAATCTAAAACAAAAATCCAGAAAATCACATTGTATGATTTTTAAGTAATTAATTTGCATTTAATTTGCAGTATCAAAAACTTGTTCTCCCCACTGTACACTGGAGTTAACAAAACAGAGAGAGAGAGTGACAGAGGGAAAGAGAGATATATATATACAGTAGATAGAGATAGAGAGGGGGGAGAGAGGAAAGAGAAAGGGCTCTGGTTAAAAGTAGTGCACTATATAGGGAATAGGATTCCATTTCAGACACACCCTGTCACACCCTGACCATAGTTTGCTTTGTATGTTTCTATGTTTTGGTTGGTCAGGGTGTGATCTGAGTGGGCATTCTATGTTGGTTGTCTTGTTTGTCTATTTCTATGTCTGACCTGATATGGTTCTCAATCAGAGGCAGGTGTTATTCATTGTCTCTGATTGGGAACCATATTTAGGTAGCCTGGGTTTCACTGTGTGTTTGTGGGTGATTGTTCCTGTCTCTGTGTTTTGCACCAGATAGGGCTGTTTTGAGTTTTCACATTTCATTGTTTTGTAGTTTATTCATGTATAGTTTTCCTTTATTAAACAAACATGAATCATCATCACGCCGCATTTTGGTCCGACTCTCCTTCACCTAAAGAGAACCGTTACACACCCCCAGATTCAAACCAAGACAGACCTCTCGTTTCCCCTGTAAAAATAGCCTCAACCATCAATCACTGTCACCCAATTATGTTCGATATGAATGTAAAATATTCAAATGTCTGGACTTTAGAGAACTGGCCTCATTATCTATTTCATTATGCATGGACAGTGCTGAAATGGCCATATGGCTCTGCTCATTTATAGAATAGAAAAATCTCCGGCTGGATTGATGAAGGTTAAGGGGACCTTACCACGGCGCATAAAACCACATTTTACAGACTCGCACTTCAGAGCTAGCACACTGCACTCGCTCGGCTCGCCATAAGGCTTTACATTTGACTTCAGAACAATCCGAAACATTTGCTCAAGGTGAAACAATACGAGAATCTTGATCTATGGTCCTAGATCCACTGTGGCCTGCTAATGCAAGGACAGTGCCAGATTACAAATGACAAGACAGGCAACACGCAGGCCAGGCATCTTATAATGATGGCAGTACCGTTATAGAGAAGGCTTCGGGATATTAGTTAATGAAATATGCACAAAATGGAGTGATTTTTAAGAGAGAGAATGAGAAAGCAAGAGGGAAGGGGGGTGGTGGACATTTCTTTCACATTTCTTTCTCTAGCTCACACGCTCTTTCTCTTATGTCAGTCGTTTCTCTATTCTATTCTCTCTCTCCATTCTTTCTCTTCCACTCCTCTTTCTCCCATTCCCCTCACTCTCTTCTCCAGCCCCTCACTCTCTTACCAACCTTTCCTCCCTCTCCTATTCTATCCTTCTCTCTATCCCCCTCTCTCATACTCACCTCTCCCCCTTATGTCATGACCACCTTCCTCCAATGACCACTCAAGCCACGAACTGTCCCGACCCTATCATGAATGGTGTTGTTGTTGTTGTTTTACATTTTAAAAAGCGCTTTGAGGTTTTTTATGTCATGAATAGCTCTATAAAAGTTGAATAAATTCGGAATTATAATTGTAATTATAATTTTCTTGCTGCGGTCAATACTGCATGCCTAATGAAGGCCTGCCTGTGCTACGTAAAGATGAGGAGAGGAACATGTGGATGGACAGAAGAGGAGAGATGAGGAGAGGAAGAGGGGATGGACAGAAGAGGAGAGATGAGGAGAGGAAGATGGGGATGGACAGAAGAGGAGAGATGAGGAGAGGAAGATGGGGATGGACAGGAGAGGAGAGATGAGGAGGGGAAGAGGGGGATGGACAGAAGAGGAGAGGAACAGTGGGATGGACAGGAGAGGAGAGATGAGGAGAGGAAGATGGGGATGGACAGAAGAGGAGAGATGAGGAGAGGAAGAGTGGAATGGACAGAAGAGGAGAGGAACAGTGGAATGGACAGAAGAGGAGAGGAAGAGTGGAATGGACAGAAGAGGAGAGAGGAAAAGTGGAATGGACAGAAGAGGAGAGATGAGAAGAGGAACAGTGGGATGGACAGGAGAGGAGAGATGAGGAGAGGAAGATGGGGATGGACAAGAGAGGAGCGATGAGGAGAGGAAGAGGGGGATGGACAGAAGAGGAGGGAAGAGGGGAATGGACAGGATGGAAGAGGGGGGTGGACAGGAAGGAAGAGGGGGATGGACAGGAAGGAAGAGGGGGATGGACAGAAGAGGAGGGAAGAGGGGGATGGACAGGAAGGAAGAGGGCGATGGACAGGAAGGAAAAGGGGGATGGACAGAAGAGGAGGGAAGAGGGGAATGGACAGGAAGGAAGAGGGCGATGGACAGGAAGGAAGAGGGGGATGGACAGGAAGGAAGAGGGGGATGGACAGAAGAAGAGGGGAATGGACAGGAAGGAAGAGGGGGATGGACAGGAAGGAAGAGGGGGATGGACAGGAAGGAAGAGGGGGGTGGACAGGAAGGAAGAGGGGGTTGGACAGGAAGGAAGAGGGGGATGGACAGGAGAGGAGGGAAGAGGGTTATGAACAGGAAGGAAGAGGGGGATGGACAGGAAGGATGAGGGGGGTGGACAGGAAGGAAGAGGGGGGTAGACAGGAAGGAAATGGGGGGTAGACAGGAAGGAAGAGGGGGATTTACAGAAGAGGAGAGGAGAGGGTTATGAACAGGAAGGAAGAGGGGGATGGACAGAAGAGGAGGGAAGAGGGTTATGGACAGGAAGGAAGAGGGGGGTGGACAGGAAGGAAATGGGGGGTAGACAGGAAGGAAGAGGGGGATTTACAGGAGAGGAGAACGAGAGGAGAGGAGAACAACACAGCGCCACAGTGTACAGCGCCTATCACCTGTGATAATCCATGGTGGCATCTGAGGTCAGGAGAGTGTGTACACACATGCACACTGGTGTGAAATAGCATTAACCACTGTGAAACAGCATTAATACTCCAGCATGGGCTACTGACGTCACAGACCATGTCATTGATCACTGAGAGACTGGAGAGAGAGAAGCAGTGGAGCATGAGTAAGGCAGTCCCAGTCCCCCCAGACCACACAGGCACATACTACCTGGCTGTGTTCTAAATTGGTACTCTATTTGTTTCATAGGACACTACTTTTCATCAGGGCCCATAGGGCTCTGGTCAAAAAGTAGTGCATTATGTAGGGGATAGGGTGCCATTTGGGACACCGCCTCAGACGGAACATAACATCTTAGCACGGCAGCCGTGTGGCTTTAAACAGACACTCAACCAAGGACACAATGTCCTCTGTGTGTCATGTACAAGTGCTGTACACACTCGGGCGCAGTACATTTACTCCATTGACATTGACCAACACACACACAAACACACAACCATTCATTCCTTTCCTGGGATGTGCTGTACTCTCCTGCCAAGCTCATTTAGAGAGGATTATAAATGACGTGTAGTTATCTTGTTTTTTAGAGGTTTATCATTGTCGCTTTGCACTGGGTTTCATATTTTTACAAAGCAATATCTGACATTGAAGGACATCGGGATTGAATGAGAATAAATGGCATCCTGTTTGCTCTTCGCCTGAGAATGGTCCAAATGCGTGGGCTGCGTCCCAAATGGTGCCCTATTCCATACATAGTGCACTACTTTTGACCCGGGTCCCCATAGGCCTCTGGTCAAAAGTAATGCACTAGGAAATAGGGTGCCGTTTGGGACGTCCATAGGTCTGCAGGATCTCCTGCAGGTCCAATCTCCTGGCCAATCATTCTAATGGGGCTCATCAGATAGGTGAAGGCTGAAGGTGACTGGGAAGAATTACGCTCCCTACTCTTAAGTGTTCTTTATTCCCCCTTTTCTTGGAGGACGATTCTTACCTAACAGTCGTTGCCACATCTATGGGTTTGTATACTGTATAGGCTTAGTGCTTTACAAGGCCATTCGTATGGTTTCTCACTGGGAGCAGAAATGTGCCTGAGCAATAAACACCAGCAAATGTTTTTCCTTGAGGCCCCCATTATTAGCCAAATAATGAGCATTCTGTGCAAAACCCCCAATATAGACCAGCCCACTGGGCTAAAGATGGACCGGCCCATCTGGGCTAAAGATGGACCGTCCCATCTGGCGTTCGCCCTAACTGCCCTATGGCCAGTAACATTTTCGCTTTAACGTTTGTTTGTCGTTTTTATAGCATTTTTCAAGGGTTTTCATTGGGTTTATGCTACATGGATATTTGATGTATTTTTTGCTAGTGGTAAGCTAAGCCAGCCATGTCCCTTTCCAGCTTCCCTTTCTCTGTCATCTACAGGTAAACGTTTAGCAAATGGCCAGGGGAGACTACTGTGGGCTGTGTCACTGAGCGTTTGGCTTGGCTCTCCATCGGCCACCAGCGACAGAGGAGCTTGTCACGCTCTCACAGGCAGAGGGAATGTAATCCGGAGAGGGCCATGTCCATGTCACCAACTGCCGCCACCACAGACAAACTCAGCTCAGATTACTATCGTGTCCAATAACATTTGATGTAATTCCTTTCTAAACGATTCTATCTTAAAGAATGGATATTCTTAAGGCCACAGTCAGGTTACGATTTGGAGTCTGTGCATGTTTTGTCTCCTGTCTCGTTTCTCTAGTCAGTGACCTATTTTTTTAAGTCTTTATTGTTTAAATCCCTTTTCACAGAAAATGTAATGCCTTGCTACGGCGGGGGGGGGGGGGAGGACATGTTGCTCCCTCCTGTCTCGTCACAAAATATTGTGGAATTTGCGTTATCTTGCATTGAATCGATATGTCTGTGTCATAAAGCGGTTATATCAGGCCCTAGGAGGGAATGCTGTTTATTACGTTTCATTCGGATGTCCTGGGTTTGTGTCCCAAACCACACCCTATTCTACTTTTGGTGGCACATGGGCCCCTGATCAAAAGAAGTGCACTAAATAGGGAATAGGGGGGCATTTGGCACACACAGGGTGGATGGCTGTCCCAGAGGGGAAAAGGTCATACGTGATTTTAGAAATGGAACACATTGATCCAGCCATTGTACAGATTCTATTCACCAACCATTTGGACAAGTGCAGTGTGCTCATAGTCAGTCAGAAGGAAACACATGACAAAACCCGAAGTTCAGTTAAGAAACCGTCGAATCATTACAAGACTAATCCTGGTTTATATTTTTATATAGATAGATCTCTTTGACAAGTTCAATCACATTACGACCACGGGTGGATAATGCATTTAAAAAGAATCAACGACGACACGTTTGAAAATGTATTTCCATTGTGGTTCTCTTAAATAAATGGTTCAAAATACAAGCAAACAAGTACAAACATCAAAATGGTAGTCCTAGGCTACTCGGTAGACCTAGCCTTCTGGGCGTATTTGGGTTAATCAACACAAAACAAAGGACAGGGCAACATTGTCATATCCTAGAGCAGGACTCCCTCAGTATTATCAGCAAATCTCAGGCTCCTAAACTGAGTTAGATGATGCCAGATGATGGTGATGCCAGATGATGGTTTGATGATTGTGATGCCAGTAGGCCTATGGTCTCAAGAGTCCTCTCAAGTACCCCTTGTGGATAGGCCAAGTACCCCTTGTGGATAGGCCAAGTACCCCTTGTGGATAGGCCAAGTACCCCTTGTGGATAGGCCAAGTACCCCTTGTGGATAGGCCAAGTACCCCTTGTGGATAGGCCAAGTACCCCTTGTGGATAGGCCAAGTACCCCTTGTGGATAGGCCAAGTACCCCTTGTGGATAGGCCAAGTACCCTTGTGGATAGGCCAAGTACCCCTTGTGGATAGGCCAAGTACCCCTTGTGGATAGGCCAAGTACCCTTGTGGATAGGCCAAGTACCCCTTGTGGATAGGCCAAGTACCCTTGTGGATAGGCCAAGTACCCCTTGTGGATAGGCCAAGTACCCCTTGTGGATAGGCCAAGTACCCTTGTGGATAGGCCAAGTACCCCTTGTGGATAGGCCAAGTACCCCTTGTGGATAGGCCAAGTACCCTTGTGGATAGGCCAAGTACCCCTTGTGGATAGGCCAAGTACCCCCTGTGGATAGGCCAAGTACCCCTTGTGGATAGGCCAAGTACCCCTTGTGGATAGGCCAAGTACCCCTTGTGGATAGGCCAAGTACCCCTTGTGGATAGGCCAAGTACCCCTTGTGGATAGGCCAAGTACCCCTTGTGGATAGGCCAAGTACCCCTTGTGGATAGGCCAAGTACCCCTTGTGGATAGGCCAAGTACCCCTTGTGGATAGGCCAAGTACCCCTTGTGGATAGGCCAAGTACCCCTTGTGGATAGGCCAAGTACCCCTTGTGGATAGGCCAAGTACCCCTGGTTGGGAACCACTGATGTACCCTAAAGCAGGGAGACAGAGTAGAGGAAAGACATCCTATTCCCTGTCTAGTGCACTAATTTTGACCAGGCTGTCCTATAACCCCATGGGGCTCTGGTCAAAAGTAGTGCACTGATATAGGGATTAGGGTGTCATTTTGGGACATTAGCAGGCTCATTCATAAAGATTAGAAGTGAGTGTGGGTGAGTCACAGCGTGCCTGCCAGGCAGCATCTCTGACAGCACTTCTTTTTTTACTCCTCACACAATGGGGGGAGAAAATAGCCCCGCGAATAGCACTCCTCTCTTCTCAGCCTGAGACGGTAATAAAAACATCACGGAGAATTGGATTCAGGGAACGAATCCATGGAGCTCGGCTTTGTCTCCCGATAAAGACTGTGAAGTCCAAACGGTGAATTTGGGTGTTTGGAATAATGCACTTGGGAGCAGCCTATTCCACGTGTGGGACTCTCACTTCCTATCTCAGTATAATGTTTTAGTTAGCACGGGTATTCTCAAGTTCAGGATGTGCATATCACCCTTCTTTTCTTCATGCTCAGCTTTCACCTTGCCCAACACAAAGGTTTCAGCCTACAGAGAAACCTGTCATTATATCATGTCTTATCTTGTGTAGCCAAAACTTTGCATCTCTTCCTTTTCTTTCTTTTGGCAGACTAAACCGGTTGCGTTTGCTGTCCGCACAAATGTCAACTACTGTGCCACCAACGATGACGACGTCCCCGTGCCGGGCATGGCCATCTCCTTTGAGGCTAAAGACTTCCTCCACGTCAAAGAGGTCAGGGGTTACAGTACTATCAAATGGGGACGAGGATGATGGAGGTGGAGGAGAATGGGAGAAGAATGAGGATGAGGAGGAGGAGGAAGATGATGTTGATAACAATGATGACGAGCAGAAGGGGAACACAGATGTATTAACCAGTTCATGTCCGTCCCCCTGTAGAAATTTAATAACGACTGGTGGATAGGGCGCCTGGTGAAGGAAGGCTGTGAAATCGGTTTCATCCCCAGTCCTGTGAAGATCGAGAACACTCGGATTCAACACGAGCAGAGAGCCAAACAGGGCAAGTTCCATTCCGGGTACGTACCCCCCCACCTTACTGCAATCACCATGGAAACTAACATGCACCTCACCCAATCATTATTCTTGCATTGAGCCGACCCTTGAGATAGCCGACACTGTCATCCTGCAACACCTCAGATATACTGATATGAATTATATAGCTGATATGAATTATTTCTCTTTGCAGTAAATCGGGAGCAAACTCCTCTACCAGTTTAGGTGAAGTGGTTCCTAACTCGCGGAAATCCACCCCCCCTTCCTCTGGTGAGTAATGGAGGGCCTTGCGGCAGGCGTTTGGGGAAAGGTTGCCACGTTTTTCACAGACACAAACAAACTCTTCACTGTAATACTTGGGAGTTATTACCAAACCTCCATCAACCTCTAAGAGGGCTTGAAAAGGAAGCGTGATAGAAATAGGAGACGAGGGTGAGTTTCATTAGTACGGTCATTATTTTGACCTTACTACTGGCCTATCTTTTGTACACTTCAGGCGTATTGTCTAATCGGTTGCTAAATCTACACGACGTGGCCCTTTAGTGGAAATGTTAGAATGGTGTTTATGTCTTAAATGTTTGCTTATCTTATGTGCTATCGTTTACTGTCATTGCTCACCCCAGTTTGACTCTAGTTAACTCGAGCTTGATTATGGTCTGTATAGTTTGTTTATGTGGTGGAATAACCTGTGTACATGTCCAGTGTTAGGTGTTCAATGTTACCCTTGTAACCTCCTGTGTTTGCCTCTGTGTGATGGTGGCCTTGTGTTGTGTCCATGTGCGTAGCCTTTGACATAGATGCCACAGGCTTAGACCCCGAGGACAATGAGCTTCCAGTCCACCTCCGCTCCCCTAAAGCCAGTCAGCCAAACACTGTCATGTCATCCACCCTAGCCAAAGAGAAACGAATGCCCTTCTTTAAGAAGGTAAACGTGGCATCTACGCTAGTATTTACTCTCTCTCTCTCTGTCGGTCCGTCCGCACAGCTACCCACGACAACTGCCTCACTGTGGCTGCTCAGCATCACCCTGTCCACCGTCTGTCCGTTCCCCCCGTTCTGTTTGTCCTCTGTGTCCCGCCATAGTCCGTGTCTCTTTAATCCCTCCACTGGGCGTTCCGGCCATTAGCATGCATGTTGCCAGTTTCTTAACCCTCTCTCTCTCCTCTTCCGTCTGGGCCGTAGCTAAGCAGAAGCAGAAGTCGGTAAGTTATATTGCCGTGCAGCATGCACCAACCCCCAGCAGGGCCTTGGGGGTCTGGGGGATGTGCATCGGTGATTTCTCTGCAGTGGTTGTGGTCGTTCCTGACACTCCCATCTAACTCACTGTCGTCGCTGTGGTGTCTCTCTGTGTGTGTGTGTGTGTGTACATGTGTGTGCATGCGTGATGCAGATTTAGTGGGAACTCATTGTATTCAGCTATTAAACCAGAAGTGTGTATACATTAGTGCTGTTGCGTTGATCATATTACCGCCACACCGGCAGCCATGAGTCATGACCACAGTAAAATTCCACATGAACTTTGAGTCACAATAATCTCCTGTTGTTCACTCTGGACATGCTTTGATAGCACCCAACTTGCTAGACCATCAGGTCCTAATGGCCTGAAACTCAGGGTGCTATTGTCCCTCTAACCACTCTGACATCAATGCAAATGCAATATAAAATCACATCAAACACATATCGTCAATACAAGTAGGACCCCAGTACTCTTAAAACTCACCTCACTGTGATGATCAATTTTGAAGAACGAAGTTCAACAACGGTTTGAAACAGTGTAAAAACACATATTTGAGCTTATGCATAGGCTTATAAGCCCGAGCCCGAAAGAAGAAAAAAAAACTGAATTAAAATGATTGTGCCGTTATAGAATACATAGCCTACCATATTATACACATGGCAGAAAAACATCAAACATAACTCATTTAAGATGTCTTTGGTGCATCATTGGTCTAGCCTATACTCCAAAATGAACCAAATGGACCTTTGAGTGTAGACTGTATTATTATGCATACTGGATGGACTGGCTACTTTTATGCTACGCTCTAAAATGTCTATCCATGAGTCTGGGAGAGAACCTGTTTGGTTCATTGGTTGTGCACTTGTCGGGGCAGCGAGAGCATGCTCCTCAAACAGTGGTTGATGCGTGGAGTGAAGTAAGTTTTCTTCTATTTATTTCTCAGCTGCTCGTATTAAGCACATGCTCCACTGTAAAACCCAAGTAGCCTACAACACGGACCAGTGGGAAAGGCCTTCATTCGCTAGTCGAGTGAATACAGATGACATGTATCGTTTCCCCTGCCCCTGTTCCTGCCCATTAGATACTGGGCCATTCTAAATCTAAACTAACTTTTACCTATTAGCAAAGAGAGGTTCAATTGAGAATAGAAAACGGCTGTGCAGCCTGAGGCAAGGAACAGAGCTCAAGCTTTTTTTGCGACTTTCTCAAGTCATCAATAGCCTGTTGTAACGGTGTGCGCTGAGAGTCGGGAAGCAAGTTCAGGGAGTGAGTGTTTTAATCAATTAACACAACATAATACAAAATAAGAAAAACGAACCACGCACAGACAGGAAACTGAAACAGAAACAATGACTCCTGGGGAAGGAACTAAAGGGAGTGACAGATAAAGGGCAGGTAATCAAGGAGGTGATGGAGCTGATGTGCGTAACGATGGTGACAGGTGTGCGCCATAACGAGCAGCCTGGTGACCTAGAGGCCGGAGAGGGAGCACACGTGACACCTATAATCACACCATGTACAGTACCAGTCAAAAGTTTGGACACACCTACTCATTCCAGGTTTTTTCTTTATTTTTACTATTTACAACATTGTAGAAAAGTTGTGGCGACATCAAAATTATGAAATAACACATATGGAATCATGTAGTAACCAAAATGTGTTTATAAAATCCAAATATATTTTATATTTGAGATTCTTAAAAGTTACTACCCTTTGCCTTAATGACAGTTTTGCACACTCTTGGTATTCTCTCAACCAGCATCATGAGGTAGACACCCGGAATGCATTTCAGTTAATTTGGGGAATTTCTTTCCTTCTTAATGCTTTTGATACAATCAGTTGTGTTGTGACAAGGTAGTGGTGGTATACAGAAGATAGCCCTATTTGGTAAAAGACCAAGTCCATATTATGGCAAGAACAGTTCAAATAAGCAAAGAGAAATGACAGTCCATCATTACTTTAAGACATGAAGGTCAGTCAATCCGGAAAATGTCAAGAACTTTGAAAGTTTCTTCAAGCTCAGTTGCACAAGCGCAGGAAAGCGCAGGAAAGGAAGACCCAGAGTTACCTCTATGCAGAGGATAAGTTCATTAAAGTTAACTGCACCTCAGATTGCAGCCCAAATAAATGCTTCACAGAGTTCAAGTAACAGACACATCTCAACATCAACTGTTCAGAGGAGACTGCGTGAATCAGGCCTTCATGGTCGAATTGCTGCAATGAAACCACTACTAAAGGACACCAATAAGAAGAAGAGACTTGCTTGGGCCAAGAAACACGAGCAAGAACATTAGACCGGTGGAAATCTGTCCTTTCTTGGTTACTACATGATTTCATATCTGTTGTTTCATAGTTTTGATGTCTGCACTATTATTCTACAATGTAGAAAATAGTAAAAAATAAAGAAAAACCCTGAGTTTGAGTTTATTTTATTTTTACAAGGACAGTCCCTGGGCAGGTTATTAAAAACAATTACAATATAGACAATCATTGTGCAGTGAGCACACGCAGAGCAACATAGGACAAGCAAGACATAGCATACAGACAGAGCAACATAGGACAAGCAAGACATAGCATACAGACAGAGCAACATAGAACAAAAAGCAGCAAGACAAAATTCATAAAAGCAACAAAGTGTTTCCACACCTCACAAGCTACAGACAACATGGAAAGCGGCAACACACAGCTAGGGACCATGTTCACACATCTGATTGACCTTTAGCCATGTCTTCATACATTTTGTGAAAGTGTGATAGGTGGTGCAGTGTGTCCAAACCTTTGACCGCTACTGTATGTTTTGATTTCTGAGACATTGTAAGGTTTGTATCATTCACAACTAAATCTAGCATATAAGACCTGTTTCAAATGATCAGTTTACGCTCAATATAGCCACTTCATACAGTATGCACAATCGCTTCGTAATGGGAAAAAATATCCCTTCTTTTTTTTTCCAGATAAATTCAATTATATTGTTCTTACTATAAAAGTGTATAAAATAATGGCACAGGATTTATAAGTACACATTTTCTTCATGTCATCGTTTTTTTTAGACTTAACAAAATTAAATAGTGGATATATTGTGATGGTGTATATTAAATTGATTTATTCAACTTTTTTTAATCAGCGGCTTGTATCTGGGGAGGCCTGGACATGATAAACGTGTTAATTAATGGTAAATTACCTGAGACCGCCATCTTTTGCATGACAATAACCAGCTGACAAAATGTCATGACCGCCACAGCCCTAATCTACAGTGACAGCTATTAGCGTCCGTGTTGGTTTGGTTGTGTATCTTTATCACAGAAACATGAATCAAGTGTGACCTCCATTAGAACAAATACAACTACTATTCTCATGTTAGTCTAATTATGAAACAACTCCCATAAAAAAAATATATATATTTTGTCAAGCACTGCCATATTAATACACAATTTCAGAGGAGTTATGGAAATCCCATAAGGGCTTTCTTGGCACATGATGGTGTGTGTGTGTGTGTGTGACTTTCTATGCCTGCCTGTGTGTGTTTCTCTGTGTGTGTGTGTGTATGTGTGTGTGTGTGTGTGTGTGTGTGTGTGTGTGTGTGTGTGTGTGTGTGTGTGTGTGTGACTTTCTATGCCTGCCTGTGTGTGTTTCTCTGTGTGTGTGTGTGTGTGTGTGAGACTTTCTATGCCTGCCTGTGTGTGTTTCTCTGTGTGTGTTTATGTGTGTGTGTGTGTGTGTGTGTGTGTGTGTGTGTGTGTGTGTGTGTGTGTGTGTGTGTGACTTTCTATGCCTGCCTGTGTGTGTTTCTCTGTGTGTGTTTATGTGTGTGTGTTTATGTGTGTGTTTATGTGTGTGTGTGTGTGTGTGTGTGTGTGCGTGTGTGTGTGTGTGTGTGTGTGTGAGACTTTCTATGCCTGCCTGTGTGTGTTTCTCTGTGTGTGTGTGTGTGTGTGTGTGTGTGTGTGTGTGTGTGTGTGTGTGTGTGTGTGTGTGTGTGTGTGTGTGTGTGTGTGTGTGTGTGTGTGTGTGTGTGTGTGTGTGTGTGTGTGTGTGTGTGTGTGTGTGTGTGAGAGACTTTCTATGCCTGCCTGTGTGTGTTTCTCTGTGTGTGTTTATGTGTTTATGTGTGTGTGTGTGTGTGTGACTTTCTATGCCTGCCTGTGTGTGTTTATGTGTGTGGGCCAACCTCATACACATAACCCACACACATACACACATTGCATACACAACAATAGTTCTTGGGTCATTGTGTGCACTCCATGTCTTGACTTGATGCAAAAGCTTAGCAAACAGAAAACTCCTCTCCATTCACATTTCATGTCCTTTCTACTTGAAACATTATATTTATTGAGTTTTTGGTTTTCTTTTTACAATAATCAGATAAAGAGGTGCAGTCTCGTCTCCTTTCCAAGACCATGCAACTACAACAATAGCCACCATTTTCCATCATCCAGCAGCATACATTATTTTAGTAACAATAACCCTGTAGCCTAGGACAGCGAAATGTGGCCAAAAATATTTAAGCATCCTGACCGGTAGTGCTACAGACTTGGATGCTCTGGCCCTGCATCTAGCAGCACTTTCCCCGCTCTGATGTAACGAGAGTTCCCCAGGGACAGCCAGTGACGGCAGCAGATGTTAGCAGTTGAAGAAAAATGAAAGAGAGGGAGACGGACCGAGAGAGCGATAGACAGGAAGACATTGCGGAGAGAGGCTAAGACACAAAAACAGGGTGAGATGGAACAACAACAAACAAAAACAGCAAGAGCGGTAGATACTGTAGTTAGCAGTAATATTGAGTTGTGAAAAAAGGTAGTAAAGGTGTGACAGACTCGGTGCTATCGCCTCTCTCTCTCTCTCTCTCTCTCTCTTCATCCATCTGTCATAGCTGTCTCCAGTAGTGCTCAGATCACGCACTGTCGCTCCTGCGGAGGTGAAAGCGTTTTCATTTTCCCTGCGAAGCGATGGCGTGTCAGTCTTGTCTGTCTGCAGGTGCGTTCCTCAGACATACTGCACCGTCACACCGCTGGAACTGTGACAGCACACACAGATGTGGCATTAGAGGTCTACTGCCTCGCTGTCACCCACACACACACACGCATACCTCTGAAGCTGTCACTGAGATGCACTGAGCTCCCACTCTGTCGCTGTGTGACTGGGTTTCTCTGCTAGTTTGTTTCAGTTCTACCGTTTCCTACCGTTTTAGTTCTTATCATCCTTGTTCTGACTAACCAGTTCCTCTACTGACATTCCCTTTTGAGTAGATATCAATTATGAAATGAGAGATTCTGCTCAGTATACCTTGACCTCCACACAGATTTGGATTGTTGTTCTTATGTTAAGTTGCTTGTCAATTCATTACGGGGTCAGTGAATTCAGTTCAGAGATGATCTTAGTATTTGCTCTGTCTAGAGTGTCATTCAGTATAACGTCTTACCGTTTTATATTTACTCAAAATGAAAACAAAACACCCCTATTTCTATGGACCAGAAAACCATGATGGATGAAGGGATGTACCAGTCCCAGATTGCACCTTTAACTGGCATCCTTCATGTGTGTTGAGTGCAAACTGGGGCTCACAGTTAGAACAACTAATTTCATAGTTTGCCAAGTTCCTTTCAGTTCTAATAATTGGTACAGTGTGTTTTGCTTTTCCCCCTGGACTTAGTGTGTAATGTTGAGTGTGCATGCTTCCAAAATGCCGCCATTGTTTCCTATTTAGCGCACTACTTTTGACCAGGGCGCTGGTCAAAAGTAGTGCACTATGTAGGGGGGCAGGGTGCCATTTGGGCTGCGGACTCTGTATAATAATCCCCCTGGATGTGAAGCTGATGGGTTGTTTTCTGTCGCCGGGCAGACGGAACACATTCCTCCATACGACGTTGTGCCTTCCATGCGACCTGTGGTCCTGGTTGGACCGTCACTGAAGGGCTATGAGGTAACAGCATTGTTATTATAAGGGTTTGTTATAAGTTGTTATGCAATTGTTATAAGGGGTTATCACTGACACTACCACCCTCACCACTATTACATTCTATTTAGATCACTACTTGTTAAGTTTGCCAAATCCGGTAAATTTCCCCCAAATTACCAGGTTTCCCAGAAACCCAGGGAATCTTCCAAATGGGAATTCTGGAAAACCTGGACATTTTGGGGAAATTACTTGAATTGTGCAACCCTACTACTGGTACTAGCACCACTACTACACTCACTAATACGTTCTGTTTACACTAATTCCACTTCTACTACTTGTTCTCATTATGGACACACCAACAGAGCTGAGCTTTGTCTCTGTGGTTAATGGGAGGCAGAAAGGGGAGGTTCCTCTGGAACCTGATGAGAACAGGACACACTAAGCCGAGGAGGAGCACAGTTGTTTACATGGGAAAGGCTGAAGTGCTGTCAGTCAATTCTGAAACAACAGTCTGTCCTGTGGGGCTCCCTCTCTCACCAACAGAGAGCTTGCTTCAATTCACCAACCAACCTACCCATGCAAACACACACACACACACACACACACACACACACACACACACACACACACAGTCTGTTTTCAAAATGATGGTCGTTCCATAAATGTTCACTGTGTTTTTCTTATCCCTTTTGCTTGCAGGTGACAGATATGATGCAAAAGGCACTGTTTGACTTTTTGAAACACCGATTTGAAGGGAGGTACGTGCTTTTCTCCCTTCCCCCTCTCTTTATCCCTGTTCAGTCTGCTCTGCCTGAGTCCTATAGGCTGGTATTTAGTCGTCCCGGGAGGTTTTGCCGAAGGAGTATGTAACAAGTTTGTTTGGCCTGGAGATGTGTGCTAGCTGTTGCTTTAAATAGGCCTTCTCCATGTCCTTAATAGGCCATAGTGGGCCCTAGTGCAGCGCAGGGTTCTCCTCAGCTCCTCTCCTCTCCATGCACCAGTCCCTGCCTGGGCTTCCTGGCTAGTCTCCCATCCACAGTAAATAAATGATGTTACAAAACTCATACTGTACTCATACTGTAAAGCGTATTTATATTCTTCTCAGAGTGCAAGACTTTTGATCATTAGCAAGATGTTTTACATATGGTATTTGACTATAAGCATACTCACACCATCTCTGTCCTCATCTACTAAACCTTAGAAATCCCAACTCTCCCCTCTTCATATGGTGATTTGGTTGCTATCCCCTTTTTATTTGGAATACAGTGTTCTTTCCAAGTGTTACATTTTGTATTGATATTGATCATGGATCAAGGCTATTTGATTCGGAAATCAGAGCACGCTCTCTTCTCTCTCTGACCAGTTATTTTCTTTCTCTGCCTTCCTATCAGAATATCAATCACTCGTGTCACGGCAGACATCTCTCTTGCCAAACGCTCGGTCCTCAACAACCCTAGTAAGCACGCCATCATCGAGCGCTCCAACACACGCTCCAACCTTGGTAAGTTCTGGAAGTATGAGACCTCTGTGTTCCTCTAGTGCCCTTTGTATTTAGAGAGACTAATTGCATAGAGAAAGGGGAAGGAGTAAAAGATTAAACAAAGTATTTTCTGTGTCCCAAATGGCATCCTATACCTCATACAGCAGTGGTGGAAAAAGTACTCAATTCTCTCGCGTAAAAGTAAAGATACCTTAAAAGAAAATGAAGTAAAAGGGAAAGTCACCCAGTTAAGATACACTTGAGTAAGTCTGAAAGTATTTGGTTTTAAATATACTTAAGTATTAAAAGTAAAAGTACGAATAATAAAAAAATCCTTATATTCGGCAAACCAGGCGGAAATCCAGGGTCACACTCCAGCGCTCAGATATCATTTAAAAACAAAGCATTTGTGTTTAGTGAGTCCGCCAGATCAGAGGCAGTAGGGATGACCAAGGATGTTCTCTTGATAAGTGTGCGAATTGAACCATTTTCTGTCCTGCTAAGCATTCAAAGTGTAATGAGTACTTTTGGGTGTCAGGGAAAATGTAGTGAAGTAAAAGTTGTCAAAAATATAAATAGTAAAGTACAGATACCCCCAAAAAACGACTTAAGTACTTTACACCACTGCTATACACTATACACTCTTAGAAAGAAAGGTGCTATCTATAACCTAAAAGGGTTCTTCGTCTGTCCCCATAGGAGAACCCTTTGAAGAACCCTTGTTGTTTCCAGGTCAGACCCTTTTGATTCCAAGTACAAATGTTTTGTGTTCCATGTAGAACCCTTTTCCACTGAAGGTTCTACATGGAACCCAAAATTGTTCTACCTGGAACCAAAAAGGGTTCTCCAATGGGGACAATTGAATAACCCTTTTGGAACCCTTTCTACTAAGAGTGTCGTTCATGACTTTTGACCAGTGGACATATGGCTCCAGTCAAAAGTAGTGCACTATATAGGGAATAGGGTGCCATTTGGAAGAAAGCCTTGAAGATGGTTATAGTGCAGACCTACAGATGTTGGAAGGGGACGATTGACCTGTCTGGGGATGTGATTAAAAAGGTTTGTGTTTGGAACAAAAGATAGGGAAAGAGAGGAGAATCCAGAAGCCTGCTGCCAGATAACAAGGTCAAGAACCCAGCTGATTTTACCAGGCTTGATTAACAAGCTGCGGTTTAGAATGAAACAGATTCCTCAGCTATGACCTCACGGGGGTGGCCGGAGAGCCAACGGAACTATGGAAGCCACAGTCCTAATCTTTGTATTGGATCACTGACATGAGCAACGGTGCTCTGTAATGTTACTCCTGGGATGCATCCCAAAATGGCACCCAATTCCCTATTGAGTGCACTACTTCTCTGACATGCCGGTTGCTCGGGCAGCGATGTCCCGGGATTAAAGCCCTTTCTGTGGAGCCTCAGACGGAGCGTGGATGGAAGCTAGAAGCTAGTAGCACTGCACAGCACTGCACATAAAGCACTGCACAGCTCTGTACAACCTCGGTGCTCCACTTTTGATGACAAGCTCTTTAACTGGCAGCCAATGCAACTGTATAATTATTTAATCACTTCAGGGACACACGTGTTGACAGTGCGCTGAACCCTAACTCTGTCTCGATGGCAATAGATAGGAAGACTTTTCTGAAAACAACAATTGTTCCCAATGTGGCTGAAGTTATTTCAGGAATCTCTTACAAGCAGACCCATCACTTGAGTTAAGCATTCGTGTAATTGAGTTAGTGTGTGAAAAGTAATATTATGCGGCCTATGTTGCATTCCAGTCACAGCTGTTAGTTCCTGTTTGATTTCGGCCTAGATATCATCAAAAACCCAGTGTTTCCAACAGGAAGCGTCTGATATGAAAAACATCATCATAAAATGCATCCCAAATGGCACTCTATTATTCTCTTTGTAGGGCACTGCTTTTGACCATGGCCCATAGAACTCTGGTCAAAAGTCGTGCACTATATATAGGGATAGAGAGGGATTTGGGATGCATCCATAATGTATTATAATCACCAGACACATCTGGACTCTCCGCTCAATTTCCGGCAACACGCGTGTCTTAGTCATTGCAGCAGTGGATGTGCAAACACAAGTTTGTTTGAGCTTCTAATGAAATGTAATGAAGTGAAGTGTTGCTTGAAGGATATTTCCTGGACTGTCTGTGATTTATGTTTATGACCTAACTACGTCTATCTGGGGGGGGAAAGTGCATTAGCTAATACATGTTCTCTCACGTTAAATGGGATACTTCCATATTTCCG
This sequence comes from Oncorhynchus kisutch, assembly GCF_002021735.2. Classification (NCBI taxonomy): domain Eukaryota; kingdom Metazoa; phylum Chordata; class Actinopteri; order Salmoniformes; family Salmonidae; genus Oncorhynchus; species Oncorhynchus kisutch. Next base: position 60,143,820 of record NC_034184.2, on the reverse strand, counting down.
CATGATCCTATGGCCATTCAGTTTTGATAATCTCTCCTCCTCTCGAAGCCGCATAACTGCAGGGCGGAATGAAAGCGGATTTATGGCTTGACTCTCGTTCTCTCTCCCTCTCCCTCACTCTCACTCTCTCTCTGTCTCGTGTCTCTCCAACCCTAATGCTCTCCCTCTCATTCTCTCTCCCTTACTCTCACTCTCTCTCTCTCTCTCTCTCTCTCTCTCTCCCTCTCTCTCTGTCTTGTGTCTTTCCAACCCTAATGCTCTCGTTCTCTCTCCCTCCCTCACTCTCTCTCTCACTCTCTCTCTGTCTCGTGTCTCTCCAACCCTAATGCTCTCCCTCTCATTCTCTCTCCCTTCCTCACTCTCTCTCTCTCTCTCTCTCTCCCTCACTCTCACTCTCTCTCTCTCTCTGTCTCGTGTCTCTCCAACCCTAATGCTCTCCCTCTCATTCTCTCTCCCTTCCTAACTCTCTCTCTCTCTCTCCCTCACTCTCACTCTCTCTCTCTCTCTGTCTCGTGTCTCTCCAACCCTAATGCTCTCCCTCTCATTCTCTCTCCCTCACTCTCACTCTCTCTCTCTCTCTCTCTGTCTCGTGTCTCTCCAACCCTAATGCTCTCCCTCTCATTCTCTCTCCCTTCCTCTCTCTCTCTCTCTCTCTCTCTCTCTCTCTCTCTCTCTCCCTCTCTCTCTGTCTCGTGTCTTTCCAACACTAATGCTCTCGTTCTCTCTCCCTCCCTCACTCTCTCTCTCTCTCTCCCTCTCTCTCTGTCTCGTGTCTCTCCAACCATAATGCTCTCCCTCTCATTCTCTCTCCCTTCCTCACTCTCCCTCTCGTTCTCTCTCCCTCACTGTCTCTGTCTCGTGTCTCTCCAACCCTAATGCTCTCCCTCTCGTTCTCTCTCCTTCACTCTCTCTCTCTCTCTCTCCCTCACTCTCTCTCTCTGTCTCGTGTCTCTCCAACCCTAATGTTCTCCCTCTCGTTCTCTCTCCCTCACTCCCTCTCTCTCTCTCTGTCTCGTGTCTCTCCAACCCTAATGCTCTCGTTCTCGTTCTCTCTCCCTCTCTCTCTCTCTCTCTCTCTCTCTCTCTCTCTCTGTCTCGTGTCTCTCCAACCCTAATGCTCTCCCTCTCGTTCTCTCTTAGTAGCTGAAGTGCAAAGTGAGATAGAGCGTATCTTTGAGCTGGCCCGGACCTTGCAGCTGGTGGTTCTGGACGCAGACACCATCAACCACCCGGCCCAATTGGGAAAGACCTCCCTGGCCCCTATCATCGTCTACGTCAAGATCTCCTCTCCTAAGGTGAGGCCAAGCAAGGCAAATAAGTGGTAACATACATCTAGTCTGGTTTCAGTCAGTCACCTTCGGTACACGGGAGGCTACTCGAAGAGAGAGGGTGGCCAGGTTCGGGGGTACCCCCCCGCCACTTGTGTCTGCCTCAGTCAAACACTGGCTTCCTCTCTTCATAGACTTCTTAAGGATGGGTCCGGTCACCTCAGTGATCCGGTTCTGCGTAGACTTTCGACCCTGGGCTAGCTAAATGAGCTTTGCATGTCGTGCTAGCCAGGTTGTCTTAACTCGCCGAGGCGAGCTAGCTATAATAGCTATTACTGCCTCCCCACTGGTGTTGCTGGGCTAGCTAGCCTAGCTTATGCTAAAAAAGTGTCCTTGCTAACATTGGCTAGCATGCTTAACTTCCTTGAGTAAAACTTACTAGCTTTCCCCCAGCGTTATGGCAACCCCATTCCTATTTTAAGTTCCTGGAGTTGGAGGGAGTGACGGAAATGGGGTTTAAGTGCACCTCCGATGTAGAAGCAGCCTTCTGAGCACTTGGCTGGGGTAACTCCCAGAGCGTGGGGCCAAGCATGTGTCTGAGTGACCAGTGCGCCCCTCTGCAAAAACATTACTGTGACAACAGTGGCGCCACGTTTGGCAGACGGCGTACTACGTCAGCCGTTGCCTGAGCCCCCTGTGCTTATATAGGGGCTAGGCTTCATGCAGGCTATACAGTCTCACAGAAGCACAACGTATGTTGGAAGCTTGTCCATGCTTAATGCTACCCACCTCTGTTACCCCGCGTTCCACAGTGTTCACAGTGATCAAGGGGTAGATCAATCTCCCCAGGGTGAGTATGACAAGTTGGGTCACTGTGCCCATGGCTGGTTCATTACTGGGATTCATTGATTCCTGCCTGTAGCTCACTAGTCACTAGGAGGTGTCTAGTGATGCAGGTTATGGGCTCTATAGGCGATGAGTTGTTGGTAGCGGAGTCGAGGGAACGAGCAGGGTTGGACACGACCACGCTATTATCCCACATGCAGTCTCTGTGGTTCATAAGAGCCCCCCAAATGAGCTGTCTGTCTCCAGCTCAACACTTTTCATTCCTGAAAATGAGATTCAATTACCAATCACCCCTGTCTGTTACAACAGAAGGGGTCCGTTTTTCAGAGCTACCTGTCCAATTTCCAGATAGGTTACAAGGCGTCTTGTCGCTAGTACCTATGACTGGTCGGTAGGGTAACCTCCATGATAAAGTTTTGTTCCCTGGGTCTATGTTTTATGTGTGCGGTCCAGCGCTGGGTGCCAGCTGGTTACTGAAATCGCATCTTACTGCCTGAACCTGGTGAGCCTCGTTGTGACAACAGTGCCTTCATGTGGCACTGCCAACCGGAGTAGGTCACTGATGGCCAGAGCCCGTGTACCCAGAGTGGGCCGGGCTTTAGGCAAACCTTGGCACAAAAACACTGTTTTTTCAGCCAAGTCCCACAGTTTTGACGGGTGGAACTTTGACGGGTATGTGAGTTCAATTTTCGCCCGGGATCATGAGAACAGTGACGTCAGGATACAGGCTACAACTTGTTGTGCATCCCCCACGCGTCTGCAGCATCATCACGTCGACTGTTCCCAAAGCCTCAGTACCATTTTTTGAGGGAGGAAATATCCTCCCGTCTCCAGAAGCAGGCAATCTGAGTGGTTCCTATGTCGAAGACCCGGGACTTCTAGTACAGCCGGTATTCCTGGTTTACGAAAACCAACGGGACTTTGCGTCCTATTCTCGAACTACGTGCCCTCAAATCAAATCCCAAATCAAATTTTATTTGTCACATACACATGGTTAGCAGATGTTAGTGCGAAATGCTTGTGCTTCTAGTTCCGACAATGCAGTAATAACCAACGAGTAATCTAACTAACAATTCCAAAACTACTACCTTATACACACAAGTGTAAAGGGATAAAGAATATGTACATAAAGATATATGAATGAGTGATGGTAGAGAGCGGCATAGGCAAGATGCAGTAGATGGTATCGAGTACAGTATATATGTATACATATGAGATAAATAATGTAGGGTATGTAAACATTATATTAAGCAAGCACCTCAGCAAGCACCTCTGAGTCTACAAACTCAGAATGCTCATGATCCGATCGCTATTGCATTGATTGACTGGTGGTAGAGTATGCACATATTTTCCAACCGCTCTGCGAATAACCGCTCCTCTGATTTGGCATCAGGCTCGTGCGATGGTGCCTGGAGATCAGGCCAGCAGTGGAGAATACCCTCTCTGTGCTTGCAGAGCCACTGGGAGTCTTCAGGCCACTCTTGCCAGGCTGGGCAGGGATGCCGAGTTGTTTTTAAAAATGTGTAGGCCTAAATGCTTTTTGGCAAAAACGGAAAGCTCCTTGGAAAACATAACATGTCATGCCTATTGGGCCAAATCTATTTCAGCCTATTGTATAGATAATATAACTTTTAAGAAGTCCGATTTTTTGTTTATAAATAATTTGATGCAATAACACACGTAGCTAGCTACCCACCTCATTCCCCTCTGTTAGCATGTGCACATAGTAAGTACACCATCATGCTTTAGGGATAGGTGTCATTTCGGATTCCACAATAATTCTTTAGTTGTGTACACTAGGTCACCGCACTACCTCTCTTGGTCTTGGTCATCCTCATCTTTGTCACTTTGATTTTGCACCTGTGTGTTTTATCATTTTCTTTAGCGAACTCCATGACAGTAGCTAAAGCAAGGGGCTATAGAAGAACACAAATAGCCTACAATGCATGCTGGGCCGGGCATTCCCTGAGCGACGCTCCAGCCTTTGGGGAAACTTGCTCCGCGCTCCAGTAAAATTGGGCATGCTCCGCTCACATCCTCTGGCTGGTGGAGGCGGAGTCGAGGGGGAGTTCAGTGCTACACACATCCTCGCTACTGTCCCGTATGCAGTCGCCATGCTTCATAAGAAACCAGAAAAAGAGCTGTCTGTCTCCCATCTCAGCACATTCCGTTTCTAGGTCTCAAGCTACTCACTCCTGTATCACGCTTTACTATTAACACGGAGGGTGTCCAGGTTCCGGCTCTGCTTAGCCATATTTCGTCTGTGTCACACTGTTTTTGCCCGTGCCTATGCCTACAGGGGACAATGGCTTCTGTGATGGAAATCGTCCCAGTGTGGTTGTGGTTGTGTCCCGCCACTTTTCAGTGCTGAGTGCTAGCTACTCACCTGGATGCATCGCTCAGCCTAAGCCGGTCGCTTCGGGTATCCCTGTCAGGCCTACGGGCCATGGCCCAGTGGTGGGACCCTCTGCCGTTGTCATGGGGCTCCCATGGGCCGAGTTGTATCCCTGAAGGTGATCGCGACAGACACATCCCCCGAGGTTGCGGTGCGCTATACGAAGGCAACTCGATTCGGGGGTTATGGATACTGGTGGAGTATCTGGCTCTCGGGCGCTTTCCCCTTTTTTTGTCGAGCCGGGTTGTGCTGGTCAGAACCGACAATCTCCCTGGTTGCCTCAACTCGGGTGCAGATCTTTTATCCAGGTGGGACCTCCTCTCTCAGGAGTAGAGGCTGTCCCAGGTATGGAACATTTTCGGCAGGGCCGATGTCGATTTTTAGGCATTGTGGGAAAACGCGCAGTGACTTCTATTTTTCGCCATGAGGTATCCCACGGTGAAGTGGGTGCACCGGGATGGCTTACCTTTGATTCTTGTGGCTCCCCAGGCAACCTTCTTTCGCAGAGATCATTAACCTTTTAGGCGGAGACCCGTGGAAACACCCGTTAGGCAGGCACCTGTTGTCCCAGGTGCACAGGCAGGTATGGTAAGCAATCCTATGGGCCTGACCCCTAGAGGCCAATCTGATGGCTAGAGGTTTACCTCTGAATGTTATTGCTACCATTCAGTCTGCAAGGGCGCCCTCCATGAGAGGACTGTATGCGTATAAGTGGCAAGCATTTGAGGTCTGGTGCCAAGATAAAGGACTTTTCAGTGCTCTGTAAGGGACATCCTTATGTTTCTACAGGTGCTTTTCAAGCGTTCTCCACTTTAAAAGGGTACATGGCCTCTGGATCTGAAGATACTCTCCTACAAAACCTCCCTGCTCATGGCTATGGCCTAGGCTAAAAGTGCTGGGGACCTTTGCCCCAAAAGTAATGGCTATGTCCTACAGGTCCTATTTACCTTTTCGCCTCCTGCTATTGCTTCTGAAGAGCAACAAAGGTTACATGCCCTCTGCCTGGTGCGAGCTTTACGCACGTACATTAAATGGACCCGGGATATCCGGTCATGTGACCAACTTTTTGTCTGTTTTGCTAATCCAGCTCGCGGCAGGGCACTCTCTAAGCAGCGTCTCTGCCACTGTATTGTGGAGGCTATTGTCCTGGCATATAGCAGCAAGGGGCAAGTACACCTACCAGTGTAAGTGTCCAGTCCACCAGGGGTCTGGCAGCGTCTTGAGCGTTGTTTAAAGGGTTGACCATAGGAAATATTTGTGCTGCTGCGAGTTGGGCATCACCACATACTTCTGTGAGGGTTTTATAGCTTGGATGTGTCTGCTCCCAGTATAGAACACCGCGTGCTTGCGCTTGGGACAGGGGAAAGTTATTAGACAGGGCGCCGTGTGAGCAATGCCCAGACTGCCGCATTTGGGGTGGTCAGGTTGGGGTGGTCTGCCATGGGCCGTTTCATTTAGTATCCGTTGGGTCGTGATTATATTTCGCAATAGTTTGTTGCACCAAAGATGACTGACTGAAAGGGAACGTAACGCTATGACTATAACTACTGTTCCCTGAAGGAGAAAAACGAGGTACGACACCTGTTTGACCCCGCACCGCCCGTTCCTGGCCTCGGTGAAGAGCGGTATTAAATTGAAGGAATGAATCCGACCCTCACGCTTATCATCTGTGGAAAGCAGGGCTTCCAGCGAGGCTTGGATTTCATTGGCCTTGTCAGGCGTGATTGTAGATCCTTCATCCAAAGTTGCGAGAGTGCTACTCCCCATACATAGTGTGTTGTACTTTGTTTCACTCCTTCATGGAACAGTAGTTATAGTCATAAAGTTACGTTCATTCACAATACACAATTTCCATTCCACAAATACATGTGGTAGTTTACATGGCATGTCAAATCATGACATGTCAAATTTGCAATGCAAATAGTCTGGGAGTGTTATGGCTTGGGGGTAGAAGCTGTTTATAGAAGCCTCTTGGACCTAGACTTGGTGCTCTGGTACCGCTTGCCATGCGGTAGCAGAGAGAACAGTCTATCACTGGGGTGGCTGGATTCTTTGACAATTTTTAGGGCCTTCTTCGGACACCGCCTTGTATAGAGGTCCTGGATGGCAGGAAGCTTGGCCCCGGTGATGTACTAGGCCGTACGCACCACCCTCTGTAGTGACTTGCAGTCGGAGGCCGAGCGGTTTCCATACCAGGCAGCGATGCAACCCATCAGGATGCTCTCGATGGTGCAGCTGTAAAACCTTTTGAGGCTCTGAGGATCCATGCCAAATGTTTTCAGTCTCCTGAGGGGGAATAGGTTTTGTTGTGCCCTCTTCACAGCTGTCTTAGTGTGTTTGGACAATGTTAGTTTGTTGGTGATGTTGACACCAAGGAACTTGAAGCTCTCAACCTGCTCCACTATAGCCCTGTCTATTTTTTTATTTTTTTATTTATTTTACCTTTATTTAACCAGGTAGGCAAGTTGAGAACAAGTTCTCATTTACAATTGCGACCTGGCCAAGATAAAGCAAAGCAGTTCGACAGATACAACGACACAGAGTTACACATGGAGTAAAACAGACATACAGTCAAAAATACAGTATAAACAAGTCTATATACAATGTGAGCAAATGAGGTGGGAAGGGAGGTAAAGGCAAAAAGGCCATGGTGGCAAAGTAAATACAATATAGCAAGTAAAACACTGGAATGGTAGTTTTGCAATGGAAGAATGTGCAAAATAGAAATAAAAATAATGGGGTGCAAAGGAGCAAAATAAATAAATAAATACAATTAAATACAGTTGGGAAAGAGGTAGTTGTTTGGGCTAAATTATAGGTGGGCTATGTACAGGTGCAGTAATCTGTGAGCTGCTCTGACAGTTGGTGCTTAAAGCTAGGGAGGGACATAAGTGTTTCCAGTTTCAGAGATTTTTGTAGTTCGTTCCAGTCATTGGCAGCAGAGAACTGGAAGGAGAGGCGGCCAAAGAAAGAATTGGTTCTGGGGGTGACTAGAGAGATATACCTGCTGGAGCGTGTGCCACAGGTGGGAGATGCTATGGTGACCAGCGAGCTGAGATAAGGGGGGACTTTGCCTAGCAGGGTCTTGTAGATGACATGGAGCCAGTGGGTTTGGCGACGAGTATGAAGCGAGGGCCAGCCAACGAGAGCGTACAGGTCGCAATGGTGGGTAGTATATGGGGCTTTGGTGACAAAACGGATTGCACTGTGATAGACTGCATCCAATTTGTTGAGTAGGGTATTGGAGGCTATTTTGTAAATGACATCGCCAAAGTCGAGGATTGGTAGGATGGTCAGTTTTACAAGGGTATGTTTGGCAGCATGAGTGAAGGATGCTTTGTTGCGAAATAGGAAGCCAATTCTAGATTTAACTTTGGATTGGAGATGTTTGATATGGGTCTGGAAGGAGAGTTTACAGTCTAACCAGACACCTAAGTATTTGTAGTTGTCCACGTATTCTAAGTCAGAGCCGTCCAGAGTAGTGATGTTGGACAGGCGGGTAGGTGCAGGTAGCGATCGGTTGAAGAGCATGCATTTAGTTTTACTTGTATTTAAGAGCAATTGGAGGCCACGGAAGGAGAGTTGTATGGCATTGAAGCTTGCCTGGAGGGTTGTTAACACAGTGTCCAAAGAAGGGCCGGAAGTATACAGAATGGTGTCGTCTGCGTAGAGGTGGATCAGAGACTCACCAGCAGCAAGAGCGACCTCATTGATGTATACAGAGAAGAGAGTCGGTCCAAGAATTGAACCCTGTGGCACCCCCATAGAGACTGCCAGAGGTCCGGACAGCAGACCCTCCGATTTGACACACTGAACTCTATCAGAGAAGTAGTTGGTGAACCAGGCGAGGCAATCATTTGAGAAACCAAGGCTGTCGAGTCTGCCGATGAGGATGTGGTGATTGACAGAGTCGAAAGCCTTGGCCAGATCAATGAATACGGCTGCACAGTAATGTTTCTTATCGATGGCGGTTAAGATATCGTTTAGGACCTTGAGCGTGGCTGAGGTGCACCCATGACCAGCTCTGAAACCAGATTGCATAGCAGAGAAGGTATGGTGAGATTCGAAATGGTCGGTAATCTGTTTGTTGACTTGGCTTTCGAAGACCTTAGAAAGGCACGGTAGGATAGATATAGGTCTGTAGCAGTTTGGGTCAAGAGTATGAGAATGAGGAGGTGCTCGGACCTCCTTTTCCTGTAGTCCACAATCATCTCCTTTGTCTTGATCACGTTGAGGGAGAGGTTGTTGTCCTTGCACCACACGGTCAGGTCTCTGACCTCCTCCCTATAGGCTGTCTCATCGTTGTCGTTGATCAGTTCTACCTACCACATTGTGTCATCATACTGAATCTCAGGGTACTAGCAGTTTGCCCCAGTGTATAACATGGTTATTATTCCAATACTAACCTTTATTTTCTAGTCATGTATTCACCCAACCTTCCATCTCACACACAGTAATAATATACAGAACTTTATTATTATAAAAAAAATTGACTACATCGTTCAAACAAGATACTAAGTAGTTCAAACAAGATACTAAGTAGTTCAAACAAGATACTAAGTAGTTCAAACAAGATACTAAGTAGTTCAAACAAGATACTAAGTAGTTCAAACAAGATACTAAGTAGTTCAAACAAGATACTAAGTAGTTCAAACAAGATACTAAGTAGTTCAAACAAGATACTAAGTAGTTCAAACAAGATACTAAGTAGTTCAAACAAGATCGTTCCAAGTGATTTTTTATTTTTTTTACCTTGGGCTTCAGGGCTTCCATACATAATATGCGTCAGTGTGTAAAGGTAGAAGCAGGGCAGGTAGAGACCGATCCCCTCCAGACAGTATGAAAGAAGTGAGTGACAGATTGATGAAATGAACAGAGCCGAAGTGAAAGTCTCGTCCTGAGACTCCGTAAGAAGTAGTGAAGTCGTCTCCTACTGGTTTATGTCTATGGATGTCCCTGGTGCATTGGGGCGCCAATGGTGTATGGATGTGTCTTGTCACTGCTCATATCGCCTTTTCCTTACTGAATGGCGACCTGCTCCAGTTTTTAAACATGGCCTTTTTTTTAAAGCTCCGTCATCTCAGCTCGTCGAAATGGGAGAGAGTCAGGTGTGTGATTCATCACGCTGACCTTCAGCTGTCTGCAAATAACACAATAAAAACCCTGCCATTTCAGTAACATAAAAAGGGAACGAAGGCGTAGCTGAAGATGTGTGAAATACGGCCGCTAAATCAAAGTTTTGTCAGCCTGAATCACATCTCGACGGGATAAGCCGTCTGACACCTCTCGTCACCTCTTTTCATCAACTACTGCTGCTGTGAATCAGTAGAATCACAGTTCTACTGTGCTACTGATGTTGGATTGAAGTCTCCACGTTGCTGCTACATTGGAGTTGACTCACGTTACAGTGCTGACGATGCTGTGATGTGATGGAGTTGACCTTGTTAGGGTGTTGACGATGCTTTCATGTGACAGAGTTGACTCTGTTGACGATGCTTTCATGTGACGGAGTTGACTCTGTTGCGGCGTTGACGATGCTTTCATGTGACGGAGTTGACTCTGTTGCGGCGTTGACGATGCTTTCATGTGACGGCGTCGACTCTGTTGCGTGGTTGACGATGCTTTCATGTGATGGAGTTGACTGTTGCGGCGTTGACGATGCTTTCATGTGACGGAGTCGACTCTGTTGCAGCGTTGACGATGCTTTCATGTGACGGAGTCGACTCTGTTGCGGCGTTGACAATGCTTTCGTGGGACGGCATTGTCATCGCTATGGTGTCCACGCGGTTTCATGTGATGGGAGTGGGATTTGTTGTGGTGCTGACGGTGTCGTGACTCTCATGCCCCTCGCTCATATTTCCCACAGGTTCTGCAGAGGCTCATCAAGTCCAGAGGGAAGTCCCAGGCCAAGCACCTCAATGTCCAGATGGTCGCTGCAGACAAACTGGCCCAGTGCCCTGCCGTGAGTATAGCCACACCACTGGCCAGAGGTCTACCTGGATCACACACGCCACAGCTATTACAATCTGGAAGGAGACTGTTTCTTTGTGCAGATTGAAGATGTGGGTCTCTGTGCATCAAGCCTCTATTGATACCATAAAGGAGACTATCAAGGGCGGAGGGGAGAAGAACTTGAGAAGACACGCACTTGAGTTACTTGAAGTCTTGTGTAAATCGTGCACTGATGTTGATTTGAGTGGAGGTTTTTTGAGTTGTGTGCGTATATATCTCCCGTCAGGATTTGCCCTTATATTAATAATACTCTTGTGGAATGCTTCAGAAAGCCTCATATCTCCTGCCAAATCTATTTCAGTCCTTCTGTGATCTTCTCTGGTTTTCTTTTAGAATATGATCCCAAACATCACAGGCTTGTGAAAAAATCCACCCTAATTTAATTCCAATAGCATCGCATCCCTGGTGGTATTTAGCTTTTAAGAGTCTCCCTGATCTGACTATTCTTGCCAAATGAATATTTAATGCTATTAAATTGGTTATTTTGTCTCTGATACAGTTTTAGTCAGTTTCTTGTCAAAAAAAAAAAAAAAAACAAGGTGCAAAGTCATTTGGAATCTATAAAATAAAGTATCTAAGAAAAAATAGATCCTCTCTTATAAAGTTGTTATCTATCGTTGACCCATACTAAGCTCATACCTGTACTGTTTTGGGCCCATAAAGACACTAACAATACTGTTTTCCCCTCTATTTATCTCTCTCTATCTCCCTCACTCAGGAGATGTTTGACATCATCCTGGATGAAAACCAACTGGAGGATGCGTGTGAGCACATGGCTGATTACCTGGAGGCCTACTGGAAGAGCACCCACCCCGCCAGCTGCAACCCCCCCAATCCGCTGCTGCCCAAGGTGTCCACGGCCGCCCTGCCCTCCAGCCCCGCTCCTGTCTCCAGCATGCAGGTACAGGCGCTAACCAGGCTCCGGGCCATTGTGGGCGGCCTGCTCCGGAGCCCAGACAAGGAGGAGGACAGGGAGAGCAGGGAGGGCAGGGAGACAAGTAGCTCACTGGCCGTCAGCAGTCTTTACTGCCACAGAGTCAGCGCCATGGCACACTGACCACGACAGGGAAGAGCAGGACAAAGAGAGAGAGATGAAGAACAAAGAGATACAGAGATACAGTGAGAAGGAAAATGAAAGAGAGAGGGAGATGGGGGGGGGGGGGGGCTGAGGATGCAATGAGATGTAGAGAAACTAATAGGAAGAGGCATCGAGAGACAAGGGGTGGCATGACTAGTGGTGGGCCTGCTAACCATGACTGAACAAGATCATTAAGCCTTGAAATTACACCGACAAATCTGGAGCTTGTGTTTAGAATTGGTTCAACACGGCTGGTTGCTATCCTTTGAAAAAATGAATTCTTACAGGCAGAGGAATTTTGCATGACGCACTTTTGTCAGTTTGAGAATAATTATCTATTTGAAGTGTCTGTATTTAACGGCAGCGAACAATTCGTTTGGGCCATTTGATTGATGCAGATCCGTTTCATGTGAATTTCAAATGTCCACGTCTTTTCTCCGTCCCCATGCCTTGCTGAAACTCCTGACAATGAACGTCCTTTTTAAACTCCTGAAAAGGATTCTGATGAGTGAGGTTAACATGTCTGTGATTGCGGTGAGTGAGAGGTACTCAGTCAAAAGGAAACTAAACCTGTGGACTTCAGGTTTAGTTTCCCCTGGTGATTCAGCCTTGGTCCTGCAGACTTGGGTGTGCATCCCAAATGGCACCCTATTCCCTATGCAGTGCACTACTTTTGACCAGGGTTCATAGGGCTCTGGTCAAAAGTAGGGCGCCATTTGTAAATCAATCAAGTTCAAACTAATATGATTACTTTTTGGGAAACGTTTAGTATTCTCCAGGACCACAGTCAACCTTTCTAGGGTTGATCCTTTCATTTCAACCTTTGAGTGTGCAGTGCATTGCATGTGTGTACTTGTACAAGTGTGAGTTTGAATTTCATGCATGTGGGTTTGCGTGTGTGTTTGATTTGACATACTGTATGGATGTGGTTGGAGTGTGTGTTTGATTTGGCATACTGTATGGATGTGGTTGGAGTGCGTGTTTGATTTGATATACTGTATGGATGTGGTTGGAGAGTGTGTTTGATTTGACATACTGTATGGATGTGGTTGGAGAGTGTGTTTGATTTGACATACTGTATGGATGTGGTTGGAGAGTGTGTTTGATTTGACATACTGTATGGATGTGGTTGGAGTGTGTGTTTGATTTGACATACTTTATGGATGTGGTTGGAGTGTGTGTTTGATTTGACATACTGTATGGATGTGGTTGGAGTGTGTGTTTGATTTGACATACTGTATGGATGTGGTTGGAGTGCGTGTTTGATTTGACATACTGTATGGATGTGGTTGGAGTGTGTGTTTGATTTGACATACTGTATGGATGTGGTTGGAGTGCGTGTTTGATTTGACATACTTTATGGATGTGGTTGGAGTGTGTGTTTGATTTGACATACTGTATGGATGTGGTTGGAGTGTGTGTTTGATTTGACATACTGTATGGATGTGGTTGGAGTGCGTGTTTGATTTGACATACTGTATGGATGTGGTTGGAGTGTGTGTTTGATTTGATATACTGTATGGATGTGGTTGGAGTGTGTGTTTGATTTGACATACTTTATGGATGTGGTTGGAGTGTGTGTTTGATTTGACATACTGTATGGATGTGGTTGGAGTGTGTGTTTGATTTGACATACTGTATGGATGTGGTTGGAGTGCGTGTTTGATTTGACATACTGTATGGATGTGGTTGGAGTGCGTGTTTGATTTGACATACTGTATGGATGTGGTTGGAGTGTGTGTTTGATTTGACATACTGTATGGATGTGGTTGGAGTGTGTGTTTGATTTGACATACTGTATGGATGTGGTTGGAGTGCGTGTTTGATTTGACATACTGTATGGATGTGGTTGGAGTGCGTGTTTGATTTGATATACTGTATGGATGTGGTTGGAGTGCGTGTTTGATTTGATATACTGTATGGATGTGGTTGGAGTGCGTGTTTGATTTGATATACTGTATGGATGTGGTTGGAGTGCGTGTTTGATTTGATATACTGTATGGATGTGGTTGGAGTGCGTGTTTGATTTGACATACTGTATGGATGTGGTTGGAGTGCGTGTTTGATTTGACATACTGTATGGATGTGGTTGGAGTGTGTGTTTGATTTGACATACTGTATGGATGTGGTTGGAGTGTGTGTTTAATTTCACATACTGTATGGATGTGGTTGGAGTGCGTGTTTGATTTGACATACTGTATGGATGTGGTTGGAGTGTGTGTTTGATTTGACATACTTTATGGATGTGGTTGGAGTGTGTGTTTGATTTGACATACTGTATGGATGTGGTTGGAGTGTGTGTTTGATTTGATATACTGTATGGATGTGGTTGGAGTGTGTGTTTGATTTGACATACTTTATGGATGTGGTTGGAGTGTGTGTTTGATTTGACATACTGTATGGATGTGGTTGGAGTGTGTGTTTGTTTTGACATACTGTATGGATGTGGTTGGAGTGCGTGTTTGATTTGACATACTGTATGGATGTGGTTGGAGTGCGTGTTTGATTTGACATACTGTATGGATGTGGTTGGAGTGTGTGTTTGATTTGACATACTGTATGGATGTGGTTGGAGTGTGTGTTTGATTTGACATACTGTATGGATGTGGTTGGAGTGCGTGTTTGATTTGACATACTGTATGGATGTGGTTGGAGTGCGTGTTTGATTTGATATACTGTATGGATGTGGTTGGAGTGCGTGTTTGATTTGATATACTGTATGGATGTGGTTGGAGTGCGTGTTTGATTTGATATACTGTATGGATGTGGTTGGAGTGCGTGTTTGATTTGATATACTGTATGGATGTGGTTGGAGTGCGTGTTTGATTTGACATACTGTATGGATGTGGTTGGAGTGCGTGTTTGATTTGACATACTGTATGGATGTGGTTGGAGTGTGTGTTTGATTTGACATACTGTATGGATGTGGTTGGAGTGTGTGTTTAATTTGACATACTGTATGGATGTGGTTGGAGTGTGTGTTTGATTTGACATACTTTATGGATGTGGTTGGAGTGTGTGTTTGATTTGACATACTGTATGGATGTGGTTGGAGTGTGTGTTTGATTTGACATACTGTATGGATGTGGTTGGAGTGCGTGTTTGATTTGACATACTGTATGGATGTGGTTGGAGTGCGTGTTTGATTTGACATACTGTATGGATGTGGTTGGAGTGTGTGTTTGATTTGACATACTGTATGGATGTGGTTGGAGTGTGTGTTTGATTTGACATACTGTATGGATGTGGTTGGAGTGCGTGTTTGATTTGACATACTGTATGGATGTGGTTGGAGTGCGTGTTTGATTTGATATACTGTATGGATGTGGTTGGAGTGCGTGTTTGATTTGATATACTGTATGGATGTGGTTGGAGTGTGTGTTTGATTTGATATACTGTATGGATGTGGTTGGAGTGCGTGTTTGATTTGATATACTGTATGGATGTGGTTGGAGTGCGTGTTTGATTTGACATACTGTATGGATGTGGTTGGAGTGCGTGTTTGATTTGATATACTGTATGGATGTGGTTGGAGTGCGTGTTTGATTTGACATACTGTATGGATGTGGTTGGAGTGCGTGTTTGATTAGAAATGGATTTGTTTATGGAAACAATGCATTCAAAATCATAGAGGATAATCCCAAAAAGTGTTTTACTCTGCATAGGTGTGTTGGTGTGTCTAACTGTACTAACGGCCGTGTTGTTTGTTTGTGTTGCTAACCCCAGGGCAGCGGAGCAGAGCAGAAAACAGGGGACAAGGCAGGACAAGGTGTGGAGAGGAAGGGCTCCAGGGAGGACCACCACCATCACCACCACCACAGCCAGCATCAGAGCCAGGAGCAGCCAGACGGGGAGAGGGAGGAGGAGGAGGAGGAGGAGGAGGAGGAGGGGAGGCCCCTGAGGACAGAGTCTTCCAGGAGACCCCAGCACATCCACCACCGCTCCTCCTCCCAGCGGACTGAGCAGCACCACAACAACCACCACCACCATCATCATACTGGTGGCGGTGGTAGCCGGGGCAAGGGCCTCTCCCGGGGGGAGACACAGGACTCAGAGACCCCCGAGAGCCGGGAGAGCAGAGAAAGCAGAGACTCAGCCTACATAGAGCCCCGCACTCACCTCCTCCACCAGGAGGAAGAGGAAGAAGAGTTTGGAGAGGAGGAGTATGAGGAGGAGGGGCTGGGAGAGGGGGGGCACCCTCAGCAGGGGCGCTACGAGGCTCCGCCTCACCCCAGGGACCACAACCACCATCACCACCACCACCATCACCGTGGCGGCACTGGCGAGGAGGCAGACCAGGGTACGACAGGACACCACCGCTCCAAGGAGCGCAACGAGCAGGACCACAACGAGCGCAACAAGCCGCGCGGTCACCAGCACCACCAACGACCGGCCCGCGATCACCACCAGTACTATGACCGGGACAGGGACAGGGACAGGGAAGGGGAGGTGGCCCCCAAAAAGAGGGGCGACACAGGGGACTGGGCCAGAGACCCCTATATTCACCAGTGACAGCCCAGCCCCTAGACCACAAACCCCCTCACACACTGAGACAGTGGTACTGTAGGACTCACCCCCCTCTTTCCCAAACCATTCTGTTGTCCCATCATGCTGCTATACTCTTAAGCCCCTGCGTCCCCTGTTTATGTCCGCTTCCTTTGTAAAGCCTGCTGCATCCTTAGCAACGGCAGTATTTTGATCATATATAGATATGGATATATAAATATATAAATGTGTGTATCAATACATAGACGTTGTCGTTTATGTGTGGATATGCATGGATCTTCTCAAATATGTATATTTTCAACCTGTGTTTGATAACGCATGACACAACAGCAGAATTCTCTTCTGTACTGTGCTTTCTGTGATTAGCGTTTTTAAATTGTATTTCTATATTGTTTTTTTTCTTTTTCTTACTGCCACTTGAACAATAATTTGTTCATTCAGACTACTGTTAGCGGTGACTGACTGAGAAGTGGGAAACCAGGTAAGGTTAAATGCTAAATATTTGCAATTGTTTTATTTTTGTTTAATTCAAATGTTCTTGTTTTCTTTCTTTCTTTCTTTTTTTAATATTTTTTTATTCTGCTAATTTTCGGTGTTTGGTCCTCTGACATTGGTTCCTCTGGTGTTGATGCTGCCTCTCCATTGGGGCACACCTTAGTCTTGCCTTACAAGACAATTAATAGTGACATGACTTGCTGTCTTACATTACAGTACTGTTGTTCTATTTATAAAGGGTCCAGAAACATTTTATAACATTGATAACACTCTGTTCAGCACTTTTAGCACAGCATTCTGTAGACTGATTCACAGTGTTGGTGTCCGGTGTACAGCGATTTGATATTTTAGGGTACAGTTATCAGGTCAAACCAATCCACTCACACACTAGGGGACTTTTATCTATGATGATATGTCTTTTTTAAGTTTGACCATTTTCTAAGGACAGTTCCATGTACTTAGTACAGTCCAATTAGCTATGAATGTGCATTATGAGGTATTGTGAGAAATTTGCCAATTGTCCACTTTTTCTTTTGAAAATCAATCACAACCACTGAATGATATCAACTGGATGAAAAAGGGAAGCCTTTCTGCTAAGCTACTGTGGTCAAGAAATGTCGTAAAGCCCCAAGTTATAACCAGAGCCATACATTTAGAAACGTTTTCTCTCTAAAAAAAAATATTTATTTTAAAATATATGGCTCTGGTTATAACCTAGCACAGTTGAGGTTAGGGCCAACTCCTAACTTAGTTCAGGCTGCCCTCTGTAAATTAAGGGAGTTCATGTGCCCCAAATTGAACCCTATTCCCTATATAGTGCACTACTTTTAACAAGGGTGCACTATGTATGAAATAGCGTTCCATTTGGGATGCACCCCTAGGGTATCCTGTCCCTCTGTTTACATTACCATCAACCAACCAGTCCCCTAGAACAAGTCTTAGTTTTTAAATGTTATTTTTGCCTCAAATATTATGATTATAATGTACAATCCATTTATATGCTACTGTAGTAACACTACACATTTTTAAGAGTGTACATTTGTATGTACATATGTATAAATACAAAAAAATAAACTTGGCAACAAAGGATTTATGTAGAGGACAAGAAAATCAACTGGTCTTAGATTTATTTGAAATACGTTTCAGGAAATGCTGTTTCTTACATACCTGTGGTGTCTGTCTGTACTTTGTGTGTCGGCAACTGTGTGTACGTGCGTGCATGTCTGTGTCTAAAAGGCATCGCTTCCTCTGAGAATGACATTCATAGCTTACGTTAGTACTCTGACCAGGAATGGCCCGCCAGGACATGGGAGAGATGAGAAGAGACAGAAGTGAAGAAGACTGGTCTGGTCTAAGAATAGAGACCTCTGAAACCATCCTGAAACTCCCAGGTGGAGCCAGCTGCCTCCGAGTCGCCATGACGCCATGAACGTCAACAGCAGAGAGAGAAGGAGAGACAGAAGGGACTGAGAGCGAGAGAGTAGACAGGTTTAAATAAGGCAGAGCGCAGTGTTTTACTTCCCACTGTCTCTCCAGAAATGGACTGGCCATAGGGTAGTTAGGGCGAACGCCAGATGGACTGGTCCATATTTAGCCCAGTGGGCTGGTCTAAATTGGAGGTTTTGCACAGAATTATCATTATCTGGCTAATAATGGGGTCCTTGAGGAAAAACATAGCCCGTGTGTTAGAAATGCCCATCCCGGTGACTGGTCCCAGTCAGTCCCTGCAGAGAGCAGTGTATTACTTCCCAACATTTCTCCTCAGGTCCCAGAAAATACACCAACCTGAGTCACTCTTAAAGCTGCATCTCAATTTTAGTGAATGGACAGTCCCTTTATCTTGTTACACTGCAGAGTACCAACACAACAAAAAAGCAACCACTTATGCTGTTCCTGGGTCAGATTTAAACCACAGATAGTGGGGTCTTAGTGGCCTGTCAGTGGAGCCATTTTAATCACTTTTCTAGGGCCATTCCTAGATGCTATTCCTCCTCCCAGGAAGCCAGGAAGCCAGGGAAAGTGGGGTGAGCTGAGGTCATTGTGAAGGTCTGAGTTCTGACTCCAGCACGGGAAGTATGGGAGAGGTGGCCTGTAAATTGAAGCCCATATAGAATATACAGTACCAGTCAAAAGTTTAGACACACCTACTCATTCCAGGGTTTTTCTTTATTTTGCCTATTTTCTACATTGTTGAATAATAGTGAAGACATCAAAACTATGAAATAACACATATTGAATCATGTAGTAACCAAAAAAGTGTTAGAGAAATCAAAATATTGTATATTTTAGTTTCTTCAAAGTAACCACCCCTACCCCGGTCAACAGCACTACACTCCCCACAGCAACTCACCCAAGCCTCCCCCATTTCTCCTTCGCTCAAATCCAGATAGCTGATGTTCTTAAAGAGCTGCAAAATCTGGACCCCTACAAATCAGCCGGGCTAGACAATCTGGACCCTCTTTTTAAAATGATCTGCCGAAATTGTTGCAACCCCTATTACTATCCTGTTCAACCTCTCTTTCGTATTGTCTGAGATTCCCAAAGATTGGAAAGATGCCGCGGTCACTCTAGACCCAAACTGCTACAGACCTATATCTATCCTACCCTGCCTTTCTAAGGTCTTTGAAAGCCAAGTTAACAATCAGATTACCGACCAATACGAATTCCACCGTACATTCTCCCCTATGTAATCTGGTTTCAGACCTGGTCATGGGTGAACCTCAGCCACGCTCAAGGTCCTAAACGATATCATAACCACCATCGATAAGAGACATTACTGTGCAGCCGTATTCATCGACCTGGCCAAGGCTTTCGACTCTGTCAATTACCACATTCTTATTGGCAGACTCAACAGCCTTGGTTTCTCTAATGACTGCCTCGCCTGGTTCACCAACTACTTCCTTGATAGAGTTCAGTGTGTCAAATCTGAGGGCTTGTTGTCCGTAACTCTGGTAGTCTCTGTGGGGGTGCCACAGGGTTAAATTCTCGGGCCTACTCTTTTCTCTGTATACATCAATGATGTCGCTCTTGCTGCTGGTGATTCTCTGATCCACCTCTATGCAGACGACACCATCTTGTATACTTCTGACCCTTCTTTGGACACTGTGTTAACTAACCTCCAGACGAGCTTCAATGCCAATGCAAGTAAAACTAAATGCATGTTCCTCAACCGATCACTGCCCGTACCTGCCCGTCCGTCCAGCATCACTACTCTGGACAGTTCTGACTTAGAATATGTGAATACTACAAATACCTAGGTGTCTGGTGAGAATGTAAACTCTCCTTCCAGACTCACATTAAGCACCTGCAATCCAAAATTAAATCTAGAATCGGCTTCCTATTTCGCAACAAAGCATCCTTCACTCATGCTGCCAAACATACATTCGTAAAACTGACCATCCTACCGATTCTCGACTTCTGCGATGTCATTTATAAAATAGCCTCCAACACTCTACTCAACAAATTGGATGCAGTCTATCACAGTGCCATCCGTTTTGTCACCAAAGCCCCATATATTACCCATCACTGCGACCTGTACTCTCTTGTTGGTTGGCCATCGCTTCATACTCGTCGCCAAACCCACTGGCTCCAGGTCATATACAAGTCTCTGCTAGGTAAAGCCCCTCCTTATCTCAGCTCACTGGTCAACATAGCAGCACCCACCCGTAGCACGTGCTCCAGCAGGTATATCTCACTGGTCACCCCCAAAGCCGATTCCTCCTTTGGTCGCCTTTCCTTCCAGTTCTCTGCTGCCAAAGACTGGAACGAACTGCAAAAGTCACTGAAGCTGGAGACTCTTATCTCCCTCACTAGCTTTAAGCACCAGCTGTCAGAGCAGCTCACAGATCACTGCACTTGTACATAGCCCATCTATAAACAGCCCATCCAACTACCTCATCCCCATACTGTATTTATTTATTTTGCTCCTTTGCACCACAGTATCTTTATTTGCACATTGATCTTCTGCACGTCTACCAGTCCTGTGTTTAATTGCTATATTGTAATTACTTCACCACCATGGCCTATTTATTGCCGTACCTTACCTCATTTGCACTCACTGTATATAGACTTTTATTTTTTGTTTTTCTGTATTATTGACTGTATGTTTGTTATTCCATGTGTAATTCTGTGTTGTTGTATGTGTCGAACTGCTGTGCTTTATCTTGGCCAGGTCGCAGTTGCAAATGAGAACTTGTTCTCTACTAGCCTACCTGGTTAAATAAAGGTGAAATAAAAAATAAAAATTGTCCTGTTGAAAAACAAATTAGTCCCACTAAGCGCACACCAGATGGGATGGTGTATTGCTGCAGAATCCTGTGGTAGCCATGCTGGTTAAGTGTGCCTTGAAGTCAAAATAAATCACTGAAAGTGCCACCAGCAAAGCAACCTCACACCTCCTCCATGCTTCACAGTGGGAACCACACATGCAGAGATCATCCGTTCACCTACCCTCACAAAGACACGGTGGTTGGAACCAAAAATCTCAAATTTGGACTCATCAGACCAAAGGACAGATTTCCACTGGTCTAATGTTCATTGCTCGTGTTTCTTGGTCCAAGCAAGTTTCTTTTTCTTATTGGTGTCCTTTAGTAGTGGTTTCTTTGCAGCAACTCGAACCATAAAAGGCCTGATTCACGCAGTCTCTGAACAGTTGATGTTGAGATGTGTGTTACTTAAACTCTGTGAAGCATTTATTTGGGCTGCAATCTGAGGTGCAGTTAACTCTAATGAACTTATCCTCTGCAGCAGAGGTAACTCTGGGTCTTCCTTTCCTGTGGCAGTCCTCATGAGAGCCAGATTCATCATGGCGCTTGATGGTTTTTGCGACTGCACTTGAAGAAACATTCAAAGTTCTTGACATTTTCCGGATTGACTGACCTTCATGTCTTAAAGTAATGATGGACTGTCGTTTCTCTTTGCTTAATTCTTGCCATAATATGGACTTGGTCTTTTACCAAATAGGGCTTTCTTCTGAATACCTCTCCTACGTTGTCACAACACAACTGATTGGTTCAAATGCATTAAGAAGGAAAGAAATTCCACAAATGAACTTTTAACAAAGCACACCTGTTAATTGAAATGCATTCCAGGTGACTACCTCATGAAGCTGGTTAAGAGAATGCCAAGAGTGTGCAAAACTGTCATCAAAGCAAAGGGTGGCTACTTTGAATAATCTCAAATATAAAATATATTTAGATTTGTTTAACACTTTTTTGGTTACTACATAATTCCATATGTGTTATTTGATGTCTTCACTAGTATTCTACAATAGTCAAACAAAAATAAGGAAAAACCCTGGAATGAGTAGGTGTCCAAACTTTTGACTAGTACTGAACACTTGTAGATTCATGACGTTGACCTTCACCCGCATTGACCTTCATCCATTTGATCAAATCGACTTAATAAATAAATGTTTTGATACTGCAAGCAATATGGTGATGTTTATACACAAATATTTAATGAGAAAGTAGTAAAGAAGATAATGCAAATATACATATTTAGTTTATTTTCAATTTATTTGAGAGAAAAGGGGATAAGTAAAGTAACAAAATCTGTTGAATGTAGAGAGAGCATAAACTGAGGAATAGCTGTGTGATGCCATCTTGTTCCTGTAAAAAATAACCATACCGGTTCCTTGTTTTTAAAACACTAACTAAAAGGCAGTAAATTGTTAATACCTCGTGACCTCTTTCAGCACGCTACTTCCTGATCTACGCTCCCAGAGCCAGCAAATCCGCTGTCACCAGGGCAGCTGTGTCGTCACTGTTGTCATGGCGACGAGGCGAACGGCAGCAGAACTGCATTTGCCGATACTCATCCACCCTACGCATTTTCTCCCTTACTCGCCCATAAATGTTTTTTCATCTTGCTCAATCCCTCCCTCCCTTCTCTGTTTATACAAGTCATCCCTATATGGGCCAGTGTTTTAGTAGGCAGCCAGGCAGGCACAGAGGTGGATGTTGTAAACCGCACAGGGAGTGTGTGTTCTAAATGCTCTCCTGCCTGAGTACAGTGAGAGGTGTAAACACCATTATTCCTCTCTGCAGGCCCTGTGTGAAGGCAGGGAGAACAGCTCGGTTCTAACCAGATGGGGAGGGTACTGCTAGTCTAGTCCTGTCAGCTCTTCAGGAACTTGGCAATGAAGAAGCCAATAGTGTCCTTGTTGGCTCGGTGTGCGAGGGGGGTTGGGGACTCTGGCTGTTCTGTGGGGCTGTCATCCTCTCCCCTGGCCTCGGCCGCGCTCCAGCCCAACTCAGGACTGAACCTCTGGAGGAGACGCAGCTGCTCAGGTGACAGGCCAGCTCCCAGCATGCCCTCTGCTCCGATGTGGGGCTCCTGAGAGAGACAGACACCGTAGTTAGTCTTTTTGTGTGTGCACATTTGTTACCTGAGGCTGTGTGTGTACATTTGTTTCCTGAGGCTGTGTGTGTACATTTGTTACCTGAGGCTGTGTGTGTACATTTGTTACCTGAGGCTGTGTGTGTACATTTGTTACCTGAGGCTGTGTGTGCACATTTGTTACCTGGGGCTGTGTGTGCACATTTGTTACCTGAGGCTGTGTGTGTACATTTGTTACCTGAGGCTGTGTGTGTACATTTGTTACCTGGGGCTGTGTGTGTACATTTGTTACCTGGGGCTGTGTGTGTACATTTGTTACCTGAGGCTGTGTGTGCACGTTTGTTACCTGAGGCTGTGTGTGTACATTTGTTACCTGAGGCTGTGTGTGCACGTTTGTTACCGGAGGCTGTGTGTGTACACACTTGTTACCTGAGGCTGTGTGTGTACATTTGTTACCTGAGGCTGTGTGTGTACATTTGTTTCCTGAGGCTGTGTGTGTACATTTGTTACCTGAGGCTGTGTGTGTACATTTGTTACCTGAGGCTGTGTGTGTACATTTGTTACCTGAGGCTGTGTGTGTACATTTGTTACCTGAGGCTGTGTGTGTACATTTGTTACCTGAGGCTGTGTGTGTGTGTGTACACATTTGTTACCCGAGGCTGTGTGTGCGTACCCGTTTGTTACCCGAGGCTGTGTGTGTGTGTACACATTTGTTACCCGAGGCTGTGTGTGCGTACCCGTTTGTTACCCGAGGCTGTGTGTGTGTGTACACATTTGTTACCCGAGGCTGTGTGTGCGTACCCGTTTGTTACCCGAGGCTGTGTGTGTGTGTGTGTGTGTTTACAGGTTTGTTACCTGAGGCTGTGTGTGCATGTGTGTGTGCGCTACCTGAGGCTGTAGTGTGAGGCAGGGGAAGGTGTTAAGGGCCCAGGCCACCTGCTCCTCGTTCTCTGACAGAGTCACAGTGCAGGTGCTGTACACCAGGACTCCACCTCTCTTCAGGAGCCGTACCGCCTGCCAATTATACACACACACACACACACACTAAGGTCACACTCACAGTAAGCACTCTTTAACATGCCCTCATCGCTCAATAGATAGACACTGCATTGTCAAAACGCTGGTGCAGCTATGTACACACACACTTTTACCTTACTGCGGTCTCTCCAGAGCCTAGATATTAAATGGCCTTAAGGAAACTCCAGTGGACACTGATGGAGCGCTTTGTGCCGCTGGAATAAGTGATGTTCTCACTATTGGACCCTAATCTCCCCACAGTAATCCATCTGCCGGCTATACTTAAGCTTTTCATCAGAGTATATCGGAGCCCAGAGCTCTAGAACACTCAAGCTCGGCCACACTGTCCTCTACTGGTCAGCACTGGTCACGGACAGTGTTATGCGAGGTAAGTGGGAAATGATGTAAATATACCACTAGCCACTTTAAACAATGCTACCTTATATAATGTTACTTACCCTACATTATTCATCTCATATTCATACGTATATACTGTACTCTATATCATCGACTGCATCCTTATGTAATACATGTATCACTAGCCACTTTAACTATGCCACTTTGTTTACATACTCATCTCATATGTTATACTGTACTCGATATCATCTACTGTATCTTGCCTATGCTGCTCTGTACCATCACTCATTCATATATCCTTATGTACATATTCTTTATCCCCTTACACTGTGTATAAGATAGTAGTTTTTTGGAATTGTTAGTTAGATTACTTGTTCGTTATTACTGCATTGTCGGAACTAGAAGCACAAGCATTTCGCTACACTCGCATTAACATCTGCTAACCATGTGTATGTGACAAATAAAATTTGATTTGATTTGATAAGTGTGCTCGAGCGGGCATGCATGCGTCTGTGTGTGTGTGTGTGTGCGTGTGTGACGCACGGTGTGGAAGAGCTTGCGCTGTAGAGGCTGGTAGGAGCAGATCTCCTTCAGGTTCCAGGTACAGACCATGCTGGGTCTCTGGCCTAGACCGCTACACGGAGCATCCAGCAACACCCGGTCAAAACTCTGTGGAGGGAAGGGTGGACCTGAAAACAGGGTGACATGAAAGTATCCAGGTCTCTGAATTAGTAACCACGCTAGCCAACCAAGTAGAGAGGTGAGAATAACATTGAAATCGGCAGTGGTGTCCATGCCGGCGCTCTAAATGGCACCCGATTACCTATAGTGCACTACTTTTGCCTAGGCCCTGGTCAAAAGTAGTGCACTACGTAGGGGATTAGGGTGCCACTTGGGATGTGCATCCCATCAGTTACATTCCGTACCCTCAGTGTCCTGGGCCTGGTCAGTGCACACAGCCTTGATGCTATTGAAGCAGTGGGCTTTGATGCAGTCCAGATGCAGCGCTTTGGCGTTCTGACGGATGCGCTCCACCTTGCCTCTGATCTTATCCAGGGCCACTACCTCTCCCTGCAAGGGACAAACCAAGTGGGCAGCAAAGGCAAAAACAACATTCCAGGTAGCAGTGGGGAAAAGAGCTCAACCTTGCACAACAGCTCCACCTTGTGGAGAAGTAGATGTAATGTGCAAATGGAAACTTAAAGGGACATTTTACTCATAAATTTAAGTTTTGTTTTCAATTATTTGGGGTGGAGCCATATAGCTGGATCTATACAACTGACGTAATGGGACGTGGCTTCATCGTGACATTAGACCACTTTAGACTACTTTACATCTCACAAACTTTGACCTGAATGTGTAATGTCCCTTTAAAGCTGCAATATGTAACTTTTTGGGTGACCCAACCAAATTCACATAGAAATGTGAGTTCTTGAGCTGTCATTCCTATTGAAAGAAAGTCTAAGAAGCGGTAGATATGTTCTACGTGTGCTATTTCTATGCTTCCCGTTCTTAAATTTAGTTTGTGTGTCTTTCACTTTCGGTTTTGTACACCAGCTTCAAACAGCTGAAAATACAATAGTTTTGGTTATGGAAAATATATTTCACAGCGGTTTAGATGGTACAATGATTCTCTACACTATACTTGCTTGTTTTATCACATTATCTGAAATTAGGCGAACTATAAGAATTTTAGCAACCAGGAAATTGTGGAGCGATTTCTGCATATTGCACCTTTAACTTCAAGGTCTTCAAAGCCCAGCAGAGCCCCCCCCCCCCCCACACTCTCTCACCTGTCCCCCCATCAGGGCAGCGATATGGCAGGTCTTCCCCCCGGGAGCGGCACACATATCCAGGATGCGCTCTCCAGGACGGGGCCCCAGCACGTGACCCACCACCACCGATGGGAGGTTCTAGAGTCATAGAAAGAGACAGGGAAAACAGAGCTCAGAGTGCTAATCTAGGATAAGTGTTGCTGCTCAGATCATAATGAATAAGATTTTACAGAGAGGTGGGGACCTAGCACTCTACTCTGAAATGCTTTGTGGATACAGGCCCAGGTCCCCAATGTCCATGTGATCTTATTTGTTGTGATCAAAACCGATTCTAAAATCAGCACTCCTTCTCTGAGATCCTTGATACACGAGATGCCCCTGATTACGACTGTCGATCCAGAGAATCTACAGCCCTCTCAAAAAAAACTGCTGTTCAAGAGGTACCTGTAGGAACGCCAGGCTGGGTAGTACCCCATCGAAGGAGGGGCTCTGGTACAGGGGCTCTACCATCCGAATACCAACGCCCCTACACGGGAAGAGAACAGTGACATTACTGTAAAATATATTAAAACCTGAGCATGTCTTACAGCTTAGCGTACGCTTTTTACGAGGACTAAATCTTTCTGGGCATTGATATCGAGTATCTGCGCCTGCTTCATTCAATGAGGCTTGGTCTGTATTAAAACTTTACTCCAATAGCAACCATACTATTACCATGTTACTAAGACTTTATGATGTGCTATAAAGTGCTAGCCAAATAGCAGCCTTATAACAAACTAGTGCAACGCTGCTCTGAGAGAATTTTGAATAGAGATTCGAGACCTAAGTGTCTCTGCCTACTTGACTGGTTCGTCTGAGCAGAAGATGTTGGAGCGGTCCATTTCAGCAACTCCATTTCCCACAAACACTTTCTTTCCCTTAAAGTCCTTGTTCCCCCGTGTGCACTTCCCCTCCAGGTCCGAGAACACAGACACAGCATCTCCTGTCTTCATGACTGAAACAGACAGAAAATGATCCGGCAACAGGTTTACGAGTCAATACTCTTTTTTACAGTTCTAGCACAATCATCTGTAGTAAAGGCAACTAGTATCACAACATTGATATGTTATACCACATCCTGTCTTCATGACTGAGACCAAACACGCCGCTATTATTGTGCCTCCAGTCCAGGCCATAATGTTCATTCCCAAAACTATTGTTTCACTAGACTGCTGATAACAGTTCTAACATAACCCTCTATTGAGAACGCAACTAGTATCCCTTCAAATGATTGAAGAAGAACTCGAGGGTCTACCAAATCGTTACGGTCAAAGGTTCCAATGGCAACTAAGGAAGTGAAGAAAAAGGGTGCCGTCCTTGGCTTGTAGTTGGAGTGCGTGAAGTCCTCTTACACTTGGGTGTGGCGAGGATCCCTGGGGCGAAGACGTGCGCTCCCCTCAGAACAGCACTGCCACACTGAGCGCCTACTATGACCTCCGAGGTGAGCTGGACCACAGGCCTGAGCGCAAAGTAAAAGGGTGGTAAAAATACATTCACATGCCACTTATTGGCTATGGTTACGTCCCAAATGGCACCCAATTCCTTATGTGGTGCGCTATTTTTCACCAGAGTCCATAGGGAAAAGGGTGCAATTTGGGACTCAGAATAACTATTTTCCTTTCACACACACACACACACACACGAGTGATGAGGTGATGAACAGTGCTAATGATCAGAGGTACCACTTATAAATTATTGGAAAGATTAAGAGCAGAAGAGAAAGTTGCCTTATGTCATTGCTAGCAATTGTTGTTTATGCGGGGCTTTCTTTGTGTCTTTAAGTTCTGTTGTTGATTTGGTTACATAATAGAATGTCAAACCCAATGTGCATAGCAAGTTTTTGCATAGCGAGTTCAATTAAGAAAATTGTTCATTCTACTGTAATTTTATGAAATCATGTGTAGTTGTAGCCATGGTGGGAGTGATTTTGGAGAGGGTTTGGGATTTTTCTAAGCTCTGGTCCAGGAAGGCTCAGAGTCAGAAAGCTGCATGCAAAGTCCTGGACAAGAGCTACGATTTTTACATCGGTAAAGAGTGCTTTTCCCTCTTACCTTTGTGGAGTGGACTCTTACACTACATGACCAAAAGTATGTGGACACCAGCTCGTCGAACATCTCATTCCAAAGTCATGGGCATTAATACAGAGTTGGTCCCCCCCCTTGCTGCTATAACAGCCTCCACTCTTCTGGGAAGGCTTTCCAATAGAGGTTGGAACATTGCTGCAGGGACTTGCTTCCTCTCGGCCACAAGAGCAGCTGTACATAGTCTATCGGTAAATAGCCCACCCATTTTTACCTACCTCATCCCCATACTGTTTTTATTTATTTACTTTTCTGCTCTTTTGCACACCAATATCTCTACCTGTACATGACCATCTGATCATTTATCACTCCAGTGTTAATCTGCAAAATTGTAATTATTCGCCTACCTCCTCATGCCTTTTGCACACAATGTATATAGACTCTTTTTTTTCTACTGTGTTATTGACTTGTTAATTGTTTACTCCATGTGTAACTCTGTGTTGTCTGTTCACACTGCTATGCTTTATCTTGGCCAGGTCGCAGTTGCAAATGAGAACCTGTTCTCAACTAGCCTACCTGGTTAAATAAAGGTGAGAAAAAAAAGAGCATTAGTGAGGTCAGGCACTGATGTTGGGCGATAAGGTCTGGCTCGCAGTTGGCGTTCTAATTCATCCCAAAGGTGTTCGATGGGGTTGAGGACTTGGCTCTGTGTAGGCCAGTCAAGTTCTTCCACATCGATCCTGACAAAGCATTTCTGTATGGACCTCGCTTTGTGCACGGGGGCATTGTCATGCTGAAACAGGAAATGGCCTTACCTAAACTGTTGCCACAAAGTTGGAAGTACAGAATCATCTAGAATGTCATTGTATGCTGCAGCGTTAAGATTTACAGTTGGCACTATGCATTGGGACAGGTAGCGTTTTCCTGGCATCCGCCAAAACCAGATTTGTCTGTCGGACTGCCAGATGGTGAAGCGTGATTCATCATTCCAGAGAACGTGTTTCACTGCTCCAGAGTGCAATGATGGTGAGCTTTACACCACTCCAGCTGACGCTTGGCATTGCGCACAGTGATCTCTGGCTTGTGTGCGGCTGCTCAGCCATGGAAACCCGTTTCATGAAGCTCCCGACGAACAGTTCTGGTGCTGACGTTGCTTCCAGAGGCAGTTTGGAACTCGGTGAGTGTTGCAACTGAGGACAGACGATTTTTTATGTGCTACACACTTCAGCGGTCCCGTTCTGTGAGCTTGTGAGGCCTACAACTTGTTGCTCCTAGACGTTTTCACTTGACAATAACAGCACTTACAGTTGACCGGGGCAGCTCTAGCAGGGCAGAAATTTGACAAACTGACTTGTTAGAAAGAAGGAATCCTATGACGGTGCCACGTTGAAAGTCACTGAGCTCTTCAGTAAGGCCATTCTACTGCCAATGCTTGACTAGGGAGATTGCATGGCTCTGTTAAATTTTATACACCTGTCAGCAACGGGCGTGGCTTAAATAGCCAAATCCACAAATTCTAAGTGGTGTCCACATACTTTTGTATATAAAGCTGTCATCTAGGCAAAGGGTGGCTACTTTGAAGAATCTCAAATATGATTCCATGTGTGTTATATGTGTTATTTCATAGTTTTGATGTCTTCACTATTATTCAACAACGTAGAAAATACTCAAAATAAAGAAAAAACCTGGAATGAGTAGGTGTGTCCAAACTTTTGACTGGTACTGTATATAGTGTATTTGGCGGACATTTTGCTGGCATTCCTGACATACCTAGGCCCGATGACAGGAAGAAGCAGCACATCTGGAATGTGTGGGTGGGGGAGAATAGTAACGGAAATGTCTTCAGACTGAGAGTCACACTTCTGCTGCTGCAAGAACAGAGGTAGCAGGGTTAGAAGAGCTCGCACTGAGGCGTCAACACACAGAAAGCAAGTGTCAAAAATCATAAATGTATACACACACACAGTCAGACATAAACGCTCTTACACAGCATACCCACCGGGACAAAAAATACCTTTAGCAATAAATAAAAAAAGACAATTTAAGTAGTTAAGTTTTGGGGCAAAACTATGGCTGTGTCCTGATTCTCCACCCTTTTCCTAAAGTGTGCATTTTCACCCTGTCATGTATTTAAAAGCATTGGATTCGTGTAAACATTGGCTGGAGGGAGTTTCCCTCATTGTTAAATCCATGACTGCTGATGTAAAAAGGGTTTTATAAATATATTTGATTTATTGATTGATTGATTGATTGATTGATGATAGAGAGTGATCAACTGTGCAAGTGTACACTTCGGTAGAAGGGAATAAACTCAGTCCATCGGTCTCTCACACTATAGCCTAGAAGGAACCTTGAACTTAAGCACATTTCAGTTAACGTCCTACAGTGAATCAATCCCACCCCCACGAGCCAGCAACACAGAAAGCAGACTGCTCCCCACCTGTTTGAGTTCCTCCCCAAGCCTGTGTTGGATCTCCTCCAGGGAAGCCAGGTGAGTGCTGGCTCGTACACAGGTCAAGGCAGGCGGGTGGGACAGGCAGGACAGCAGCCTCTGGAACCTCTGCTCTGCCTCTCCTTGACTCACTGCAGCCAGCACCTGCACCCAAACATAGGACAGGGGGTGTCAGGTTCGAGTAGCTGAACATTACTTCTCTATTTCAACAGATCCTTGATGGATGACACTTTGAACTTCAGGGCCCATATTCATGAAGCATCTCAGAGTAGAACTAGGATCAGGGCCTCCCTTTCAATAACATTTGGATTCATTATTATCTAAAAGGCCAAACTGATCCTAGATCAGCAATGCTACTCTGAGAAGCAGGAGAAATGCATGCCCAGATAGCTGTACATAAATAGATGAGATCTGATCAAGTGCGAGAAAAAGCTTAGGTGTCATTTAGGAACAATAAAGTTGCATCTAGTAGAAGTCAACCAACGTCTTGTTCGAACAAGAACATAAATGTAGTCACTATCAAAACAATGAACACAAACACATTAATTAGTGTGTTAGTGTGTGTGTGTGTGTGTGTGTGTGTGTGTGTGTGTGTGTGCTAGGTGCTTTTAGCAACGTGGGTGAATTTACATACTACTTTTTTTTTTACCTTTATTTAACTAGGCAAATCAGTTAAGAACAAATTCTTATTTACAATGATTGCTGCTGCCCCCCCGGCCAAACCCTCCCCTAACCCGGACGACGCTGGGACAATTGTGAAAATATCTAAAGGATCATATTATTAAACATACTTTCCAAACTTTGGACTGTTATATACCCCACTTCCTCTCTGCTTGCCTCATGTCAAAACGTTATTCCTTATTTGTCCACATATGCAGCATGTGCAGGACTTTTATTTTGACTTGAGGTAAGCAGAGAGGAAGTGGGTCTACAACAGACCCTGGTTTGGAAACTCTTTCATAACACAATTCTTTAGATATCCCTATGTGTGTGTGTGTGTAGCAGGTAAGGGAACCCCACCTCCTTGTTTATGAAGACATTCCTCAAGTAATCATGAACTTCTGGCTTCAATGCAATTCTTGGGAAAATTGACATTTCTTCTGGCATTGGTTATGGCAATTTGAAGATGGACAGAAATACACCTATTTCGACCTGAGATGTAACCTAGGTTATTACATAAACAGAAATTAAAGTTATTGTTAATTACTGCATCCATTCCCTTGAAATGGTCAATATCTGACCATTTTAACGGGAGACCTGGGAGCGAAGAGGCTAGTAGTATTGTAGGTGATATGAAGACATCAAACGCATAAGCTTCTTTGCGATTCCATTATCTAGCATGTTACTCGCATGAAGTATTGATTCAAAGTACTTTTGTGTGCAAATTCTAAGCGAAAAGCGTTTTACAAGTCAGTTTTGAATCAGTTTCCATGATACTCACGTTACATTTTTGGGTGAAGGATCTTCGTAGGGCATTTCCTTATACGTCATTAACATGTCTGTATCGTACTGTTGGGAGTTGTAGTTCTTTTGAGGCAATATAATTGGAGTCGTTTTCTCGTTCTTTAGATACTGTTCTGCATGTTGTTCTATATCCATGTTGCTATTGACACTCACATTTCAGTTCAATGATAATTCAGAGATTTTGTATATATGTTTTGAGTTTATGTACATTAATCAAACATTAATCAACTCACATGTGATAGTCACTTACAGATTATTATTACCTACTCATAAATAGTATCTATAAAATGTGACATCTAAAACTACACCAGACAACAGATTTGGGATGCTTCATTGTTTTTTTTTATTTTCTTGAGGACACCATTTTTCACCTCTAATTTACTTCACTTAAACTAAGATTAATACTAAGGTTATAATCCTAACTACATCCAGGACACTGATGTGAAATGTGTTTTTAATCGTATTACATTTTAAGGCAAAACTGTTGTTTCTGCTCAGAACTGTCATTGGCATTCCTGTGTCAGCTGATTTAAAAAAAAAAAAATATATATATATATATATATATATATATATATATATATATATATATATATATATATATTTAACCTTTATTTAACTAGGCAAGTCAGTTAAGAACAAAATCTTATTTACAATGACGGCCTACCCCGGCCAAACCCGGACGACACTGGGCCAATTGTGCGCCGCCCTATGGGACTCCCAATCACGGCCAGATGTGATACAGCCTGGAATCTATCCATGGACTGTAGTGACGCCTCTTACACTGTGATGCAGTGCCTTAGACCGCTGCGCCACTCGGGAGACACTGAAAGGTGAAAGTAATATGCTGTAAAAGGGTCGATTGGAATTCACTCCCCTCGAGTACTATCTCTCTTCAAGCCCTTGCAGCAGAGGAGGTCAGACCTGGTCTCAGCGGTGTCTTTCTGAAGGTCTCTTCCTGTTGGAGTTTCCTACCAGTTCGGCTGTTGTTCTCTTCAAGCTCAGTACTAGAACAGTGGTAGCTGGCTCAGTGCAGTCTAGGGGAACCTAAAGTTGTTATTCTATGGAGAGTTTCTGTATCCTCCCTTTGTCAACATCAGCTCAAAGGCGAAGGTAAGATGTTGTACAGGGGTTGAATAAAAAAACATATTTTCTCTCATCAGTGTAGCAAAATCTCCAAGCATTATCCCTGTTACAATCTCTCTTCAAGCCCTTGCAGCACAAAAGGAGGGTAAGAACTCAGCATTGTTTTGAAGGTCCTATCTACAATTGGAGTGTCACTTCACGTTCTGCAAAATTGTTCCCTGGAGAGCTGCTTTGAATTTCAGTCCTCATTCCCAGTTGGTTGCGCAGATCAAATGTGATATCAGGTGATTTTTGGTGTCCTCTTCTCCGTTCTTCTTTTTCGATGCTGTCTTTGGCTAATTCCATTGGAGGAGGGTTTGGTTTTGAACACTAAAGAATTTTAAGACCCAATTGTCCAGTTAAGTACCATAAAAGGGGATGTTGTTTTTGGTACTAACAGCTACTAATTCCAAATGACCAAAATCTCTCCCCACTCCAAGTTCCCACTCCTACCCTCCTGAATTTGCTTACATCGCTATAGAACCTGCAAAGAAAAAACCGAGAGTAACAAACAAGAGCTGTCAGTTACAGAATGGATAAATGGATTTTGTAAAAGATCTGATAGGTATGACATAAAATATGCGACATGACATTGTTTGATGACACGGGAATAAATGTATTTCATATCAGTATTTCTTATGGCATTTGCAACGGACACGGACTTAGGGGCGAGCCCGGTCCGACAGCCAGTCGTGCAGGAGGATCTGCTCCAGAACGGGCCGCTTCAGAGGGTCTTGCTTGAGGCACCAGCGGACCAGGTCTCTGCATTCTATGGAACAATAGGATTAGACAGAGTCACAAATGGTATCTTGTTACAGTAGAAAAAAGTATACAGAGAGAACACACTTGTTGCAAACTTCAGTTTAAACTCTATTAATCATGTATCCTACCCTAAACCATTTTTTGTATGCAAAATAGTTCAATTCTGTGTTTCTACTGTGTCGTCATCGCTTTGGATAGTGTGTAGATAAAGCACTGGTAATTGGACCCGTACCAAATTGCACCCTACTCCCTAAACACGCCTACTCTCCTCCCAGCTGCAACTATATACCTTTGGAGATCCCTCTCTTGAAGCGCAGGCGTCCTCGGATGATTTCGGCCTCCTTCCTGAAGGGCAGGTCACCGTTGACCAGGCCAAACAGAAGCACACCCAGGGACCAGATGGTGGCTTTGCGCCCCTGGTACTTTCCATCCAGAACCCACTCAGGGGGGGAGAACTCTGTAGTGCCTGAGACAGATGGGGGGAGAGATGGGGGGGGGGGGGGGGGTGTTACATTACTTTGCCCGAAGCCCACAACACCAATGCTATTCAGTCTTCATCTCTTCTCACCAGCAAAGTCCCTGAAGAGTTTCTCCCTCAGCAGATCCCCGCAGCCGAAGTCGATGAGCTTGACGTTCAGAGTGTCCGTCTGCACCAGCAGGTTCTCCACTTTGATGTCGCGGTGGATGACGCCGCGGTCTCGGCAGTGCCGTACCGCCAGAACCACCTGGAGCATGATGACCCTCGCCATGGCCTCGTTGAGCTTCCCACCCATCGTCTCACAGTAGTCGTACAGGTCCATGCAGGAGGTGGGACGCTCCAGGACCAGGATAAACTTCCTGGGCTGCTCGAACCAATCCACCAGCTCCAGCACGTGTTCACAGACAGGGGGCCTCGACACGATCTGCATCAGGGCGACCTCCAGGGGCAGCCTGTGCGTTGTTCCAGGCTAAACGGGGGAAGGTTGATTAACAACCGTTTCATGCATTGGCAGTGCACAGTGGGCCGTTATATCGGTCTGACTGTACATACAATTATTAGGTAGGCTAGCACTCCGATGTGACTGTTTTTGTGGTTTGTTGGGTAGGCCCGTACACATTTATCAGACTGTACTTACGATTGTGAGGTAGTACTCCGATACACCCTTAGGGATGTACTTAATGGCGACCTGAGTGACGGAGAAGGGAGAAACACGTTGTGAATAATCAACATAATTGTGGTAATGTCTTATGCTGTGGATGGACAGATCTAAAGTGGGAGGAAAGAGAGGGAGGGATGATTACTTCTCTCCCATCTTCCTTTCGTGTTCCCTCATAGACGGACCCACAGCCTCCTTTTCCCAGCAACTTGCCCACGTTATAGAGCGAGGTGAAACTGGCTGCAACACAAATGTCACAGTTAAGGACACGGCCCAGTCCCTCCCCTAACCACACACTGTTTATCAGGCTATTCAATGTCTAACAGGCTTCATTGAGGACAATAACCAGATCTAGAAGAGCACAAACAGAGCAATAAAACTAATCAGACAGGGGGCTTTATTGTACACTTGACTTACTGTAAGTCAGCCCTGTAGGCCTTTAGGTATTTGCATTTTACAACAATTGGCCACAGTTGAATTATCTCATTGAAACACTCTGTGGTGTCTGGTCACTCAAAACTAAGGCAAATTATAACCGATGTGTTTGACCTCTGCGTGGTGGGTTGCGCCGGACTATGGTCTTCTGTTTATCACAGACTTCTGAACCTTTAGAGTCGGTTCTCTCGCTGCTGGTGGATGCGTCTGTTGATGTGGAGGAGCTAAAGGAGCTGTATGACCCGGATGCCATGGTGACCTTGATCTTCTTAGCAGTCCTAAG
This sequence comes from Oncorhynchus kisutch, assembly GCF_002021735.2. Classification (NCBI taxonomy): domain Eukaryota; kingdom Metazoa; phylum Chordata; class Actinopteri; order Salmoniformes; family Salmonidae; genus Oncorhynchus; species Oncorhynchus kisutch. Next base: position 60,108,018 of record NC_034184.2, on the reverse strand, counting down.
GTCGTCTGAATCCAGATCTTGGAAAAAAGTCATCCTTTTCCTCTTTGATCCCATGTCGCATTGGGTTCCCTTGTCCTCCATCTTGGGGGTTGGTAGGCCCTTTTTCCTTGGCATCTTTGAAATTGCCCTGGTCTCCATAGGAGTGGGCCAGTCAGGGTCAGCCTCACTCTCAATCTGCAGTTTCTGGAGAGTGCTCTGTGTCAGTTTAGGACAAGGGAGCACCAAGGAAACCATTTTGGTTATGGCCTGCTGGCTGGACCGTTTTTTGGTTGGGCGTTCGCCCCTATCCACATTGAACCTGCACTTCCTCTTCATTCTCAGCCCCTTGTTCTGAAACAGTCAGACAGTCCTAACATTTTATTTTGGGATATTTGTGATAACCTTTATAAGAAAATAGAGTGATTTGCAAGTGCACCAATAAGCTACTTTGCCATTATAATAGATATATATATAAGCTCTGTCCAGAACAGAGACAAACCCAGAGCCACTAGGCCCCATAAAATTGTGTAGGTCTGAAAGGATTTGATTGCCTAAGCAATATGGTGAAAACAATTATATATAGTCTATTCTAGGGTAAAACAAACCAATTGAAAGAAAGTTCAAGCTCATACTTGAACTTTGATACTATTTTTCACATTTTGCAGTCGTTTTTGGGATATGCTGTTGACATCGAAGACACCATTTACACACTTTTTTCTCACCATAACCTATTCTGTTGAATTCAGTCCTGGGTTCAAATACTATTTGAAATCTTTCAAATACTTTACAAAGTAACACTGAACACCACTCTCTGAGCCATATGCACACACAAAAATATAATTCACACATGTTTAATACACACATGAAGTAGGACAGATGTAAACACCCACCTATTTATTATTATTACTATGACTGTTTGCTTTAGCCTTTACCTGGAGTGCCAAATTAGGCGGGGTTTGTCATTTTAGGACTGTTCCATTGGCCTGATTTCAAACAGTGTTTCAACCCAGGTCTGGTTGGATTATCGTTGAAGTCAATCAAATGTAGAACCTACCAGGAGTGTGAATATAGAACGTTGTTCCGGTGAGGTGGTGGACCCGTTTGATTGATTTGTCCATCAAAATATGTCAGACATGATGATGTCATCTGGCACAACTTTGTCACACAGTTGATGTCACAATAGCTCACTCTTAACAACAACGCGGCCAGTCCCGGCGACAGCAACCCCCACGCTTGTTGTAAAAGAAATACTCGTGAATATATAAATAAACATTTTATTCAGGTTTTTTTAAATGAAAAATAATCCTGTACATTTTCAACCAATTATTGAGCCCCTGGCGTCAACGTCATCAATTGTAACCTGACACTTAGGCCGGGGGTGGCTTTTGAAATACACTGCATCTGGGTTTACACGAACAGTCAATTTGAAGAGGCTAGAACACACAGACAGATCTCGGATTAAGGACAACTTCGTGTATATAAGGTTCTCACAGTGGAGTTGGCTAGCTAGCAGCTGGAAACGAGTCGACTTGAAGTGGTTAATGTTAAACCCTTAGCTAGCTAACTTAGCTCCGGGCCGTTAGCTCACGTAAACAGAATTCCAAAGGCACCATCAGGAAAGAGTGTTGTGTCAACGTATTTGGCCATAACGGATAGTAGTAGTGACTCTGTTGATGCTAGTTAACGTTAGCCCATATACAAAATAACTGAGTCTGGTACCTCGGATAGTAAAGAAAGGTAGCTAGTTAGCTAATCATTTCTCAACTAGAGTTTTGTTGTGGAGCTAGCGAGTTAATTTACGTTGCTTGTTGTGGACCTGGTTATTCATTTCAGAACTACTAACGGGTGCTTGTTGTGTCAGCTAACGACGTTATTTAGCCCTGGATACGTCGACTGTCCACTCTTTGCAGTTTAAACCACTAACGACATGGGTCTTATATTTGCCAAACTGTGGAGTTTCTTTTGCAATCAAGGTGAGTACTTATCTATCAGCTAACATTTTTAGCTTGCTAGTTAGCTGACGTTAGTTGGTTGGTTGGCTAGCTAACGTTTTTGGTTGCCAGCTGTTCTTCGTCCCGATGTGTAGTTAACGTTATTCCTTGACAATGGCTGCATGCACAACAACACATAGTAGTGGTCTAGTTAGTTGGCTAACTATTTATTTATTTATTTTAGCTCAATGTTAGGGAGTTACCGTCTGCAACATAATCTAATGGTGGTAGAGGTTCACAGAATCAGCCAGCTAAGGATACTGTTAGATGTAACGTTAACACTCAAATAGCCACATGTTTGAGAGGAATAATATGCAGTCTGTGGTCCAATTTCGGACTTGCTGTTTAGGCTACTGTTTCTGTTGACTTTGAGAAATGGACACAAGGGACGTGGAAGGATGTGGAAGTCGGTTTGGAGTTTTATAGGGCTAAATGGATAACAAAGACGTGTTGTAATGGCCCTTTCCTGTCTTTTCAATCCTGCAGAGAAAGAACATGTCAATATAATGGAATTGGGCAGAGCCTTAAAAAAAAAAAATAACTAGGCAAGTCTTTTAAAAATTAATGTTTATTTACAATGACGGCCTAGGAACAGTGGGTTAACTGCCTTGATTAGAAACAGAACGACAGATTTATACCGTGTCCGCTCGGGGATTCGATTTAGCAACCTTTCAGTTACTGGCCGAATGCTCTAACCTCTAGGTTACCTCCCGCCCCCTTAAACCTGGTCCCATATCTGTTTGTGCTCTTTTCAACTACATTTCTCATTGTCAAGCCAAACATGACAATGCGGGACAAGGAGTTGTCATGATGATAGCACAAACAGACTGGCACTCATGCTAGCCTGGTCCCAGATCTGTATACCAATGGAGGTCATCTATAGTAGAACAACTCTCATACTACTGTCCCGCAATGTTGGGCCATAAGGTAATCCTGTGGAATTGTGTATCCCATTGGCCTAATCCCTCAGTGAGACAGAAGAGGACCAGTGAATTGCTAATCCCAGCCTCCAGTGTTTTAGACTAGAGGACTTTAACAGGTCAAAAAAGTCATTCCGAAATGGATCCATGGCATTCCCACCTGACCCGATATGCATAAATAAATAAAAATAGACCCGTTCCGAATGGACTCGAAGACAGTCTAACCTCTTACGAAAAGACCTGTGGAAAAACAGACCAGTGCTCGTTTAGGTCCGAGAGTAGAAAGAGGGAGCGAGAGAACCCCAAGCTGGGCGCTGCCAGCGACATCAATAAACTAGCGAACTTGGCCAAATGATCCACAGTTACTTGCCCTTAAACTGAAAATATATAGATTTGTTGTTTCAATGTGTAGCATATTAAAAACTTTATAGCCTATTCAATTAGTTTCTACTATCTGAAAACAATTGTCCACCTCACAGTTCAGATGTATGAGATTTGAGTGCTAAATTCATCAGTATGATATATATATATAAAAAAGTTTAAAGGAAGGCATAGGTGTCCATTTATTTTTTTAAATAAGTATAAAGGAAGAGCTATAAGAAATATAAAGTGTCGCTGGTTCGCAGTTGTCCAACTGAATGTATCTTCCGCATTTAACCCAACCCCTTGGTTAAATGCTCGGGGATTCGATCCTGCAACCTTCCGGTTACTGGCCCAACGCTCTAACCACTTGGTTACCTGGTGCCCCATTAGCTAAGCATAATAGCTAGCCATACCAAACCTTCACAGAAGTTAATTTTGATATTACCCTAATAAAGTCATTGTTTACAGGGAAAATACAAACAGGTTATTATATTGCAGCATTAAATTGAGTTTTGCGTCTTGCCCTTTTTTAGTTTTTTTCCTTTTCATGGTTTGAGTGCGAGTAGCCCTAGGCCTTCTGATAATTATGTTATATTGCAGCAAATGTAACATTACTCTAAATTTGGCCAAAGAAAATGGCTGACAAACCGTATTTAAATAACTGATTTAAACCTTGAACAGGCCTATATTGCAGTAATTACCAATAAATGTGAGTGCCTACTGTAGGTCTACCCAACAAATGACAGCAATAGGCAAATGTTCTTTTATAACAGGCCTACTTATAACCTAAATACAGAGCACAAAAGACAGAATTTAATTTGGGCAACAAAATGATACAATGTTTTTGCATATTTCAAGAACTGGTTTATGTTATTTAATAGGCTAATAATAATATACAAAAATAATAAAACAAATGATAATGGGAACCAAAACAAATAGGATAGAAAACTGCATCAAACCTGAATAGTGAGTTCCATTTGGACAACGTTCTTCTCATCTTTCTCCACTACAATATTAAACTTGTCCCTGAGGACATTGCTCCTTTCTCGCTCTCTCTCAGCAGCAGGCGGACGTGAGGCGAGCAGCCGAAATCACTTTCAGCTGGACAGAAGCTGTATGTTTTTGAGTTGCAGTTGGCTGACAACGATAAAGCTTGTGCGGTTCTTGTCTGTCTCACGCACATTAAATTGAAGAGGACTGGTCCAGATGACAAATCAATTTTAATTGCACAGATCCGTGGCAATTTTATATCAGATCCGAGAGACAAGTCAGAATTTACAATTTCGGGGGCTTAGAACTCTACCAGTTTCACTCACATCAACAGAGTTAATGGTAGTGAGATACTACTAGGATGGATGCTTGTGGAATGTGCATTCTGGACCACTTCCATCTTTGTGTTTGTCATATTGAAAATGTTTGAATGGAAAATATAGAGTTCACACCAGTCCATGGATATGGAAATGTTGGATAGTGTTCTTTGCATGTAATAAAGTCTCAACTCTCTCTGCGAGCTTTTTTTGGCCGGGCCAACCCACATCCACAACAAGGTAGCTATCCTCTCAGGAAGCAATAGCTGTGGAACATTTGACGACATCATCTGTTGTGTGCCAAAGCCTGTCAAAGTCATCAGCCTTCTGATAGTACTACCTTCCTCCTTGTCACCCATGGGCTTCAAAGGTGAAGTCCCCTATGGGGGATATTCTAACACAGACGTGCCAACTTTGATTCAGGCTTTGGTCTGCCAGCCACCTCTGTATGACAGTGAAGTGTTAAAGGCCCTAAAGCAACACAGAAGCTAAAGACCCTGTATGGTGATTTTGGGGGGGTGGGCTACTTGCACTTGTGTTAGGCCAGCTAAAGCTAGGAGCTAAGGTAAGAGAGAATTTGCTTGAAGAGGTAGGCTAATTAGCTTTGAAAATGGCGTGAAGTTTCCCGTAGGTACAGATCTAGGATCAGCTTCCCCTCCCTTAATCTTAGTGTGGCAAGAAGGTAGTGTATCTTGGGAAGGGAAACTGTAACCTGTGCACACTTTCTTTGTTGCAGAACACAAGGTGATTATTGTCGGGTTGGACAATGCTGGAAAGACCACCATACTGTACCAATTGTGAGTACTTAAAAAAACTTTTTAACCTTTATTTAACTAGGCAAGTCGGTTAAGAACTTATTTACAATGACGGCCAGACGCTGGACCAATTGTGCTCCGCCCTATGGGACTCAAAATTACATCTAAATGTGATACAGCCTGGATTAGAACCAGGGACACTTCTTACCCTGCGATGCAGTGCCTTAGACTGCTGCACCACTCGGGACTACTACAATTTCCTCCCCCTTGTCTACTTTCTCCATGTATCTTCAACTAAAACTCAATAGTTTTTCTATGTTTAGGGAAAATTCCTGTCCATCCTACTAATGACTGTTGCTCTCTGAGGTAGATGACTGCAACGTTTTTGTAACTTCCTCCTCAGTCTGATGAATGAGGTGGTCCATACCTCACCCACCATTGGGAGTAATGTGGAGGAGATAGTGGTGAAGAACACCCACTTCCTCATGTGGGACATCGGGGGACAGGAGTCTCTCCGCTCCTCCTGGAACACCTATTACTCCAACACAGAGGTAAGTTACACCCACCACCCCAACATACTCTACTCACCCAGTGGCCAGTGCTGTACGTTTTAGTGGTAGCAGACAGACGGTGCATAAAGGTCCAGTGGTGTGTGTTGTAAATAGTGGGGCTCCTAATCCCTAATAGATGCTGTCAGAGAGGGGAACAAAAGTATTACCCAGCTGCCGTGTTTGTTCAGAGCACAGACGGACCAAAGGGGCGTCCCCGGGTTCAAAGGTCACGCTGACAGAGGCCTGTCTGAAAGGCACGTTTTGCCTCAGCAGCTTGTGGTAAGAGTGAGGGGAAGAGGAGGATGAGGAATGTGGCTCTTCATTGGAGCTCTGTTTTAAAACCCCCCCAGTAGGACTCTTCAAACCGTATCACACACTCTTGCCAATTCTGGAACCTGACATCTGCTAGGCTCTGTCCACATGCTCACTTCAGCACAAACACTGCATCCACATCTGCTATGCTCTCTGAACGATACACAATGAGTCATTAGCATGCTAGCCGCAAGCCCAATTGTGAGGGTCTCCGCTCGGAAATATCCACCCACCATGTTTCACTGTACCTGTTCTAAATGGCATCTGAAAAGATGAAGTGTCCTATTGAATCTATTGGCTTCTATGGAAGTCATGAGTTTGTTTCACCAGCCATCTGTGCTCTGTCTCTGTAACTTGTCTGTTGCTGTACTTGTCTTCCCAGTCGCACGTGGCCAATCATTCCAAATCCCTCTCGCTCACTCAATGAGTCCGAGCATAGTGTCTTGCTGGTGACAAACCTATTGGCCGTGTCCAAAATCTGTCTTGCCTAGTACTTATTTAAACTGCGTACTTTGTAATAATGTTACTGTAGTGAACAAAATATAAACACAACATACAACAATTGCAAAGATTTTACTGAGTTCATAACGAAGTCAGCAAATCAAAATAAATTAGGTCCTAATCTGTGGATTTCACGTGAATGGGAATAGAGATGCATCTGTTGGTCACAGATACCTTAATTTTTTTAGGGCTGTGGCTCAGAAAACCAGTCCGTATCTGGCCACCATTTACCTCATGCAGTGTGACACATCTCCTTCGCATAGAGTTGATCAGGTTGTTGATTGTGGAATGTTGTCCCAGTCATCTTAAATGGATGTGGGAAGTTGCTGGAACTGGAACACGCTGTCATACATGTCGACCCAGAGCATCCCAAACATGCTCAATGTGTGACATGTCTGAGTTTACAGGCCATGGCAGAACTAGGATATTTTCAGCTTCCAGGAATTGTGTACAGATCCTTGTGACATGAGGCCGTGCATTATCATGCTGAAACATGGTGATTGAGGCAGATGAATGGCACGACAATGGGCCTCAGGATCTCGTCACGCTTATCACTCTGCATCGATAAAATGCAATTGTGTTTGTTGTCCGTAGCTTATGCCGGCCCATAACATAACCCAATTTTTTTGGGGTCATTTTTATTAGGCTCCCCATTAGCTAACGCTATAACGCTAGCTAATCTTTCTGTGTTCCAAGACCAATTAATGAGACATTAAACAATTACAAATCAAGACTTCAAACATTTAAGAAGTAGACAATACAGACAATTTAAAATACCTGACAGGAAACACTTAACATTCAGCTGATGCCTTCTATTTCCTGTCCAGTCATATGGTCTATCGCATTAATGTACTTGTGTAGTTGTGTGTGACAACTGCACATTTTAGAAAGGCCTTTTATTGTCCCCAGCACAACAGGCACATGTGTTATGATAATGCTGTTTAATCAGCTTCTTGATATGCAAAATCTTTGGGCTCAAAGACACTGCATCTCTTTGCAAGAGGCGTTACCAAATTCCCTGGTTCGAATCCAGGCTGTATCACATCCGGCCGTGATTGGTAGTTTCATAGGGTGGCACAATTGGCCCAGCATCTGGGTTTGGCTTGGGTAGGCAGTCATTGTACATTTTTGTTCTTAACTGCCTTGCCAAGTTAAATTTAAAAAATCTGGCAGGTGGATTATCTTGGCAAAGGAGAAATGCTCATCATCAGGGATGTAAACCAATTTGTGCTCAATTTCTGGGATCTTTTATTTCAGCTCATGAAACCTGGGACCAATGTTTGACCTTTATATTTTTGTTCAGTGTACATACTATTTAGAACGTACTGTTTAGTGAAAAAGTATGCAGTAAGCAACAAATAAACATAAATACTCATCTATACTGAGAAGGCGTGATCTAATGCACAATCGCGCAAGAATAGAGTACCCCTATTATCAGCTGTTGTCAAACACGGGTGGGTGTGAAAAGACTATTCTCTTCCTCAAGGGTGCAACGAAGTCTCCTAGAGGAAAAGCTGAAATGAGTATGACACCTGGCAATTTTAAAGCATACATTTTTTCTGAATATCACATACTATCTATTTTCGCACACCTCAAAACGCCTACTATTTAGTACGCAAGTACGTGTTTTCGGAAATGTCTAATTTCCTCTTGCAGGATTTATAAAGTGATTTCAGTTTGCATTTTCTCTCCTGTAATTCCCAGTTTATCATCTTGGTGGTGGACAGCACAGACCGAGAGAGGCTGGTGATCTCTAAAGAGGAGCTCTATAAGATGTTGGCTCATGAGGTTCGTATATTAACCCCCCCAGTACTCTGACCTTCATTCACACACATGCTGGCACAGAAAACTGGTGGGAAACCATACAGAACTAGTCTTATTTTTTTTTGCTAGCCTAAAATAAACAAGGAGCTGGTCTCCAAGTCCACATGAATGATTCCTAGTTCCCTCCGTCACATTGTTCAAGGGAAGTTTCCGTTGTACTTGGTTGCGTCCCAAATGGTGCCCTTTTCCTTATATAGTGCCATAAGGCTCTAGTCAAAATGAATGCACTAAAAAGGGAATGGAGTGCCAGTTGGGACACATGTTGTAGTGGAAGTTGCATTGTTCTCTTTGCCCCTTCTTTCTTCCCAGGACCTAAGAAAGGCAGCTTTGTTGATATTTGCCAACAAGCAGGATATGAAGGACTGCATGTCGGCGGCAGAAATCTCCAAATACCTCACCCTCAGCTCCATCAAAGACCACCCCTGGCACATCCAGTCATGCTGCGCGCTCACAGGAGAAGGGTGAGAGAGGCCTTGGCATCACGTGGACACACACACAACCTTAACACTGTCCCGTTCCTTTCTATAGTCTATGTGATACGCCTCTTAACATTACTTCTTCTGAAACTTCAAAAGGGATCTGCAACTTAGACTGTTTGTCTTTTTTTCTTTTCAGCTTATGCCAGGGCCTGGAGTGGATGACCTCGAGGGCGGGACTAAGATAGCCCCTTCTCCTTTGTTGGATGTTGAACTGACTGACTACCGTTCTCACCTATCTGGTGGTATCTCAGACTCTCCCTATTGGCTTCTTAAAAACAAAAGAAATGGTTCAATTTTGAGCTTAAGGCTGCACGGGAAGCAAGTGTTGCGTCTCTCCCTGCTACATCAACTTGACCTCACCTGGGTTGTGTTCATTCGGCACCAAACAGAAGAAAACAAACCAAAAAAGGGAGGGACTTCCACAACTTGTCCAATTAGAAATGCTCCTTTCCATTGTCCTTTGCAAAATGTTTTTGCTACGGTGTGCTGTAATGAATACCACACTATTATAAGGTCCTTGTTAACTGGACCCTCTTACTAAACCACATGGACTTTTTGCTACCTGGATGTGATCAAGCTGATGGTAAAACTGCAGTGGAACCACAGCCAGAAAGAACACTTCTCCTCTAAGACTGGAATACTAAGTGTCCACTTGAAGCGATGGACACACCATCACCACTACATATCATGATTATAAATCATAATGCCATATTAGGACCTGGATTAACATTTAGGTCTCTTGAATGTTCTGTGCGGAAGTGTTTCATCAATCATGTATTCATTTGTCTGTCTATTTTGATGCCTACTATACAGAGGCCTACACCAAACAGTGTTAACCTGACTACCATAAGTGAGTAGGTAAACTTACTTAGGTTGGAGAAAGGAAGGGGTTTATCATGGTGAATGGACACCGGGTAGTATCAGTAACACAATGGTATTCTATGTTGGTTACAGGAGTGGAAGTCTGTTACATGTGTTTTGGTTTAGGCCTATGTGTGCAGGATGGCATGTTCAAGATGTTTTTAACAACTTTTTGATGTGTTTTTTATTTTATTTCATTTGTCGTCGGGGCTTATTATACATGGTCAGAGGGCTCTGTTCAAAAGTAGTGCACTATATAGGGTGCCGTTTGGGATGCACACTGGGTACAAGCCTCATGGTGCTTGTTTCTTTGACTGTGGGAGCCACTGTATTATTGGGAATAGTCTTATTGTATTTGACTTCTCAAGCAAATGTCGCTGGGATCTGTTTTTCTTAGCACTCATTCACACCGGAAACAGATGGGGTGCTAACTAGTGCTGAGCGATCAACCAAAATGTTGTTTTTTTTAAACCGCTAATTGACCAACGTTGGTTCAATTATTTGAATTCCATGTAATTTTTCCCTGTGAGCTCAATGCACACATTTCAGTTTCTCCACAGATAAATCAGATCAAGCCCGATCTGTGCGACGTATTTTCCAACAGGCCAATATTCATAGTTTAGTGCAGAAAACGTGATAATTAACTACAATGACCATTATGCATAATCCTACTTTTCAGTTTTTTTCCCCGTTACTCCTGCTATGTTAGGTTAGTGTGGGGCAGACACTTAGAGAGCAGTTGCTTCGTGAGGTATCTCTACCTGAAAATACATTCATCTAAGTGATTGATAGTATGCCTTATTTCCATTGAAGAACTACTAAAATAGTGTTTGTCAGACAGCATAGGCAGCAGCTCTATAGAGATGAGGAGATTTGGAATTAGTCATCAAATAAAACAAATGTAATATACAGAATGAAATATTTTAAAGTAATAAATTAAGTGATATGCAGTAAATTGGCAGTCACTACTAATAATGGGAATTTTAATCATTGTTTTCTGTTAACATTTAACCCACAGTGCATTTAATGTTAAAATTGTATCAACTGAAAACTGATTATTGAAAAATAATAATCAAACCGAAACCATACAGACCTCATGCAGTAATCGCTCGGCACCAACCAACCACTACCGTGGTAATATCAGTGTTCAAAGCTCAAGTTTCATAACAGTATTGTACACATGTCAATGCAGCATTTTGATTAGATTATTTTAGCATTTTGCGTATATACATCTCAAGTATGTGTTGAGATGTCGAACTGAGCAGGTCAGTAATTGCAGCTACATTTGTTAGTGTATCACCTTATTCTGACAGAAATTACTCCTTAGACTGACACTCAGGCTACTTTAACTCTATTTGCTATCACGCCACCTCCTTGTTTTAGCTTGACAAGGACATCAATGGAGTTTGCAAAAGCACTAATGGATCTGGGACCAAGCAAGCGTTAGATATATGGTAGTCTTTGTGCATTTTTGACTGCAGTGTGTCGGAACATGCCTTCCAGTCCCCATCAGCTTATGTTGCGTACCCTCAAAACACCTAGCCTGATCCCAGATTTGTTTGGGTTTTAGCCAACTTCTCTAGTTAGAGAAATTGGCTGAAGCACACAGGTCTGGGATCAGGCTACTGACAGGCCTCAAAAGGACTTCGGGTTAGGGCTTCTCCTGTGTCAAATGTGCCACATGTCAGACAGACTCGCATGTGAATGAATGGGATGTTGATGCTCTTCTTATGTCTGAATGTCTGTCTGTTTGCCCTGACAATATTGTATCCCTTGTTCCCGCTGTATCAAGATTCTCAGAGTCTAGAATCAGCCCCATTCCACAATCTTACTCATTGTGGATGGAACCACTAAATTGATCCTAAATTGGCACTCCTACTCTGAGAAGCATGCTACATATGGCCTCTCACCACCAGGATTTGTTACGACATTGGCCTGATGGGTGAGTTCTTTTTAAATAGCTAACAGATCTATGCACGTGTCACTTTGCAGGTGTGTGTGGTGAAGTCGAGGAAACAACTTCAGTCTTTTTCATTGGGACTAGATTCAGAGTAGCTCAGGGTCCGGTTTCCCCAAAGTACCTTAAGGCTACGTTCATCATTAGGACCTTCGTAGGAGCATCGTTAAATCTCTAAGCTGTTTCCCAAAACCACCGTTTTAATAAAGCTGCTCTTAAACACTTATTTAACGACATCAGGCCACTTGTAGAACAGCTACGTATGTCGTTAGATGCTTTTTCTTGCCCTTCTGCGTGACTTTAAAAGATAAATACAGTATAGGCTACAGACCTAATATACTGTATTTGAATATATAGCTAATTGTAGACTAGCCTTCCGTCTAGTATTTGCCAAAACTTGATTTAGTGCGTTTTTATAGGGTAAACATTAGAATAAGCCGCCTCAATATTTGTAGCCATAGACAATAAATAACATCTCTCTAGGAGCTGATCCCTCGTCAGTAATTCTAATGTTAAGATTGGAAAGGCAGAACCCTGCTCTGAGAAGGGCAGTATCAACACAGGCCTCAATGCACTTATTGAACGTACTCAGTGTGGTGGTTTGTGAATAGCATGTTATAGCTTTGACTGTTGTAGGGAAGATTAAAACGGTCATAAGCCTAAGTTTCAGTGGGAAACTGGGCCCTGGTCCATCGTGCGGCAAGTTACAAAGAGCAGTGGCGTCCACCCTGGTCCGGGAGAGTATCTGAGTCCACTGGTTTTAATTGACACACAGTTAGCATTATGTGAAACCGATGGACCCAGGATGTGTCCCGAAGGGCTCCATATTCCCTATATAGTGTACTACTATCAGTAGAGTGCCATTTGGAATTGGGACACATACCCAGTCTCTTCAGAATCATAGTGCATTCCATTGGTACCTAGTGCTTTATACTCTGTCAGACACTTAAATCAGGATGATAATGACATGTATGATCTGGGTTGCACATTTCAGTTTTATTTTTAAATAAAATATTGTATTTTGAAATGTGAATTTGGTTTGTTCACTGACTAGGCCCAGAAGGCTGCGATTTGCTTTTTAATGTTTCAGGCATCCACAGCTGGCTGCCAGCAGTCTCATACTGTTTGTACCCTCTCATGGGTGAAGACCTGATGAACATATGAGGACATCTGCAGAGACCCTTCTCAGAACAGAGAACCTAGCAGCTGTCATGACTAAGGCTGCGTTTACACAGGCAGCCCAATTCTGATATTTCTTTCACTAATTGGTATTTTGAAACACTAATTAGTGGGGAAAAAGATCAGCATTGGGCTGCCTGTGTATGCTATCATCTGGTGTGTTGCACCGCCATAATAAAGTAAGCATAGCACTGACTGTTATTAAAAACAATGTTTTCTCAATGTTATTAGATACAATATATAAACTCCGCAACAACAAAAAGGTCCTGAAAAAGGAACGGTCTTTCAAAGATAATTCGTAAAAATCCAAATTACTTCACAGATCTTCATTGTAAAGGATTTCCCATGATTGTTCAATGAACCATAAACAATTAATGAACATGCACCTGTGGAACGGTTAAGACACTAACCGCTTACAGACGGTAGGCAATTAAGGTCACAGTTGTGAAAACCTAGGACACTTAAGAGGCCTTTCTACTGACTCTGGAAAAGCACCAAAAGAAAGATGCCCAGGGTCCCTGTTCATCTGCGTGAACGTGCCTTAGGTATGCTGCAAGGAGACATGAGGACTGCAGATGTGGCCAGGTCAATAAATTGCAATGTCCGTACTGTGAGATGCTTAAGACAGCGCTACAGAGCGACAGGACGGACAGCTGATCGCAGTGGCAGACCACATGTAACAACACCTGCACAGGATCGGTACATCTGAATATCACACCTGCGGGACAGGTACAGGATGGCAACAACTGCCCGAGTTACACCAGGAACGCAGAATGCCTCCATCAGTGCTCAGACTTTCCGTAATAGGCTGAGAGAGGCTGCACTGAGGACTTGTAGGCCTGTTGTAAGGCAGGTCCTCACCAGAAATCACGGGCAACAACGTCGCCTATGGGTACAAACCCACCGTTGCTGGACCAGACAGGACCGGTCTGGGGCGGTGTGTCACAGCATCATTGGACTGAGCTTGTTGTCATTGCAGGCAATCTCAACGCTGTGCGTTACAGGGAAGACATCCTCCTCCCTCATGTGGTACCCTTCCTGCAGGCTCATCCTGACATGACCCTCCAGCATGGCAATGCAATCAGCCATACTGTTCGTTCTGTGCGTGATTTCCTGCAAGACAGGAATGTCAGTGTTCTGCCATGGCCAGCGAAGAGCCCGGATCTCAATAACATTTAGCACGTCTGGGACCTGTTGGATCATAAGGTGAGGGCTAGGGCCATTCCCCCCAGAAATGTTTGGGAACTTGCAGGTGCCTTGGTGGAAGAGTGGGGTAACATCTCACAACAAGAACTGGCAAATCTGGTGCAGTCCATGAGGAGATGCACTGCAGTACTTAACGCAGCTGGTAGCCACACCAGATACTGACTGTTACTTTTGATTTTGATCCCCCCCCCCCCCTTGTTCAGGGACACATTCAATTTCTGTTAGTCACATGTCTGTGGAACTTGTTCAGTTTATTTCTCAGTTGAATCTTATGTTCATACAAATATTTACACATGTTAAGTTTGAAAATAAACGCAGTTGACAGTGAGGGGATGTTTCTTTTTTTGTTGCTGAGTTTAGGTGAAAAATATACTCTAGCTTGCAATATAACACTGAGGACGTATTGCAATGAGTGTTGGCCAGCGTACTAACACAAGGTAATTTCACGTTAAACCATCAATAAGTGCTAAAAATAACCCGCACAGCTGATTACAACCATCATTGGCCACAATTTACTGCTCCTTAAAACCCTTTCCTGAAATCAAATGACCTAGTAGCCACAAGGATGGAATGTTCATGTTTTTCACAATTAATTAACTTAATGCAGAAAATCCAGTGTTTATGTCAAACGGTTTTGTTATATTTTAGCCTTCTGTGATGTATACAAAATGTAATATTGGGATGCAAACTATATTTGACATGGTACAGGTGACGGTAACCATGTATGTGAGGCGTATACTTTTGTTTTAAAGTAGATTTGTTTAAGACTACCAAGAAACACTCTGTGACCCTGATTTAGCCCACTGCACATGCGCAGATACCGTGTGTGACTGTGATAGTGAAGTCTTGCATCTTGCTCAGCTCAATATCTCTTGTGCTGTTCTTGGAAATGTCATTTCACCGAGTCTACCTTTAAAACAGATGTTGAGGTTATCTTTTAGACCTGATTGCTGCCAACTTTGTTCAAATATACCCTCTGGTGGGTATTACCTCTGGTGGGTTTTAGTAGACTAAGGGAGATGTCATCCCGTAGAATTGAAAAAAGCATTTCCTTGTTTACCACGTCAAATCTACTGTGGCAATTTACCCGAGAGTTTGTATCAATGGAAAACTACAGTTGGTGAAGCCTATTCTTATTTTTTTATGTAGTCCATTAATTACAACTTGTCTTTAAAAAGTGCAAGTTGGCATTCATTGAGATGACTCATGTACTGGAGGCAGTTTTGCAGGTCATCAGTAGTTAACACAGCCACAAAGTCACAATTATGGCTAAACACCGCCTATTTCTTAAAATGTGATTTTAAACCCAACCTTAACCACGCTGCTATCCTTATGCCTCTCCTGAAAGGAAGACCAAAAATATAATTTTTGTAGGCTGTGGAATCTGACTTTGTGACTATTTTAACTAGTGACGACCAGAGGGCTATCCTATGAAGAAGGTTTGAGAAGTTAGAGAGGTAACTTTGGTCAACTGAGTTCAACACCTTTTAGCCAGGTCAATTTCTATGGTAACAAATCTTCACAACTAACCTGCTCGGCTAACTCCATTTACCCTGGGTTAAATGACTGAGCCACGAGTTGAGGACCAATGAAATCTTGCAAAGATTGCGTAATCATCCCCTTAATTTGAGGAAGACAACTGATTAAATATGTTATTCATCAAATGTTTTTTTGTGTGTAGTACACATTTTAATGACATAATGCATTTTAAACTACACACACAGTAAAACTTATGACTTAAAATAATTGTATTATCGATAGGAGTGAGAAACATATGCTTGGGGTTGTGCATTGATAAGCACACCAAAAATTCAGCATTAAAAATACATCAAATAAGCTTTTTAGGAAGTGCCGTCTTTATTTCACACTATAGCCTGTGAAGATAACTTTTCTTTCATTTTGATTTCGGCAACCATTTAAAATGTAGCACTGACTCGCCCATGTATTGGTATTTCAGCATTGGGTCAATGAAGAGTTTGCGTTCGACTAGTCATGTGCGACATGCACGCGCAGTTTCAAGCCTGCTAGATTTAGTGGCAGGCGGATGAGCAATATTCACCATTGTAGTATGGATGAAGACTGACTTGGAATGTGAAGCTAACAGAAGCCGGTGCTTTTACACAGGCAGCCTAATTTAGATATTTTTTCACTAATTTATCTTTTGAGCAATCAGATCAGCTCTGAAAAAGATCTGATGTGATTGGTCAAAAGGCCAATTAGTGGGGAAAATATCAGAATTGGTTGCCTGTGTAAACACTATTATTTTGCAATTTAAATTAAGGTGAAACGGTTTAATGAAAAATAGGCTTACTACTAATTACAGTATTAAAAAAATACATTTATGCACGATGGCGCACGCGCGAAGCCGGTTTGGGTTCTGTGTTATGGTTTCTATACTCCGGATAGGTTGATATTTCATTGGAGTAGAGAACATAGACGCAGCTGTCTTGTATCATAATCACTTGACTTGGTAACAACTGACCTGTTCATAGTGTTTCAAGAAATCCAGCTTTGTAATTGAGAGAATGGCTTTGCTGTGTTAACCATAGGTCCCCACTGCCGGGGGATTTACGAGAATGGGGAGCATCTCAAATGGCCCCCTATTCCCTAAACAGTGCACTACTTTTAACCAGGGCCCACAGGAGTGCACTACATAGGGAGCCATTTGGGGAAAGGGGGGATACCTAATCAGTTGTCCAACTGAAATGTATCTTCCACATTTAACCCTGAATCAGAGAGGTGCAGGGGACTGCCTTAATCAACATCCATGTCTTCAGCACCTGGTGAACAGTGGGTTAACTGCCTTGCTCAGGGGCAGAACAACAGAATTTTACCTTGTCAGCTCATGGATTCGATACAGCAACCTTCTAACCACTAAGCTACCTGCCACATCCATGAAGTAGAGGCGTGACACTAGAGGCCTTTGACTGACACCTGACATACTGCTAGAGCCTTAAGCTATTTCATTTCACACATGAAGAAAAAACCTGTTCTATGTCATCTGCTCGAAACCGCTACTTGATATGGCGTCCAAAATATTAGCCCTTTTTCCTCCTCTGTAACCAGGCTAACTAAATAAATGCTATTATTCACACATCCTTTTCCAATGGATATCCTTGGATTTCTGTTGCAAGAGGAGCTCTGATTCAGTCAGCTCATATCCTGTCCGGTATTTGCATCGTACAAATAGACAAAAGGCTCATATCAGCTTATTAACGAGGTTCGTTGGGTTAGGTTGTGTAACCATGTCTGTGTCCCAAATGACACCCTTTCCCCTATTTAGAGCATTACATTTCCATAGGGCTCTGGTCAAAACAAAGGTAGTGCACTATATAGGGAATAGGGTGCAATATGGGATGCAGATCATGTTTCCTCTGTGGCCTAGGCTTTCCAAGTATCGCCACGTCTCGGGTGACATAAGACTGGTTAGAAATGAATGGATCTTCTCTTCCATTTCACAGAGAAGAATGGATATTCTCTTCCATTTTCTATGTGACCACCTCTGCATCTGATGATATTTCTACAAGGGCCATTAGAAGTCCAAGTAGTCTGTCTAACTGTCTGTAGCATGTTTACACAGACAGCTCAATTCTGATCTTTTGCCAATAATTGTTATTTTACCAAATCAGATTAGATCTTTTGCCAGTAATTGGTTAAAATATCAGAATTGATCTGTGTAAACGTAGCCCAAAGGCCGGCAGATGGGGATATTGAGTCGTTTCCTCTTACCGAAGGGCATGTATGCAACTGGCTATACACTCGTATCCCCCGTGGACCGGTTCATACATAAAACATTCTCCATTCAGGCTGCAAACGTGTCAATTTCCTTCAGGTGCTACACATAGGATTATCTAGTGGAAATCACTTTGTCATTTCCCGGCTTGTTAAAGTTCGACTCTGTTCGCTCAGTTTCAGTTTTTGTGAGAAAACAAGCACTGAATAGTGTAGGGAATCACTGTATGATCTAAATTGCTGTGAAATATGTTTTTACAGCTGTTTGAAGCTGGTGGACCAAAACCATAAGTAAAAGGCTCAAGCGCGAGTTGATGTGAAAAGATCTGATGTGATTGGTCAAAAGACCAATTAGTGGAAATGATATCAGAGTTTGACTGCCTGTCTAAAAGCTGCCATAGATTCTCTATCATGTGTCTGATAAGTTGCCACTTGGTGCATTTTAGATTTGGTGCTTTAGCCTTTGAAACTATATATTGTCCACCAGGTAGCGACATTGTATCATCAGTCAGTCTATGGGCTAGAGGTAGGATGTTCTTATTCCTCGTCCTGCTTCTCATCCTGAATCTCCTCCTCATCATCATGTGGGTACAAAATGGATGACATACCAAGCTTCCAACTATTTAGCCAGTCAGCTAAATAATGACCTTGAGGGCTAAAACAATTGTTCCCTGATGAGACTTTCATACACACATCATGTATATCAGGGTTCCCCAACTGGCTGCCCACTTGTCTAATTTGGGTGGTTTTATATGTGCTTTTTATTTAGTTTTTGGACAATAAAGACTGTAAAAACACCAGCAAATCAGCTCCAAGTGATTTTAATTTTGGAAATCTGTTCCAAAGTATTTCCACGCATACGATTGATATGTGATTGTATATATTTTCAATACCAAAAAATATCATAAGCAAATGTTTTAGTCAAATATTATATCTGTTTGGGATCTTTGCGTTCAATTAGCATGTCCCAGGCCCCCTGACCACCCTCTCAAGAAAATAATTGTCCCACGGTTGAATCTAGTTGATGATCCCAGATGGGTATTGTTAGTTTGTGCATTACTGTGCACTTTTGTCCCTATTAACAGGGTACATTTAGTTTTATGGACCTTGCTATCTACCATCTTGCATTGAGAGCCTGAGTCTAAGTGAGTACGGTTTTGTCCCAAATAGCACCCTATTTCCTATATAGTTCCATTTGGGATGCACACTCTGAGTGAGGAAGACAGCATCTTGCAGAGGGAAATGATTTCTCTGATCAATGGGGGGCCACTTAGAGCATTTACAGGATTACAGAACCTGGGGCCGGGGAGGGGGGGGGGGGCAGGCTTTTAACAGTCAGCCTGGTGAGCCAGGCTTTTAACAGTCAGTCTGGTGAGCCAGGCTTTTAACGGTCAGCCTCATGAGCCAGGCTATTAACGTTCAACCTGGTGAGCCAGGCTATTAACGGTCAACCTGGTGAGCCAGGCTATTAACGGTCAGCCTGGTGGGCAGCTTAACTGGCAGCTTAACTGGGCCTCACCTCTTGTGTTAAGTAGCACCATTACCGGATGGTGATTGTCTGTCTGTGATGCTGGGCATGGGGGCTTGGGTGGGGCGGCCAATATTTCACAATGAGATTCAGACAGTCTCTGGTGTTTCCACAGGGACCATTTATTGCTGATGCTGGTTCATGCAGTGCTATAAGTACATGCAGTGCTATAAGTACATGCAGTGCTAATCTGTGAGACATGAGTAGGAGTAAAGTGTCTCTCCATGCAGTATCTATGCATTACCCAGTGGTTGTGATTCCTTCAGACAGCTGATAATCTGCTATAGTTGTCAGTTCACTGTCACTTACTGCGTTGCCGTGTTCAACTAACTGCAGGCTTTCCAATGACTTACACATTGACACAGACCGTACAATTTTCCAAATTTTCCAATCTGTTTGGGAAACAATCAGCCGCAACCTGTTCAAGGTGCATTGCTGCGTCCCCTTTGAACATCAGAGGGAGGAAGAGTTTGATTCCATTCAGACGATTCCGATTTTGTCAAGCACACTGCTTTTCTACTGCAGGCAGAAATGGCTTTCTTTGGTTCATTAGATGCCATTAATCATGTTTCTGTCGCCTGCTTTCTGCAAGGGTGTCCAAAAACGTGTTGAAAGAAAGCGAAAAATTGTTTCAAGTCTGTAGATGAAAAAAGTCTGGAACCTCAAGATATAAATTCAAACACTGGTACAACAGAGACTTATGACATATTATGGGCTATTAGACTTGCCAGTCATTGCTTCCATTGATGCATTGAATGCATTGTGTCAAAGCAGAGATTGATCGCTCAGCCTCATTTTGGACTAAACTCAGTAAAGCTAGTAGTTAGGATTTCACTTGTTTTGTTGGGGGATAAAATACCGGAAGCATATAGCTAGAACATTAAACAGTCCTCATTAAATATTAACCTCACTGATTTATTATGAATCTGCCACAATTATTCTGGCCTTCCTCCATGCTCATGTAGCATAGCCTGAGTGCCAGTCAGTGCTATCATGCCAGTTCCTTGTCACTTATTAACTAGCATTAATGCACGCCTATTATAATTCAGAATAGCGTAAGTCTTATGATCACATTATACAGACAGGTTGTAACGTTATTGTCTATCGACACCGCTGGCAAATGTTACAGCACTGGCATTTAGCCTGCTAACTTAAATCGCTCGAACTCTCTCGCCCAACTAGGAGAGGTAGGCTACTGAAGTTGAAGCAGCGAATTCTGCGTGTGAATAATGTGAAAATGATGTGTTTTTATTACAAAAGGTAGGCTAACGCACACAAATTATAAAGAGGACCGTTTCCAAATTATCTTTGGGAGAACTTTTTTTTATTTTTAAATGTCATCCCAAAGTCGCCTGTCTGAACGCCCGCTCCCGCCCGCAGACCGTGCTGCAATGATCTCTGTCAGGACCCGTAGGTCCTGCTGGCATCCCGAGGGAATGCAGCCCTCTAGTGCACAGTCAGTACACAGCACTACGCTCATCATGTCTTAGCAGGATTATGAATGATACAAAGTTCCATGTTGAATTGATGGGTAGACCTACTGTAGCTACAGGACAGCATCTTAAGCCTAAAGCTACAGTTTGGGATCTGGGAATAATGTTCATTTCAATTATTGAACCATTGATTCTATTCTTGGGTAATATAATGTATAAATGTACACCAAGGTAATTCTTAGCCATGCCTCATTTTAGGAGTATCAGATGGTGACGGGTCTCAGAGGGGTCAGGCAGCCAGGGAAGGCCAGGCTGTGACAGAGCTGAGGTGAAGTTTTGAGGTTAAAACACTTTATTCTAGTCTGACAAACCTCCAAAAGTTGATTTCCAAACTGTATCATGGGTTGATAGAGGCTTTTCCCGATGACACAAAACATGTCAAACAAAAATGTGAGAAAGATCTGGAAGAAGCTATTGATCATGATGAATGGATGCAGATGTGTTTGAATGCCCAGTCATGTTCATATCACCTCAGACATAAACGACTGCAGTTGAAGACCATCCATAGAACATACTATATGACGGTGAAACTGAATTACATACACTCAGAAATGTCATTCCTCTGCTGGAGGTGTAAAACACAAAAGGGGACATACCTGCATATGTTATGGTCTTGTGAAGGCTGGCTGAATTCTGGCATTGAGTATGTACTTTTATCTCAGCAAGTCTACAGATTATCCCTGTTTTTTTTTGCTTAGAAATGTTGACACTGGAGACTCTGCTGTCCTGTGAGTTGTCACTCTGGCCTTGGCATAACACACCAGAAACCATTAATGAAGGTTTCACTAAGATCCTAAAGCTGAGATTTGGTGTGTTTGGGTTGGGGCGCTACAGGGCGGTGGACCCCTAGGGACAGGATGGGGCAACCCAGCTATATTGTGTGCAAGTAAAAATATCTCTACAGTACTATTAGGCCTGTGAGATTAATTATACAGAGAATTAGCTGTTTGTGTGTTAAAGTATATTTGAGGTGTATGTGGGTGGGTGGGGGGGGGGGTTCAAACCTTTCCCTTGGGACTAAAAAAAATTCAAGGTGGGAACTAGGAAGAAAATTGTGTTGGGAGAGAGATGAGTTACTGACTAGACTGGTAGGGATCCGGTGTGCTGGCTGGTCCGTCTGGCTGAATTTTGATATAGAGGACGTCTTAATAAAGACAATCAAAAGTCTTTGTATTTTTTCAAGAGTTGTTCATTTGTTAGGCTTTTGGTTAAAGGTGCAACACAATATCTATTATTGAATTACCTTTGATCTAGTTCAGTCTTATTAATCACTTAAACATATTTAATAATGATCTCTTACCTAGCTTGATGACCGTGGGCATTTTTGCTTACTTTTTGTTCTAAATTAGAGATGGCATGTTGGATTGTGTAACAATGTAGAAAATCTGCTTTAGATGCCCCCAACAAATTCTGGGGGAGAACACTCAGACCCCCTGCCAGGTTATGTGCCCCCCCACTTCTAAAACCAAAGTGGCGCCCCATCACACGGCTGCAGGTTCTGACAACAACAAAGTGTTTAGAGCCAGAGTGAAGCCGACTCGGAGGGTAACAGACACACCCCATCACACTTTGGTGAAGTCATGGGGGACGGGGCAATTGCTGGAGCCCATTGCGCCTGCATGGCAGAATAAGTCTTACATTAGGATAGCAGCATCAAAAATTAGCTTCAGTGTTAGTAGTTGTATACTGCTACAACTACTTGTAATGTTCCTAAGGTTTTAACAAGAAAAACATTGTCATAACCGACCAGCTTGCTTGTGCTATCCAAGTTCACAATACCTGGTGCTGCCATCAAGTAGATTTGTTTACACAATTACCATGATTACATTACATGATTACCATGATTACTGTCATTAAGCACTGAAGTAAATGTACTCAAATATACAGTCGTGGCCGAAAGTTTTGAGAATGACACAAATATACATTTTCACAAAGTCTGCTGCCTCAGTTTGTATGATGGCAATTTGCATATACTCCAGAATGTTATGAAGAGTGATCAGATTAATTGCAATTAATTGCAAAGTCCCTCTTTGCCATGCAAATGAACTGAATCCCCAAACAAACATTTCCACTGCATTTCAGCCCTGCCACAAAAGGACCAGCTGACATCATGTCAGTGATTCTCTCGTTAATATATGTGTGGGTGTTGACGAGGACAAGGCTGGAGATCGCTCTGTCATGCTGATTGAGTTCGAATAACAGACTGGAAGCTTCAAAAGGAGGGTGGTGCTTGGAATCATTGTTCTTCCTCTGTCAACCATTGTTACCGGCAAGGAAACAAGTACCGTCATCATTGCTTTGCACAAAAAAGGCTTCACAGGCAAGGATATTGCTGCCAGTAAGATTGCACCTAAATCAACCATTTATCGGATCATCAAAAACTTCAAGGAGAGCGGTTCAATTGTTGTGAAGAAGGCTTCAGGGCACCCAAGAAAGTCAAGCAAGCGCCAGGACAGATGGAAATGCTCGTGATTCAGGTTACTTACTGTGATTTTATCACATGGACTCCACAAGATTGCCTGATCTTCTGTGTCACCAGAGATAAAGTTTTAATCCAATGCTCCATCAACATCCTCGGTGACATCTGGGCAAGGCACATATTCCCCAGACTGACACACCACGATGTACAGGTAAGTGCGACACAGGTATACTTTTACAACATACAAACTGTATGCTGTATAGAACTACACTGAACAAAAATATAAACACAACATGTATAGTATTGGTCCCATGTTTTATGAGCTGAAATAAAAGATCCCAGAAATGTTCCATACGGACAAAAAGCTTATTTCTCTCAAATTTTTTGCACAAATTTGTTTTCATCCCTGTTAGTGAGCATTTCTCCTTTGCCAAGATAATCCATCCACCTGACAGGTGTGGCATATCAAGAGTACTACTGATTAAGCAGCATGATAATTACCTTATAATTACCATTACTTTGTGCTGGGAACAATAAAAGGCCACTCTAAAATGTGCAGTTTTGTCACACAACACAATGCCACCGATGTCTTATGTTTTGAGGGAGCGTGTAATTGGCATGCCGACCTGCAGGAATGTCCACCAGAGTTGTTGCCAGATCATTTACTGTTAATTTCTTTCCCATAAGCCACCTCAAACATCGTTTTAGAGAATTTGGCAGTATGTCCAACTGGCCTCACAACAACAGACCACGTGTATGAGGTCGTGTGGGCGAGCGGTTTGCTGATGTCAACGTTGTGAACAGAGTGGTGGCAGTGAGGTTATGGTACGGGCAGGCATAAGCTACGGACAACAAACACAATTGCATTTTATTAACGGCAATTTGAACACACAAAAATACTGTGACGAGAACCTGAGGCCCATTTTTTTGAAGGGTTTTTGTGATCATATCTGTATTCCCAGTCATGTGAAATCCATAGATCAGGACCCAATTTATTCATTTCAATTGACTGGTTTTCTCATATTGTAACGGCCGTCATCGGTGGAAGAAGGTGAGGACCAAAGCGCAGCGTGGTATGTGTTCATGATGATATTTATTTAAACTCAGAACACTAAACAAAATAACAAAGAGAAAGAAACTAAACCGAAACAGTTCTGTAAGGTGACAAAACACACTAGACAGAAAATAACCACCCACAAAACACAATGGAAAACAGGCTACCTAAATATGGTTCTCAATCAGGGACAACGATTGACAGCTGCCTCTGATTGAGAACCATACCAGGCCAAACACAGAAATAGAAAATCAAAGACCAACTAACATAGACCACCCACCCAACTCACGCCCTGACCATACTAAAACAAAAGACAAAACAAAGGAACTAAGGTCAGAACGTGACCCATATGAACTGCAACTCAGTAAAAATCAATGAAATTGTTGCATATTGCATTCATATTTTTCCTCAGTATATTTCATTTGAATGATACTAACCGATGTCATAACTTGGAAAAGAACGTGCAAAATGTGTATGTACATCAAATATGCAGATGAACAAAGTCATGTCTGCACGTTTGTGTTCATAACTTTGTATTTTATTAGGGGGTTGATCACAACCCCAGTGGTGATGGCAATGCAGGCAGCAGGGCAGGCAGCAGCAGCAGTAGGGCAGACAGCAGCAGCAGTAGGGCAGACAGCAATAGTGTTAGTGCAGTGAAGTGCAGTTAAACCTCTAAAACAAGCATGATTTTGCCAGTTCTAATATTGTTGCAGTACACTCCTATCTGTGTGCACCAGTAAGATTATAACATTTGACCGTGACAATCCCTATTGTTCTCGTTGTTATTATCAACCAAACTGCCTGACATGTTGACTGGAGCGGCACAGACATGGACAATTTTGTCGATTGTTGCCTCTTCTTTGTCTTCGCTCTCATCCTTCAGTTTCTTAACCAGGCGCAGGTTAAGTGGCCCATCCAGGATGGGGAACCGCGTCTTCAGCACGCCTATCAGACTCTCTATTGCAAAACATTGGAGCAACACACTCCGTGGTCTTACATACTGGTGTTACGTCTTTTGTTTTTCTTGTTGAATAGAAGCAGAAGAAGATGACCTGTTATCTATTGGAGTTCAATACTATGCACAAAATTTACAATTCTGAAGCATCATTTAGGCTCTCAACATAAATGAATTCTCATCTATGTGAATCCTCACATTCGACTTCACACTTGAGTGCTCTACTTCTTCCCCCACAAACTGCTTCCGACTCCAGACTCAAGGCAGGGGTTTTGAGGTGTGCTCCAATAAGGGCAAAATCATCCTTAAATGTGAAGCCCCTGTCTGACAAAATCTGAAAGGAAGGACATTAGAACACAGCACAGATCAACGAGCATGCACTGTAGGTTACATTCTTTCAACCATTCATACAATACATGTTATTGTCTATAGTAGCCATCTCAGGTCACGGATGGCCTTCGTACACTAGCACTATAGCAACTAGAAATATTAAGAAACTCTACTACATGCCTGATCTCCAGAGTGGTGCTACGAGTGGGATCTAAAGCCCGACTGTCTTACAATGTGGAACCTCTGATGCTCTTCCTCCCCGACCTTTTGACAAGTGGCTGAAGCTGCCAGACGGGTGGCAGGCGATTAAATACTTCACTGTGACAATGTTCACAAATAGACACAGCGTAACTAGCTGCTACAAATATGGGGGTAGTGGAATATCAATGTGTATTTCAATGCATGTGTTGTTCTATAAACTGCGTTGCCTTGTTAAACCACCAGTGTGTTATGATATGCAGTTAACATACCAACATCAGCATTTGTATCATTTGTATCATGAGCATTTGGATCATTTACCGGGAATTCAGTCCTTTTGGATGCTCAATCCTGATGTCGAAGCAGCCAATTGTACCTGTCAGTCTGGGGAATTTAGTTTGAGCTTCTGTTGACGAGGATCTGATGCACTCCCGGTCTGGCCAGTGATTTTTTTTAAAGTCCTATTGACATACATCAGATCGATCCATCGGGAGATAACATTTTGTATATTGGGTTTACTCAAATGTAATACTTGATTTAATAGGGCTGTGGAGGGGGTTTTGCCTCAATTTGACTAGGGTGACAAACAGCTGGTCTTCTGTTGATCATTTGCAGTGGACTTTAGAAAGACATGCAAATCGACAAACACTGACCGGTCATTAGTTTGCAATGATTGTCCTTGTTTTTGACACTGCTCGCTGTAAATCTTATCACATCACCACTCTCTTCTGGCCACGTCCCTCAAGGTAAGGATTTCCTCTTCTAGTTTTGCACGCAGCTGTGGTCAATGGAACCTCTTCGTGTTTTGCACGCTCAGCTGTGGTCAATGGAACCTCTTCTAGTTTTGCACGCAGCTGTGGTCAATGGAACCTCTTCTAGTTTTGCACGCTCAGCTGTGGTCAATGGAACCTCTTCGTGTTTTGCACGCTCAACTGTGGTCAATGGAACCTCTTCGTGTTGTGGAACTTGTTCCCGAGTCGGGGAACCGGCTTTCCTGGGGATTTCTTTCTCCCCCTCTGCTTCTCCAGGGACCCCCCTCTTGGGCGTGCTTTCAAGAGGGTGTTCGCATTTTCTTTTGTTTCGCTATTCGTTGTATTTTTTGTTTTCGAAAATGGCCCCCCTTACAAAAATAGTGAGTAACACAATAACAGCACTTACAGTTGACCGGGCAGCTCTAGCAGGGCAGAAATTTGATGAACTGACTGGTTAGAAAGGTGGCATCCTATTACGGTGCCATGTTGAAAGTCACTGAGCTCTTCAGTAAGACCATCCTACCTGTCAGCAATGGTGTGGCCAAAATAGCCGAATCCACCAATTTGAAGGGGTGTCCACATACTTTTATATATATATAGTGTAAGATGAGCTGGGCTAGATCTGGCATCATATATATCATATACATATATGTGTACGTGTGTGCTGCTGGGATCCCAGATCGTGCCCCGCTCCTCTCGCCAAATAGCTTGTAGCCACCGGTTCCTCCTGTCTGGCTCAGTTTCAACGTTTGGAAAAATATCAAATCTTAATTCTTTGCTTTGTTTGCTGTGCAGAACACAGAAATTTAAGCATTTTCTATGTAAAGTATGCGAGTCATAGGTTAGTAAAAGTCAGTTTGAATGGGGGTTTGAATGGGGGTGAAGCTATTAATTATACTTTGGATGGTGCATCAATAGACCCAGTCACTACAATGATACAGGCGTCCTTCCTAACTCAGTTGCCAGAGAGGAAGGAAACCGCTCAGGGATTTCACCATGAGGCCATTGGTGACTTTAAAACAGTTACAGAGTTTAATGGCTGTGAGAGGAGAAAACTGAGGATGGATCAACAACATTGTAGTTACTCCACAATACTAACCTAAATGACAGAGTGAAAAGAAGGAAAACTGCACAGAATAAAAATATTCTAAAACATTCATCTTGTTGGCAGTAAGGCACTAAAGTAAAAGCTTTTTAAAAAGGTCCAAAGAAATTTACTTCATGTCCTGAATATAAAGCTTTATGTTTTGGGCAAATCCAAAACAACACATCACTTAGTACCTCTCTTCATATTTTCAAGCATGGTGGTGGCTGCATCATGTTATGGGTGTGCTTGTTATCGGCAAGGACTAGGGAGGTTCTTAGGATAAAATCAAATTTAATAGAGCCCCACGGGCCTCCCGCTGTGTTAAGAAGCAGTGCGGCTTGGTTGGGTTGTGTATCGGAGGACGCATGACTAGATAGTAGCTACTAAACAATTGGATACCACGAATTTGCGGAGAAAAAGGGGTAAAATGTTTGTTTTTTTAAATAAATAAATAGAGCCCCACAGTGAAGGTGTCATAATATCCATAAAACCTTGCAGTCAAACAGGGAAATGGTTCCAATCGTTTTTCCACCATTCATTTTTACAATAGGGATTTTTAGAAACACTTAGAATAAGGGCTGTGTTTTGTGTAGGCTTACCCTGGAGTGATGTTTTGATAAATCTCTCGTGGACAAGGTGACTTTATCAATATATTTGGCTCTATTAACTCTCAGATCTGAAAATGCAAATTTACATCAAAGTAGACACCGTGCAAGCCTACAAATCCCTGCATGCTCCTGCACATCATCTCTAGCTGACACCTTTGCTAACAGGTATTGTGTCAATTTAAAACTTGAACAAGATAGTTCACAGAATTGTACATTTTGCCAATTTATTCATCACTGAAATGACCTAACATTAGATTGGTAATCCAGTGATTCTTAATTTTGCCTCGATTCAGCAATCTCGTCCAGATCATCATCATGGCATTTGTAGTTCTTTATGATGCTAATTAGCGTGATTTCTTTTTGGTGGGGGGGTAAATACAGGTGAATATATTGATAAAGTCTGGTTTCCAATAGACACTTGGAGACAAATTCACCTTTCAGCAGGACACCACCCTCTGCAACTGAATCCTGGACTCCATGACAGGCTGACTATAGGCTGTAAGGATTGGCAACAACTCCTCCTCCACACGGATTCTAAACACAGGGCCCCCCCTGGGGTGTGTCCTCAGTCCTCTGCTGTACTCCCTGTTCGCCCACGACTGTGTGGCTTTGAACAACACCAACTCCATCCTAACGTTTGCTGACAACACCACGGTAGCAAGCCTGATATTCAACAACGACGAGTGAGCCTATAGGAAGGAGGTAAGGGAACTGGCATTGTAGTGTCATGACAACAACATCTCCCTTAATGTCAGCAAAACAAAAGAGTTGATTGTTGATTTCAGGTGAGAACATGGCCCGATCCACATCAAGGGGACTGCAGTAGAGTCACGTGTTTTAAGTTCCTCAGCATCCACATCACTGAGAACCTGTTATGGACCAACAATACCACCACTTTTGTCAAGAGGGTGCAACATTGTCTATACTTCCCAAAGCAGGTGAAGAAATTCAACAAGCCTCCCCGAGTCCTCTCCAAATACTACTGCTGCACCATCAAGCGTGTCTTGACTGGTTGCATCACGCCGTGGTAAGGGAATTGTGCCATCCACGACCGCAAGGCCCTCCAGCGGGGTGGTGAAGACGGCCCAGTACGTCACTTGGACGGTGCTCCCACCTATCCAGGACATCTACTCAAAACGGTGCTTGAGGATGGCACGCAGCATCATCAAGGCCGGTATCGGAGCACTTGAACTGGACTAAACACCTGCTCTGATTCTCTGCACCTTAGCACACATGCACTCACTCAGCACACACCCACACACACACACACACATCACAACTGCTGCTACCAGACTCTTATTATACTGCTAAATGTATACACCTGCCCCCCATCCCCCTATATATTAGACTGTAAATTGTGCCTTCCTATACAATATTATTATAAAAAATATATATTCTATTCTACTGAGCCATTTACTTTATGCTCATATTCTTGTCTTTTATTATTTCTTATTGTCGGGAAGGAACCTGCAAGTAAGCATGGATGCTGTATACCAGTGGTCACCAACCGGTCGATTGCGGTCGACTGATCGATCTCCAAGGCATTCCTAGTCAATCGGCAAACATTTTTTGTAAAAAACCCAACGATAAAGACTTGTGTTCCTATTTTTTTATTTTATTTGTGTCCTGCTGTTGGCGGTGATGCCTGTATCTGATGGTCAGTCAGCAGAGGGAGAGAGCAGCAGACCGAGGGTCCGCCTCTCAACATCCCTCCACTCTACCTTTCCTCCACTGACACTGACCAAAAATGGCGTCTCCCAGCTGATGGGAAAACTTCAGTCGCACCACATTATTTCTGCCTCATGCACAAATTCATGTTGTTACTCCTATGAACGGAGAAAGTGAAATATGACTCGATATTAAAAAAAACAAGCCGCTAATAATAACAATGCAAGCCGACAGATACACTTTCTTACTCATTCATTGGGGAAAGGGGGGTACCTAGTCAGTTGTACAACTGAATGCCTTCAACTGAAATGTGTCTTCTGCATTTAACTGCTGCTGTTGTAGAGCAGAGTGGAAATAAGGAAAAACACATTTTATGGCTTATAAAAGTATTGACAGTGCTGAGAAAGAACTTAAACAAACTCACTCTTAAAAACAGCAGCTCTTTGCTGTATTCGTTGACAGTCTCTCTATAATCAAATCAAATTTGATTTGTCACATGCGCTGAATACAACAGGTGTAGACCTTACAGTGAAATACTTCATTACAAGCCCTTATTAACCAACAATGCAGTTTTAAGAGAAATAAATAAAATGAACAAATAAATAGAGCCGCAGTAAAATAACAATAGCGAGGCTATATAAAGGGGGTACTGATACAGAGTCAATGTGCGGTGGCACCGGTTAGTTGAGGTAATATGTACATGCAGGTAGAGCTATTAAAGTGACTATGCATAGATAATAACAGAGAGTAGCAGCAGCGTAAAAGGGGGGGGGGGCAATGCAAATAGTCTGGGTAGCCATTTGATTAGATGTTCAGGAGTCTTATGGCTTGGGAGTAGAAGCTGTATAGAAGCCTCTTGGACCTAAACATGGCATTCCGGTCAAACTCTTGCTATGCGGTACTAGGGTGGCTGGAGTATTTGACAATTTGTAGGGCCTTCCTCTGACACCGCCTGGTATAGAGGCTCGGGATGGCAGAAAGCTTGGCCCCGGTGATGTACTGGGCCGTACGCACTACCCTCTGTAGTACCTTGCGGTCGGAGGCCAAGCAGTTGCCATACCAGGCAGTGATGCAACCCGTCAGGATGCTCTCAATGGTGCAGCTGTAAAACCTTTTGAGGATCTGAGGACCCATGCCAAATATTTTCAGTCTCCTGATGGGGAATAGGTTTTGTCGTGCCCTCTTCACTACTGTCAAAGAACTTGAAGTTCTCAACCTGCTCCACTACAGCTCCGTCGATGAGAATGGGGGTGTGCTCGGTCCTCCTTTTCGGTGTGCTTGGTTCTCCTTTTCCTGTAGTCCACAATCTCCTTTGTATTGATCACGTTGAGGGAGAGGTTGTTGTCCTTACACCACACGGTCAGGTCTCTGACCTTCTCCCTATAGGCTGTCTCGTCGTTGTCGGTGATCAGGCCTACCACTGTTGTGTCATTGGCAAACTTAATGATGGTGTTGGAGTTGTGCCTGGCCATGCAGTCATGGCTGTGAACAGGGAGTACAGGAGGGGACTGAGCATGCACCCCTGAGGGGCCCCCTTGTTGAGGATCAACGTGGCAGATGTGTTGTTACCTACCCTTACCACCTGGGAGCGGTCCGTCAGGAAGTCCAGGATCCAGTTGCAGAGGGAGGTGTTAAGTCCCAGGGTCCTTAGCTTAGTGGTGCGCCTATGGTGTTGAACGCTGAGCTGTAGTCAATTAAAAGCATTCTGACATAGGTGTTCCTATTGTCCAGGTGTGAAAGGGCAGTGTGGAGTGCAATAGAGATTGCATCATCTGTGGATCTGTTAGGGCGGTATGCAAATTGGAGTGGGTCTGGGAATTCTGGGATAATGGTGTTGATCTGATCCATGACCAGCCTTTCAAAGCACTTCATGGCTACAGACGTGAGTGCTACGCGTCGGTAGTCATTTAGGCTACCTTTAGGTTACCTTAATGTTCTTGGGCACAGGGACTATGGTGGTCTGCTTAAAAAATGTTGGTATTACAGACTTAGACAGGGAGAGGTTAAAAATGTCAGTGAAGACACTTGCCAGTTGGTCAGCGCATGTCGGAGTATACGTCCTGGTAATCCGCCTTGTGAATGTTGGCCTGTTAAAAGGTCTTACTCACATCGGCTGTGGATAGTGTGATCGCACAGTCGTCCAGAACAGCTGATGCTCTCATGCATGTTTCAGTGGAGATTTATCATGGAAGTAGAGAAGTACTCACTTTTGTATGACGCTAAAAAAGACGTGGTCTGGAGAGAGTTTGCAAAGACCATGTGCATTTCAGCTAAAGTATAACAACCCAATGTTCATTCTCTGGTATAAAATGAACTAGCTAGCTGAATGTGAATGGCATGTGTGCTGTTTGATTTTTTTTATATACAGAAATCCTCCGAAGCCAACAGTCACATGAGAAAATTAGGTGGAAAATTACTAGTATTTAACATTTTTGAAAGTTTTTTTTTTGTTCATTGTTGAAGTAATGGTGGAATTGTACAATAGTTGTAAAGTGTTGAATGAATACACAAAACAAATTAAGATGTTGTCAAAGTTTAACTTACTGTCCCATGTTGATGAATCAGGAAGGCTTTTTTAAACTACGCACACGCACACGCACACGCACACGCACACACTCACACATAGTGCATCTAAGCAGGCCTAGCTACAACCATTCTGTTCTGGAAGTCAATTCTGTCTGTCACAGATGTGAAATACTTTGTAAACTTTTCTCTGACAGAAACCGCCTCCTGACCTGCTCTGTTGGCCTGGATGGCTATGCTTCTCATGCCTTGCCTCATCCCTGCCCCACTCTGCTGTAGCCACATCTCCACATCACAAGGCTTTGTGAGGAAGTTATGGAGGATACACATTGCAACCACTAGCGTATCAACCTTGCATGGCAGTAGGTTGATTCTCTTGTAGAGGATCCTCCATCTGGCTGCAAGGATCCCTAATGCCTTCTCCTCTGTCGTTCTAGCTCGACAGAGACAAAAGTTGAAGATTTCTTTCTCGTAGCTGATGTTGTGCCCTGCATATGACCTTATCAGGTCAGGTTGTAGTGGGAAGGCAGTGTCCCCCACAATTGTGTTTGGTATATTTCCCAAATCTTCACCCCCAGGCGGAAAGGCATCTTGGGGCACTTGCAGGGTTTTTGACACCATTGCCCTTCCAAGTGGGGAGTTGGCATAGACTCCGCTGTCGCTGTTTCTCCCCAAATCCCCCACCTGAATAGCTGTGAAGTGGTATTTGGCATCCACAAGGGCGAGTTGCACCACAAAGAAGGTTAATTTATAATAAAAAAAAATGTCTCCCTGAATTTGGAGGTTTGGTGATCATAATGTTTTCCATCATCCGATCCCAAACAATTGGGAAAGTCCCATTTTTCATGAACCTCTCTATGCTAGGGTGTTTTCACGTCCGGAGGAAAAGCGGGCCCAAAGTAAACTGCCTGCTACTCAGGCCCAGAAGCTAGGGAATACATATTATTAGTAGATCTGGATAGAAAACACTCTGAAGTTTCTAAAAACTGTTTGAATAATGTCTATGAGTATAACAGAATTTATTTGGCAGGCGAAACCCCGAGGACAAACCAACCAGGAATTTGTTGTTGTTGAAGTGACAGTGTTTTCAATGATTTTCTATGTGGATCTAGATTTCTAAGGCACTTGGTTGCAGTTCCTATTGCTTCCACTAGATGTCAACAGTCTGTAGAAATTGGTTGATGTTTTTCCTTTGAGTAATGAAGAAGTAGCTATTTCCTATCTGCGTGGATAGCCACGGGTACTGTTGTGGTTGGGGAGCTCGACCTGAAGCTCGCTCCACTTTCATTTTATCCGCTATTGAATGCAGTTTATCCCGTCTTAATTTTTATCTATTATTTACTTTACAAAATAAAGTTGGATTAGGAAAGTTGTTTGAAATGTTTGGACAAAGTTCACAGGTAACTTATTAGATAATGTGTAGTCATGTCAGGCGAGTTGGAACCGGTGTTTTTCTGAATAAAATGTGCCAAATAAATGGACATTTTGGAGATATAACAACGGAATTCATCAAACAAAAGGACCATTTGTGATGTTTATGGGACATATTGGAGTGCCAACAGAAGAAGCTCTTCAAAAGGTAAGGCATGAATTATATTTTTATTTCTGAGTTCTGTGTCGTGCCTGGCGGGTTAAAATATGATTGTCATGTGTTTGTTTGATGGGGTGCTGTCCTCAGATAATAGCATGGTTTTCTTTCGCCGTAAAGCCTTTTTGAAATCTGACATGGTGGCTGGATTAACAAGAAGTAAAGCTTTAATATGCTGTATTGCACTTGTGATTGTATGAAAGTTAAATATTTCAAATAATTTAATTTTAATTTGACGCTCTACCATTTCACCGGATGATGTCAAATCGATCCTGTTAACGGGAATTGATTCCTAAGAAGTTTATAACAAGCAAAATAGATGTAAATTCTTCGTGGGTAGCTAACAGTAGTACCTAGCCAGTTACCCCTATTGACTTATTATGGGCTTGTTATATACGGTATGTAGGCAGGTAAACATGCCAAAATGAACACAGCATGTATTTATTAACGTATCAGGATAAAATATTGTAGTCAGGCAACATAGGAGATGTGAATAGGCAGCATTTAATTCCGAAGTCGGAGAGTATTTTCTCTTGTCTAACCGCAAATTTCACATACATTTTTTCTTAGTTGCGTCATATTTCTTTGCATACTTTCTGTTGAAGCTTGCATCGATGCATGCTTCAAAGTATGTGCAAACGGAGTACATATTCGAGAAGTGCCCTCTGTGCTCCATTTCGCATACTTCGATTTAGACTTATTCTCCGACCCTCCAGTGCTCCAATTTTGCGTGCTTGGAGCACGATAGCATGCATTTTGAGAAACACCCATTATGTGTGAGGATATAAGGAAGTGGGCTGAGAGCAATTCAATTACTGACCAAACGACACTGTGGATGACTACAGCTGAACAAAATGTACATCTGATGAGGCAGAGGCCTGTTAGATAAGAATGCACATAGATTGACTGCAAAAGGTACACTTATAAAACACACGAAAACATCCAGTACTGCATGTCATTACCTCACAGAACATCACTTCAGAGATGAAGTGGAAGTGGGTGTCTGTATCAAATGTCTTGATGAGTCTCTCAACTAAAAATCATCATTTATTCAGACAAGAAAATGACCTCAATGTCTTCCTCAGTGATGAGGGCATCAACTCCGAGGTGGAGAGCAAGAGTTCTGGAAAATAGCATGTAATAAAAAAATTTTTTTTTGCTAAATTCTGCATCAACTACAGTGTAAGGTGACTCCAATAACATACCGGTCGTATGTCATCTTTGTCAACGCATATTCTGCCAGAGACAGGCATGGTATCGATGAAGATGCCACAATGCTGACTCATCAAGTTCTCAGTGAACCTCGAATATGTAATACATAAGCAACAATACCTACTACATTGCCTTGAAATAAATATTGATCACCCATATTTCTCAGTCTGAAAATCTTCCCACTCCAAAAGGTAGGCTATAAAATAGCTCAAGAGAAAGTGCAAGTCTCCAACTCTGCTCGTTTCAAACTACATCTAACATATTTGCTGATATAGCCCAGGAATACCGATATATTCTCACATGGCCCATTATATTAGGCTATGGTAATTTAACCTATTTCTTAGGTTATTTTTTATATTGCTTATACGGTACAAAATTGCTGGGACCATGGCTGGCAAGTGAGCTTCGTCAAATACACCTAAAATAACATTGCAGGGTTGCCGTTGGGTTTGAGACCAACTCTGTGGAAAAAATTAATACTGCACAGACCTCTACCTGGAGCACACAGGATGAGTATTTAAATAACATGACAAATTATTGAGCAGACAAAGACTGCAAAGTTGTCCGAATCTGTCGGATCCTGGTGCCATTGTGGGAACACGGTGGTCCATTCACTCATATCTCAGACATTCCCGAAGGCATTGATGCAATAAGACAGAATTTTGTTATTCAAAATATCACAGGCACAATTTCCCATGTTTTGGAACTGTAGTATGAAGAGGGTTGAGGTACCTTGGCGGGAGCCCTTTGAGTCGTACATTCTGGTCTGCTTGGATGCCACATCGAATACCTGTCAAATATATTAACCCATCAGAGTCTAATCCCTGTCTAAGCCAGGGGGGTGGTCTACTAAACTATATGGAATTGTTTTAAGAAGGTCATACCAAGGATCATTTAGCTATTTTCAAGAGAGGTTTCATTACTGCCACTTTAGTGAGTTTGATACACATCCGGTGGATAGAGAGTCGTTTATTATGTTCAACATAGTAGGGCCAAGCACAGGAAGCAGCTCTTTCAGTAGTTTAGTTGGAATAGGGTCCAGTATGCAGCTTGAAGGTTTAGAGGCCATGGCTAGATGTTCTTTACCATTCGGCCATCAGATTTGCTACCAATGCTCCTCATAGGACACATAATTTCACTCCATAATCCTCTGTAAACTGGTCATCTCTGTATACCTGTCGCAAGACCCACTGGTTGATGCTTATTAATAAAACCCTCTTAGGCCTCACTCCCCCCTATCTGAGATATCTATTGCAGCCCTCATCCTCCACATACAACACCCGTTCTACCAGTCACATTCTGTTAAAGGTCCCCAAAGCACACACATCCTTGGGTCACTCGTCTTTTCAGTTCGCTGCAGCTAGCGACAGGAACAAACTGCAACAAACAACCAAACTGGACAGTTTTATCTCAATCTCTTCATTCAAAGACTCAATCATGGACACTCTTAATGACAGTTGTGGCTGCTTTGCGTGATGTATTGTTGTCTCTACATTCTTGCCCTTTGTGCTGTTGTCTGTGCCCAATAATGTCGGTACCATGTTTTGTGCCGCTACCATGTTATGCTGCTGCCATGTTGTGTTGCTACCATGCTGTGTTGTCATGTATTGCTGCCTTGCTATGTTGTTGTCTTAGGTCTCTCTTCATGTAGTGTTGCGTTGTCTCTCTTGTAGTGATGTGTGTTTTGTCCTATATTTTTATTTAATTTTTAATCCCAGCCCCCCGTCTCTGCAGGAGGCCTTTTGCCTTTTCGTCAGCAGTCATTGTAAATAAGAATTTGTTCTTAACTGACTTGCCTAGTTAAATAAAGTTTAAATAATGTAACGGTTTTCTTTAGGTGAAGTAGAGGAGGACCAAAATGCAGCGTGGTTGTTATTCATTGTACTTTAATAAAGAAACTGTACACAAATAAACTAACAAAACAACAAACATGCGAAAACCTAAAACAGTCCTATCTGGTGCAAACACAGAGACAGGAACAATCACCCACAAACACACAGTGAAACCCAGGCTACGTAAGTATGATTCTCAATCAGAGACAACTACTGATACCTGCCTCTGATTGAGAACCATACTAGGCCGAAACATAGAAATACCCCAAAACATAGGAAAACAAACCTAGACTGCCCACCCAACTCACGCCCTGACCATACTAAATAAATACAAAACAAAGGAAATAAAAGGTCAGAACGTGACAAATGAACTAAAAATAACTGGCTAGCATGATAATAAACGACCGGGAAAAGCGTCCTCCATTCACTATTTAAGTGCATAGATGACATGTATTGTTCCCGCTGCCCCTGTTTTAATAAGGTTTGTATCACAACTAAAGTGGCCAAATAACTTGTGTGGAGCCTAACTGGCATATATAAGCAGCGCCTGAGTTTCAAGTTTGGGGAAGTTCATTTTCACCATAAAAACTAGTGACTAGTGTTACATTTATTAAAGTGGCCAGTGATTTCAAGGCAATGTATTCAGCAGCACGAGTACGACAGTCAATTTGTTGATAGAAGTTCGACAGCCTTTTTCTCAAATTTGCCCCACCCCCTCCGTTCTTCTTCCCGGAGAGATATTTATTCCTGTCTGCACGATGAACTGAGAACGCAGCTGGCAGGACGGACTTAGACAGTATATCCAGAGAAAGCCATGTTTCTGAGAAACAGAGTATGTTACAATCCCTGATGTGTCTCTGGAAAGAAACCTTCACCCTGAGCCCGTCAACTTTATTATCCAGAGACTGAACATTTGCGAGTAATATACTCGGAAGTTGCGGGTGGTGTGCGCACCTCCTAAGTCGGACTAGAAGAACACTCCGACTACCTCTCCTCCGTTTTGGGTCGGCCTCTAGAATCAGTTCAGTTGCCTAGGGGGGTGCGAACAAAGGATCCGCTTAGGGAAAGTCATAGTCCTGGTCGTAATGCTGGTAGTGCTGGTTAGTTACCACCACTCTGATATCCAATAATTCTTTCCGGCTGTATGTAATAACACAAAACATTTTCTGGGCTAATAATGTAATACTGCAAAGTTTCCTAAGAGCAAGAAGCACGGCAACCCTCTTTGTTGGCGCCATTTTTCCCACACGCCATTTTTGTATTTACTTTTATATGATAACCCCTTGTGTTATATAACTGTTGATGTTGGATTGATGTTTTTTGTTCCCTCTGCCCACTAGTCTCTGGTTCTCCCTAGACTGAGTGAGGCAGATTTACTGATGACACGGTCTAGGGCGACACCTTATGATGCTTCACTGTGATGTCAGTTGTGTGAGAATATTGGAACACAAACTGCCTGATGATTAAAAAGCATGATTATTGCACAGGTGCATCTTGTGCTGGGGACAATAGAAGGCCACTCTAAAACGTGCAGTTTTGTCACAATGCTCCAGATGTCTCAAGTTTAGAGTGAGCGTGCAATAGGCATGTTGACTCCAGAGAGGTTGCCAGAGAATGTAATGTTAATTTTTCTACCATAAGCAGCCTCCAACATCATCTTAGAGAATTTGCCAATACATCCAACTGGCCTCAAAACCGTAGCAGTGTGGTGATGTTAGGGTTAAAATCAGATTTTGTCAGAGAAATGATAGAAATAGGCGATGTTTAGCAATTTGTGGATGTGTTAACTAGTGAATACCCTGTTTGCCTGTCAGCCTTTTTTTCCTATGACAACTGAGAAATGCAGGGCAGGATCAACTAGGGAATCATTGTGTAATATGAGCATCCCCGTCCTGGGGTTGAAGATGGACGGAATGAAAGATTTGGGACAAGGAAATCAGTAAATGTGAGCACGTCCAAGTTGTTAAGCCATGTAGTGTATGCCCAGCATTAGCTGTATCTAGGTTGAAGACTCCAGGTGGCGTATGCATCAAGATTCTCTTTGTCTTGTAGATTACTAAGATTGCATTAACAGATGGAGCCTGATACTCTTGAGATGCTTTGCACATATGGCCCCAGGTTGCTGTGTTGCCATGACTTTGGACTAGAACTAGACCAGTACCCTTTTCCATGGTTAGTCTGTCAAAATATTATCTCCCAAGTTAAATGATGAACATACAGATGTCGGATCTTAACTTGATCACTCTTTTGTCGCTGAGAATTCAAATGAGCCTTGTTGAGAAGGCTGAACATGAGCAGTTCTCTTTCTCTCTGTGCAGGGGCAGTCGAATCAATGGGATCAGGGCTCTCAAAATAAGGTTCTCTCGCTCACTCAAATGCTAAGCTTAGGTTCTATTAGCGCAAGATTCCAATGTACAAAAATGTATCTGAAATCATACACATCAACAACCGTCGTTTTATATAGCTTAATAACAAGATAGATTCAAGTGTAGCATATCCGAAGGTTACGAATGTCCTGTCAAAATTGAGTTCAATCGTGGCCTCTGGTGGTCTAGTGATTAGGCCTGCTACCTTCGGCGTGCACGTATAAGCCTACCTTGTCGGCGTGTGTTCGATTCCAGCGCACACCCTTCTGGCACAAATAACAGTCCTCCGATTGACTTGATGTACATTTTAAATACACTCAAAAAATGTGGGCTTCAACTATAGTTCTAAGATCCTCAAAGATCCTTGAGGAATCTTAGGGTTCTTGGCAATGAAAAACAGCCCCAAAAGGTTAGGGTTCAGCTAGGATTAGGGCTTGGGTTCATCGAGGAATCCCCATTTGTTACTGGAGTTCTTTGGGGAACTTCGCAATTGCAGCTGAAAACATTCATGCCAAGTTTGAATGAGGCAAAAGGTAAAAGCTGGGTTGATGTTTGGTTCTGAATATATATCGAAATAATTAATATAATAATACAAAATACTAACGCATAACAAAGACAATTATGGTCTTCTGTGAATAGCTTCCATGACATTAGCTGTCAAGTTAGCTAGCTACTTTAGTTCAGAAGAATGAACGTACACATTAGAAAGCCGGGTTTGACTGTTGTATGAGCTAGCTAGCTAACGTTATGTCCAACTAGGCAGAACTAGGTTTGTATCATTTACTGAACGATATTCTGCCCCATATATTGTATATCATTTCCATAAAGCCAGCATGGCTTTACACTCAGTAATGTACATTTCCAATCTAGAGCAGTTATCTCACTTTTGTGAGAATTAACTAGCTATCAAATGTATATCTCTATTTCACATATAAAAAGGTGATTGAACTATGTTTACATGCATTTACCCTCCATTACATCCCTGGTTGGGTCTAGCAAAACCTATCCATAAACATCAATATCCTGCCAGGCAGGATGGAATCGACATTTGCCCAGCACTTTAGATATCAATGTGACGTTTGGCAGTGCCAAACTGCCACTCAGCCAGTCAGTTCTGTACCTGCCTGGCTGAGGGGCAGTGTGGGTGGAATGAGCGAGCTCGGTTGGCAACCAGAGCGCGAAACACTTGAGGAAATTAAACTCAGCAGTTCATTTGCAAGACCAATACATTTTTAAAATAGTTTTCGTAGTTTTTAAGTACCAATTTGAGAACATTTCAGATTTTCAAGCAATTTCAGAGTGCTAAATTTTGAAGTAATTTAAGCACCTTGTGCTGTCTTAGATTATTTTAAAACCTCCATTGTCGGCAATTTTATATACACTACATGACCAAAAGTATGTGGATACCTGCTCGTCGAATATCCCATTCCAAACTCATGGCCATTAATATGGAGTTGGTCCCCCCCTTTGCTGCTATAACAGCCTCCACTATTCTGGGAAGGCTTTCCACCAGACGTTGGAACATTGCTGCAGGGACTTGCTCATATTCAGCCACAAGAGCATTAGTGAGGTCGTGCACTGATGTTGTGCGATTAGGCCTGGCTAGCTGTCCGCGTTCAAATTCATCCCAAATATCATCGATCAGGTTAAAGCCAGGGCTCTGTGCAGCCCAGTCAAGTTCTTCCACACCGATCTCAACAAACCATTTCTGTATGGACCTCGCTTTGTGCACGGGGGCATTGTCACGCTGAAACATAAAGGGGCCTTCCCCAAACTGTGGCCACAAAGTTGGAAGCACAGAATCATCTAGAATGTCATTGTATGCTGTAGCGTTAAGATTACCCTTCAATGGAAATAAGGCCCCAGACCATTATTCCTCCTCCACCAAACCTTACAGTTGGCACTGTGCATTTTTGGCAACTGACTTGTTGGAAAGATTGCATCCTATGACGGTGCCACATTGAAAGTCACTGAGCTCTTCAGTAAGTCCATTCTACTGACAAATGTTTGTCTATGGAGATTGCATGGCGGTGTGCTCGATTTTGTACACCTGTAAGCAACGGTTGTGGCTGAAATAGCCAAATCCACTAATTTGAAGGGATGTCCACAGACTTTTGTATATATAGTGTATGTGCTGTAGGTTTGGGTGAACACATGGTTCAGTTTGGCATGTAAGCCCACTGGGTAGAGTTATATGATATATGAAGCCTTTTTATGGTGTTCTGTGTCGCTGAACGGAGAGACATAAAAATTACGAATGGACCTCAGTACTCTGTCCTGGTAATCAAGTCGATGCCTGCGTTGATTGATGACCTGTCTCCCGACAGGTTTTACAGGAGCAGAATAGCGTCTTTTACACACTCCTTGAGATCTAGGTAAACCCAAATGGCACCCTGTTCCCTTTATAGTCCACTACTTTTTACTAGCACCAAGGCAATAAACTATGAAGGTTATAGTTTGCCAATTGGGATGCAGACTATGTCTTGATACTATAACTTAATTATTATTGTACAAGCTCACAGATTCAGGGAGCATGGAAATTAAATGTGAACTCTCCTGAACTCCACCTGATCCGCTAGTCTACAGAAAGAAATACCATGATAAATTCTTTAAAACAATCAAAGCAAAGCCCTCCAAGTCACTGAACTTGGCTTTATTAGATTTTGGATCATCATTTTTGGATCATACTGTATGTGAGATCAGTGTAATTTCCAAGCATTTAGCAACATCATTCATTTTCTAAATATCACTAGTTTCAGGAAACGAAAGATAGTAAGCCCAAAGTTATCCTATTTACACATTAGGTTGTATTTTCACATACATTTTTACATGTGAAAAATCGCATTTTCACATGTGAAATAGCTATTATCACACAACTTTCACGTGGAATTTCAAATTCTGTAACAATATTCTGTAAAAAGGTAACGAAGCCTACCTGAGTATATTATTTCTAGTTGGGCCGACATGTTTTTAAAGGGTGACTGCACTTCCTGATTTTCCTAATTTTGAAGATTACTCAGTAAGGAATGCTAGCATGTGGTTAGATGTGGGTGTGTTATGTTAGCATATCATACACTGGCAGGTACTGTTGTTTGTCCCTCCTGAGTCTCTGTAGCAACAACATAGCCACTTCCTAAAAATATAAATTTCCCTAAAATAGTAATAATTATTCTAAGAAAAGAATCAAGAAATCTGTAATTTATTTAATGTTTTTTTTTGCCAAGGAGGATTTAGTCACACAATTTTAGATCTAGCTAAGGTTTTGGGTCAAATTACAAAATGTACATAAACCCAGTCAGTGCACTGCATACAGTCTATCTAGTCAGGAAAGTCTGGCTGTGAAAACAATGTAT
This sequence comes from Oncorhynchus kisutch, assembly GCF_002021735.2. Classification (NCBI taxonomy): domain Eukaryota; kingdom Metazoa; phylum Chordata; class Actinopteri; order Salmoniformes; family Salmonidae; genus Oncorhynchus; species Oncorhynchus kisutch. The sequence goes on along the minus strand of NC_034184.2, from coordinate 60,065,132 downwards.
TATAAACCCTGGATTGTTAATGCTATGTACTGGCCAATGAGAGGCTTTGAATCCACCAGTCGGCAATATTGACACTCCCCAGTATGAGCAGTCCTCCATAATAATGTGTGACGATGTGCGCTGAGAGTCGGGAAGCAAGTTCAGGGAGTGTTTTAATAAATAAACACAACATAATACAAAATAAAAAAACACGAACAACGCACAGACAGGAAACTGAAACAGAAACAATGACTCCTGGGGAAGGAACCAAAGGGAGTGACATATATAGGGAAGGTAATCAGGGAAGTGATGGAGTCCAGGTGAGTCTGATGATGGTGACAGGTGTGCTCCATAATGAGCAGCCTGGTGACCTAGAGGCCGGAGAGGGAGCACACATGACAGAATGAATGGAAATCAGCAGTATTTCAATTAAAAGGACCAAAAAAAGATTGAGTGGGAACAGCAACATTCATACTCTCAACAACAAAAACATATTTTTTTTATTTTTAGCTCACATAATACAATTTATAAATTTAAAGTATGCATTAAGGTGTCTGTAATACAATAAATGTGTCAAAAACAAATGTAGACATTAATAAATGCATTTCCATAACTTCCTAAATGTCACTTTCTGACCTTTATTTCCATTGTTTTGTCTTTATTTAGTATGGTCAGGGCGTGAGTTGGGGTGGGCAGTCTATGTTTGGTTTCTGTTTCAGCCTAGTATGGTTCTCAATCAGAGGCAGGTGTCGTTAGTTGTCTCTGATTGAGAGTCATACTTAGGTAGCCTGGGTTTCACTTTTGAGTTGTGGGTGTTTGTTTCCGTGTGAGTGTTTGTTGCCACACGGTACTGTTTCGGTTTTCGTTCATGTTCACGTTTATTGTTTTGTATTTCATAGTGTTCAGTTTATATCTTGAAATAAACGTTATGGACACTTACCACGCTGCGCATTGGTCTCAGAAGAGGAGGAATGCCGTGATACTAAATATTTTTTTCAATACAGCACCCCCTGTCAGTCATCCAGGTTTTTATACACATTGGGCTGCACACTCGGGACTGATTTCTGAGAACAATAACATGTCTAACAACTTCATCATCTGCAAGCTATCAAACTATCGTAAATAAAGCACAAGCAACCCGCTGTTCATCCAAATCTTGTGTTTGTCAATGAAGCTAGCAAGTTGTAACTAAGGTACATTGAGCACCCAGACCACAATCAGCTTATCAAGTATTTGTATTTGTATTTATTATGGATCCCCATTAGCTGCTGCCAAGACACCCTCTGTATTCTGTTAGACAATTAACTCCTTATCCACATTATAGCAGGGGGTGTAAAGCCATAACACATACTTTTTCCAGCAGCAGACTAGGATCAATAATGTCAAAAGCTGCACTGGTCTAACAAGACAGCCCCCACAATCAGTTTATGCTTCTACATCTGCATTTCTTGCTGTTTGAGGTTTTAGGCTGGGTTTCTGTCCAGCACTTTGACATCGGCACAGTCGTGTGTGTAAGTACCGTGCTTGTTGAGTGTCCTTCCCTATATGTGGGCTGAAAGTTTCTTTACTGTGAAATAACATTGTATCTGGTCAAACACATTTTTTCCCAGAAGTTTACTAAGGGTTGGTAACAGACTGATTGGTCGGCTATTTGAGCCAGTAAAGGGGGCTTTACTATTTTTGGGTAGCGGAATGACTTTAGCTTCCCTCCAGGCCTGAGGGCACACACTTTCTAGTAGGCTTAATTTGAAGATGTGGCAAATAGGAGTGGCAATATTGTCTGCTACTCGGGTCTCCGGTGTGAGAAACAGTCACTTTGCAAACAGAGCCACTAATAGTCGGCAGAACCCAGAAGATGAGGCAGACACAGCAGTACTTGAGACGGTGTTTTAATAAAGTAAAAAGGAAAGTTCTTCAGGCAAAAATATAAATCCACAACGTCAAAAGTAATTCCAAGAGAAAAATGTAATCCTCCAAGTCAAAAGGTAAATCCACAAGGTGGTAGGTACAGCAGAAAAAAGCCTCAAAAGATAATCAAAAATAAATAAACGAGAACAAAAACAGAGTACCACAAGAGAGTCCAACTGGAGCAACAAATGTTCACAGCATCGCTGGGTGCTAACATTCAAACACAGAGCAAAGAACTGAGGAAAACTAAGTGTTTAAATACATTCAAGGGAAACGTGGCATAGGTGCAAATAATAACTGGAAACAAGGGAAAACAAAAGGGTAAAAAAGCACAATGGGGCCATCTAGTGGCCAAAACCGGAACAATCCTGGACAAATCCTGACACTGATTTTACGGAATTTTTGCCTTTCATAATTTGGTCCGAAATACTTGAATGTGTAGTGTCAGCGTTTATTTCTGGCATGTCATCCCTAAGTTCGTTTATCTTGCCAATGAAAATGTAATTAAAGTACTTGGCAATATCAGTGAGTTTTGTGATAAATGAGCTATCAATGATTTAATGAATGATGGAGCTGAGTTGGCTTTTTTCCCCCAAATCTTATGTAAGGTGCCCCAAAGCCTTTTGCTATCATTCTTTATATCATTTATCTTTGTTTCATAGTATAGTTTATTTTTATTTAGCTTAGTCACATTATTTCTTAATTTTCAGTATGTTTTCCAGTCAGTTGGGCTGACAGATACCTTTTGCCTCATCCCTCTCAACCATACAATTCCTCATCAATCCAAGGGGATTCAACAGTTTTTACAGTCATTTTCTTAATGGGTGCGTGCTTATTAGTAACTGGAATAAGCAATTCCATAAATGTGTCAAGTGCAGCGTCTGGTTACTCCTCATTACATACCACAGACCAGAAAATATTCTTTACATCATCAACATATGGATCACGACAAAACTTATTGTACGACCTCTTATACACTATATTAGGACCAGCATTTGGAACTTTGGTTTTCCTAGATACAGTATGGCTATTATATTGTGATCATTACATCCTATGGATTTGAATACTGATTTAAAGCAAATTTCTGCGGCATTAGTAAAGATGTGATCAATATGTGATGATTTCATTCCTGTGCTGTTTGTAAATACCCTGGCAGGTTGACAACCTGAACCTGGTTGCAAGTCATTGGCGAGTGTGCTTCCATCTGGCAGTGTTTCATAGGGAATCATGTTACAAAACAGGTCTTGGGGAGGACAAAAGATGCTTTCCAATGGGTTTTGGAATATTGAAAAGTTGCAGTTAGAATACAAGTGCGCTCTGATCATCTCAATTCTCATTTTGCCCCAAAAAGTGGTACACTCAGGTGATTGACAATATCAAATACAGGGCCCAAGAGTTAAATTAACCATAATATTGGTGACATGTTGTCTTATGTAAACAAGTCTGAGGCGCTGCTTATTGGGAAGGCCTGTCTCACTCATAGACAATGTGCAGCATCAGAAAGTATTCACATCCCTTGACTTTTCCCATATTTTGAGGTGTCACAGACTGAATTTACAATGGATTAAGTAGGGATTTTTTTTGTCACTGGCCTACACACACAAAAAAAACATTTTTGTCAAAGTGGACATCACAAATTAATTAAAAATAAAAAGCTTGAATGTCGAGTCAGTAAGTATTCAACTCCTTTGTTATGGCAAGCCTAAATCAATTCAGCTGTACAAATGTAACAAGTCAAATGTAACAGGTCCCTCAGTTGATGAGTGAATTTCAAACACAAATTCAACCATAAAGACCAGGGAGGTTAGGGCACCTATTGGTAGATAAAAAGCAGACATTGAATATCCCTTTGAGCATGTTATTAATATAAAGGCGTCCTTCCTAAATCAGTTGCCGGAGAGGAAGGAAAATGCTCATGGATTTCAACATGATGCAAATGGTGACTTCAAAACAGTTCATGGCTGTGATAATCGAAAACTGAGAATGGTTCAACAACATTGTAGTTACTCCACAATACTAACATAATTGACAGAGTGAAAGAAGGAAGCCTGTACAGAATAATACAGTTTCCAAAACATGCATCCTGTTTGCAACATGGCACTAAAGTAATACTGCAAAAAAATGACCAAAGTGTAATATTTCACCGGATTTATAAATGTGAAGCATCCGGTTGGTGTTTCCTCTCACTTCCAAATATGGTAGTGAGAGGAAGCCCTGTGGCCGGCAGTGGGAGAAGATGGAGCTAGATGGATTTTGGCCTACATTCTGCAAGTTTTTTTCATCAATGAAACATTTGATCGCCATACAGTTTCCTGTTGCCAAAAAAATAATCTGTAACATAGTGCACTTAGTTTGGTAGACTTGACTTACCTAATTGTTTATAGAGATAACTTTGTTTAGGACGAGTGCACTAGATAGTGGATGTTTTCCTAATGATCGTTATGTACATTCAGTAAGGCACAAATGGTCTTCATCCTCTTCTTGGCGGTAGCTAGCTAGCTTGTCCCAAGTAGATATTTAGCTGGCTAGCTAATTCACAACGCACAAAAAATAGCTAGAAATCAATGTCTTTGCAAGTTTTGCCACTACTAGTACTCATCTGTAAATCTGTAAACTTCTTTTTCACGATAAGAAACATACGTCATCAATAAATACCTTGTTTACTGTAAAATGTCCAGTTTCCAACAGACGTTGAAAGGTATGTAATAAATAATGAGAAGATGCATTTGGAGTAATTATTGCATGGTGAGGCACACGTCGTTGGCTGTGTAATCAGTAGTGGTGTTGTATCCATGACTACCCATCAAATCAATCACCAAAGCAATGATCACTGATAGATAAAACATGGTAACTACCAGTAATGAAACAAAACTATAGCTGGGTTTAACACTAGCATGAGGCAGCATGTCTAGCTAACGTTAATTTACCAATGTGTCCAGCTATATTACATCCAAGGCTATCCCAGGGTATGCTGCACAATCAATAGAAGCCATCATTTGTGACACTGGGTCATTGCAAAACAATTTATCGAGCTGTAGAAAACCATTGAGTACCTCTTAAATTGTGGTAGATGTCTGTAAAATATTATATAGGCAACTACTTATGTTCTGTTGCCCTATGATCAGATTAGGGCAGAATATCATAAAATATAGTCTACTATAATTATATGCATCTTCAGAAAATAGACAAAACTTAAAAGGTTGGACATTTATTAAATGCCTGTTAACATGGTGAAAAATATAGAACATATAGAAACCATGAAAGTAGAGCACTTGACCACAACCTGGAAGAACACATTGCACATGCATCCCTTCAATAGGAAAATGGTACAAAATAAGACATACACCATGTGTAGCATTAGAGCGTGCTTCACAAGATCAATCAGGTTCAAGAGGGAAGCAGCTGAAAATGTTTCATGGGATAGGATAAAGTGTGGGTCTTTATTCTACTGTTTAATAGGACAGGATAAAGTGTGGCTCTTTATTCTATAATATGTTCTCTGTGGTTGGGGGTGTTGCTTGTCAGGCAATGGTTGTTATGGTGGTGTCTCACAGAGAAGAATGTGTCCATTTTGATTGAAGATAAGGAGTGTGACATTGACCCCAGAAGTCTGAAGACTACAGGGATGGAGTCCATATACACTACTAACTATAGCGGGACATGATCTGTAAGAATGTAAGGTCCTCATTTGGATAGTGGTCACAGGAGTAGCAAAAAAGGCTGCCTTTCTTATGACTTCTGGAGTCTACGTCATACTCCTCTTACACATTCAGAAAGAAAAACAACATGCCAGCTGTTTAAATAAACTGTAGAGTACTATTAAAAACAATCAGGGTGAATAACAGGGATAGGGGACATAACCATAAACTATTATCTACAAACTACAATATACTACCACAGATGTTATAACAACCACTACACTACTAAATGAACTAGAAACTAGAAACGTCAAAGTGTTTTCTATCAAATGCTACAAATTATATGCATATCCTAGCTTCTGGGCCTGAGTAACAGGCAGTTTACTTTGAACACGTCAGTCAGGCGGAAATTCAGGATACTGCCCCCTAGCCCTAAGAAGATTTATCCCTGGGATCATCAACTAGATTCAGCCAGGTGCCCATGTTGCCTTGAGCGGATGGTTGGGGGGCCAAAATATAATTACATACAGTGGGGAGAACAAGTATTTGATACACTGCTGATTTTGCAGGTTTTCCTACTTACAAAGCATGTAGAGGTCTGTAATTTTTTATCATAGGTACACTTAATGAAAATTAATTACTTAAAAATCATACAATGTGTTTTTCTGGATTTTTGTCTCTCACAGTGGAAGTGTACCTATGATTAAAAAAAGTACAGACCTCTACATTTGCCCACTGACAAAGAAATGATCAGTCTATAATTTTAATGGTAGGTTTATTTGAACAGTGAGTGACAGAATAACAACAAATACATCCAGTAAAATGCATGTCAAAAATGTTATAAATGGATTTGCATTTTAATGAGGGAAATTCGTATTTGACCCCCTCTCAATCAGAAAGATTTCTGGCTTATTTTCCACCATAATTTGCAAATAAATAAATTTAAAATCCTACAATGTGATTTTCTAGATTTTTTAGTTGAAGTGTACCTTTTATGAAAATTACAGGCCTCTCTCATCTTTTTAAGTGGGAGAACTTGCACAATTGGTGGCTGACTAAATACTTTTTTGCCCCACTGTAGGTATGTATATGTCTATACAGTATGTGTATATGTATGCATGCGTGTATGGATATATATATTTAACAAAAACATATATGGGGGATTGGAAATGATGCAGCCAATTACATTGATGGAACCAATATTCTTCCGAAATATTAAGCTGATCCACATAACTGTTAACAACAAAAATGTAAATACTTATTGCACATATCTGCCATCTGTCTTTACTGTCACGATAAATGTATATAATATATAGGGTGTGGAAAATATGTTAAGTGTCATTTGTAGTACCTCTCTTGCATTTTGTAGCTTTGGTTTCTGGCAGTAATGGGTGCCAAGGACCTAAAGTTGACAGTGTGGTGGATGCTACCTTTTGCATTCTGTCAACGTCTTGCCATCACCACAGCACCATGTGGATGTAATAACCATGGAAGTATGTAATGTTATAGCCCAGATGAGACTTTGATATATCTGTTCTTTCTTGCACAGTATTTACTTAATTTAAATGTAAAGTTAATGTTTCAAACAGGGCCACGAGTGAGACGCCACAACGGGCCAACAGTGCCAAGGTATGAGCATAACTGTTACCAACTTAAATGTAAATACTTATTGGAAATATCTGCAATAGGTCTTTAATCTTTTCATTATGTTACATATTTACAATGTTGTTGTTTTATTATTATACAATGGGTGGGTCTAATCCTGAATGCTGATTGGTTAAAACCGCATTCCAGCCGGTGTCTGTTCCAGAAGTTATCACAAGCTAAATCTATGACATTAAAATGCCTATTTACTCTGTTCCACCTGACTGCGCAATCCACTGTCTACTCAGCCCAGCCAGGCAATTTATAAACTTGATCTCCACTATAAAAGCTTGCTGTCTCTCTCTCTCTGACATTTGCAACATTGTTTCAATATTCAAATTTGATCTCCAGCTGTCCCATAGTAATGAACTTGTTGGGATTCGGGACAAGATAAATAGGCAGGCAGCGTTTCTCAGCCAGGCGAAATAATGAATCAGCTGGCATCATTTTTATGGATATATGCAGAGAAATGTAAAATGAAAAAAGCTAAAACAAAACAAAGTGCAGCTAGTTTGCAGTCTTTCCAGCTTCAGTTTGAACCGATTGTCTTAGCTGGTTTGTTGGCTAGCTCCTCTGAACAACAGTGTCCTGACGAGTGAGCACATTTCCTATGCCAGGCAAAATCGCAGCTCATTTGCTCAATGTTATGGATGTATCCAAATAAATGTTTTAATAATAAAAAGTAATAAATATATATACAATTACTTGGCGATAGGGAGGAGGCATGCCGCCAGCTTGATGTAAGAAAGCGTATTGCCTCCGACTAGCAGCTGTAGTGTTGCTGGCCGGGAGAATGGCAGGTCATGGGCGGGTGAGATGCGTGAGGAATACGGCACGTGAATGGCAGGAGCACGGCTGCGGCATATCGCTAAGGCCTGTGAATGAGGCAATGGACAAAAAAGCTGTCGCACAACCCCTCTGGAGGGGTGCCGGCCTCGCGATTGCTCATTGCTAACTGGTTGCTAGCTAGCTAAACAAAAGACTCCAAGTTAAAGTGTATTGTTAGCTACTTAATGTTAGCTTGCTGGCTCACTAGCTAACGTTACGTGTATTATCTGTTTAGAAAACATTATTTATACCTCAGGAAGCAATTTGCATTGCTAGTTATAGCCTAATATTAGCTAGCTAACTAACATTGAACCTAGTTGATTACCTTTAACTAGCTATGATAATCGGTTTGTATTGCTAGTACTGGGATTATGGTTAATTGTTGAGCTAGCTAGCTGGCTACATGCGTAAACAAAAGACTCCTCTTTGCCAGATGATTACATGACCCATCAAGTTAGCTAGGTGTGTCTGGCGGTGATTAGGGCCATCTATTGTATAATAATCCAAAAATATTTGTATCACAAATTAGTCTTTCAGCATCAGTAGAACACACCTGACTCTCCTCTACCAGTCATACAAGGAGAATGGTCAAATGCCTCCCATCAAAATGAGAGCTGGCCCAAGCAAGCACAGGTTACATCTGAAGCATAAGGACTTGCAGCGAGTTGTGAACTTCATCAACAACTATGCATAGGCAAATGCAATAGTTTTACGAGGACGCCACCCTTGACACAAAAACTTTGGTGGAAAGCGTCTCTACAAGGAATTGATGACAACACTTGGTATGTAAAGCATAAACAACATACATTTTGATTATTTCATTTACTTCCAACATAAATTGCCACAACTTTGATTGATTTCACATTATTTGTGTGTTTTTCAGAGGTATGTGTAGTCTAGCTGTCTTCCTTCAGGAATCTGTGGAGAGAATTTCTGCCCCACATCTTGAGCACTAAGCCTAGGACAGACCTGTGCTGGCAGTGCGGGAAGAACAACTATCATGTCTTCAGATCTGCCAATCTGCCAGAAGCTGTTAAATTAGTCAAGCTGAAGAAGCAGCATCTCCTGCTTGTTCAGAGTGAGCGCTCTGTCTACCAGAAGATGGTTGCTGACTGCAAGACAACCTGTCAAGACCTGCAGTTGTCTCTGAATGTGTTTGTTTTTTATGACCGTGGTTTTCTTTCTGCTTGCAGTTTTATTTATATTGATATGTGTATTTTCTGTCATTTATATAATAAGACTCCCTGATAAGTTAAAGGTAATATATATATATATATCCTTTAATATGTATATATATATACACAGTGCATTTGTAAAGTATTCAGACCCCTTGACTCTTTACACATTTTGTTACATTACAGACTTGTTCGAAAATGAATTTAAAAAAGAAGAAGAATCTCCTCAATCTACACACAATACCCCATAATCAGGCGAAAGAGTTCAATCTTGGTTTCATCAAACCAGTTTTTCATGGTCTGAGAGTCCTTTAGGTGCCTTTTGGCAAACTCCAAGCAGCATGTCATGCGCCTACTCCTGAGGAATGGCTTCCGTCTGGCCAGTCTACCATAAAGGCCTGATTGGTGGAGTGCTGCAGAGAATCAATCGCATAGCCCTCAACTTCCGGAGGGCTTTGTATGCAACGCGGAAGTTAGAGTAGCAGTGATCGAGTGTATTACCCCCATGCATAGTGCAATCAATATGCTGATAGAATTTAGGTAGCCTTGTTCTCAAATTGTCTTTACAATCCCCAGCTACAATAAGTGCAGCCTCAGGATATATGGTTTATAGTTAACATAGAGTCCAGTGAAGTTCCTTGAGGGCCGTCTTGATGTCTGCTTGAGGGGGAATGTACACAGCTGTGACAGTAGCTGATGAGAATTCTCTTGGGAGGTAATATGGCCGGCATTTGATTCTAGATCAGATGAGCAGAAGGACTTGTGGTCCTGTATGTTGTTACACCATGAGTAGTTAATCATGAAGCATACACCCCCACCCTTCCTCTTCCCAGAGAGGTGTTTATCTCTGTCTCTGATGCATGGAGAAGCCCGGTGGCTGAACTGATTACGACAACATATCCCGAAAGAGCCATGTTTCCATGAAACAGAGAATGTTACAATCTCTGATATATCTCTGGAAGGCAACCCTTGCTCAAAATTCATCTTCCTTGTTGTCAAGAGACTGGACATTGGCGAGTAGTATACTCGGGAGCGATGGGTGATGTGTATGTCTACGGAGCCTGACCAGGAGGCTGCTCCGTCTGCCCCTTCTGCGGTGCCATTATTATGGGGGGGTTCTGGGATCGACCCAAAACTGCCAGTTTAGTGGAGTCTGTCAGTAGCACAGTCAGTGTTGTCAGCTCAGCTATCCCCATTGAGACTGTCCGTGCCTCGATCTAGGTTGAGCAAAACAAAACATGGCGGTGTTCGCCTTAGCGATCTCACTGTAATAAAGACCTCCTCCATTCCTGTCATTATTGAAAGAGATTGTGATATCTCACATTTCAAAATAGGGTTACTTAATGTTAGATTCCTCACTTCCAAGGCAGTCATAGTCAATTAACTAATCTGATCTAATGTGAACTAATGAACTAATCTGATCTTGATGTGATTGGCCTGACTGAAATATGGCTCAAGCCTGATGAATTTACCATTAAATGAGGCCTCTCCTCCTGGTTACACTAGTGACCATATCCCCTGCGCAACCCACAAATGCGGAGGTGATACTAACATTTATGACAGCAAATTTCAATTTCAAAAAATGTGTTTCTTGTTTTGTTTTATGTTGCATATACACTCACTCCCTGAACTTGCTTCCTGATTCTCGGCGCACATCGTTACACCTTCCTGAAGACAAATAAGTATATGAAATGCTTCGGTTTGGTTTTAGACCCCATCATAGCTCTGAGACTGCACTCGTGAAGGTGGTAAAAACATTTTTTAATGGTGTCAGACCAAGTCTCCGCATCTTTCCTCGTGCTCTTAGACCTTAGTGTTGCTTTTGATACCATCGAATGCCACATTCTTTTGGAGAAAACCCTAATTGGTCTACATGGACAAGTTCTCGACTGGTTTAGATCTTATCTGTCAAAAAGATATCTGTTGATCTCTGTGGATGGTTTGTCCTCTGACAAATCAATTATAAGTTTTGGCGTTCTTCAAGCTTCTGTTTTAGGACCACTATTGTTTTTACTATATATTTTCCTCTTGGTGATGTCATTTGGAAACAGAATGTCAACTTTCACTGCTATATGGACGACACACAGCTAGCTGTACATTTCTATGAAACATGTTGAATCCCCAAAATTGCCTACCCTGGAAGCCTGTGTTTCAGACAGTTTTTTAAACTTTTAAACCTTGACAAAACAGAGATGCTAGTTCTAGGTCCCCAAGAAACAAAGAGATCTGCTGTTGGATCTGACAATTAATCTCGATGGTTGTACAGTTGTCTCGAATAAAACTGTGAAGGTCCTCAGCGTTACTCTGGATCCTGATCTCTACTATGATGAACATATCAATAATATTTCAAGAGCAGCCTTTTTCCATCTTCGTAAAAGCTAATCCAAAGCTAGTCATTTCAAGATTAGACTATTGCAATGTTCTACTCTCTGGCTACCTAGATAAGGCACTAAATAAACTGCAGCTAGTGCTAAATACGACTGCTGGGATCTTGACTAGAACCCACAAATATTATACACTGGCTTCCTGTTGTTCCTGGGGCTGATTTCAAGGTTTCAAGGTAATTTCATCCTATAAATCACTACATGGACTTGCTCCTGCCAATTTGGTCCTACCGTACATACCTACACGTACGCCATGGTCACAAGACGCAGGCCTCCTTGTTGTTCCAAGAATTTCTAAGCAAACAGCTGGAGGCTCAATTTTTATGGAATGTTCTGCCAATCCATGTGAGAAGACTCATCTCTTCGGTAGGTCCTATGCTTTGTGTGTAGTCTGGCCCAGGGGTGTGAAAGTGAACAGCAAGGCACTGGAATTGCAAGACACTAGAGTGACAAACCACCCTTGCTGGGATACTCTCTGCCTCTGAGTCTATTACGGGGGCCGAGTCACTGGCTTGCGCTCGCTCTCCCATCCTTCCTGTCTTTGGGCTCGTGCTGTGGGGGAAATCTTTGTGGGCTATACTCGGCCTTGTCTCAGGGTAGTAAGTTAGGTGGTCAGTTGTTATCCCTTTAGTGGTATGGGGGCTGTGCTTTGGAAAAGTGGGTGGGGTTATATCCTGCCTGGTTGGTCCTGTCCAGGGGACGGGGCCACTTTGGATGGGGCCACTGTCCCCCAACCCCCCCTGTCTCAGGCTCCAGTATTTATGCTGCAATAGTCTTTGTGCTGGGGGTTAGGGTCACTGTCATATCTGGTGTAATTCTCTTGTCTTATCTGGTGTCGGTGTGATCTTAGGTATGCTCCCTCCAATTCTCCCATCTCCACCTGGCCTGACAAATCCTGGCTGTCCCAGTCCACCTGGTCGTGCTGCTGATGGTCAAGCTGCTTATCCAGTTTCTGCTGTTCTGCCTGTGGGTATGGAAACCTGACCTCTTCGCTGGTTATGCTACTTTGTCCCGGACCTGCTGTTCTTCTTCTCTCTGTCTCTAGGTTCTCTAGGTTTCTTCCTAGTTTCCAGCTTTTCTAGGGAGTTTTTCCTTGCCACCGTGCTTCTACATCTGCATTGCTTCTTCTCTGGGGTTTTAGGCTTAGTTTCTGTATAAGCACTTTGTGACAACTGATGTTGTAAAAAGGGCTTTATAAACACATTGATTGATTGAAGTGTTTCCAATGACATCATCTGTGCGCATCGTGGGATTTTAATCAATTATCAGTAGGCATTGCCTTCTAATTGCCTACTAATTGTCTAATAAATGGTTGATGATGTCATTGGAAACACTTATCTTCATCTGTATTTACTACAAAACATAGAAATGCATAATTTTCACATATGTTGATGTTGGGGTGGTGCTGAAGATAATGAAGACATTTTAACCTCAAAGTCAATTTGTTTGAAATTGCATTTGTTTTTTAGCTGTATAGATTATGTGTTTTGGATGTTTTCAGTGTATTTTGCATTGTGTACTAAATACATTTATAAAATGACTGATTAATAACTCTGTTAATTTTAACATGTTAAAAAGGTTAAATAAGGAGACAGAGTGCTAGTTTCTCTGTTATTTTCTTCCAACAGTCACTGACCAGCATATGAATGAGAGACGTGTGCCTGCAGTAGTAATACTCCGGAAGGATGGCTCAGAAATAAGAAATACTTATTTTTTTAAACACTTGAATTATAATACTCAGGTAGGCTAAGTTACCTTTTTACAGAATGGCATTACAGAATTTGCATTCCATATGTGGAACCATTGCTACTACATCAAGTTAACACCACCTTTTCACATGCGAGTAGAAGTTTCACGTGGTGTTTTCTTATATGTAAAACTTTTTTACATGTGATTGTTTTATACATGTGAAAATGCAATTCCATGTGAGAAAGTGAGATTTTCACATGTGGGATTTGATTATCAATGTGATTTGATTATCACATGTGAACTTTTGATTCCACATGTGATTTTCACATTAGAGAGAGAGTCCCCCCTGTTCCCCCACTGGGCCCTGATTGGGACCCCTTCGGCCCACACATCAACCACAGAGATGGTAGAGTTGTGAGGTATGGAATTGCCAACTATTATTTCTAGGCTAACCTAAATAAATGGAAATAGTTTTGTTTTACAAATGGATTTTTTAAAATACCAATTTCAAATGAATGCTTGACAGTCATTATTTCCAATGAATCATCTTTATTTTGTTGTTGTTCAAGTTGCTCCTGCATTTCATTCTGTCATTCCTCACTATAGTCTACCTTTCTCTTCTACAGCAGATATATTCTAGCCGTGCCTTTTTTATCTTCAAGTCAACGTTTTGCATTGATACCAGTTTGTGCTTAATATCAGTCTCTATCTGTCTCTTACCTCTTTAATATCAACCTGGAAAAAAACTAAATGGAAAACGATGAGTTGATATTCATGTTGGAATCTAAAAGGAGACAGATCCTGTTGTTCATTTTTCCTGCAGTGGAGACATTTTCGGTAGACTAGAGCATGAACGTTCAGCATGTACTCATTGGTGTTGCTAATTATAATGTATATAAATGTTAATGTCTTATTTCACCAATACTTACACCACTTACCTTAGGGTCCAGCAGCATAAGGTCAGGCAGAGTTAGTGGGTCCGGCCGGGGTGCACATCTCGTAAGAGGAAGGGTAGATTCCCTAATGAAATACATTAAAGACATGGTATTCATTAGCACTCATTGAATTGCCACTAAAGTACTTTCTAAAGTCAGACTAAACTACAGATTCTTACCTCTAAAGGATTCTCAGAACATGCTGAGAGGGTCTCCTCCTCCACATCATGCTCATCCTTCCCCTATAAACTCACTAACTTTAATGCGTTCAGTTGGCAATTCTTCCAGAATGTGTTTTGATCGGTCACTGAAATAAAGAGATGGAAAAATATAAACATGGATTCATCTCAACAATGAAGAGATGGATGGATCCAAATATTAAATGTGATACGTCTACCCTTTATATGAAGCAGCACCTGTCTAGGGTGGCAGTCATGTCAGATGAACTACCTCCAACGATGCCCTCCATTATTTGTCTCCCTTTATTGTGGTGTAGAACCAACTCCTCTGCTGGGGAGAAAGCTGGAGGTGTCGGCCCCCTTTTTTTGTCTTCCTCTATCCCCCCCTTTTTGTCTTCCTCTACCCCCCCCCCCCTTTTGTCTTCCTCTATCTCCCCCAGCCCCCCGTTTGGCTGAATGAATACAGTGCAACAAATCATATAATCAGTCAAATAGGCATTTTAACCACATTGAAACCCTGTGGTTTGAATTGAAAAGGGCAGTCCATATGCGCAGACGAATGATATCAAACATCTGGAAAGATTCTGTATGGAGAAATGGTCCAAGATCCCTCCCAATGTGTTCTCCCATCTCATAAATTGTTTCTGAAAAAGTCTCAGTGTCGTTATATCCTCCCATTATTATAAAATATTTCATGTTTATTTATTTTTTTGTATATAATTTAGCTCAGTATTTGCATTATTTATTTTATACAGTCTTTTTTGCTCATCTTTAACAAGGGATCCAATAATTCCGGACCCCACTGTATATTAAAGTACTGCATCGGGATGGATACCCACGATTCCCCGCGGTTGACCCGCCATTATGTACCATTATGTGAGCAGTGAGACAGACAAAGCCCTAGGTCAGGGCTGCTTAATTCTGGTACTGAAGGGCCAAGACACTTCTAGGGCATATTCAATACACCAATTGTGTTGCAAAACGGTTCTTAAATGAAAGTAAATGAAACTGGGAGGGACCTACCTGAATTTGTCCAATAGAAACTCTTGTTTTATTTGCAACTGTTTGGACTAATATGTTGTAACCCTGGTTTTTGATTTTAACTGGTAGTTCATTGCAACCTTAAAAGAAAAAGAGAGCCACACGCTCTAGGAGCTCAGATGCAGTAATTTAATACCAACGTTTCGACTGTCAAGCTGTCTTCATCAAATCAAATTGTATTAGTCACATGCACCGAATTCAACAGTGAAATGCTTACTTACGAGCCCCTAACCGACAGTGCAGTTTCAAAAAATGAGGATAAGAATAAGAGATACAAGTAACCATCAGCAATAGTCTTGGGAGTTTTGCTTTAAGCATTCAGAGTATATGGTCATTTTTAGATATACATGGAAAAGTTGATAATTTCATAACGAGGACAGCAATCACTTTTGCGAGCATCACTGCATGGCCGAAGCGAGATAGTTGTAAATGGCCAGGTCGTAGTTGTGGCCAGGTCGTAGTTGTAAATGAGAACTTGTTCTCAACTGGCCTACCTGGTTAAATAATGGTGAAATATAAATAAAATAAATGAACATGCAGGTAGAGTTAATTAAAGTGACTATGCATAGATGACAACAGAGAGTGGCAGTGGTGTGGAGGGGGGGGGGGGATAATCTGGGTAGGCATTTGACTAGATGTTCAGGAGTCTTATGGCTTGGGGGTAGAAGCGGTTTACAAGCGTCTTGGACATAGACTTGGCGCTCCGGTACCGCTTGCTGTGTGGTAGCAGAGAGAACAGTCTATGACTAGGGTGGATGGAGTCTTTGACAATAATTAGGGCCATTCTCTGACACCGCCTGGTATAGAGGTCCTGGATGGCAGGAAGCTTGGCCCCAGGGATGTACTGGGCCGTTCGCACTACCCTCTGTAGTGCCTTGCGGTCGGAGGCCGAGCAGTTGCCATACCAGGCAGTAATGCAACCCGTCAGGATGCTCTCGATGGTGCAGCTGTAGAACCTTTTGAGGATCTGAGGACCCATGCCAATACTGTCATGGTGTGCTTGGACCATGTTAGTTTGTTGGTGATGTGGACACCAAGTAACTTGAAGCTCTCAACCTGCTCTACTACAGCCCCGTCGATGAGAATGGGGGCGTGCTCGGTCCTCTTTTTCCTGTAGTTCACAATCATCTCCGTTGTCTTGATCAAGTTGAGGGAGAGGTTGTTATCCTAGCACCACACGGCCAAATCTCTGACCTCCCTATTGGCTGTCTCGTTGCTGTCGGTGATCAGGCCTACCACATCATCAGGACAATCATCTGTAATCATGGCCAGCTGTGGCATGATTTAATTGGTAGATTTACAACTATCAATATAACATTAAAAAAGCATGAATGGATTACATACAATCATAAATACAATTAGGCTACATCATATGCTCCTATGTTGTTCTCATTTTTATTAATGATTTGGGAAATGGGATGCAATCAGCAAAGATACATCTATATGCAGATGTTACAGTCATATATTCATGTGCTCCTTCTCTGGTTCAGGCTGTTGAAGAGCTCCAGACTACTTTTCAGAGGACGGAGGAGTGTAAATTAAAGAGGAGCGTAAATGCTTTTTTTGGGGCTGGATCATGTTGTTGTATGTTATTGTTGAATGCTTAAATTCTGTAATGTATTGATTGTTGCTGCCTTCTGGGCCAGGTCTCCCTTGAAAAAGAGACTCTGGGGCCTCCCGGGTGGCGCAGTGGTTAAGGGCACTGCACTGCAGTGCTAGCTGTGCCACCAGAGACTCTGGGTTTGCGCCCAGGCTCTGTTGCAACCGGCCGCGACCGGGAGGTCCGTGGGGCCACGCACAATTGGCCTAGCGTCGATTAAGGAGGGTTTGGCCGGTAGGGATATCCTTGTCTCATCGTGCACCAGCGACTCCTGTGACGGGCCGGGTGCAGTGCACGCTAACCAAGGTCGCCAGGTGCACTGTGTTTCCTCCGACACATTGGTGTGGCTGGCTTCCGGGTTGGATGCGCGCTGTGTTAAGAAGCAGTGCGGCTTGGTTGGGTTGTGTTTCGGAGGACGCATGACTTTCAACCTTCGTCTCTCCCGAGCCCGTACGGGGGTTGTAGCGATGAGACAAGATAGTAGCTACTAACAATTGGATACCATTGGGGAGAAAAAGGGGGTCAAATTAATTCCTTCTTAAGTTGTGTGGTCGACAGCAGCAATAATGAGTGAAGGAAAGGATACAAAATAACAGAAGATGTAGCATTTCCACAAGGAATGGTAACATAGAATGACATTTTAAAACCACACACAAAACCCAGGAAAGAGATTTTCCAGCAAATACTGAATTATGAAGAAAGGTATAAGAACAAACAAATCAACTGGCAGCGCAGCAGTTAATTTTCACAAGGCCTGTGACCAAAGGGAGGCAGCAACCATAGCATCTTATTGTGTGAGTCGCGTTCTTGCTAAGCATAAAAAGTTGTTCAAAGATTGGGAGATAAGCATAGAAAGTTGTTCAAAGATGGGGAGATAAGCATAAAAAGTTGTTCAAAGATGGGGAGATGATCAAGGAAGCATTTATTGAGGCAGCAGACTCGCTGTTTGGGGATTTTAAGAATAAGACTGAAATTATGGCTGCCATTAATGACATTCAGTTGTCCAAAAATACAGTGACAAGAAGATGTGAGGGAATAGCGGAGAACCTCGAGGATCAACTGAAGATGGATATTGGCAACTGCGAGTGTTATTCCCTCCAGTTTGACGAGTCCACAGACATGGTAGATGTGGCACATTTTCATCAGAATGGTATTTGACAACATGAGTACAAAGGAGGAACTACTCGCCATTTTGCAACTGAAAGGACATACAAGGGTTGAAGATATTTTTCAAGCTTTCATGGAGTTTGATAACAAATTCCAACTGCCCTTTTGTAAACTTGTCTCCATTACTACCGATGGGGCACCAGCTATGGGGATGACCAGGGATGTTCTCTTGATAAGTGCGTGAACTGGACCATTTTTCTGTCCTGCTAACCATTTAAAATGTAATAAGTACTTTTGGGTGTCAGGGAAAATGTAGTGAAGTAAAAGTACAAAGTCAAAAAAGACATAAATAGTCAAGTAAAATACAGATACCCCCCCAAAAATGACTTAAGTCAGGTGTGCCCAACCTTCTTTGACATGAGATCTACTTTTTCATTTGCCCTGCTGATGAGATCTAGCAGTCTCTAAATTTAAACCAACCATCAAAATGTATGGAACGCAACACACCACTGAGTATGGACCTGCTGCTATGATACCTATTTGACACCCAAATTTAATGTGGACCAATAACATGTTTTCTACAAATACGTGCAACTAATTTCATTTCCTACCTTTGTGTGACTTTTGGCATTGGGTGGAGGCAAGTAGTTTTTCATAGTCAGGGCTGCAACAGCTTGTTGCAAGTCTCATACAGGCCACAAGGTGGTCATCAGTCATAGCAGATCTGTGCTTGGACTTCATTATCTTCATGTGAGAAAATGTAGGTAGGTTGATCCGAAAAGGGCTGATAAATTGAGAGCACATCTTCTTATGTTGGGATACTCCTCCTCTAGCAGTAGCCCCCAGAACTCTTCCTTCCTCTCTGTGGTTGCCCTGGATTTCAGCTGAATGTCATTTTGAAGGGCGAGAATTTCAGTTTCTGCTATAGTTGTGTCCAACTGAAAAAGTGATCCCATTTTTGAGGCAATGGCTTCCACATTTATGTCTGTGCCAAACGGAAAGCACATATGAGTGGCAATAGGCTCAAGTGATGCAAACGATTGTCAAACTCAGATAAGATGCTCTGGACTTGCTCCACGTGACGTGCACTGTCAAGCTGTGCTGTATCCTCCCTCAAAATGTACCTCTGCTCGGCCACTGCACATCCGTGTGCAGCAGCAGGTCCGTGTGCTCCGCTTCAGCCTCTTCTAAGTGAGCGCGAAATAGCCTCCGCTGTAGGCTTCTTGCTCGAGTAGAACACGCGATCTTCATTGCAACATCCATCACCTCTTTCATGTTTAACATCTTCCCTCACAAAGCTTGCTGATGAATTACGCAGTGATAACGAAGAAAGTCTGGGAAAGAATCATCTTGTTTGCACAATGCAACGAACCCACTAATGCGGCCTACCATTGGCCTCTGATCTGGCGGACTCACGAAACGGATGGTTCGTGCCGTCGGATTAGTTTAATATAAGGAATTTGAAAATATATATACTTTTAGAAATGAAATTGACTTTTGATGCTTGAGTATATTTGAAAACCAAGAACTGTTAGACTTTTAATCAAGTAGTATTTTATACTTTTATTTAAGTAATTTTCTTTTGAGGTATATTTACGTTTACGCAAGTAGGACAATTGGGGACTTTTTCCATCACTGCTCCTAGGTCACGCGGAAATGGCTTACGTAACAGGATAAATAAAAGTAAACATTATGATGGTGGAATACACCATCGTGGAAACAGGTGCTGCACGACTGAAGTTCCCGGTTTGGAATTTTGGAGTCATTGTGGACAACAACCGTGAAAGTGCAAACAGGTATTTGTTTACGATAATTCAGTTAATTATCAGTTAATTATTACATTGTCAGGCTTTTATTCATTTAGAACATACGCAGGCCATATGCAGTTTGAACCCATGCTGGTAAACTTTGAGTATCCAAAAGCCTACCAAATGAATGCAGGTTATTTTTGCAGCCTATAGCCTATTTGATCCTGGGAATTGTTTATTTAAGTTTCAATTAAACTATTTGATTATCTAAACAATTGAATGTAAAGATATTGTTATGTCAGCTATAGGCTTTCATTAGGAGGCTAATTAGAAGGCTATTTTTTCAAAGCGATTTGAGTTGTCAATGTGCCGCATTGTGAAAATAAGAAGATAGGCCTGTCGTTTGTAATTCATGGCATGGTTACTTTTATCCAAATGTTGAATAGACATGAGGCTAAATTAAATCAGGAAGGGAAATAGTTTAATAGCTTACTACTCTGAAGTCATAAAATCAATTCGATATATTGATGTTATTTGGCGGGTTACGGATCGGGTCTCGGAACAATTCTATGCGTGTGGGTCAGATTGCGTAGAAAAGTCTGTCCTGGTGTCAGATTTCCGGTGGGGCTCGGAATTGATGTGGCCAGTTCAGGGCGGGTGTGGCTCCAAAAAAAACTGATCCGTGCAGGACTCTACTGTATATGATCTTTCCTCATGGAAATTAAACTATGGATAAAATATCTTTAGAAAAGTCTTTCTCCCCCTGCCGTTTCTGTCATTTTGCTTGTGTATACTGCTCTGGTGTCAATCCCTCTTGATGTTGACTAAAATATTTGTGGAAATGTACACAAGAAACTGTGAAGGTCCAATTTTGCCCCTGCCGTGTCCTAAACTGTATCTCAAACAGGTGAGCATACTGAACATTAGAGGCCAGGGATTTAACACAATGGATCCTTTGTGCAAACAGATTAAATGCTGACATCCTATTTAATCTATATGAATCTCAAACAGTACCTGATATACCCACAAAGACTGAAGAAAAGTGCAAACTGCAATTCAGTCAGAGGGGATAGTAGACATGAAAATAGCTTTTCTCAGTATAATGGTCAATTCTTGAGAATTTCTCCTCCTTCAGTTCCCTCACCAACAGCAGTGGCTTTAAGTGGCCGTTTGTAGCAGACACCAGGCGATGCTGGTGATTGGAGGAGATAGCTGGAGTCAGAGTGCATTGGCTGAGTCTGGTCTGGCAGGAGTCAGATATTGGACAGAGAAGAGGAGGTATGGGTAATACAGCTTGGCTGGGGCAGGAGGCACCTGGGCAGCCTGCAACAAACGTGGCTGAAATCTTTGATGAGACTACTCCATAACCCAGGCCTGTCCTGAGTGAATTCCTCTATGTTATCTCAAACTGAATAAGGGGGAAGAAATAAAGGATATTTTTTATCAGACCGGGCTGGGCTAAAGAGAGTAGCTATTTCTGCTTGTGCTGGCGTTATCTATTCTGACCCTGCTCCCTGCCTCCAGATAAGAGCAAGCTCACTGTAAGAGCAAGCCCCTTGTTGTATCCTTGTCCATCCGGTTTATCACAGATGCCTGGCCTCATCTCTTTCCAGCTGAGAGAATATATGCAAAGATAGTTCATAATGCAGGATCAGATTGAGGATGCAGTCACTCAGAATTCTGCTTTGTTTCTTTGTTTTTGTTTTCTGACGGCCAGCCTATGACTTGGGCAAGTTATCTTTGGAGCAAAGAAATTGTGCTCTAGCAACTCCTTGTGGTGGGTCGGGCGCCTGCTAGCCCACTTCAGTTGCACGGTGTTTCCTCCGACACATTGGTGCGGCTGGCTTCTGGGTTAAGCAGCACTGCGGCTTGGCACGGTCGTATTTCGAAGGATGCATGTCTCTTGACCTTCATCTACCCCAGTCCGTACAGGAGTTGCAGCGATGGGACAAGACTGTTATTCTATTCACAGTAGTTACAAACCAGGTTTCCATCCATTTCTTGCAGATTAATTACCTAACACCGGGCTGATGGAAACCAGAAATGTCGGTACAATTTCATACATTTCAACATACAATTTGTTTGTTTTTTGTGTCTGTACAATTAATTATGTGAGAAATGGCGGGGGATATCATAACCATCATGTCAAAGTAAACGTGGAGTAAACGTGTTGTGTGGTCCTCCCAGTATGACTCGGGAAAGCATGCAGTTTAGGGTGAACGTGCACGGTGAGGAGCCTGATGCTCCTTTCCAATAAATATCGAGGATCTTATTCTGGTAACATGATGATCGATGCTTGGATGATGATTGACAAATAAAAATAATCTCACTGTTACCCATAATATTATCATCATGTAGGTTAGCCTACCCGCACTGTGTCTGCAAGTAGTTGAAAAGAAGACCAGAGTGGGCACATTTGCTATATTTACCTTTATTTAACTAGGCAAGTCAGTTAAGAACAAATTCTTATTTTCAATGACTGCTTAGGAACAGTGGGTTAACTGCCTGTTCAGGGGCAGAAAGACAGATTTGTACCTTGTCAGCTCGGGGGTTACTAGTCCACCGCTCTAACCACCAGGCTACCCTGCCACAAGAGTTTTTGTGACAAAACCATCAGTAGAGTTGAAAATGCGACGGAAACTCATTTAACTTGTATTTTTTATTCCCAAAAGTCAGTTCTATGTGCACAATGTCATCGCGCACAGCTTTTTATCCGTAACAAGTCAGTTTGATGGGAACACATTTCTGATGGGAAAATGTGCATTCGGTTCTCTTTCAGTGTATAACATATTGGAAATCACCTTAGGAAGTAACCCATCACACAGTGTCTGAGACACAGGTCGAGGGGTGAAGGAGGTGAGCCCCTCCCTCCCTATAAGGGGCCACTTGCCCGCCCACTGGTCATTCTTGCCTGCTCACTGGAAACTCATTCACTACGGTCCTGAAGCTCTCCTCCGCACGACTTGAAACCTGTCTTCCTGTTTAACTGTTCTCAAGCGAACTGTGAGGTTAACTCTGTGGAACGTAGGACTTCAGCTCTCGTCATTTTGACTGAAAGCGACGTTTTTTCGCTTAATGTGGAATGAGCTATTTTGCTTTACTACATCTCCTGTGGTTGCTATCATCACACAGTTAGCTACTGAGACTTATCTGTCTCTTGCTGGAAGGCTTGGCTAACCCACTAGCTTTTCTACCTAGCTAACTCCTCTCGTGCGTGTCATGTTAACTAGTCTGACCGCCCTAAGCGTCACAGCTCGATGGATGAGAGAAACGCTATGTTCATCGAGAGACAAAGGAAGCACAAGTTTTCTCCGGCTAATAGCTATCTAGACTATTAGCACATGAGGTGAACGCTAGCTAGCTTACCCTTTGCTGCTACCTCTACACAGGGAGAACATAACAAAGCCAACCCACATGGACAGAGGTTTTAGATGGGTACCCCACAGACATCCACCTGTTGTTTCAGGATTTAGCGGCAGTGGATGGAGGCCTTGTCATGATAGCATGGATATTTTCCAGACAGACGAGGAGGAGGACGCCCAAGCCCACCGCTCAAGGCCCTCAGAAGAGCATTGTCGCACAATGACAAATACAGGCTCATCGATGTCTGCAGAAGGGCAGTGGTCAGGTTCGGTATCAAAGGCAGTTGTGCGTGAAAAGCTCAGTCGGGCAGCCGATTCTGAGATACTGGATCCGGCGCGCCTGGCACCGAAGATCATACCACCATATGTTTGTTAGTAATTTTTAAGCTGCAAAAGCGGTCTATTCTAATGTTGAGGTGATTCCATGTCCGTCATGAATTTAATTCTAAGCTAAAGGCTATATTAAGATGAATATCTGAGAGCCCTCCAAACCATGTGCTAATGATCATATGTTTTGACTAAATCAACTAACTATTGTAGTTTTTGGTTCTTCATTAAATATTTGCCAGCCATCAAATAAATATTTGTTTACTTTCAAATATCTTGCATACATTCAGATATGATTAGTTTTTCAATGAGCAGTGTGCAAAATACTTTCAAATATTATCTGTTTTTCTGAGATCTGTATTTGAATATCCCCAAAAATGATTGCCTTTTAGTTGAAACTCAATATTAACTATATTTGACAGTTCGTCCTATCCCATATGTGATATATTGAAAATAGTAGTTGAAAGAGAACTCAAGGTTACTTTCGTAAACTTGATTCTCTGATAAAATGAGTGAGATGTATCACTGCTTTTCCCTCCTCGCAGAGCTCAAGGAAGAGAGACATGCTTAATAATGACTATTGGGCAGTTGCGAGTGGTACCTTATAGGGAGGGATGGGCTCACCTCATTGGCCACTCGACCTGTCTGTCACCGACAGACTGTGTGATTGGTTACTTCTGGAGTGAAAGGCAATTTAACATATTGATACATCTTACTAATTATCGGAGAACCCGGGTTACAAAAGTAACCTTGCGTTTTATTCAGATTTTCGAATATTTTGCATGAAAAGCTTTTGCCAATTGGATGGAAACCTAACTACAGACTGTATCTGAGGCCAAGTTCAGAGGTGCTAATCTACAACACGGTGAAAGGGAAGTTCCCTTGGGGGTTTTGCCAAGGTAAAAACGGATTAATGTGTTTTGACAGGTTAAAAGCAACTGTGAATTTCCTTCAGAGGACCCCATGCCAATAGAGGTTTGAGGAAACAGACACATTTTGTAAAACATCTCACATAGTCTACACATGTCAGCTTACATGTGTTTGCGGTTATGGAAATGTCAATCCAGAAGTCTATTGTACCTTGTCTTCTCATTTGATGGCAGTAACAGAAGTTTAATGTCCAATTGGAACTGAGGCATCGGTAAATGAATGGCACTCCATTAGCGCTCAGCCATGTGGAACATTATTTTATCACTTCAATTAGCCGCCTTTCTTCACCTTCATTGCTCTCCATTCTGTTATTGCTGTAACGTGAGAATGAAATGAAACTACGCCAGCCATATTCTTCTCCAAATGTTAATTCAGAGCGGGCTACAAGACATGTTGAAGATGTTCTTTAGACAATTTCACTGTACTTCACAGGTTTCAATAAGGCATTATTCATGTCTAACAAATTGAGAACACGCTTTGTAAAGATACTGTAACGATCCTAGCCTTGGTAAGTGTGTTGAGAGCAAAGGCTTTCATTCTAGTGAGACTCAGTGGACAGCATGCTTGACTCAGGACCAGCAGAGTGTTGGCCATGGGATTTGAGTGTTCTCCTTAGACATTTCGTCTCCTATGGTGCTATTCTGAATGAACCATGCGAGAGAGAGAGAGAATTTTTACAGTTTTTCTTTTTTAAGACTTTAATATAAGACATACTTTTATGGAATGGATGTGGATTATGGATTATGGTCATTAATTACCACATTTTCTGTGCTAAACTTTTAAAAAAAGAATATATATATATATTTAGCCCTTTTTCTCCCCAATTTCATGGTATACAATTGGTAGTTACAGTCTTGTCTCACCGCTGCAACTCCCGTATGGACTTGGGAGAGGCGAAGGTCGAGAGCCATGCGTCCTCCGAAACACAACCCAACCAAGCCGCACTGTATCTTGACACAATGCCCACTTAACCCAGAAGCCAGCTGCACCAATATGTCGGAGGAAACAGTGTACACCTGGCGACCGTGTCAGCGTGCACTGCGCCCGGCCTGCCACAGGAGTTGCTAGTGCTCAATGGGACAAGGACATCCATGCTGGCCAAACCCTCCCCTAACCACGGTGAACCAATTGTGTTGCCAGAGAATTTAATGTTAATTTCTCTACCATAAGCCGCAACCAACGTCGTTTTGGAGAATTTGGCAGTACATCCAACTGGCCTCACAATCAGACTTGATGGCAACTTTGTCAACAGAGTGTCCCATCATGTGGTTAAGGTATGGGCATGCATAAACTACAGCTCCTAAGGCCCATTGTTGTACCATTCATCCGGCACCATCACCACAGGTTTCAGCATGATGATGCACAGCCCCATGACGCAATGATCTATACACAATTCCTGGTAACTGAAAATGTCCCAGTCCTTCCATGGCCTGCATACTCACCAGACATGTCATGCACTGAGCATGTTTCAACGTGTACGACGTGTACAACAGCGTGTTCGAGTTCCTGCCAATATCCAGGAACTTCGCACTGCCATTGAAAAAGGAGGGGACAACATTCCACAGGCCACAATCAACAGCCTGATCAGTTCTATGCAAGTGAGATGTGTTACACTGCATGAGGCAAAAGGTGGTCACAACAGACACTGACAGGTTTTCTGATCCACGCCCCTTCCTTTTTTTTAAGGTATCTGTGACCAATAGATTCATATCTGTATTCCCAGTCATGTGAAATCCATAGATTAGGGCCTAAAAAATTATTAAAAAATCACTGATTTCCTTATATGAAACTGTAAAATCTTAGAAATTGCTGCATTTATATTTTTGTTCATTGTGTGTGTGTGTGGTTGAAGTCAGAAGTTTACATATACTTAGGTTGGAGTCATCAAAACTTGTTTTATAAACCACTCCACAAATTTCTTGTTAACTAACTATAGTTTTGGCAAGTCTGTTAGGACATCTACTTTGTTCATGAAACAAGTAATTTTCCCAACAATTGTTAACAGACAGATTATTTCACTTATTCACTGTATCACAATTCCAGTGGGACAGAAGTTTACATACACTAAGTTGACTGTGTCTTTAAACAGCTTGGAGAATTCCAGAAAATGATGACATGGCTTTAGAAGCTTCTGATAGGCTAATTGATATCATTTGAGTCAATTGGAGGTGTATTTGTTGATGTATTTCAAGGCCCACCTTCAAACTCAGTACCTCTTTGCTTGACATCATGGGAAAATCACAAGAAATCAGCCAAGATCTCATAAAAAAATTGCTGACATCCACAAGTCTGGTTCATCCTTGGGAGCAATTTCCAAATGCATAAAGGTACCACATTCATCAGTACAAACAATAGTACGCAAGTATTAACACCATGGGACCACGCAGCCGTCATGCCGCTCAGGAAGGAGACGTGTTCTGTCTTCTAGAGATTAATATACTTTGGTGCGAAAAGTGCAAATCAATCCCAGAACAACAGCAAAGGACCTTATGAAGATGCTGGAGGAAACAAAATCGGGCTAACTAGTATCTATATCCACAGTAAAACGAGTCCTATATCGACCCTGGGCTGGGGACCATCACTGCATGGATCATCATCGGGGGCCCCGGGCTGGGGACCGTCGCTGGAGGCCCCGGGCTGGGGACCGTCGCTGGAGACCCCCAAGCTGGGGACCGTCGCTGGAGACACCGGGCTGTGGACCCCGGGCTGGGGACCGTCGCGGGACATTCCGGACTGGGGACAGTCGCGGGACATTCCGGACTGTGGCCCGTCGCGGGAGGTTCCGGACTGTGGCCCGTCGCGGGAGGTTCCGGACTGTGGCCCGTCGCGGGAGGTTCCGGACTGTGGCCCGTCGCGGGAGGATCCGGACTGTGGCCCGTCGCGGGAGGTTCCGGACTGTGGCCCGTCGCGGGAGGTTCCGGACTGTGGCCCGTCGCGGGAGGTTCCGGACTGTGGCCCGTCGCGGGAGGTTCCGGACTGTGGCCCGTCGCGGGAGGTTCCGGACTGTGGCCCGTCGCGGGAGGTTCCGGACTGTGGCCCGTCGCGGGAGGTTCCGGACTGTGGCCCGTTGCCGGACGCTCTGGACTGGGTACTGTCGCCGGACGCTGTGGACTGGTACTGTCGCCGGCGCACTGTAGGCCTGGTACGTGGTGCCGGCTCTGGTGGTACCGGGCTGGGGGACAAGCACCTCATGGTGAGTGCGGGAGGAGGAACAGGGCGTACTGGACTGCCGAGGCGCACCATAGGCCTGGTGCGTGGTGCCGGCACTGGTGGTACCGGGCTGGGGGACACGCACCTCATGGTGAGTGCGGGAAGAGGAACAGGGCGTACTGGACTGCCGAGGCGCACTATAGGCCTGGTGCGTGGTGCCGGCACTGGTGGTACCGGGCTGGGTACACACACCTCAGGGCGAGTGCGAGGAGCAGGAACAGGGAGTACTGGACCTTGCAAGCGCACTCGAGGCCTGGTGCGTGGTGCCTGGAACTGGTGGCACCGGGCTGGGGACACGCACCTCATTGCGAGTGCGGGGAGGAGGAACAGGACGTACTGGGCTCTGGAGGCGCACAGGAAGCCTGGTGCGTGGTGTTGGCACTGGTGGTACTGGGCTGGTGACACACACCTCAGGGCGAGTGTGGGGAGCAAGGCACAGGACCTACTGGACTGTGGAGGTGTACTGGAGGTCTGGAGTATAGAGCTCACACAACCCGTCCTGGCTGGATGTTTATTTTCACCCTGCAAATGCAGGGCACTGGCACAGGACGCACTGGGCTGTGCAGACTCACCGGAGACACAGTACGCAGAGCCGGTGCAGGATATCCTGGTCCAAGGAGGTATACTGGAGACCAGGAGAGCTGAGCCGGCACCCTCCTTCCTGGCTGGGTGCCCATTCTAGCCCGGCCAATGCAAGGAGCTGGAATAGAACGCACCAGGCTAGAATAGCACACTGGAGACACCGTGCGCATCTGCATAACACTGTGCCTGACCAGTTACACGCTCCCCACGGTAAGCACGAGGCTCAGGTCTCCCACCTGACTCAGCCAATCTCCTCGTGTGCCCCCCCCCCCAAAAAAATCTTGGGGCTGCCTCTCGGGCTTCCGTGCTAGTCGTGTACCCACATATCGTTGCCGTTCCTCCTGTGCCATCTCCACCTGCCTCCATGGTAGGCGATCCTCTCCTGCCAGTATCTCCTCCCACGTCCAGGATCCTGTACCGTCCAGTATTTCGTCCCATGTCCATGCTGTCTGCTCCATCATACGCTGCTTGGCTGCTTGGTCCTTGTTTGGTGGGTTATTCTGTCAAGTTCGTGGTATGGAGGAGACAGAGGTGCAGCATGATAAGAGTACATAACTCTTTTAATGAGAAGAACGAACACTGAACAAATCTATACAAAACAACTAAATGAACCGTGAAGCGATATACAACGAGTGCTGAAACAGGCTACTACACATACAATAATAACCCACGAAATACCCAAGGAATATGGGTACCTAAATATGGTCCCCAATCAGAGACAACGATAAACAGCTGCCTCTGATTGAGAACCAATCTAGGCAACCATAGACATAAAAACACCTAGACTGGATATCCCCCATAAACATACAAAAACCCTAGACAGGACAACAACACATATCACCCACGTCAAACCCTGACCTAACCAAAATAATAAAGAAAATAAAGATAGCTAAGGTCAGGGCGTGACACACGGGGGTGGCAGCATCATGTTGTGGGGCTGCTTTGCTGCAGGCGGGACTGGTGCACTTCACAAAATAGATGGCATCATGAGGTAGGAAAATGATGTGGATATATTGAAGCAACATCTCAAGACATCAGTCAGGAAGTTAAAGCTTGGTTGCAAATGGGTCTTCCAAATGGACAATGACCCCAAGCATACTTCCAAAGTTGTGGAAAAGTGGCTTAATGACGACAAAGTCAAGGTATTGGAGTGGCCATCACAAAGCCCTGACCTCAACCCTATAGAAAATGTGTGGGCAGAACTGAAAAAGTGTGTGCGTGCAAGGAGGCCTACAAACCTGACTCAGTTACACCAGCTCTGTCAAGAGGAATGGGCCAAAATTCACCCAACTTATCGTGGGAAGCTTGTCCGAAACATTTAACCCAAGTTAAACAATTTAAAAGCAATTATACCAAATACTAATTGAGTGCATGTAAACTTCTGACCCACTGGGAATGTGATGAAAGAAATAAAAGCTGAAATAAATCATTCTCTATAATATTATTCTGACATTTAACATTCTTATAATAAAGTGGTGATCCTAACTGACCTAAGACAGGGAATTTTTACTAGGATTAAATGTCAGGAATTGTGAAAAACTGAGTATAAATGTATTTGGCTATGGTGTATGTAAACTTCCAACTTCAACTGTGTGTGTGTGTGTGTGTCAGTCAAAAGTTTGGATGCCTACTCATTCAATAATTTTCCTTTATTTTTTTTACATTATAGAATAATAGTGAAGACATCAAAACAATGAAATAACACATATGGAATCATGTAGTAACCAAAGTGTTATTTCATAGTTTTGATGTCTTCACTATTATTCTACAATGTAGAAAATAGTAAAAATAAAGAGAACCTGTTCAATGAGTAGGTGTTTCCAAACTTTTGACTGGTACTGTATATACTGCATGTCTCATTAGGTTGTATGTATATTCAGATAAAGGTCTATTGTAAATGTGTCATTGTAACGTCATCTATTTTGCTAAAAAATAAATGCAAATACACACAATGTTAAGCTACATAGTCATTTGACAGAGGTAATGAACTGTCCATTGTTTAGCCCAGCAATGGTTGAAAAACAAGTGGTTCTGAGCTTATGCCAATGTTACACAGGTAAGCTAACGGTTACAGAAATCAGGAATGCAGACATGCTCTATAGACCTCTATATCTACAGTGTAATTGTGACTGTGTCGAACACACCACCACCTGTTGTTATGTTGGGTACCTACTGACCCCAAAATATGTTATGACATGTAAGGGTCATAAAATACATGTTTAAGGAAATACGTTCAGGTACCACATTACTACAAGACAAAACGGCTCACTCAATCAAGCGTGAAAATGTAGTGGAATGGCGTAATGTCTTAGTATGAGGTGGGAAGAATGCAATACATTACCTCGTATGCGCTACTAATTACATTGTTGTGGGAGACACTCTTCTATGAGTATGACATTGGATGTTTGAGAAGGTTTGAATCCTAAGCATCCTGCGTACACATTGTTGGAAGTACAAGTAACCAAGATAGCTTTGACCTACTATAGCAGCTATGTGCTGGAAAACCTTGGTAGAGCATGGGTGAAGTACGCATTGTGGATTTCCTTTCAGCTTCAGACCAATGCCTACTTCTCACTTAAGCATTTTAGTTTTAGTTTTTAATTGACATTATCAAAGAAGAGAGTGGATGTCATTGAGGGTTGGGTTTTAATTTACTGTGGATAATAACATAGTAATTAAAGGAACCATACTTAAACTCCTAGAGCATGTAGGTTAGTGTCTGTTTAATCAACAAAATCTTCCCGCTAATGATCAATTAGCTTCCAGAATTACCCAGTTAATTCACTTTGAAACAGCTAATGAAAGGGGAAGTATGTGCTTGCTTTCTCTCCTTATTCCACAAGTAGGAATACCTATGTGAGAATGCTGTTCATCGACTACAGCTCGGCATTCAACACCATAGTACCCTCCAAGCTCGTCATCAAGCTCGAGACCCTGGGTCTCGACCCCGCCCTGTGCAACTGGGTACTGGACTTCCTGACGGGCCGCCCCCAGGTGGTGAGGGTAGGCAACAACATCTCCTCCCCGCTGATCCTCAACACTGGGGCCCCACAAGGGTGCGTTCTGAGCCCTCTCCTGTACTCCCTGTTTACCCACGACTGCGTGGCCACGCCCGCCTCCAACTCAATCATCAAGTTTGCGGACGACACAACAGTGGTAGGCTTGATTACCAACAACGACGAGACGGCCTACATGGAGAAGGTGAGGGCCCTCGGAGTGTGGTGTCAGGAAAATAACCTCACACTCAACGTCAACAAAAGTAAGGAGATGATTGTGGACTTCAGGAAACAGCAGAGGGAACACCCCCCTATCCACATCGATGGAACAGTAGTGGAGAGGGTAGCAAGTTTTAAGTTCCTCGGCATACACATCACAGACAAACTGAATTGGTCCACTCACACAGACAGCATCGTGAAGAAGGCGCAGCAGCGCCTCTTCAACCTCAGGAGGCTGAAGAAATTCGGCTTGTCACCAAAAGCACTCACAAACTTCTACAGATGCACAATCGAGAACATCCTGGCGGGCTGTATCACCGCCTGGTATGGCAAATGCACCGCCCTCAACCGTAAGGCTCTCCAGAGGGTAGTGAGGTCTGCACAACGCATCACCGGGGGCAAACTACCTGCCCTCCAGGACACCTACACCACCCGATGCTACAGGAAGGCCATAAAGATCATCAAGGACATCAACCACCCGAGCCACTGCCTGTTCACCCCGCTGTCATCCAGAAGGCGAGGTTAGTACAGGTGCATCAAAGCTGGGACCGAGAGACTGAAAAACAGCTTCTATCTCAAGGCCATCAGACTGTTAAACAGCCACCACTAACATTGAGTGGCTGCTGCCAACACACTGTCAATGACACTGACTCAACTCCAGCCACTTTAATAATGGGAATTGATGGGAAATTATGTAAATATATCACTAGCCACTTTAAACAATGCTACCTTATATAATGTTACTTACCCTACATTATTCATCTCATATGCATACGTATATACTGTACTCTATATCATCGACTGCATCCTTATGTAATACATGTATCACTAGCCACTTTAACTATGCCACTTTGTTTACATACTCATCTCATATGTTATACTGTACTCGATATCATCTATTGTATCTTGCCTATGCTGCTCTGTACCATCACTCATTCATATATCCTTATGTACATATTCCTTATCCCCTTACACTGTGTATAAGACAGTAGTTTTTTTTGGGAATTGTTAGTTAGATTACTTGTTCGTTATTACTGCATTGTCGGAACTAGAAGCACAAGCATTTCGCTACACTCGCATTAACATCTGCTAACCATGTGTATGTGACAAATAGAATTTGATTTGATTTGAAGTAATGTAGGAGAAGTATATGCAGGGATACATGCAGATTTTTTATTTATTTAACCTTTATTTAACCAGGCAAGTGGGGCGGCAGGTAACCTAGTGGTTAGAGTGTTGGGCCAGTAGCCGAAAGGTTGCTGGATCGAATCCCTGAGCTGACAAGGTGAAAATATGTAATTCTACCCCTGAACAAGGCAGTTTAACCCACTGTTCCCCGGTAGGCTGTCATTGTAGTTAAGAATTTGTTCTTAACTGACTTGCCTAGTTAAATAAAGGTTACATTTAAAAACTTCTTCAGGATTGGTGGGTCCCTTTCGGGATGGTTGAGCTAAGGTAGGCTAATGCGAATAGCATGAGGTTGTAAGTAACAAGAACATTTCCCAGGACATAGACATATCTGATATTGGCAGAAAGCTTCAATTATTGTTAATCTAAATGCACTGTCCAATTTACATTAGCTATTACAGTGAAATAATACCATGCTATTGTTTGAGCAGAGTGCACAGTTTTGAACATGAAAAATTATTAATAAACAAATTCGGCACATTTGGGCAGTCTTGATACAACATTTTGAACAGAAATGCAATGGTTCATTGGATCAGTATAAACTTTGCACATACACTGCTGCCATCTAGTGGACAAAATATAAATAGCACATGGGCTGGAATAATACATTATGGCCTTTCGCTTGCATTTAAAAGATGATGGTACAAAAAAAAACGCAGTTTTTTTGTATTATCTTTTACCAGATCAAATGTGTTATTCTCCCACATTTCTTTCACATTTCCACGATCTTCAAAGTGTTTCCTTTCAAATGGTACCAAGAATATGCATATCCTTGCTTCAGGGCCTGAGCTACAGGCAGTTAGATTTGGGTATGTAATTTTAGGCAAAAATGTAAAAAAGGGGCCTATCCTTAAGAGCGGGCCCTTTCCTTTAAAGTCAATTAAGAACAAATTCTTACTTACATTACATCCTCCCCCTTGTAGGCTGTCATTGTAACTCACATCATTTCTACAAAGGGTTAATAGCACTAGGATGACGTATTCTCAGATTCCTACTGAGGGCACACATGCACAACATTTCACTCCCTTTTTCCTTATCTCCTCTTTTCTTCTCCCTTGGTAGCCTGGTGACTGACGAAGCTGTGTCATGGTGGAGCCGGAATGAATATGTAGAGGGGTAGCAACTCCGGTGTCTGTCCAATCGAGAAGCATCCAGCTGCAGATTATGGCCTGTGAACCTCAAAGCCATGTGCGTTTGTCTCACACAAATACACTAATCAGGCCCCCGAGGACTGGAATTGCCCACCCCTGGGTCTAGCTAGTACACACTAGCAAGTACTTAGCTTCTAATGTAAATGTAATTTAACCACCCATGCTGTTGGTGGCGGTAACGCACCATCCTATCAGACACCATTCGATATCCTGTCTCATCTCGTATGTCTCACAGAGTCTGTGGCATGAGAAGGTATCTGCTGGAGCCAGACCCTACTTGTCCTCTTTGCTTCTCACAAATTATGAGCAGGTTCAAGTTTAGAGGCACATTAATAAATGTGGCTCGCTTTGCTGTATGGCCAAAAATCAACATTTTATGGGTGTGTGTCGCAAATGAATGAATTGCTAATTAGTGGAATTAGAGCAGGATTATTCATATTTTTTTAAACTATTTCCCGAAATCATACACCCAGGGACGTCACGCATGGGAGAGGAATCTGAAGCTGAATAGCTTGGCTGTTGACACCTTTTTTTTTATTCGTAGCAAACACCTCTGACTCATACACTTGTGTCCTAAATGGCACCCTATTCCCTTTAGTTACAGTACTTTTGAACAGAGTCCTACGGACAGTGACGGCTGTGAGAATATAATATGGACCACTGGCAGACAGATGGAATTCATAAGGCTCAGTCGGTCCACGGTGTTGCCAAGGTTTTCACCTCCCAGCTGATTCTACCTGAAGAGTTGGTGCTATTTTGCACTTGTCACATCTCTCCAGTTATTATTTTTTAGATTTACGGTGTAAAAATTAGGGTACGATTGCTGCTGCACATGGAAGTATACAATACATTGAGCAGCGCACCAGGCACATTTCCCTTGATCAGAGAGTTAAAGTACCAAAATAGAAGGGCCGCCCTTACAGCTGTTGTCTGCAGGTGTGAAGATGAAACAACCAACTCCCATGATGAGTTCACTTCAGCCTGCCGTGAATAACTGGTGTGCGTCTCAAATGGCACCTCTTTTTTCAGTGCACTACTTTTCACCTGGGCCCATAGGTCTCCGATCAAAAATAGCGCACTATATAGGGAATCGGGTGCGATTTGGGAATCATCCCTGGACTTAGTCGGAGTAAAAGAAGAAATGGCATCAAAGCAGTGAATAATGTACCATCTCCAAAACAAACGGAGTGGAAACGGAATGCGAACGCTCTTCCCTTGTAATACATTCTAATTAACAGGCTGTCTAAAGGCAGCAGGATGGAAAAAAGCTATTATGAAGACGAATGAAGAGTCAACAGGACTTAGCTTGGGTCTGTTTTCCCCTTCTCCTTTGTTGCCCATAAATATGAATTTCTCTGTGAACCGTTGTGTAGTTGGCTCAACAGACACGGTAATCAGTTTCCCTGCATCTGCTGAATGGGAATGTTGCTCCAGTGGTTCAGGAGAACGGCAATGGACATTTTAGAGCCTTTTGCAAGGCCAGTGTTTTTAAAAGGCTCTGGTGTGTTGTCGCCCATGTCTCTGTCTGTATATCGGTATTATTTTGCCACTATTTTTATGTGAGTTCTCTTGTAGGTATGATTTTAACGTTTCATATATCGATGCGTGTATGTTGTAGCCAGGCCTACCTTGTCTGTCCCTCATACACTATTGTGCACCTGTATTCACGTGATTTCTGTCTACTATATAACTGGCATGCCATTACAGAGGATGGGTGCATCTCAAATTGCACCCTTTTCCCTTCAAAAAGTTGTGCACTTTAGGAAGTTCCTTTCCAAAACGCTATATATCCATATTCAGAAATGTTGGTCAATTTTGATTCGATTTTTTAAAGAATTTATGAAAGAGATTGGTGTGTTTTTCACTATCCTAATCATGTCATAGGGTTGTTCAATGATAGACGTATTTGTTTGAAATCTATCACTTGATGGTTTAATTTCAGAGATACAATCAGTTTTATTTCAAAATGCTATCTATCCACCTCACTCTCAGAGAAATAAGTATAAGTAGACAGTCAAACATAACAAATAACTACATTTGCAATAAAGAACTGTACAAACGATACAATAAATAGCCAAAAGTATATGATATTCCTGTGGGGACTTGCTTCCTGTCAGCCACAAGAGTATTAGTGAGGTCGGGCACTGATGTTGGGCAATTAGGCCTGGTTCGCAGTCGACATTCCAATTCATCCCAAAGTTGTTTAATGGAGTTGAGGTCAGGGCTCTGTGCAGGCCAGTCAAGTACTTCCACACCGATTTTGACAAACCATTTCTGTATGGATCTCGCTTTGTGCACAGGAGCATTGTCATGCTGAAACAGGAAAGGGCCTTCCCCAATCTGTTGCCACAAAGTTGGAAGCACAGAATCGTCTAGAATGTCATTGTATGCTGTAGCGTTAAGATTTCCCTTCACTGGAACTAAGGGGCCTAGTCCGAACAATGAAAAACAACCCCAGACCATTAATCCTCCTCCCCCAAACTTAACAGTTGACACTATGGATTTAAGCAGGTAGCGTTCTCCTGGGTTCCACCAAACCCAGATATGTCAGTTGGACTGCCAGATGGTGAAGCATGATTCATCACTCCAGAGAACGCATTTCCACTGCTCCAGAGTCCAATGGCGGTGAGCTTTACACCACTCCAGCCGACGCTTGGCATTGAGCGTGGTGATGTTAGGCTTGTGTGCGGCTGCTTGGCCATGCGGCTGCTTGGCCAACCCAGCTTCCCACAAACAGTTTTTGTGCTGACGTTGCTTCCAGAGGCAGTTTGGAACTCAATAGTGAGTGTTGCAACCAAGGACAGATGATTGTTACGCGCTCTATGCTTCAGCGCTTGGCGGTCCTTTTCTGTGAGCTTATGTGGCCTACTACTTTGCGGCTGAGCCATTGTTGCTCCTAGATGTTTACACTTCATAATAACAGCACTGACAGTGCCTTCGTAAAGTATTCAGACCCCTTGACCTTTTCCACATTTTGTTACATTACAGCCTTATTCTACAATGGATGAAATAATTTCTCCCCCTCATCAATCTACACACAATACCCCATAATGACAAAGGAAAAAGTGTTTTTTAGACATTTTTGCAAATGTATTGATAATAAAAAACTATCACATTTACTCAGTACTTTTTTGAAGCTGCTTTGGCAGTGATTACAGCCTCGAGTCTTCTTGGCACATCTGTATTTTGGGAGTTTCTCCCATTCTTCTCTGCAGATCCTCTCAAGCTCTGTCAGGTTGGATGGGGAGCGTTGCTGCACAGCTATTTTCAGGTCTCTTCAGAGATGTTAGATTGGGTTCAATTCCGGGCTCTGGCTGGGCCACTCAAGGACATTCAGGTTCTTGTCCACTTGCCACTCCCGCGTTGTCTTGGCTGTGTGCTTAGGGTCATTGTCCTGTTGGAAGTTGAACCTTTCATCCCAATGCTCTGGAGCAGGCTTTCATCAAGGATCTCTCTGTACTTTGCTCCGTTCATCTTTGCCTTGATCCTGACTAGTCTCCCAGTCCCGGCTGCTGAAAAACATCCCCACAACATGATGATGCCACCACCATGCTTCACTGCTTGGCATTCAGGTCAAAGAGTTCACTCTTGGTTTCATCAAACCAGAGAATCTTGTTTCTCATCTTCTGAGTCTTTAGGTGCCTTTTGGCAAACTCCAAGCAGGCTGTCATGTGCCTTTTACTGAGGAGTGGCTTCCGTCTGGCCACTCTACCATAAAGCAGTGGTGGGAAAAAGTACCGTATTGTCATACTTGAGTAAAAGTAAAGATACCTTAATAGGAAATGACTCAAGTAAAAGTGAAAGTCACCCAGTAAAATAGTACTTGAGTAAAAGTAAAAAGTATTTGGTTTTTAATATACTGAAGTATCAAAAGTAAAAATATAAATATTTTCAAATTCCTGATATTAAGCAAACCGGTCAGCACTATTTTCCTATTTTTTAAATAACGGATAGCCAGGGGCTATCTCCAACACTCAGACATAATTTACAAATGAAGCATGTGTGTTTAGTGAGTCTGCCAGATCAGAGGCAGTAGGGATGACCAGGGATGTTTCTTTATGAATGCATAACCTGGACCATTTCACTGTCCTGCTAAGCATTCAAAATGTAATGAGTACTTTTGGGTGTCAGGAAACATTTATGGAGTAAAAAGTACTTTATTTTCTTTAGGAATGTAGTGATGTAAAAGTTGTCAAAAATATAAATAGTAAAGTACAGATACCCCAAAAAACTACTTAAGTAGTACTTTAAAGTATATTGACTAAAGTTCTTTATGCCACTGCCATAAAGGCCTGATTGGTGGAGTGCTGCAGAGAAGGTTGTCCTTCTGGAAGGTTCTCCCATCTCCACAGAGGAACTATAGAGCTCTGTCAGAGTGACCATCAGGTTCTTGGTCACCTCCCTGAGGCTCTAGGAAGAGTCTTGGTGGTTCCAAACTTCTTTCATTTGAGAATGATGGAGGCCACTGTGTTCTTGGGGATCTTCAATGCTGTAGACATTTTTTGATACCCTTCCCCAGATCTGTGCCTCGACACAATCCTGTCAATTCCTTCGACCTTATGGCTTGGTTTTTGCTCTGACATGCACTGTCAACTGTGGGACCTTTTATATAGACTGGTGTGTGCCTTTCCAATCAATTGAATTTACCACAGGTCGACTCCAATCAAGTTGTAGAAACATCTCAAGGATGGTCAATGGAAACAGGATATACCTGAGATCAATTTCGAGTCTCATAGGGTCTGAATACTTATGCAAATTATATTATTCTTATTATTTTTTTAATACATTTGCAAAAATGTCAACTGGTTTCACTCTGTCATTATGGGGTATTGTGTGTAGATTGCTGAGGGGGAAAAAAAATGTAATCAATTTTAGAGTAAGGCTGCAACGTAACAAAATATGGAAAAAGTCAAGGTGTCTGAATACTTCCCGAAGGCACTGTACAGTTGACTGGGGCAGCTCTAGCAGGGCAGAAATTTGACAGACTGACTTGCCGGAAAGGTGGCATCCTATGCTGGTGCCACGTTCCAAGTCACTTAGCTCTTCAGTACAGGCCATTCTACTGCCAATGTTTGTCTATGGAGATTGCATAGCTATTTGCAATTTTTTGGTTTTGTTTACACCTGTCAGCAACGGGTGAGGCTGAAAGAGCCAAATCCACAAATTTTAAGGGTTGTCCACGCTCATTCAATTGAATTTGTATTAATCAATAGAGTAATGAGCTATGTATGTAAAACATGTGCTTTTGACATTTTAGTCAGTTAGCAGATGCTCTTATCCAGTGTGACTTACAGCTAGTGCATTCATCTTAAGATAGCTAGGTGAGAGAACCACATATAGTAAAATATACATTACACGAACATTCCATTCCAGCTAAACAATGGATGTCTTGCAAAAAAATACATTTTAATACACACCCTAAAATATATGAATTAAATCTGAGAACAGTCATATTTTACACACACATGAAGGTACCCATAAGCAATCATTTTGGGGGGAAAAACACAAATGTGGAGGTAGAATTTTGGAAATAAACTCTTTATAGGGATAGGGTGCCATTTGGGACATACTCGATGACAGAAACAGAGGTCAAAGGTGCCTGTGCTAACATCCTTAACAGACTGGTTGCAAATGAGAATTCAATCATACCTAGGTTTTAATATGTACCAGACACTGGGCAAAGAAGATTGTTGCCATACTTTGACAAATGGTTGCAGTGGTTCCCCAGCCCTGTGGACCTAAATTAGATGTATTTTTTTTTATTACTTAGGTCACTTACCATGGTGCAGCAAGTTGACCTCTCTCTCTTGCTTGTGAAGGTTAATTGATTCTCGGGAGTTACAAATTCATAAGCTGGAAAAGAGATGGAGGAAGAGAGAGAGAGAGGGATGGAGGGGAAAGATACCTGGGCTCAATTTCCAGATGCTGGCCTAACAAGAGAGTGTGTGGAGGAAACCCGTGTTGTGGTTTAATCAACCGTTTGTTGATTTCATCAATTGCTTCACCTCAAAAGTTTCTCATTTTCTACAGAAGAATACACTTGAAAGCACATTACGAATTTTAAGACACTTCATCCGTGCGTTAATCTGTGCGAAGATGCACTGGGGGAGAATGAAGGTAACTAACCCCCCAGTCTACGCCAACCCATCTGGATAGAATGCATTCAAGTTAACCGCCAATTGGTGTTTTGCATAGAGGATACATGACATTGTTTCTACGAATATGAACACTGACTGCTTGTAGTTAAATGTATCCATTGATGAAGTCCAACTTTACTTACTGTAAATGAGCTCCTTGGCTCGTTTGGGCAGTTAATGACTTCTTTTGCTGACGATGGCAATTAATTATGCTTAGATTAGACACCTCCGCTACACTGTATTGCCATTCTGAGTTTCTTCCTGCAAAAGAGGCAAAGAATTATGTCAAGCTGTTTTGCTGTCATTGGCAACTTTCAACGGGGGACGGGTAATTTTGAAATGGCATTTTTGCCCCCCCCCCCAGTTGTATCAGTGGAATGTAATACCGAACAAGGCACGTTGTGCTCTAGGTGCTTGTGGACGTTTTACATATGGGTGGTCCCGGGAATCAAACCCGGTGCCCTGGCATTACAAGCGCCATGCTCTACCAACTGTGTTACACGGAATGAGTTTGACACCTCTGCCCTATATAGTGCACTACTTTTGGCCAGAGCGCTAGTCAAAAGTTGTGCACTATATAGGGAAACAGGGTGTCATTCTTAGTTCCAGCGAGCTGTTGATCGTCCCTCTTGTCCCAGCGTTGATTTAATTTGGGCTCCTGGCCCCTTGTAGCCGTCTGCCGCGCGTACATCTGAATGATATCCTTTACTTAATGATTCATGTGAAATGAAAGTATGTTTGAACATACATTTGTAAGTATGAGTGGCCCTGTCGGGCAGAACTAATGGTCCTCTTTCACGCAGTTCATATTTCCATGGAGAGTTCATCTCTCTCCTGTGTTGTGCTACAAAGCCCGTAGACATATAATTGGTTTGTGGTAAATGTCCTTACCTGGACCCCACAGCGTGGAAAGTGTACTTTCTAGACTAGGGTTGCAAGTAGCCTAGTGGTTAAGAGTGTTGGGCCGGTAACTGAAACGTCATTGGTTCAAATCCTTGAGCCAACTAGGTGAAAACCCTGCCGATGTGCCCTTTCGCAAGGCACTTAACCTGAATTGTTCCTGTGAGTCACTCTGGATAAGAGTGTCTGTGAAAGGACAAATGTAGATTATGTGCAAGGCGCTAGCGGTCTTCAATTGCACTGACAGCGCAATAAATACAAAACATCCTATGCAAATGACTAGAGCTTGAAAAATTGTTGAGAGGGATACATTTGACTACTTACATTCTGTAAGGCTTTTATTACAGCCACAGGGACAGCCTTATACAGTCCCAGACTCAGGTACACACACACAGGCCATCGAGTAACAGTCATAAAAGCCATTTATTGACTAGGAACAACAGCTGGAAAACGCGTTCGCTTTCAATCTAAGTAAACTGTGACTCGCGAGGGGCTACTTTTGTCGTGTATTTTACTTGTTCTTTTGTAAAAAAAATAACATGGTTTTATGGAAGTGAAGGGTGAGCGTGTGATTGTGGACTAGCCTGAGTATTGGAATAACCTACCTGATGACTTTACTGCGGAGGCCTCTGTGCCTGCTGGCCTGCTCTCTGCTCTGTGTCTCCGTGTGTGCTGGGACCTGCTGGCCAGGAGAGTTTACATGTGAACAGGGCTGGTGTGTGTCT
Organism: Oncorhynchus kisutch; assembly: GCF_002021735.2. NCBI lineage: Eukaryota > Metazoa > Chordata > Actinopteri > Salmoniformes > Salmonidae > Oncorhynchus > Oncorhynchus kisutch. The sequence goes on along the minus strand of NC_034184.2, from coordinate 60,023,550 downwards.
GAGGACCATGTGTGTGACTTCACTGACTACTGTGGGGATGGCAGCGATGAGAGAAATTGTGAGTATACAGCTCAATGAGTCAGTGATTTACATTCATAGTTTGTCTTTCCGTTATTGTTGATTTACAGACTACTGTTGAATCATTGATTATTCAGCTAAAGAATAAACCACTAATTAGGGGGTGTGTGTATGTAAATTTGGAATTGTGTGATAAGATTAACGTTCTGAGATTATGCGTAAAACCTATATAACATGTAAAAGTAGCCTCCATCTTTGAGGGGACACAGATAAAGATTATTTGATCAGAGATTGTATGTGCTGTGTCATGACTGTCTTACCAAACAACACTTCAAACTGAACATTATGAAAATCAAACCCTGTGTTCAGTTTTCTCAATCTAAACACAGCCCTACAGAAGAGAACATAGCACTGTCCAAAAACTAATTTGAACTGTGAGCTGAAAAGATATTTGAAGAGGTCTTTGATTCTATTTTTGACGATATTTGTCCCTTCAGATATGAAAAACATGAGAAGGTTTTCCACGCTTCGTTCCTAGAAACCTAGAATCACCTCTATCTCAGAGCAATTTAAATTCTTAGTGTTCATCACATAGATAGTCCTTATTTCACAGACTACTGTTGAATCTGTTGAATATATATATATATATATATATATATATATATATATATATATATATATTAAAAATTACCATTATATGGTTACATGAAATGAGGAGATTTCCTGTGCTTTGCACCAATGGAAATTCACAGAATGTTTACCACATGCACATGTTCTAACACCTAGGCTGGCAAACCACATGACTACCTAGAGTAGCCCTAGTAAAGACACAGACAGACAGCTCAATATTTATGGTACTAGTCCTACACTGCTTCAGCTCCATGCATTCCAATATGGCTGAGTCCCAAATGGCACCCTAGTCCCCTAAATAGTGTATTACTTTTGACCATGGCCCATAGGGCTCTGGTCAAAAGTACTGTAGTGCACTACATAGGGAATAGGTTGCCATTTGGAACACATCCTATGTCTTTAGAGATACTTTGGCTATGTACAGCCATTTAGCTCTGTACAGCCATTTAGCTCTCCCACCTCTCCCTGAGTTTTATTCACAAGGGTCCCTCACTGACCCTAAGGCTACGGGTATGTTGACTTCCGCCCCATGTGTCTCCTGGTCGCTGCCGGCTGCGACAGAGCCTGGACTCAAACCAGGATCTCTAGTAGCACAGCTAGCAATCTCGATGCAGTGCAATCGGGAGGCCAACACTGCAGTTTTGACATAGGGCCGTAAAGTAGCACTTTAGGGAGCATAAGCAGATCTGCTAAACAAATGGTTCTTTATGATGCCTACAATACAACCTACAGTGGAACCCTGCACCTCAGAGGGCTCTTAAACTACTATGTAGTCCATAGGGCTGTGGTCAAAAGTAGTGCACTACTGTATATAGGGAATAGGGTACCATTTGGGGGACAGCCTCACGGTGTCCAATGGCCGACCTGCTGTGTTCTGTATTTATGAATGTTCTTGGTGGTTATAATATTTTTTGGGGGGTGAAGGTTCTGGATACACTAGGTGTGACTTTGAGCAGGGGTTCTGTGACCTGTTACCCAGCTCGGAAACACACTTAGGATGGACCAGAAGAACAGGGTTCAACACCACCGGACCCAAACACGACCACAACAACCAATCAGGTACCGCAATGATGAACTCAGAATTTCAGAAGCTACTTTGGTAAATGATTTGGGCCATTCTGGAACATGATGCACAGATTTGCCAACTCCAAGTACACGAGCACTCAAGAACATTGGACATTTTATAAGATTCTTTCTAGTTCTTTTTACTATCTCTCTCTCTCTCGCTCCTCCAGCTCATTACCTGGCTCTGTGGCCTGTGACAGGAGAGACAGCACAGGCTTACTTGAGGAGTCCTGTGTTCCTGCCCTCAAAGACATGCTGGGTAAAACACAGCTTTAATAACACCCGGTTAATCCTGCCATTGTGTTAACTGGCTGTCACCCTCCTTTACTGACATGCCACATGTCCTCCCCTCTACAGGTGACCTTCTATCACCATGTGGGGGTGGTGAGTGGGTCTTTACAGGTCCTGACCCAAAAATACCCGCTAGGTTGGAGCCACTCGGCGTGGAACCGGTCAAAAACACAGGCACACACATGGCTACGGACAGTGATACCTTTCACCAGTGCTCACCAATTCCAGGTCTGTATCAACCTGCCTCACAACTTTCCCCTGTCATTCACAATCACAAACCATACAGTTAACTGGCTGTACCGTTTGGTAGGTCATATAATGCATGACTAAGGTATGTGGACACCTGCTAGTCCAACACTCATTCCAAAATCATGGGCATTAATATGGAGTTGGTCCCCCCCTTTGCTGCTATAACAGCCTCCACTCTTCTGGGAAGGCTTTCCACTAGATGTTAGAACATTGCTGCGGGGACTTGCTTTCTTTCAGCCACAAGAGCATTAGTGAGATCAGGCGCTGATGTTGGGCGATTAGGTCTGGCTCGCAGTCGGCATTCCAAATCATCCCAAAGGTCTTCGATGGGTTTGAGGTCAGGGCTCTGTGCAGGCCAGTCAAGTACTTCCACACCGATCTCGACAAACCATTTCTGTATGGACCTCGCTTTGTGCATATGGGGCATTGTCATGCTGAAACAGGAAAGGGCCTTCCCCAATCTGTTGCCACAAAGTTGGAAACACAGAATCATCTAGAATGTCATTGTATGCTGTAGTGTTAAGATTTCCCTTCACTGGAACTAAGGGCCCTAGCCCAAACCATGAAAAACAGCCCCAGATCATTATTTCTCCTCCACCACACTTTAGTGTTGGCACTATGCATTTGAGCAGGTAGCGTTCTCCTGGCATCCACCAAACCCAGATTGATCCGTTTGGACTGCCAGATGGTGAAGTGTGATTCATCACTCCAGAGAACGCAATTCCACTGCTCCAGAGTCCAATGGTGGCGAGCTTTACACCACTCCAGACGACACTTGGCATTGCGCATGGTGACCTTAGGCTTGTGTGTGGCTGCTCGGCCATGGAAACCCATTTCATGAAACTCCGACTAACAGTTCTTGTGCTGACGTTGCTTCCAGAGGCAGTTTGGAACTCGGTAGTGAGTGTTGCAACCAAGGACAGACCATTTTTACGCGCTTTAGCACTCGCCGGTCCCTTTCTGTGAGCTTGTGTGGCCTACCACGTCGCAGCTGAGCCATTGTTGCTCCTAGATGTTTTCACTTGACAGCTCTAACAAGGCAGACATTTGACGAACTGACTTGTTGGAAAGGTGGCATCCTATGACAGTGCCACGTTGAAAGTCACTGAGCACTTCAGTAAGGACGTTTGACTGACAGTGTTTGTCTATGGAGATTGCATGGCGGTGTGCTCAATTTTATACCTGTCAGCAACGGGTGTGAAGTGGTGTCCATATACTTTTGTGCATATATAGTGTACATGCAACCATCAATTGGATTGCAGACATCACAGATCAAGAGCTAACTATCTTGTTGAATGCCCGAGCTGGCAAGGTAAAAATCTGTCATTCTGCCCCTGAGCAAGGCAGTTAGCCCACTGTTCCCCGGGCACCGAAGACATGGATGTAGATTATGGCAGCCCCCCGCACCTCTCTGATTCAGAGGGGTTGGGTTAGGTGCAGAAGACGCATTTCAGTTGAAGGCATTCAGTTGTGCAACTGACTAGGTATCCCCCTGTACCTTTGTCTCTGTTTGTGGTTTTTGCATGTAATTGTCATTTTTGACCGTTGAGGCATAAATCTGTCAGGTATAGCGTGTAGCATTAAATGGGGGTCCAGAGCCTCTTAGATTGTTCTGACCCAAATGGACTCTACTCTAGCCATCTGGACTGAGTTGAAACCTACTAATAGTGTCCTCCTCTGCTCTACAGACACAGTCCGGGTCTCACCACCCTGTTGTCTGGTCCCTCACCCCTTCTGTTATCTTTGTCTCGACCATCTGCTACAGGGACTATCCAGCTCCACATCTCCACAGCTCCAAAATGGCTGAATGATTCATGTAATAGAGGTCAACTCTGCTTGTATGCTGATGCTCAGTTTCACTTTGAGACGCAAATTCATTTTCCGATCATACAGTACATGTCAGGCGATTCAGTTTGATGAAATTAGAGTTTTGAATTATATCGACACAGCGACTTGGAATGGAATCTGTCCAATGATCTGTCCGTCAGGATGAGGGTGATATGCAACATGCATCATCAGTCTCTTGTTGACAGAAATATGAAAGGTTGAGTCATAGCATAATGCTGATGTGGGTATGACACAAGCCATTGATTCATGTAGTCATAAATCAGTCCTAATCAGATGAGTTGTAAAAAACTCCACTGTGGAAGATGTAGCCTGTGGACTTTGAACAGAACAATGGCGAATTAGGCTGATAGCGGAGACAGGAAGAGAGATAAAGGCTTGGTCAGATGAACACAGTCCTAAGATGCCTTAGCTAAGTGCACTATTAACCATACACACTGGTGGACACAAGTGCGCATGAACACCACACATACACAGTGGCATGTCCAGAACATTTTTGAATAGGGTGGCCAAGGTGGGGCACAGACCCAGTCGAGGGGGGGGGGGGCAATAACATTTTGAACCTTAATCGATGGAGGGTGGAATTTTTGTTCTATATAATTATGATGTTTCAACACATGAAATGCTTCAGCATAGGTTTGGCCACCCCTAAACTTTTCCTCTTCAAATAAATCATAAATCAATTCCAAAAGTCTTGTTACAGTGCTTGCACTCAAGGTCAGGATTTTATATAAGGGAATTAGCATACAGCAGGAAATCCACTGGAAAGTGCCATCCAGAGTGCAAATTATACCGTGACATTCGGGAGTCTCTTTTTCATGGGACCTCCCATATATGGCCTTTATAGTAAAGACACATAATTTAACTGTAAAAATGTATTACCTTTTAATGTGTCAATTAACACAACCAGTCATAATGTTTTTATCTGGTTGTCAAACAAATCACTTCAAAAGGAGATTAAGTAGGTTACCTGCGCACGTTCGTGCACTTCAAAACAAGGCCAGCATGCGAATGGTGCGCTGTGCACCTGCCATTTTGACTGGAAAGGGACATCTATTACAACCACCATCATCTTAAAGGCCCACCTCAGAGGAAGATGCCCCACCTATTTCAAGTCATTCCTGTCCTAGAGCGGATATTATCCTAGAGGTGAAAGCACCATCAGTTAAGACGGGCTCCTTTACTGTCAGGTGAAAATAACTATTTCAGAAAAAGACTACCAGTCTACCTGTCAGGAGATGAGTCTCAGCTAAACCGTGCCTATACAACCTTTTGACATGTTGAGGGTTGACGTTTGTCTGACTCTTGCTGTTTGATAAATCCAGTGATACCATGTCGTATTCGTAATGTCATTCATATTTGGACATGCTATATTCTTTGTTCTCTCTTATAATTTCAGGAAGCTAGCTAGCTATACACTGGGTGTACAACATATTAGGAACACCTGCTCTTTCCATGATATAGACTGACCAGGAGAATCTAGGTGAAAGCTACGATCCCTTTTTAATGTCTCCTGTTAAATCCACTTCAATCAGTGTAAATAAAAGTGAGGAGACAGGTTCAAGAAGGATTTTTAAGCCTCGAGACAATTGAGACATGAGCTGTGTTCAAATACTCATACTAACCGCACTAACCGTACTATTCGTGACGTAAATTGAGCATGTAGTATGCTTATTGGTCATAGTATGGAGATGGTTAGTATCCAAAAGTTCCAAAAATACGAAGTATTTTTTTTTATTTTTTATTTTACCTTTATTTACAAGAGGACACTATTTCCATCCATGACGCAATTCTTCAGAAAATGGGCCTGGCTTCGCAATGTTTTCAGATTTGAAGAGCATGGTGGAAAATATGCAGCTGAAGTCCGACAAGAGCGGATACATATTCATTGCTTTAACTAATTATGACAAATGTTAAGAAAATGTTGAGCAATGTGATAAAGTCATAACTTTTCAGATGAGTTCCCGTTACACATTATGTTGACTGACAATTTGTTAGCTACGCTAGCCTTACGAACCACAAAGCATGGCATTACAGCTGTTGCTTGTATGTACTGGTATGTTAGCGAGCTACCTAATGTTAGTTGCCTACTAATACTTTGAACTTGCCGGTAAAACTATATGCTATCTAACTATCCAATGTTTATTGACTTGATTATTCATGTCATTCTTAGCTTAGCTAAACCGTATAGTCAAAGCCATTTGGGGTTTACTACCATTTTATTTGGGCATTTTTATTTTTAAGAAATGTGGTGGGTACTCTCTTCATTCGCAGGACTTTATCCTGCTAACTGTTCCAAATGTCCGAACTGAATTTTGTAAAAGGGCTTTTATGTACTCTGCGCCATCGGCTTGGAACGCCTTACAAAATACTTTTAAACTGGAAGAACTTGTTCCGATTGGTGTTTTTAAATCACTGATGAAGGATTTTGAGGCTGATTCCCTGACCTGTCAATGTTTTTAATTAGCTGTTTTATGATTTTGTTATACTCTTGTGAATTCTATGGTTTTTACTAGATTACTTGTAGTTTTTTATGTTGTCTGTCTGTAATTGTGTCATGACTTGGTGCATCTTGGCCAGGACGCTCTTGAAAAAGAGATTTCAAATCTCAATGAGCCCTTACTGGTTAAATAAAGGTTAAATAAAATACAAAATAGTCATTGTCTGTTCTCAATGGGCATGGTTAAAAAGTCGTAAGATGTCTAGCTAGTCATTTGTTATGCTAACAAGCTAGCAAGAAGTTGCATAGCAACAGCATCAACTTTCAGTAGACAGGCGAAGCGCTAGTACACAACTAAAAGGATACAGTTAGTTTACAGTATACTAAAATGAACTATTAGTATGTGGATATACTCATTAAGTGTGTAGTATACAGTATGTTGGTACAAAGTCATAATTTTCTGTCACACCTGCTCCCGCTCTCCCTCTCTGGCACTCAAGGGCGCCAGGCTGCCCTTCATTACACACACCTGTCAACATCATTACGCGCATCAGCGCTCACTGGACTCACATGGACTACTTCACTTTGTTGATTGACTTCTCTATTTCTGTCTGCTCCTCACTTTGTTCCCCGTGTCTGCATTATTGTCATTTCCGTTTCCCCTGTCCAGACGCTGTTCATATTCTGTTCCTGTCCATGGTCATTATGTTCATTCCCTGCACCTGCTTCTCATCTCCAGCATCGATCCTTACAATTTTCTTAAAATCTAATTTTAAACCTAACTCTCACCTTAACCCTAACCTTTACCACACTTCTACCATTAGCCTAAATCTAAACTCAAAAAGCATTTTTTTTCATGAATCTGTACAATATAGCCAATTTTGACTTGGTGGCTGTTTTATCTAGTGGAAACCCAGGTGTAGGCTACATTGAAAAGCTGTTTGGCTCTCAGAGGACAACAGGTGTTTCTGATGATTGAACATTGCAATGCAGGTGGGTGTTAATGGTGCTTTCAAAACAACTTGGAACTCAGAGAAAAAAATAGGTCAAATCATGATGTCAGTGATCTTCAGGTTGGAAAAGCAGAGCTAAAAAAATATGCCATAGTTTCCAACTTGGAATTCTGAGTTGGATGACCGATTTGTCTTGAATGCACTGAGGACGGCATACCATTTAAATAAAACCATGCCCTGAAACAAAATGTTGGCTGAAAAGAATTTGCACATTATCTCATAGGAAAAGGCACTTAAAACTCACGGAAACATTAAAAGTCACACATTCGGATTTGGCACATCAAGCCCAAATATATCATACTTTGACTAAAACGATGACTTATTTGGCCATTTGTCTTTCAACTTCAAAAAGTATTCTACTGATGTGGGCATTTAAAGACATTCAGACTACAGAGTGCCATGTATTAATGGATGCCAAGGGGAGCCAGGCTTCCCCAACAATTTTAACAATACAAAAATAAACAAGCTTATAAATGATTTCTCATTCGTGTCTATCCGTGGTTCATAATTGTCCTTCAATTCGCAAGAGGCTATTTCACCAGAGAAAGCATCTGAGCGAGGCAAACAGCTCCCCTCTGTCTTAGTATCTGTAACCCATGTATCTGATGATGTCTGACCCAAAATAATATGACATGTCACATACTAAGACGGGCGCTGTTTCACTCGTTCGGATGCTTTCTCCAGTGAGATTGAGGCGTCTCGCTGTCGGTGAGCGTCTTGGTCAAAATGATCAATATATTCAGAGATTACCTATCAGAGCTCAGAATTTGTGGGGGGGGGGGGGCTACTGGGGTGGCCAATCAGATTTCAGGGAGGGCTGTGGCCACCCCCTGGACATGCCACTGCACGCACGCACACACACACACTGTATGATGATCCTCTGTCCTGTGTATTACAGGTCATCATTCTAGGGGAGCTCTCTGGTGACAGTGACCCCTCTGAGATCGTGGCCATAGATGACATCTCCTTCAGTGATGGTTGTGTGACTGTCCCTGGTAAGGTCTTCTTCCATACCACCTCACTGTACACACAAATGTCAGGCCATGGCAAGGGTTAAAATGATCAGAATCAGCGTTACACAGTAAAGTATATCCCCTATAGGGCTACATATGAGGAAAACCAAGAAGAGGGGGATATACTGTCGTTGAAATACAAATATCAATACACACAGAATCCTGTTCTGTTCCTGTTGGTATTCTGTAGAGGCAGTTATACATGGCCCGAGCTGTCAGTCATAACTCCAAATGTGGAAATGTTTTTTTTTTTTGCCTAATAAACCTACTGTATTAGGTTGAGGCCTCTTAATCATGAAACAATAAATTCACCCCAAAGTGTGAGCTCACCATCTTAATTTATGGCTGTTGGCATGATGGAGTGGACAAGAGAGACATGTGGCCTTGTGAAACCATAATTCAGGGCTGTGTGTGTGTGTGTGTGTGTGTGTGAGTTAGCTGGACATGGATTTGTGAATGATAGCAGTGAATGTGAGAGGCCCCAGAGCTGCACAGCATTAGAGCAGATCATATTACCTTATGCATTGAGCAAAATACATGTTAAACCTGCTAGAGAAAGATTTCCATAATCTCCGCCTCAGTGAGCTCCTTCAGAGGTAGAGGAGATCAGCAACACTTGGAGAACAAATGGATTTAAATAAAAAAAAACTTTATTGCAATTAATCGTACCAACATGTTTCATATTTGATCCTTCTTTAGGGTTTTTACAGAAATAAGAAGGAATGAGGATTTTGAACGTTTCGAAAAGTGGCCTCAGGGACCAATCACAAAGAATATGCTAATAAAAACATGTGATAGGTTAAAACAGTTGTAGAAAGACCAATTGATTGTGAGTCCATGTTGCACTGACCAATAGAATGTGAAAACACTAAAATAACATCAAACGTTAGGTTGGATGACTTACATGAATCTAACCAATTATTATTAGTGTAGATTGACCAATAGATTGTGATGTTATGTTGTACTGAACAATGGAACATTGTACATTTGTTTTATGTAAGGGGGTTCTATTAATCTTGCCCGGGTGCCCGTGTAGGCATGTTTTGCACCTGGTGAAGTTGATTGCATTCTTTTTGGAACGAGAAGGGCGCTCCTCTCTCCCCGCGTTCACCTGGTGACGTAACGGGCCTTTGGCCGGTTCCATGCGGTTCAGATAATCGAATCCGCCCAATGATAAAGTCAGTTGAGAATAATACCACCTGACAATGTAAACAGACACTCACGACATTACCAATGATAAATAAGGAAAAAGAAGAGAGATGCTTTCTAGAGGAAATCCTTGAGAATGAATTCCTCGCTCATACAGTACCAGTAGGAAATAAATATTTGAAAATGGAATCTATGAAACGTCTCTCTACGCTTTCTAAATGGATTAATAACGCCACCTCTTGGACCCAGGGACATTTTCTCAATACCAATCATTTGCTTCTTTAACATGTCTGGCCACTGGATTTTTTAAATTATCTTCTCTTTTGATCGAGCGTCTGTGTTCAATGATGCTTTCCTTAAAGGATTCAGTTTATCATGGAAACAACATTCTTGGTTTTACAAGTTGTGAAACTGCTCATTTCCGTTCTCTTGCTCTGACAGGGCGATTGTACCATTTGAATGTTTCTTATGAGTTGACAATGAATACGATTACCACACTTAAAATCCCCCCCACTGCTGGGCATCCTGTAAGCCTATTGGACTGGACGATCTTGTGAGGGACAAGCGTTCACCCCTCTATTTATTATATTCCTGGCTTTCTTAGAAGTAACCAGGGGTTTCTCCTTAAATAGATTTTCTTAAAGGGGCACGACTTTGTAAAATATACCCGTGTTTAAATGTAACATTCTTTATAGTACTTGTACACGGGGAGGCAGTGTAGCCTAGTGGTTAGAGTATTGGACTAGTAACCGAAAGGTTGCAAGTTCAAATCCCCGAGCTGACAAGGTACAAAATCTGTCGTTCTGCCCTTGAACAGGCAGTTAACCCACTCTTCCTAGGCCGTCATTGAAAATAAGAATTTGTTCTTAACTGACTTGCCTAGTTAAATAAAGGTAAAAATATACAAGATGGCTTTTTCCTGCTCCTGTTCTGAACCAGTGGGATCTTTCCCGAATGCTCTGTTTTAATTTGACTTCAGCTTCTTGTAGCCATTCCCTTTTGAAAATGCAAATCTTCCAATTTATCCAGCATACGTTGTTTATTCCTTTCTTGTACAACGGGTGGGTCTAATCCTGAATGCCGATTGGTTAAAACTGCATTCTAGCTTGGTACCACCTGCTAAAGCTAAAGGCTTTTCTTCAGAGGTAGGGTGATAGTGGTTTTCATGTAAAAGGATGTTGCAGTCTGTGGGTTTGTTATACAGATCACAGGATAAAACACACATTTTTTTTTGTGTGACCATTATGTCCAAAAAGGTAATCGTTTCAGTGTTATAATTCATAGTAAATTTCAGACATCTAAAATGATCATTTATAAACCTCCAACATTGTAATGTCTCCCTTTGTTATAGTAAAAAAAACATGATCGATATAAACATCTCCAAGTAACAATAATGGGGGAGAAAATAGTTCATGTTAGGGTCCTATAAAAAAACTTTATTCTAGTCTGCCAACAAAAAGATTAGCATAACTATATAAAAGCCATCTTTGTTCCCTTGCCAGTCGAAGGTAGGGCCTATTATTGAAGAAAAATATGTTTTTTTTCAAAACAGAAGAAGCCAGGCTGACGGTGAAGCTTGTGGGGAGGTTGTGTACTGGTCTGGTATCAAGATAGTGTTCTGAAGTCTCCAGGCATTGTTGGTGTGTCATGGTGGTATACAAGGTCTTAATGTCCTAGGAGCACAATATAGTTCCTGGGTTCAACAGGGGAGGCTATAGATGAACACAATGAACTGAGTGCTGTCCTTGATGTATGACTTCAGCTTAGGGACAAACTCTTTAATGTGATGATCTACAAAACTGGAGACCCTTTCTGTGAGTCTACCAAACCGGAGACAACTGGCGTGTCAGGATGGTTAAGAGGCTTGAGGGGGCACTCATTCAGGAGAAACTGTGCAACTTTAGGGGTGATATCTGAATTAAACTCACCCTCCTCGAATAAGAGTCTGAGATCTGTTTGGAATAATCGTGAAGGATATGCGTTCATCTGTTCGTAGAAACAAGAGCCATTAAGTTGTCTTAGAACCTCCTGGTCACGTCTGGATTTGTCCATAACCACAATTGCGCCTCCTTTATCTGCAGGTTTTATGACAACAGAGGCATTCTTCTCAAGTTCACTTTAGTGCCATCTGCTTTTCTTTAGAGATGTTAATAATTTTGTCCTCAGATGCGTTTCCAAATCCAGCTCAGTGAGTCTACACTACAGTACCTTGCAAAAGTATTCATCCCCCTTGGCATTTTTGCTATTTTGTTGCATTACCACCTGTAATTTACATGTATTTTTATTTGGATTTCATATAATGGACAAACACAAAATAGTCCAAATCGGTGAAGTGAAATTTTAAAAATTACTGAGTCAAATGATCTGTCACAAGATCTCAGTATGTATACACCTGTTTTGAAAGGCCCCAGAGTCTGCAACACCAATAAACAAGTGGCAACACAAAGTAAGTGGCACCATGAAGACCAAGAAGCTCTCCAAACAGGTCAGGGACAAAGCTGTGGAGAAGTACAGATCAGAGTTGAGTTATAAAAGAATATCCGAAACTTTGAACATCCCACGGAGCACCATTAAATCCATTATTAAAAAATTGAAAGAACATGGCACCACAAAAAACCTGCCAAGAGAGGGCCGCCCACCAAAACTCACGAACCAGGCAAGGAGGGCATTAATCAGACAGGCAACAAAGAGACCAAAAATAACCTTGAAGGAGCTGCAAAGCTCCACATTGGAGATTGGAGTACTTTAAGCCGTACATTCCACAGAGCTGGGCTTTACGGAAGAGTGGCCAGAAAAAAGACATTGCTTAAATAAAAAAATGTGGGAGACTCCCCAAACATATGGAAGAAGGTACTCTGGTCAGATGAGACTACATTTGAGCTTTTGGCTTTCAAGGAAAGCAGCTGTAATTGCTGCAAAAGGTGGCTCTACAAAGTATTGACTTTGGGGGGGGGGGGGGTGAATAGTTATGCACGCTCAAGTTCTTTTGTGTTTCTTTTTTGTCTTATTTCTTGTTTGTTTCACAATAAAAACTATTTTGCATCTTCAAAGTGGTAGGCATGTATTGTACATAAAATGATACAAACACCCCAAAAATCTATTTTAATTCCAGTTTGTAAGGCAACAAAATAGGAAAAATGCCAAGCGGGGTTGAATACTTTTGCAAGCCACTGTATGTCTCAATTGAGTTACCTCCTTCAATAGTACACATTGTGTGACACTCAGCCTTGGCATATCATCTTTAGTAGTAGCCTACCGACCTTGGATTTGTCTGTGTGCATTGACAATGGAACACAAATCTGTACCCACAAGCCAATGTTTTTGACTTTTTCTTTACACATGATACTACAGCAATATTTCTCAGCACCAAGTACACTATAGCATCTTTACAGTGCGGTTTACGACCAACATAATTCACCCGATAGCATTACGTACCTTTTCTCTGTGTCTATAAAACAAATGGAGGTCATAGGTTCTCCATCGATTTTCCTATTTTACCATCCGCCGGGTGCCTTTGGGCCTTAAAGTCCTCTCTCATGGTTTGATGTGTGTAGAGAGAGAGTCTGTATTGTCGTTTAATGTAACACTCCTAAAGCAGTGCTTTGAGGCGTGGTTCCCTTAGTCTGCCCACCACAGGGCCAGCTACTAGCCTCTAGCACCGGGCCTAGTTTAGCGTGTCTAAGTGGAGGGGGTAGGTCAATGACATCCCAGGCATGCAATCTCTCTGCCTCCATCTGTCTTCTTGCTCCTGTGGTGCCACTTTTAACTGTGTGACTGTGCTATGACTCATCAAGCCTGGGAATTGTCCTGGTCAACCCTAATGGCAAAGACTTAAAAACACACACAATCTGCTAACGCCGGGGCGGGTCCAAGATCCCGACGCTAGTGACTTCATCTTAGTGTCCGTGTTATTTTCTCTCAGGTGTGTCTGGTTGGTCATCTCGACTCCTACTAAACTTTACTGCTTATGAATAATTTCATCATGTTTTAATTAAACACCCTTGAACAGAGCAGAAGAACCTGTGTTATACCAACACTTGTGAAAAGTAGGCTATAGTTTAGTAGCTTGACTTTGATCCATAGCACATGAGATGTTGACATGTCTCTATGAGCTATAAACACATCATTCAGTCGTTTGATCACCCTGTTGTAGGAAATTTAGCATTTGTAGTATATTTCAGGATTAAAAAGGATTCTGAAGTTTGTCATTTCCACTTTGAAATTTCCGACTTGTCCATTTCATTTGAATCCACATAATAATTCATATTTTCTGTTGCTGCAGGATAATTTCCCTCCTGTAGCAAACTGGCTAAATTAAGATCCTGCATCTGTAGCACCATATTGCCTGTAGTCTACTGTACATGGTGGAGGAACATATTGCCTGTAGCCTACTGTACATGGTGGAGGAACATATTGCCTGTAGCCTACTGTACATGGTGGAGGAACATATTGCCTGTAGCCTACTGTACATGGTGGAGGAACATATTGTCTGTAGTCTAAATTGGCACTTTTTCCTATTTTGTTGAAGTGGCACTTCACATTTTTGTATGGAAAACGACTGTGAGGATTTATTTTACAATATTCACAATATATTGACACAATTTCAATATTTTTTTAGAATAAATATCTTATTTCATCAATTACATTTGGAAATGCGTATTTGAGTGAACATTAGCAAGCCAGCAGGAGATGAAACACAAAGTGAATTCTCTCTTCCCTGTCTCCCGTGTTTTAGCTTGCGGCTATTAGGATTAGGATTTAGGATATTAACTAGCTTGTACATGACAAATTTAGCTAGCTATGTTATCGACATATGGCAGTACACAAACAAAATCTAGCTCGCATATTTTGCCAGCTAGAAAGAAATAGCCGCAAATTAATTCAGTAACGGAGGAAGAGGATAGTGTAGCATGTGCTTAGCATGGAATATGCTAACAATGAAACTGACCAAAGGACTAGGTTCGGGAAGAGCAGTAATGAGATTAGCATTAAAAGATCAGACCAGAGACCAGGATATACAATTTTAACATGATACTAATGCCGGCTAGTTTATTTTAGAAAAAGTTGTAGTTCTGAAAGTAAAAAGTCCTCTTGAAGACTCAAACCATAAAAAAATGACCAATTAAATGGTCCACAAATGCATTCAACCGCTTCTCAAGATGTATGGACCATCAATTATCGGCATTTCTCTGAAGAGATGGTTATGATTGAACTCACAATTAAAGGCTAGACCTAAAGGATTTGCGCACTTCTGATTGGCAGATAATCTAGTTGGGTTGTTTCTCTCACATTTCCCGGACTATTAACCCATTAGTTGACCTGGTTTACAATAGCTAGCTATAGCAAGCTAATGTTAGAGGCTGCCTCTTCAGCAAGAAGCAACTTTGACAACATTGTCAAAGTTGACAACAAAAATGGACTTTCCCATTGATCATAATTGACAATACGAAGACAGCATGGCTCTGGGGCTTCTCCGAAATGCCCAGTTCTGCGATCGGATCCATGGCCAAAGCTTCATATTTCAGTATATCCCACACTCAGCAGGCTGTATAGAAAAACTCTTCTGGAACCACAGAATGACCGTATTACCACAACCCACAACCCACAGCCCCCATAAACACCATGAAAACTATAAACTAACAGTGACCTCCGTCGCGACCAAAACTACTCTTTCCCATAGGCTTGTACTATTTACTTGTACTATAACAGAATCAACAGTTAGCCACCAACAGCAGGCAGACATGTTTACATTTGATTAGTTTTATTAGTGTTATTTAGATGGAAGACGTGAGCTAAATGCGCTATAGCTAGCTAACGTTAGAATTGAGGTAGCAAGTTAGCTCTTTCACTTAGCTACTGGTTCACTTACATTCTCTCGGTCTCTGCTGGTGCTGCTGGCTGTTTAAGATGCTTTAGAAACCACATTGATGATAGGGACAGCATGTACTTTAAGAAGCAACTTCTTGCTGAAGCTCTCCCACACATTTCTGCATCATTGAAGGTTCCCAAGAACAAAGTGGCCTCCATCATTCTTAAATGGAAGAAGTTTGGAACCACCAAGACTCTTCCTAAAGCTGGCCGCCTGTCCAAACTGAGCATTCGGGGGAGAAGGGCCTTGGTCAGGGAGGTGGCCAAGAACCTGATGGTCATTTTGACAGAGCTCCAGCTGTGGAGATGGGATAACCTTCCAGAAGGTCAACCATCTCTGCAGCACTCCACCAATCAGCCCTTTATGGTAGAGTTGCCAGACAGAAGCCACTCCTCAGTAAAAGGCACATGAAACCAAGATTGAACCCTTTGGCCTGAATGCCAAGCGTCATGTCTGGAAGAAACTTGGCACCATCCCTACGGTGAAGCATGGTGGTGGCGGCATCATTGCTGTGGGGATGGATCCAAGATGGCGTAGCAGTAAGACCTGTTTGTTTTTGTCCCGTGTAAATATTGAGTTTTGTTCAATTTTTTTTTAATACATTTCAATATATTTCAGTCTTTGTTTTCCATTTTCGGATTAAATATACCTTCCTGCAACACACCTCACCCAATGTGGTATGGATCTGCTATTTGTTAGACCTTTAACTGGAGCCTCCATCAGAGGCTAGCCATCAGTAGCTAGCCAGCTAATTAGCTACTAGCTATTTAGTCATTGTTAGCCACTGCTAGTGGTCTTTACCTTTAGCTCAGATGCCAGCCGCATTAGCCCGAAGAGCCCTGGATAATACCTGCCAGTCTGCACAGCGCGATATCAGCCCTGTGCATATCGGGCTGCTTTTTTCCAGTCCGATTCCTGCCGCAAGCTCTGGACCATTACACCGGATCATCACAGCTAGCTAGCTGCTACCGAGTGGCTATTGTGGCTAATGCCCTTGTCCAGAAGCAAGCACCAGTTAGCCTCGATCTAGCCTCGAGCTAGGCCCATCTCCCGGCTAGCAAACTAAGTACACCAACTACAATACCTCCCTTGCCAGTTGGCCTGGACCCTTTGTTGACACGGAGCTCCGCCGATCCATCACGACTGGTCTGCTGGTCTGTTGACATAATTAGGCCGATGTGCTCTCAACCGGCAACTGCGTTGTGGATGTCGGTGAAGACCCATCTGCTAGCCCTGGCCCGCTAGCTTTCTGAACGCTGCGTCTCCGGCTCGCCTAGCGTAGTAACGGCTACCGAACGGCTCCCTGTTTAATCTATTGCTGCTCATTGGACCCTATGATCACTCGGCTACACAGCTGATGCTTGCTGGACTGTTCATCAACACGGTACTTCATTTGGTTTATCTGTCTGCCCAGCCTCAAACTCAGGCCCTGTGTGTAGCTAACTGACCCTCTCTGCCCATTTATCGCCATTTACCCATTGTTGTTGTCTTACCTATTGTTGTTTTAGCTCTCCCAATCAGCACCTGTGATTGCTTTATGCCTCTCTAATGTCAATATGCCTTGTGTATTGTTGTTTAGCCCCTAGTCCCGTTCAACACGCCTTTGTCCCACCCCCCACACATACGGAGACCGCACCTAGCTTAACTGGCACCTCCAGAGATACAACCTCTCTCATCGTCACTCAATGCATAGGTTTATCTACTGTAGAGAGCATGCAGAGGTCTGTCATACTATCCAGGTCTATGCCCAAACAGTTCGAGTTTCTCCAGAAATAAGTCCCTCACTGTTGCCACTTGTTATAGACCCCCTTCAGCTCCCAGCTGTGCATTGGACACCATATGTGAATTGATTGCCCCATCTATCGTCAGAGATCGTACTGTTAGGTGACCTAAATTGGGATATGCTTAACACCCCTGCCATCCTACAATGTAAAGTAGATGCCCTCAATCTCACACAAATGATCAAGGAACCTACCAGGTACAACCCCACATCCGTTAACATGGGCACCCTCATAGATATCATCCTGACCAACTTGCTCTCCAATAACACCTCTACTGTTTTCAACCAAGATCTCAGCGATCACTTCCTCATTGCCTGCGTCCGTTATGGGTCCGCGGTCAAACGACCACCCCTCATCACTGTCAAACGCTCCCTAAAACACTTCTGCGAGCAGGCCTTTCTAATCGACCTGACCTGTGTATCCTGGAAGAATATTGACCTCATCCCGTCAGTAGAGGACGCCTGGTTGTTCTTTGAAAGTGCTTTCCTCACCATCTTAAATAAGCATGCCCCTTTCAAAAAATGTAGAACTAAGAACAGATATAGCCCTTGGTTCACTCCAGACTTTACTGCCCTTGACCAGCACAAAAACATCCTGTGGTGTACTGCACTAGCATCGAATAGTCCCTGTGATATGCAACGTTTCAGGGAAGTCAGGAACCAATATACACAGGCAGTTAGGAAAGCAGAGGTTAGCTTTTTCAAACAGAAATTTGCATCCTGCAGCACTAAAGTTTTGTGATAATGTAAAGTCCATGGAGAATAAGAGCACCTCCTCCCAGCTGCCCACTGCACTGAGGCTAGGAAACACTCTCACCACCAATAAAACCATGATAATCAACAATTTCAATAAGCATTTCTCTATGGCTGGCCATGCTTTCCACCTGGCTACCCCAACCCCGGCAAACATCTCTGGAACCACCGCAACAACTGACCCAAGCCCCCCCCCCCCCCCTCATCTTCTCCTTCACCCAAATCTAGACTGCTGATGTTCTGATAGAGCTGCAAATTCTGGATCTCTACAAATCAGCTGGGCTAGACAATCTAGACCCTCTCTTCCTAAAATTATCTGCTGCCATTGTTGCAACCTCTATTACTAGTCTGTTCAACCTCTCTTTTGTATCGTCTGAGATTCCTAAAGATTGGAAAGCGGACACGGTCATTCCCCTCTTCAAAGGGTGAGACCCTGTAGACCCAAACTGTTACAGATCTATATCCATCCTGCCCTGCCTGTCTTCGAAAGCCAAGTGAACAAACAGATTACCAACCATTTTGAATCCCACCGTACCTTCTCCGTTATGCAATCCGGTTTCCAAGCTGGTCACGGGTGCACCTCAGCCATGCTCAAGGTCCAAAACGACATCATAACCTCCGATCGATAAAAGACAGTACTGTGCAGCCGTCTTCATCGACCTGGCCAAGGCTTTCGACTCTGTCAAAAACCATATTCTTATCAGCAGACTCAACAGCCTTGGTTTCTCTAATGACTGCCTCGCCTGGTTCACTACTTCTCTGATAGAGTTCAGTGTGTCAAATCGGAGGGCCTGTTGTCCGGACCTCTGGCAGTCTCTATGGGGGTGCCACAAGGTTAAATTCTCGGGCCGACTCTTTTCTCTGTATATATCAATGATGTCGCTCTATCTGCGGGTGATTATTTGATCCACCTCTACGCAGACGACACCATTCTGTATACCTCTGACCCTTCTTTGGACACTTTGTTAACAAACCTCTAAACAAGCTTCAATGCCATATAACACTCCTTCCGTGGCCTCCAACTGCTCTTAAATGCTAGTAAAATGAAATGCATGCTCTTCAACCGATCGCTATCCGCACCCGCCGGCCCGACTAGCATCACTATTCTGGACAGTTCTGACTGAGAATATGTTGACAGCTATAATACCTAGGTGTCTGGCTAGACTGTAAACTCTACTTCCAGACACATATTAAGCATCTCCAATCCAAAATTAAATCTAGAATCTGCTTCCTATTGCGCAACAAAGCCTCCTTCACTCATGCTGCCAAACATACCCTCGTAAAACGGACTATCCTACTGATCCTTGATTTCGGTGATGTCATTTTCAAAATAGCCTCCAACACTACTCAGCAAATTGGATGCAGTCTATCACAGTGCCATCCGTTTTGTCACCAAAGACCCATATACTACCCAACACTGCGACCTGTATTTCTAAAAACCTGTTTTTGCTTTGTCACTATGAGGTATTGTGTGTAGATTGATGAGGGGGAAAAAACAATTTAATAAATTTGAGCCTAAGGCTGTAACGTAACAAAATGTGGAAAAAGTCTAGGGGTATGAATACTTTCCGAATGCATTCTATATAACAGTTTCGCCTAATAGGAATACACAGCAGATTACAAACTAATTATTGTGTTTTTAGCCAAGAAAAGCCTCTTTGGATATATAGCTCCCGTCTTTTATATCTAACCACGTGCCATTTTGTTCAGTTACATTGGCTTCTTTATGCGCAATGTCTGTTATTATTCATATCACCTCCAGTTCGGCTGCAAATTTACAGCAGTGATGTATTTCCCCACAATGGTTATAAATACCGATACAGAGCTTTGTCACAAATAATGGGCTTAGAACCATCAATAATAACCCACGATTAAACGGAAACCATGGATACAGGATGAAACATGACAGAAACAGGTTATTGTAAATATTCCCGTTCCCCTGAAACAAATCCGGGTTAATAAGTGATCATAGGTTTGACCTGTATTCACCTGGTCAGTCTGTCATGAAAAGAGCAGGTGTTCTTAATGTGTTGTACACTCAGTGTATCTCCAAAGGGACACACATGCATGCACACATACACACACATATATATATATATATATATATATATATATATATATATACACACACAAAGACACTTTGCATAGGTAGATGTCAGTGGATGCTTGTGTACTTTTGTGTGTGTTTAAAGGGATTTGGATGTCTTTTTGTATGATTGTGAGTGAGTGGGTGGGCATGTGTGTGTGGAACACGCTGCTCCAAATTAATAATTTTGACCCGTTCCAGTGATTTTCTTAGTTATTTTGTCTGGGCCTCTGGAGAGGAACTGAATGGGTGTCGTCCTGGCTGCTGGCTCCTCAGTCTGGATCTCTCTATGCCTGCATCCCAAATTCAAACCTATTCCCTACCTAATACATTACTAAAAGTAGTGCACCATGTAGGGAATAGGGTGGCATTTGGTTCGCAAGCCTGGATCTCTCTGTCAGTCACAACTCATGTTGCTGGAGTCGATCCAGGAGATAGTCATCTTTATTACCAAAGGCTACAAGGGGAAGGGACATGTTATTTTTTACCCCATTCATTCACAAGATACTAGGGCCAGGCCATAGACTTGATACCTCCTCCAAAACAGAACCTTATGGTTTTATTTCAAACATATACAACTCAGTCACTATAGAGTATAGTAGTAGTTCTCAAACCTCTCCTGTAGGGGATCCTTGCCACTCCATGTATTTGATTTATTGCAGAGCTAGCACAACTGATACAACTTGTCAACTAATCATCGACCCTTGACTAGGTGAATCAGGTGAGCTAGATCAGGGCTACAACAAATTGTGAATAGTCTGGGGGTTCCAGAGCAGAGGTTTGAGAACCACTCGTCTATAGTATCCAAGTACAACAGAGGAACTAAGCATGACCTTCCTGTACATTTTATGTAGCCTGACTAATATCAAACTCAAAGTGGACAGCTTGCGTTGTACCGTGCGGTCTGGATTGCCAGGCTACCATAGACCTGCTACCTGTTCTAAACACATCCTGATGGTCCTACTGTATTTTAAACAGATACAACTCACAGGCGGCACTATAGTCCACAGTATCCAAGTGCAACAGAGGAACTATGCATGAACCTCATGTACATGTCTGTATATTCTGTTTTTAAAGTTTTCCAATGTTTGTGAGTTACTGTTCTTACTCAAAGAAATGAGAAGAGAAGCCTTTTTTTTCAATATCCAGCCAGAACCCATCTGAAAATTGGACTATTTTATTTAATCGTGTTTCCAATACTTCTCATATAAAAGCCAGAATTTAATTTCAGTCCAATTAAGAGAGAGAGTCTACGGCTCAATATTGATCTAAATAACTCTACGCTCCCATTGGTTCTCATCACTTCATGGTCCAATCAAAATACTCTCTGCCATAACAACATAATGTACTTACTCTTATGGAGGATGAAGACTGATTTAAGGGTAGCTCTCTTTAGTGCACAGTGATTTCCCATGAGTGGAGCTTTATGAAAAACGTGCACGGGATAGATATCATATGGCTGTAAGTGCCTGCATGTGTACAAGACATAACGTTGAGCTCTGTCTGAATTATGAGGTCTGCATCTCAAATGGCACCCTATTCCCTATATACAGCGCCTTCAGAAAGTATTCACACCCCTTGACTTATTGACCTTTGTTGCTTTACAGCCTGAATTTAAAATTCAATAAATTATGAATTTTGTCACTGACCTACACACAATACCCCATCATCTCAAAGTGGAATTATGTTTCTTTTTAAAGAATTGAGATGTTCTTTTTAATGAAAAGCTGAAATGTCTTGGGTCAATAACTAATCAACACCTTTGTTATGGCAAGCCTAAATAAGTTCAGGACGAAACATTTGCTTACACGTCACATAATAAGTTGCATGAACTCACTCGGTGTGCAATAATAGTGTTTAACATGATTTTGTGAATAACTACCTCATCTCTGTACCCCACACCCTCAGTCGAGCAGCGAATTACAAGCACAGAATCAATCACAAATACCACAGAGGTTGCCTTGCAAAGAAGGGAACCTATTGGTAGAATGGTAAACATAAAAAAAGCAGACAATTAATATTTCTTTAAGCATGGTGAAGTTCTTAATTACACTTTGGATGGTGTATCAATGGTGCCGGAGAGGAAGGCAGACGTTTTATGTGTCCATCAACCTTTTGTGTTTTTTGTTTGTTTATTTGCAACTTATTTTTGTACTTATTTTGTTCCTAATGTTGCCGCTACCGTCTCTTATGACCAAAAATAACTTCTAGACATCAGGATTGTGATTATTCACCATGGACTAGCAGAATAATTTTTTCCCTTCACAACTCTGACGAGCCCGACGCAAAGGATATATTCCTTTCTCGGGAATAGACCCAGATCCCTATGATTTGCGTGAAGAGGAGGTGGAGAAAAAGGGGCCAAAGGGCGGGCCACCTTCTGAGAATTCGTAGGCGATCGAATAAACCCCCGCTTCCCTCCATTTTGATAGCAAACGTGCAATCTTTGGAGAATAAAATCTACGAGCTACACAGAAGATTTAACTACCAACGGGACATTAAAACTAATATCTTATGCTTCACGGAGTCGTGGCTGAAAGACAACACTATCAACATTCAGCTGGCTGGCTACACGCTATACCAGCAGGATAGAACAGCGGTGTCTGGTAAGACAAGGGGCGGCGGACTATATATTTTTGTAAATAACAGCTGGTGCACGATATCTAAGGAAGTCTCGAACTATTGCTCGCCTGAGGTAGAGTATCTCATGATAAGCTGTGGACCACACTATCTACCTAGAGTTTTCATCTGTGTTTGGGGGGGGGGGGGGGGGGGGTTGGAAATGCCCATCACTTGTTGTGTCATTATAATATCTGAACTATTAATTTGTTTTTTGCTTTCAATACACTTGAAGAAGTATTGTTTATTCAAGTTTTCAAAAT
This sequence comes from Oncorhynchus kisutch, assembly GCF_002021735.2. Taxonomy (NCBI): domain Eukaryota; kingdom Metazoa; phylum Chordata; class Actinopteri; order Salmoniformes; family Salmonidae; genus Oncorhynchus; species Oncorhynchus kisutch. The sequence goes on along the minus strand of NC_034184.2, from coordinate 60,000,467 downwards.
GTCTAAAATGTCATCAATAAGTGCATCGATGACATCGTCCCCATAGTGACCGTACTGTATGTACATACCCTAACCAGAAGCCATGGATTACAGGCAGCATCCGCACTGAGCTAAAGGCTAGAGCTGCCGCTTTCAGTGAGCGGGACTCTAACCTGGAAGCTTATAAGAAATCCCGCTATGCCCTCCGACGAACCATCAAACAGGCAAAGCATCAATACAGGACAATACAAGATCGAATCCTACTACACCGGCTCTGATGCTCGTTGGATGTGGCAGGGCTTGCAAACCATTACAGACTACAAAGGGAAGCACAACCGAGAGCTGCGCAGTGACACGAGCCTTCAAGACGAGCTAAACTACTTTTATGCTCGCTTCGAGGCAAATAACACTGTAACATGCTACCAGAGCACCAGCTGTTCCGGAAGACTGTGTGATCCCGCTCTCCGCAGCCGATGTGCCTAAATGACTACCGACCCGTAGCACTCATGTCTGTGGCCATGAAGTGCTTTGAAAGGCTGGTCATGGCTCACATCAACACCATTATCCCAGAAACCCTAGACGCACTCAATTTGCATACTGCCTCAACAGATCCACAGATGATGCAATCTCTATTGCACTCCACACTGCCCTTTCCCACCTGGACTAAAGGAACACCTATGTGAGAATGCTATTCTTTGACTACAGCTCAGTGTTCAACACCACAGTGCCCTCAAAGCTCTACAGAGTATTTTGTGTAGATCGTTGACAAAAAATACAAATAAATCCATTTAAAACTTTGTAACACAACAAAATGTGAAAAAGTCAAGGGGTGTGAATACTTTCTGAAGTCACCAGGGCCTATAGTAGTGCACTATATAGGGGATACAATGCCATTTAGGACACTGTCTGAAAGGCCTCTACACTGTCCCTAGTCCACATTGTTTACTGCTACCAGTAATAGCATTGTCTTGCCATGTGATATGTCTATTCCTTCCTTTCCTTCCTTTCCTTATCTGTCCTCTCCTGTCCTCTCCTTATCTGCTTTCATTCCCAGCCCCAGATAGCAGTGTTCCTCTGTCCCCAGTCCTTCTGTGCCCCCCCTCCTCCTTTACCTGTGCCAGTGGGGAGTGTATTGATGAGGGCAAGGTGTGTGACTTCACCCCACATTGTCCTGGCGGGGAGGATGAAGCCAGCTGCCGTAAGAACCCTGTTGCCAAAAATGCCAAATAACAAACACACCAAACTCCAAATCCCATAAACAACCCTGGGCGTATCCCAGGTGCTGTGCTCAAGCTTCTGTCCTTTTTGTAGTTTCATCATTTATTTTCTGCTACAGTTGTAGGCTATATCAGAAATGATCACGTTTGATCCTTCAGGTTGTTGAAGTTTGATGTAAGAGTACTTCTTCATTGTCCAATGTAGTTGAAGCTATGAATTAGTCAAATGTAGTCCGGAGGCCAGAATGGGGGTCAGTTCCATTCCTATTGCATTTCACCATAGGAAAGCATTGACCCTCCCTCTGCTCGATGCCATTGAATCCATTGTCTTGTTGATTTGATTTATTTTGCGGTAAAACATTACTACAGTTTAAAAAGTACACAGAAATCCCAGAGAAGAACACAAGCAAGCTTGAAATACACTTACTTATGCTCTCTCTTCACCCAGGCTCCTTCTGTGACTTTGAGAGTGACTCTTGTGGCTGGCATGAGTATGGCTTTGCCCAGGGGGATGGTTTCGACTGGGTCAGGGGCTCAGCAATGACCGTACCACTGGACCACCAGGGCCAGATCCCTCCTCTGGACCACTCCACCAACAGCAGCCAGGGTAGGAGTAAGGTGCCGCTGTCAACACAACACAACACCACACAACACTCCAAACAGCACAGTAACGCTAGCTCTGGTCCAGGGTGTTACGTGCTTCTTCCTAACAGCATCGGTGTCAGAAAATCGCACCTAACACCTTGAACCAGAGCTAGGCAACACTGTGGTCTGAAAATAGTTATCTCCCCCACCCCCCACGGAGCGAGCTAATGGAATAAGCACAGAGGTGTGATTGCCTGATAAGAGGCTGTGTGGTGTCGGCTCGACGCTGTCGGGTTTGGAAATAAGAGGCAGAATAAAATAATATTACTCACAGATTAAATCAATCACTTCTTCAGAAAATGCCCCGGCTGGTAATTTTGTAAGTACAGAGCCAGAGAGAGCAGCGGCGTCTGGAGAGAGAGAAACGCTTTCTCAGCCATCTGAATAATAGAGGGGAAATCGACATCTCTCCCGCCTGGTATTAAAAACCACACACCTCTGCGCAATATTTCACCCACTCCCAAACTTTATGTGCTCTTCTTCCTCTGCATTTTCAAATATATATTTTTTTGCAATCAGGATAGTCAGGTTAATTGTTGTACGTTTATGGCTTCTTCCTCGTGTTTATTTTTTATATGGGATGTCTCCTTCTTCCCTCCCTCTCTCCCCCCTCCTTCCTTCTCTCCGTCCATTTCTCTCAGCTCTGCTATTTTCAGGTTTTTATGCTGTTGTAAAGTTCTCCTCTGCTTTCCCTTCTCATTGCAGGCCACTTTATGTTTGTCTTGAAGAACAGTAGCAGTATTTCCCAGAAGGCTTTTCTCCGGGGGCCCCAGTACCGCCAGTCAGCCTCTGGGTGCACCATGACCTTCTGGTGAGGATGATGACCCTGTTATCTTACAAACGGCATTAGAAGATTCCATTCCTCATGGTTCAGTAATGGGTCTGATGTTATTTCCACACTGGGGTGCCTCAGGGTATAGCTTTTGATTGTCTCAGTACAGTGGCTCACTTTCTCTATGGGGCACCGTGACATTGTGCTACATACAACATATTTACCGCTGTCTCTCTCAACAGAATAGGCATGAATTGAGAGAACGCTGAATTTCTCCTGAACTCATTGGTCTGTAGATATATCACGGGCCTATCTAAAGCTCTGCTGTTTTAGACTGCCAATTTGAGTTATAGATGTTCAAGTGCAGTATTTCACTAGCTCTGCCTCTCTCCCTCTCTTTTTGCTCTATGAGCATATCCCATTTCGTAGCTTCAGTCAGTAGTGAGACGTGCATCTGAATCGGTCATATTATGACACTTTTATGGCTGTTTAACATCCCTGTCAGAAGACAGATTGTATATTTCCTTTGGATGATTGGAATGCTACATTTGTCAGAAAATTGCAGTTCAAGGGTTTATCAATTTCATTTTCTCCAGAGCAAGCAGAAATGTTCACGTTTAATGTCCGGCATGTTACATTATCATTCCTGGACAAATCATTACCTCGTCTCAAGAAATGAAGTACACTTCAACAGAAAACTCTGATGGGTTGCAAACCAGCCCGGTCAAATGGCTGTTATGTATCAGTAGTTTGTAATGACTGCATCCCAAATTGCACCAATTCTCTACATAGTGAACTACTTTTGACCAGAGCCAAGTAGTGCACTATAGAGGGAATAGTTTGCCATTTGGGACGCAGACAATTATCCCTCTCTACCCCCACACACCCAGGCATTATAACTCAGGCATCTCGGTGGGGGCTGCAGAAATGTACCTGCGTATCGCTGGCATGGACAACACCACCGTGCTGTGGCAAACCCTCTATAACCAAGGGAACCACTGGAACCGGGTCACGGTGCAGCTGGGCCGAATCACTCAGCCCTTCCAGTTCTTATTGGCTAAGCTCAGCCTGGGCGTGTTTGATGGAGTCTCCGCCCTGGACGACATCAGCTTCCAGAACTGCTTGTTGCCCCCAGCGGTGGAGGCGGGGCAGTGCCCCAGCCACACCCACTTCCACTGCTTGCGGAGCCGGGCATGTGTGGAGCACCTGCAGCTTTGTGACCTAGTGGACGACTGTGGGGATGGCTCGGACGAGGAGGACTGCTGTGAGTCATACTCACACAGACAGACACATAGGCAACCATACAATCAAAATAGAATGTACAGTACATGTGTGAGATACTAGAACATACAACAAAATAGTAACATTTTGGCTAAGCACTTTGCTCTTATAGCACCATATTTTGTGGGACGATAACAGGAAACCTCTTTCTCTCTGTCAATATTGTCTATCTCTCCATCTCTTCCTCTCTCAGCCGCGGAGCTGATTTGTGACTTTGAACAGGGACTGTGTAGCTGGACCCAGGAGCAAAGCCACAAGGGAGGTGACATCTTTGACTGGACGCACATCCAGGGACCAACGCCCACCCTCCAAACTGGCCCCTGGAAGGACCATACCCTGGGCAACGTCAACGGTCACTACCTGTACATCGAGTCCTCTGCCCCCCAGGAGTTTAAGGACACGGCTGTGCTGGTCAGCCCAGTGTTCCAGCCTACCCTCCACCATGGTAACGGAATTCCCAGCATCGCCACAGGCCCCCGCCACCCCTGTGTGTTCCGCTTCCACTACCACATGTTTGGGTCTCATGTGTTCCGCCTGGCCGTGTACATGAGGACCACCAAGCCTGGCCACGGTCACATGCTGTGGGTGCGCTATGGCGACCAGGGCAACCTGTGGCACAGGAAAACTCTCTACCTCAACAGCGCCAAGCCCTTCCAGGTAACTAGGGTTGCAAAATTCTGGCAAACTTTCCCAAAATTCCCAGGTTTTCTAGAAATCCCAGATTGGAAGTTTCCTGGAATCAGGAGGGAATAAGCAGGATATTGGGGAATCGTCCAATCAGGATTTCTGGAAAAACAGGGAATTTGGGGAAAGTTCCCTCTTTTGCAACCCTGTAGGTAACTCATTCAAAACTCTTCAAATTAGTGCCAGAGAGAAACTTTATATGTGATGGTTTATTGATGTTGTCGTCTGGCGAGCCTTTCTGAGGGATGGCTGGTTTAGTGGTATTTCTGCTATTAAACCACACTTGTACCTCCTAAAGAGATACCCGCCACTGCTCTGAGACTCAACAGAAAACAGTCCACATTGACATCAGTCGATTGACATCAGTCACTTCCAATCGGACAACACAAATTGCATGCTGTAGTTAAACAGTCCTCACTTGAGTTCTTCGTGGTTCTAAAGCCTTGTTCACATTGGCATTTTTTTCCATATCTGATTGGAAGCTGTTCTTTTCCTGCAGTCTGAATAGCCAAAAAAAGCACATTTGAATCAGATATTTCAATGGACATTTCAAACCACCTTTGTAGGTCGTTTGAAATCAGATACAAATCTGATTCTTGGCCATGCAACTTGATCTGATTTATTTGTCCTCAAGTGGTTTTTAGACTGTTATTTGTCACATCCTGTTGCTTGCTAGCTACTCTGACATTTTTGACAAGAACAAGTTGTAGCTAACAGGCTTGTTAATTGTTTATAAACAAATGAGTGATTGTGCTAGAAAGCGTAACAGCTACCTAGCTAGCTAGTTGACTGCTGTGGATAGCCAAAAATGACTTGTTTTGAAAGTTGCATATTTTTTATCCTTTGAGGCTTTTAAAGTGTTCTTACACTAAGATGACATGTTTTATTAACAAACAGAACACATTCCACATCCACAGATGTGGCAGACATAAATAATCGAATCAAAACCAACATATTTGCAGCAGCACTATCTGTGATCATAGCTATTTCCAGCTTTAGCTGAGACAACGAGCGAGGAATTTGTTTTGCAGCACCTCACACAACATCTACAGTATATACACACACATTTCCCTAATCACCCCATTCGCTCTGTCCAATTTTAAAATATAGTTGTGTAGTGGAGACCAGAGTCTTATCAAACCTGGGCTGTCTCTTGTGGAGGTCATAAGTGAGCTTTCCAAGAGGAAGAAAATCAACAGTCTGGTCAATCCACATGTTAAATGTAGGAGAAGAATTAGAAGCCCACAATAGATAATGATAGTATGTGATAGTCCTAAACACATTTTCTCTGTCTGGATCAAGAACAAAGTCCTGTTGGGCATCGAGAAGATAGAGACACGGGGTTATATCAAACTGTACATCTAGTATTTTCTGTGCAGCAGTAAGTATAGATTGCCAAAATCTGATAATCTCTCTACAACTCCAAAAGACATGAATATACAGCAAAGTCCACTTTCAGATGTACATCCTGAGAAGTGAAATTTGTAAAAACAAATATATTCAACAAAACATGTTTATTTTAGTAGAGGAGCAGTATACCCTGTTGCAAACATCCGCCCCACAACTCTTCACTGATAGTCAGACAAAGGTCCTTTTCCCAGATTATTTTCAAAGGGGTAAAGGAGGAGCCCACATTCTCAGAAAGGAGTCTATAGATATAGGAGATTTTGCCTTTGGTGGATTGTGCTGTAGCAAGAAGAGTCTCAACTTCATTCAACTGAGCTCCATAGCTCCCCTTGGAAGTGAATGAGGAAAATGACATGTCTAGTATGAAGATATATGTTTTAAATTGGATCTTGGCACATTGAATTCACTGCAGAACTCTTGAAAGGATTTCAGTATAGTTGTGTTCTGATGAAACAGGTCTGACACGGTCCTGATCCCGAGAGTATGCCGAAGATGAAAGTTGGCATCACTCAGGGCTTTGGGCAAGTTTGGGTTGCATGTTATAGGTGAGTGAGAGCATATCTGTGAGGAAATGCCGAGGTATGTTCTTACAGTCCCTCCATGCTAGTAGGACGTTGTAAATCACAAAGGTTTTGGGTATGTTGCCCACTTCACTAAAGTTATTCCTGAATATGATTGAGCTTAGGGGCAATGGACCACAGGATTGGGCCTCTTATCTGAATCCACATTGAGTCTTGTCTGTTTGTGATCCATGTTAACATGTTGTGGATTTGTAGTACAATTGAAGGCAGCGAAGTGCAAAACCACTCTTAGAGTCAGGTTTCGATAGAATAGAGAACTTGATCCTAGGTTTTTTTATTGTCCCATATAAATTTGGTGATGCGTTGGTTGGTTGTTTAGAAAAAAATAAACTGGGAGATAACAAGGGAGCATCTGAAATAAATAGTTCAATCTAGGGAGGATGTTCATACAGATAGCATTGATTCTTCCGACTAAGCTAATTGGGAGGGAAATCCAGGTTTGGAGATCATTCTTGATTCGATCCAGAAGTGGGAGATAATTTTCCTCGAAAAGGCAATTCAGATCTGGTGTTACAAAGATTCTGATTATTGAAGGTATTGAAACCCCTGTGTCTTCCATTGGAACGGGAAGAGTGTCTTCATAGAGCTGGTGAGTCGAAGATTGAGAAGGAAAACAATGGATTTGTTCAAATATATCTTAAATCCTGACAACTTGCCGTAGTGAGCAATTGTGTCTAAAATGGGAGGGTGGGATTTCTCAGAATTGGATATGTAGAGCAAGACATTATCCGCGTAGAGGGAAATCTTGTTCTGACGGCCACCTGCCACCATAATATACCATAATACTTGGATCGCTCCTCATCAACTCCGCCCCCAAGAAGTAGAGCAGGGGGACAGCGAGCATTCTTGTTTTGTTTCACATCTCAAAGGGAATCTGTGAGAGTTCAGACCGTTAGTAGACACCATGGCATTTGAATGAGAATATAGGGACTTAATCCATTTACTAAAGTTTGGTGCCCATATTGAACTTTTCTAAGACGGAGAACAGAAAGCTCCACTCCATCCTGTCAAACGCCTTCTCAGCATTCAGTGAAGCCAGCAGGACAGGGGTCTTTTGTGCGTTCTCCTGATCTATAATATTAAAAAGACGGTTTGGTCCCCTTTTATTATTTTGAGGAAGAAGAGTGTTTCGTCTTTTGGCAAGCAATTTGGTCATTATTTTGTAATCGAAAACCAACAAGCTTATGGGCTAGAAGTACGAGCAGGATAGAGGGTCCTTGTCTTTTTTTTGAGCAACACTGTAATGCGAGCTGTGTACATAGAGTCTGGGACAGCTCAGTTTTCACAAAAATTATCCAGCTTTGGCATGAAAATGCTGGGACCAAAAAGCTTTGGAGAACTCTCTGGGAAATCCATCTGGGCCTGGGGACTTGTTAGGTGGCATGGAAATAATTGCCTCTAGGACCTCCTCAGGAGTGAAGGGGGAGTCGAGATCTTCTTGGTCGGTCTCCGATTGTTTTGGTAGCGAGATTCCTCTATGAAGGAATGGAGTTCTGCTTCTGTATGTTTTCTCTCAGAAGAATGTAATTTGCAGTAAAAATCATGAAAAGTAAAATGTATCTTATCTGGATCACAAGTGACCTTGTCATCATCGGATTGCCATGATTGTATGATTGAAATGATCTGTTTTAAATTGGCATGCAAGCAATCTGCTAGGCTTGTTGCTATACTCATGGTATTTCTGTTTAGTAAAGAAAACATATTTTTTTATCTCTCGAGTATAGTCCAAGTTTAGTTTGGCTTTGGCTGCTTTTAGTTGACTCCAGGAGGAGCTGTCTGTTGATTGTTGATATATATATATATATATATATATAACAATGTTTTTTTGCAGCATTCCAGCTCCCTTTCAAAATCTAACCTGTGTGCTTCCATTGCTATTTTCTTAGAGGAAGCATATGCAAATAGATGACCTCTTAGTGTGGCTTTGGGAGCGTCCCACATTGTGGCCGGAGAAACATTAAAGTCTTTGCTGTCTTGTGTATAGTTGTCTATCCATGAAGTGACCAATGTATGGAATGCTTTGTTTTATAAAATGGAGGTGTTGAATGTCCAATTCTTTGACCTTGGGACGTTTTTACAGAGGTCAAAGCAGAGGCGGACAAAGGCGTGATTTGAAAGTGCTATGGGTTCGATTGTACAAGTGACAGAAGTTATGGGATAAAAATGTACTATATACGAGAGTAGGTGTTATGGACATTGGAGTAGTATGTATCGTCCATAGATGAGCTATTAGTCTCGCTCCAGATATCTATCAGTCCCCATTCTCTTTAGTAAGAGAGTTCAACGTCTTTGCCGATCTAGGGTTTGTGGTGGGGACTTGAGATGATTTGTTCAGAGCTGAGTTGAGGGTACAATTAAAATCTCCAGCCAGCACGCCAAAGGAAACGCAATGCTCATTGAACAGGGTTATCATTTTTTACTTGAAAGCGGGAGTATCTGTGTTAGGGGGCGTATATATTGAAGATAGTAATTGGTTGCCCGTACAGTGACCCAGTTATTATAGGAAATCTTCCCTCTGGATCAGATGTGTTTTTGTCAATTATGAATGGAACATGCTTATGGATAAATATGGCTGTGCCTCTGTTGTTAGATTTGAAAGATAAGGAAACACACCTGTCCCACCCAAGCTCTGCTCAGTTTAGCGTGTTCGCTAAACTGGCATCACAGAGGTCTCTTGTCGTAGCGCAATGTCTGCTTTTTCTTTTTTGAGAGCACATAGTATCTTTTCCGTTTGATTGCAGGACCTAGCCCATGGCAGTTCCATGTCAGTAGATTAAAGGTACTAGTCAAAGTCATTGTACAGTTTTGGAACTCTAGTGCAAGTCATCTCTGGGTATATAGGTGGATAATAGTTACAGCTGCAATCACATGAAAAAAAGAATGAAAAAAAAAGAACAATCTCTGAACACCCCAGCTGAATTCCCAAACAACTCGACATACTGTTTCCTGTTGGATCTGTTAACCCCAAGCTTAGTCGCAATTCTGTGTTTCCGAAAAATGCGATCAATGCCTCATCCTCTTCGCCCCGCATTAACTGAGTGACAATGTAGCATCCGTCCAGGCCACAGTTAAAAGGAGAGGGAGAAATAAAGTAAATAAAAGCAATAGCCCGGCCTACAAATAAATCCTCCAAATCCTCCAAAGGGCATAGGCTTAATCCCGAGTGGCGCAGCGGTTTAAGGCACTGCATCTCAGTGCTAGAGGCGTCACTGCAGACACACTGATTCAAATCCAGGCTGTATCCCAACCGGCCGTGACTGGGAGTCCCATAGGGCGGCATACAATTGGTCCAGCGTCGTCCAGGTTTGGCCGGTGTAGGTCGTCATTGTAAATAAGAATTTGTTCTTGAACTGACTTGCCTAGTTAAATAAAGGTTAAATAAATAAAAAACAGAAGTGAGGGAACAAATCCCTAAGAGGAATCTATAGGATAAGTTATTTGTTTATATCAACAGAATAAAAAGGCAATCATACACATAAATATCAACTTGACAACACTGATCCTCCTGTTGATGTGTCTCCCAAATAGCCTACATATTCTACAGACAATATAACACACTGTAAATGGTTCATTGTCTCACTTCACATTAATGGTGAAATATTTTATTTAAAAAAAAAATGTTCACCTTTGTTTAACCAGGTAGGCAAGTTGAGAACAAGTTCTCATTTACAATTGCGACCTGGCCAAGATAAAGCAAAGCAGTTCGACACATACAACAACACAGAGTTACACATGGAGTAAAACAAATATACAGTCAATAATACAGTATAAACAAGTCTATATACGATGTGAGATAAGGGAGGTAAAGGCAAAAAAAAGGCCATAGTGGCAAAGTAAATACAATATAGCAAGTAAAACACTGGAATGGTAGATTTGCAGTGGAAGAATGTGCAAAGTAGAAATAAAAATAATGGGGTGCAAAGGAGCAAAATTAAAAATAATTAAAAATAAATACAGTAGGGAAAGAGGTAGTTGTTTGGGCTAAATTATAGGTGGGCTATGTACAGGTGCAGTAATCTGTGAGCTGCTCTGACAGTTGGTGCTTAAAGCTAGTGAGGGAGATAAGTGTTTCCAGTTTCAGAGATTTTTGTAGTTCGTTCCAGTCATTGGCAGCAGAGAACTGGAAGGAGAGGCGGCCAAAGAAAGAATTGGTTTTGGGGGTGACTAGAGAGATATACCTGCTGGAGCGTGTGCTACAGGTGGGAGATGCTATGGTGACTAGCGAGCTGAGATAAAGGGGGACTTTACCTAGCAGGGTCTTGAAGATGACATGGAGCCAGTGGGTTTGGCGACGAGTATGAGGCGAGGGCCAGCCAACGAGAGCGTACAGGTCGCAATGGTGGGTAGTATATGGGGCTTTGGTGACAAAACAGATTGCACTGTGATAGACTGCATCCAATTTGTTGAGTAGGGTATTGGAGGCTATTTTGTAAATGACATCGCCGAAGTCGAGGATTGGTAGGATGGTCAGTTTTACAAGGGTATGTTTGGCAGCATGAGTGAAGGATGCTTTGTTGCGAAATAGGAAGCCAATTCTAGATTTAACTTTGGATTGAGATGTTTGATGTGGGTCTGGAAGGAGAGTTTACAGTCTAACCAGACACCTAGGTATTTGTAGTTGTCCACGTATTCTAAGTCAGAGCCATCCAGAGTAGTGATGTTGGACAGGCGGGCAGGTGCAGGCAGCGATCGGTTGAAGAGCATGCATTTAGTTTTACTTGTATTTAAGAGCAATTGGAGGCCACGGAAGGAGAGTTGTATGGCATTGAAGCTTGCCTGGAGGGTTGTTAACACAGTGTCCAAAGAAGGGCCAGAAGTATACGGAATGGTGTCGTCTGCGTAGAGGTGGATCAGAGACTCACCAGCAGCAAGAGCGACATCATTGATGTATACAGAAATTCTCTCATATTGAAATTCTCAATTATGGTGGATTTATCAGTGGTGACAGTGTTTCCTATCTTCAGTGCAGTGGGCAGCTGGGAGGAGGTGTTCTTATTCTCCATGGACTTTACAGTGTCCCAGAACTTTTTTGAGTTAGTGTTGCAGGAAGCAAATTTCTGCTTGAAAAAGTAAAAGAAGGCTAAAACGTTAGTAGGCCTAGGTTAGGCTATAGGGCATATTCCTCTCGCAGCCAAAATAAAAATAAATAAAAGGATGTCTTCAACAGAGGATGAGGTTGGCAGTTGTTGGGCCTTGGGAAGGGACGTGTTCTCATGCTCCTGGCTAATGGCGCTAGTTTTTTTCTGAAGCTAGCTGTTTCTTGGAGGCTTTTTCGGTGGCTATTGCTCGAGTCCGGGTTAAAATGTCACATGTAACGTTGCCTTTTGTAGCCGCCATGGCTATTTTGACTATAGCTAACAGGGTTTAACTTGAAGTGGAGGTAAGATTAAGAATTGGAATTGACTTGTACGGAACTCTCAGTTCATGCCATCTCGTTCAAGAGTCCCGTGATCCCCCCTTACACTATGATTTTGAACACTCAAAACAACTGGGAAGCCTCCATGGCAGGCATTGTTGTCGCCATAGCTTGCTACATAACCTCTGAGTGATGAGCACCACCACCAATCAACCTACACTTCTGTGCACACACCCATTGTTACTATGACAACTAGCGTAGCCATGATAGAAAATGACTGCTGTCTGAACACACACACAAATCCAATTTGGTCACTTGTAACTTGCTGTTTGGGCAGTCAGTATTCCAAAACAGATTTGAAAAACAAAACTGATTTGAGCATTAAGGTGTGCGGTGTGAACAAGGCTTAATTGCACTGAAGCAAAGAGGGCCTGATTAAGTTACTAGCTAATATGCTGTAGTCAGGGGTTGTCACGTTCTTCCCTAGACTCGGCATATCTCCCCTCTGTCCAATAAACTTGGGTTTATTCCAGCTCACATCCAATTAACAGTCCAGATTAATTGGCTCAGGCCTGAGGTGAGCTGTAGGAGGTGTAAAAGCAGCCCTCTAAGGGGGGGGGAGATTCACTCCACTCACTCACTCACTCACTCCACTCAATCACTCCGTTCACTCACTCACTCACTCACTCACTCACTCACTCACTCACTCACTCACTCACACGTTGCTCTATCAGTCCGAATTACAGGGGAGAAAGGGAGAGGTAAGATCTGCTGAATGAGACATGAGTTCATCTTAACTCAACAAAAGTCAAACTTTGGGGGCGGTCTCTAAATATTGATAATTTGACCGGGACTTGCACCGACAGCAAGATGCATCTACCTCACCGAAGAAAACATTTGAGCAAGCGACAGTGCCCCTTTGTCTCAGTATGTGTAGCCCATGTATCTGATACTGTCTGGCCAAAAAGAGTATGACAATTCACCTCTCCAGTGAGATAGATTGAGCCACTTTCAGATTGAAGGATAATTATGAAACATACTTTTTTTGTTGTTCACATTTTTGGGGGAAGCATGGCTTCCTGTGGCATCCATGAATACACACCACTGTAGTAGGCTTAAAGACAATCACCGAATGTCATTATACTTATGGTGTTTGTAACTAACTCACTCACCCTTGTAACTGTTTGGATGCTGGAATTATGGACGAACGTGCACAGCCGCAGGTAGCCTACTTTTTGAAGTGATTTGTTTCACAATCGGATGAAAACATCATGAATGGTTGTGTTCATGCCACATTAACATGTAATACATGTTTACTGTTGAATTATGTCTTTACTATTAGGCCCATACAAAATATTAGGCCCAATAGGCTCCCCCGAATGTGACTGTATAATTCTCACTCTGTGTGGAATTCTAATATACTGAACAAAAATCTAAATGCAACATGCAACAATTTCAAAGATTTCACTAAGTTACAGTTCATATGAGGAAATCAGTCAGTTGAAATGAATTCATTAGATTCTAATCTATGGATTTCACATGACTGGGAATACAGATATGCATCTGTTGGTCACAGATACCTTTAAAAAAAAATGGGCCTCACAATGGGCCTCAAGATCTCATCACAGTATTTTTGTGCATTCAAATTGCCATAGATAAAATGCAATAGTATTCGTTGTTCGTAGCTTATGCCTACCAATACCATAACCCCACCGCCACAATGGGGCACTCTGGTCACAACGTTGACATCAGTAAACTGTTCGCCCACAAAACGCCATAGACATGGTCTGTGGTTGGGAGACCGGTTATATGTACTGCCAAATTCTCTAAAACTACATTGAAGGTGGCTTAGGGTAGAGAAATGAACATTACATTCTCTGGCAACAGCTCTGGTGGACATTCCTACAGTCAGCATGCCAATTGCACACTCCTTCAACATTTGAGACATTTGTGGCATTGTGTTGCGTGACAAAACTGCACATTTTAGAGCACAAGGTGCACCTGTGTAATGATCATGCTGTTTAATCAGCTTCTTGATATGCCATACCTGTCAGATGGATGGATTATCTTGGTAAATACTTTACATGTTGCGTTTATTTTTGTCCAGTATAGAACAGACCTGGGGGTGGTCAGTGGGGGAGTTTTTTCATTAGCTTGCTAGCTACCAGTTAATTGGATTTGAAGAGAGGTGTTGGAGTAAATGGTGTAGTGCAATTTATTTTAGTTGAGGGAGCGCAATAAAAACATAATTACTTAATAATTTCTGAATCAAAATTTGTAGCCTATTGAATATCATTGTAGAATTGGTCTATGCATAAAATACATTCTCCAATTGCAATGTCTGCCTATGCCCACACGTATTGTCACAAGAACATTTACATTTGTAATTCCTGTCAAACACCAAGTTAAACTGCATGCCAATCATTTGATCTCGATCAGTTTCATGGGAATACGCATTTAGATTTTGAATGACTGTTTTGTGAGCGAATTAAAGCATACGGCGTTATCAAACTATTATCCTTTCTCGTAGGCCTATTTTGTTTTGATCAAAGCATACAGTCCATTGGAGAGTATTCAGAACCGTGACTTTTTGTTGTGTTACGGCCTGATTCTAAAATGGATTAAATACATATTATTTCTTCATCAACCTACTCACAATACCCCAAATGACAAAGTGAAAACAGGCTTTTAGAATTTTTTTGCAAATATAAAAACCCAAAAAACAGAAATACCTTATTTACATAAGTATTCAAACCCTTTGCTATCAGACACGAAATTGAGCTCAGGTGCGTCCTGTTTCCATTGATCATCCTTGAGATGTTTCTACAACTTGATTGGCGTCCACCTGTGGTTAATTCAATTGATTTGACATGATTTGGAAGGCACACACCTGTCTATATAAGGTCCCACCAATGACAGTGCATTTTAGAGCAAAAAAACATTCCATGAGGTCGGAGGAATTGTCCATAGAGATCCGCGACAGGATTGTGTCAAGGCACAGATCTGGGGAAGGGTACCAAAAAATGTCTGCAGCATTGAAGGTCCCCAAGAACACAGTGGCCTCCATCATTCTTAAATGGAAGACTCTTCCCAGAGCTGGCTGCCTGGCCAAAAGGGCCTTCGTCAGGGAGGTGACCAAAAACCCAATGTTCACTCTAACAGAGCTCTAGAGTTTCTCTGTGGAGATGGGAGAACCTTCCAGGAGTACAACCATCTCTGCAGCACTTCACCAATCAGGCCTTTATGGTAGAGTGACCAGACAGAAGACACTCTTCAGTAAAAGGCACATGACAGCCCTCTTGGAGTTTGCCAAAAGGCACCTAAAGACTCTCAGTCCATGAGAAACAAGATTCTCTTGTTTGATGAAACCAAGATTGAACTATTTGGCCTGAATGCCAAGCGTCATGTCGGGAGGAAACCTGGCACCATCCCTACAGTGAACCATGGTGGTGGTTCACGCTGTGGGGATGTTTTTCAGCGGCAGAGACTGGGAGACTAGTCAGGATCGAAAAGATGAAGGGAGAAAAGTACAGAGCGCTCAGGAAGTCAGACTGGGGCAAAGGTTCACCTTCAAACAGGACAATGACCATAAGCACACAGACTAGACAACGCAGGAGTGGGTTTGGGTCTCTGAATGTCCTTGAGTGGCCCAGCCAGAGCCCGGACTTGAACAGGATTAAACATCTCTGGAGAGACCTGAAAGTAGCTGTGCAGCAACGCTCCCCATCCAACCTGACAGAGCTTGAGAGGATCTACAAAGAAGAATAGGGGTAACTCCCAAAATACAGGTGTGCCAAGCTTGTAGCATCATACCCAAGAAGACTCCAGGCCATAATCGCTGCTGAAGGTACTTCAACAAAGTACTAAATAAAGGGTCTGAATACTTTTGCTTTTGCTTTCTCATTATGGGGTATTGTTTGTAGATTGAAAGCTAACAAAATTTGGAAAAAGTCAAGGGGTCTGAAAACTGTCCGAATGCACTGCATATCCTGCCTAGTGCCGCGCGTTGTTGAGTTTTGGCCTCATGAGTAGTTCCTTTTTTTACTATTCAGTTTCAGATCAGAAATGACTGAGGAGGTATATGCTACTCTGTTCGGTACTGTTATGTAAAATAATAATGAATCGTGTGATATTGTAAACGATCACCGTTGTGAGAAGTGATAATCTTCTATTTGTAATAATAGTAACATTACAAATAAGTGATGAGTAGGACTATTAGATGTAGGTCAAATCTTCATGAAGGTTAATGAGTGATTTGAGCCCCCTTCGATCCCTGGTGCAGAAAGGACAGTCAGTGAATTTGGATCCTAAATCACATGGGTATGATGGAAAGGTTCATATGGTGGATCTGAATTTTTGCACATGGACAGTTGGGCGAGTTCAAGTGCATACGACATGAACCCCAAGTCCATAAAAAAAACTGTTTTGAGGACAGCCGTTTTAGCAACCCCTGATAGAGTTTTCTGTCTTTTAACAGTTCTTCTTACATCGGATTTTGCCAACTCATTTGGCCCAGAGAGAGAGAGAGAGAGAAGACAAGGAAGAAATCACCATTTACCTACCTATAGGCTGCTATAGTCTACACATTTATTTAGTCTGCCATTCTACCGTTTTCATGGAATTTTTGTGGTAATTAAACAGTATTAATTTAGAATTTATCGGAATCTATTTTCCGGAAATATTTGTACCAGCTTCGTGTATTCTCTAATAGGAAAAAGTGAGGGAGTGCCACTCCCCCGTGCTACAACAGCACTACATCTCCGGTTGTAGTGCTTGACTTGCTCAGGACTCAGCGTTTTGGGTTTATGCTGAAACGACAATCTACAACTGTGTTCTGAGGTAAATTGTTCTCCGTACTGTGCTGCTCTCCTGGTAGAGCAACAGTTACCAGGCTATAGGCTGAACCTGCTGAGGAGGCTGAAAGGGACATATGACTGCATCTCAAATTACACTCTATTCCCTATGTAGTGCACTTCTATTGACCAATGCCCATATAGCTGTTCACTACATAGGGAATCAGTTGCCATTTGGGACACTGCCATAAAGTACAGCATAACACACTGCACTTAGATGGAAAACAAACATATACACACACACACACACACACACACACACACAGAGCCATACATTGTTGCTTGTGTTGGCAGATTCTGGTCGAGGGCACAGTCGGTGATGACTTCAATGGAGACATCGCCATTGATGACCTGTCCTTCCTGGACTGTGTGCTCTATAATGGTAATTAGTATACATACTTCAGCAAGACCCTTATTCAACAATATTCAACATTTATTATTATTATTTAGACTACTTCCCCTGCCATAAAACATTTTTGGGACAGCTGAGGTAAGCACACCATTTTTCTTCAGGAAGATTTCCGATTGTAGTTATACCTTACCACCAGCATGTAAAACTGTGTCCCACTCTAGATTGAGTTACAGTTTGTTGGATGTGTTGTGTGTATTTGTTTGTTTCAGGGGACCTGCCCTCAGTGAGCCCCACCACCCCCTTCCCCCCGACGGAAGCCCCTACAGTCCAGCCCCACATCTGCCCAGAGGGGAAGTTTGTGTGTGGTGCGCACGGAGAGTGTGTGGACCAGAGCAGGGTGTGTGACTTTAGACATGACTGCTCCGATGGGTTGGATGAACAGCACTGTGGTGGGTAGTGACCTTGTTCCCTCAGATCAGGGACCGTGTGTATATAGGATAAGGTTTTGCCTCCCCATTTAAATTTTTCAACTGTGTGTCTCAAAGGCAAATACATATGGCCCCTGGGCTGTGATTTGACCAGAATTTGATTATTGGACTCTTTCCCTTCTCTCTCTTTCTCTCCCACCCGATTTCTGTCCTTGCTGTGCACTCTTCATCCACAGAGAAGACAGAGACCACTAGAATTGTCTTGAATCAGAAATAGAATTGTTCAGAATTTTCAAAGACCATAGGTATTGTCTAATATTTGTTTGTTTGTTTGTTTGTGTCCCCCAGTAAAGGAGGTATGTGATTTTGAGGGTGGTGTTGCATGTGGCTGGGAGAGGGTCAGTCCTGCTCCCTCTGTTCTGCTCCATTCATTCCGCTGGCTCCCTGACCAGGGAAACACCGTACACCTCGGAGAGCAGTACCACCGGCCAGTCATCGACCACACCCTGTGAGTCACAAACACATGCACAGACACAGGCACACACGTACACGTACAGTACAGGCACACATACGTGCACACACACACACACTAGCAACGTGCATGCCCACCCGAGGATCACTCCTTTTTAGCCATCTGAAAATCTACTTGTCACTTAAATATCACTGGATTGATGGCTTTCATTTTACTGAAGTGACTCTTGCTTAGTTTTTCCCCGTTAATGTAGCGACCGCGCAAAGTTTGTATTTGTAATGACCTGTCAAACACACTCTGGTAATGGCTGAAGTGGGCTCAGTGGAATACATTGGCTTGTGATGCATTTATAAGAATGCCAATGCTTCGTCTGGGATTTAATGCATCGGCTCACTAATTACATCACAAGAAAGGTAACTTTATTTTAGTTGGTGTTGATTTTTTGTGCAATTAACAACATATATATATTCTTTAATGTTTATTTAACTAGGCAAGTCAGTTAATAAGAACAAATTCTTTACAATGACGGCCTAAGAACAGTGGGTTAACTGCCTTGTTCAGGGGCAGAGCAAAAGATTTTTACCTTGTCAGCTCGGGAATTTAATCCACCAACCTTTCGGTTACTAGCCCAACGCTCTAAACACTAGGCTACCTGCCACCCAAATTGATTTTTTAAAATTTATTTAATACAGTTGAAAGGTTTACAAATCAAATGCGCTAAAATGAAATCAACTTCTGAAAATGAACACTCGGATTAACTATCCGCCGCCATTGTTGCAACCCCGATTACCAGCCTGTTCAACCTCTCTTCAACCGCCCAAGATCGCTAAAGATTGGAAAGCTGACGCGGTCATCCACCTCGTCAAAGGGGGTGATACTCTAGACCCAAACTGTTACAGACCTATATCCATCCTGCCCTGCCTATCTAAAGTCTTCAAAAGCCAAGTTAAAAAACAGATAACTGACCATTTCGAATCCCACCATACCTTCTTCGCTGTGCAATCCGGTTTCCGAGTCGGTCACGGGTGCACCTCAGCCACGCTCAAGGTACTAAACGATATCATAACCGCCATCGATAAAAGACAGTACTGTGCAGCCGTCTTCATCGACTTGGCCAATCACCGTATTCTTATCGGCAGACTCAATAGCCTTGGTTTTCCGAATGACTGCCTCACCTGGTTCACCAACTACTTTGCAGACAGAGTTCAGTGTGTCACTGTCCGGACCTCTGGCAGTCTCTATGGGGGTGCCACAGGGTTCAATTCTCGGGCTGACTCTTTTCTCTGTATATATCAATGATGTCACTCTTGCTGCGGGCGATTCCCAGATCCACCTCTACGCAGACGACACCATTCTGTATACTTATGGCCCTTCCTTGGACACTGTGCTAACTAACCTCCAAATGAGCTTCAATGCCATACAACACTCCTTCCGTGGCCTCCAACTGCTCTTAAACACTAGTAAAACCAAATGCATGCTTTTCAACCATTCGCTGCCCGCACCCGCCCGCCCGACTAGCATCACCACCCTGGACGGTTCCGACCTAGAATATGTGGACAACTATAAATACCTAGGTGTCTGGTTAGACTGTAAACGCTCCTTCCAGACTCATATTAAACATCTCCAATCCAAAATCAAATCTAGAATCGGCTTTCTATTTCACAACAAAGCCTCCTTCACTCACGCCGCCAAACTTACCCTAGTAAAACTGACTATCCTACCGATCCTCGACTTCGGCGATGTCATCTACAAAATAGCTTCCAATACTCTACTCAGCAAACTGGATGCAGTCTATCACAGTGCCATCCATTTTGTTACCAAATCACCTTATACCACCCACCACTGTGACCTGTGTGCTATTGTCGGCTGGCCCTCACTACATATTCGTCGCTAGACCCACTGGCTCCAGGTCATCTATACGTCTATACGTCACGATAACAACACCCACCCATGGCACACGTTCCAGCAGGTATATCTCACTGATCATCCCCAAAGCCAACACCTCATTTGGCCGCCTTTCCTTCCAGTTCTCTGCTGCCAGTGACTGGAACAAATTTCAAAAATCACTGAAGTTCGAGACTTTTATTTCCCTCACCAACTTTAAACATAAACTTTCTGAGCAGCTAACCGATTGCTGCAGCTGTACATAGTCCATCTGTAAATAGCCCACCCAATCTACCTACCTCATCCCCATACTGTTTTTATTTTATTTACTTTTCTGCTCTTTTGACACCAGTATCTCTACTTGCACATCATCATCTGCTCATTTATCACTCCAGTGTTCATCCACTAAATTGTAATTATTTGCTCCTATGGCCTATTTATTGCCTACCTCCTCATGCCTTTTGCACACAATGTACATAGACTTTCTTTTTTGTCTCTACTGTGTCATTGGCTTGTTTATTTTCCTCCATGTGTAACTCTGTGTTGTCTGTGTCACACTGCTTTGCTTTGGCTTGGCCAGTTGTAAATGAGAACTGGTTAACCCGACTGGTTAAATAAAAGGTGAAATAAATAAATATAAATGAAAATGTCTAATCTTGCAGACATTGTAAAGTATGTATAGATGGGTGTAATCTAGAGCCAAGAGTTTAGATTTTTAAATGCGTGGGTATCCTTCTCTTGACACACTTGTTGAATTATGCAAGAGAACATGACAACAGTAATTAATGAGGCAGTCTAGACACGGCAGGTGAGTGCAGGTAGGCCTAGACACGGCAGGTGAGTGCAGGTAGGCCTAGACACGGCAGGTGAGTGCAGGTAGGCCTAGACACGGCAGGTGAGTGCAGGTAGGCCTAGACACGGCAGGTGAGTGCAGGTAGGCCTAGACACGGCAGGTGAGTGCAGGTAGGCCTAGACACGGCAGGTGAGTGCAGGTAGGCCTAGACACGGCAGGTGAGTGCAGGTAGGCCTAGACACGGCAGGTGAGTGCAGGTAGGCCTAGACACGGCAGGTGAGTGCAGGTAGGCCTAGACACGGCAGGTGAGTGCAGGTAGGCCTAGACACGGCAGGTGAGTGCAGGTAGGCCTAGACACGGCAGGTGAGTGCAGGTAGGCCTAGACACGGCAGGTGAGTGCAGGTAGGCCTAGACACGGCAGGTGAGTGCAGGTAGGCCTAGACACGGCAGGTGAGTGCAGGTAGGCCTAGACACGGCAGGTGTGTTGTGGTTGCAGCCCTGTTCCACCAATTTATATGAATTTATTCATGTGGGAAATACACCCAGTGTATATATGTAAATGAGGAACATACTTTTCTTTATTTGATCACAAAATATATTTAAAAAAAATACCTGATATACTAAGGAAATGTAAAGAAAGATATATATTTTACAATAACAATTTCAATGACCATTTCTACACACACACACCGGGGTCAAAAACGCCATCACAGCCCTCTGAGACATCCTCTGAAACTGAGTAATGATGTTTCAGATGGTTACCTGTCTGGGCTATGATTGCCTATCTGAGGGGTTGACAGTGAGAGCAGAAATCAACTCCTCCACTCTATTACTGTCATTTCCTGTCCTTTCCTCTTGTAGCAAGTGGGCCAGAGGACAGGTGCAATCATCCCTTTTCCCTCCCTTCCTCCTCCCTCTTTCCCTCACTCCTGCTGCAGTCCTTTACTCTTCAGTAACAGACGATCACTAAGCTCCGGCAGCCATGGAAGTGAGAGGGGGAACTGGTCTTCTCCAAGCCCAAGGGGAGCCTCTCCTCTCTTGGGTAGGAAGGGTGGAGAGGCATGGTATCCAGGGAGCTGTGAGCTTATGGAGGTGGATGAAAGCAGTCAAGCGAATCGCAGCCCTCTGCTCTATTCTCCCATGGTTGTAAAGGATGACTGTGATTGACAATCTGTAGGGGCCTGGGTCTAGTACAGGGAGAGATAGATGAGTTTCAGTGACCTGCCTCTGTGGGCGGACACTATGTGTGGGGTGGGAGACGGTGGAGGACTTGGCGGACTTGGAGAGCGTGTACTTGAGCTGAGCGGGAAAAGACGAGGATGCCGTCGAGGTAGACGAACACAAACCGGTTCAAAATGTCACGGAGAACGTTATTAACCAGGACCTGGAACACAGCAGGAGCATTGGTCAGACCGAATGGCATCACCAGGTATACGTAGCATCCGCTAGCCGCGTCGAAGGCTGTCTTCCACTCCAGGGGCAGACTCCGTAAGGTACAGAATGGCAGGCAGGGTCAGGGTCAGGGCGGGCAGAACGGGACTTAACAGGGACTAAAGAGACACGGAATAACACGCTGTTCAGCTTGACGAGACAAGACAAACTGGCAACAGACAAACAGGAAGCACAGGTATAAATGCACAGGGGAAAATGGGTGACACCTGGAGGGGGGTAGAGACAAGCACAAGACAGGTGAAACAGATCAGGGTGTGACAATTACAGTATTTGTTCTTACCCAACCCTATTTCCCATAAACTAATACTTTCTACAGTTTATATTCATTATCATATATATTGTATTGCACTTTAAGGTAATTGTCTTTCATGGTCATCTCTATTTATTGTCTCCATTTGTTGTGTGTGTCTGAATCACGGCTTATAGCCTTAAATAGAATTGCCCCATGGTGACAAATAAAGTTGTTTGAATTCAATTGAATTGTGTTAATAAATGTGAACCTCTAACCGCCCCTCTTCTTGTCTCTACACTAGTGGCAGTCCAGAGGGTTGGTACATGTATGCAGACAGCTCCAACGGTGGTTACGGCCACATCACCGACCTGCAGACCCCTGTCATCTCCTCCACTGGACCCCAGTGCACCTTGGGATTCTGGTATCACATGAGCGGCTTCACTGTGGGAACCCTGCAGGTGAATGAATCCCATAGAGTCTCTCAGATGTATCACCAAGAAAAGAGAAAATAAGAAGCGTTGCGTTGTTTCTGTGGAAAAAAAAAGATATAAATGGTATTCATAGGAAACAAGGGACTAAATAGACTGAGAATAAGTTGTATCTTAAAAACAATGGTGAAACTAAAAGCCTGCAACAAAAAACATGGCACTTATTTTGTCATCTAAATTAAAAAGCCTTTGTTTTTTTATGGAAGGCTTTAATTTGTTTTCTTTCTAATTTTTTACATAAACTTAAACATATTTTGTTCTCAGTATCTCAAAAGTACCACAATATACCATATGGTGAATAAAATACAGCCAATGGCCATGACAATGTTTTTATCACAAAGCTGTGGTACAATTGTGAGATTTTCTTACTGTATTTCACAGGTGTTATTGAAGTATGGAAATGTCACCCATGAAGTGTGGTCCCAGACTGGTAACCAAGGCAACAAATGGAGACGTGGAGAAGTGTTTCTCGGAATCGACCATGACTTCCAGGTCTGTCAATCATCTCGTCTTGGAGAGAACCAAGTCCATAAATCCATCTGTCACAGGTCTTGTGGAGTGATTCATGCTTATTCATGCTGGATAAGAGGGTCCGCTAAATGACTAAAATATAAAACGGTTTTGTTTTGTGGACTCTTTTTTTTTGGGGGGGGGGGGGGGGGGGGCATTCATGCTTGACTGTTACACTACGAGGATTTTGACTCACACAGCCACAGATTGATTGTTTGACTCTGTAAAGAGAATTAATCACATTTATTTTATAAAGCCCTTTTTTTTACATCAGCAGTTGCCACAAAATGCTTTACAGATACCGGGCCTAAACCCCAAAGAGCAAGCAAAGCAAATGCAAAAGCACAGTGGCCAGGAAAATCTCCCTAGACGGAAGCTATCTAGGAAGAAACCGCATGCTATCCAATGGCTGAGTTCACCCTACCAGAAACAAGACCTGACATCAACAGTGAAATAGCAATTTTAGCAACACATCCCCTGACCTTTGTACTGATGTCCATTAACCTTTGTCAACCGGGCCCAGTCAGATCAGCCATTCAGATAGAGCAATCAGTGTGTCCTTTAGCACTGAAGCGGTGTGTTCAAGAGCAGCTTTCTTCCCATCAGAGCTTCAGTGCCCTTTCTCTCTCCCACAAAGCACTTAATCAGCCCAGGTCCTCTCTCTCATGTGAAATACAGGTAACTGTCCAAATAAAGGAAACACCAACTTAGTGTCTTAAAGGCGTTGGGCCACCACGAGCCACCAAAACAGCTTCAATACGTCTTGGAATATATTCTACAAGTGTCTGGAACTCTATTGGAGGGATGCGACACCATTAGTCCATGAGGATTCCATAATTTGGTGTTTTGTTGATGGTGGTGAAAAACACTGTCTTAGGTATCTCTCTAGAATCTCCCATAAGTGTTCATACACACACCCTTAAAACCGCCTATGCTCCTTTGAGACCACTCTTTTAACGTCGCTGAGATCTCTTCTTCTAGCCACGGTAGCCAAAATAATAGGCAACTGTGCATTTTATACATGACCCTAAGCATGATGGGATGTTAATTGCTGAATTAACTCAGAAAACCTCACCTGTGTGGAAACACCTGCTTTCAATATACTTTGTGTCGCTCATTTACTCAAGTGTTTCCTTTATTTTGGCAGTTACTTGTACATGACTCAGCAATTTGAAGGATGAGCTGCTTGTGTAGTATACAGTTGGTGATTTTGGGCTAGATCCTAAGTGGAACCTTATTCCCTTTATAGTGCCCTTCTTTTGACCAGGTACCATTTGGGATGCCCTGGTATGTTGGGTTTAATTGTGTTTGTGTCATGTTTAGCCTTGCTTACCAGGATTATAGTGAAGATGGCTGAGAACGAGACTAATGACATGTTATTGTGAATTTGCTAGTTTATTTATGGTACTAGACAGTTTTGTTGATTTATAAGTATTTGGGTGTTACTTCAAGCATTGAAAGACTTGGACAGATGGCTTATTTCAATCCTGTCTGTCATTTAGGTAATCTTCCAGGCCAAGCGGGGGATCAGCTACATGGGAGATGTGGTGGTGGATGACGTGACCTTCCAGAACTGCACCCCTCCCCTCAGCCCAGAGCAGCCGTGTGGGCCTGAGGAGTACACCTGCTCCAATGGATACTGCATCCCAGAGGACAACCTGTGTGACTTCCTCAACCACTGTGGAGATGGCTCCGACGAGGACCCCTACATCTGCAGTGAGTGAGAGACCCTTCGCCTGCCCGTTTGATAATAATTAATTAAAGAACAGTGTTATTTACAGCAGCTTTTGTTGAATTTTGTGTGATTTATTTTGATGTATTTATTTTTTATTTAACCAGGTAGGCCAGTTGAGAACAAGTTCTCATTTACAACTGCAACCTGGCCAAGATAAAGTAAAGCAGTGAGACAAAAACAACAACACAGAGTTACACATAAGCAAACGTACAGTCAATAACACAATAGAAAAAAAAAAGTCGTTTTTCAACCACACCACAAATGTATTGTAAACAAACTATAATTTTGGCAAGTCGGTTAGGACATCTACTTCGTGCATGACACAAGTCATTTTTCCAACAATTGTTTAACAGACAGATTATTTCACTTATAATTCACTGTATCACAATTCCAGTGGGTCAGAAGTTGACATACACTAAGTTGACTGTGCCTTAAACAGCTTGGAAAATGCCCGAAAATGATGTCATGGCTTTAGAAGCTTCTGATAGCCTAATTGACATCATTTGAGTCAATTGGAGGTGTACCTGTGGATGTATTTCAATGCCTACCTTCAAACTCAGTGCCTCTTTGCTTGACATCATGGGAAAATCAAAAGAAATCAGCCAAGACCTCAGAAAAAAAATTGTAGACCTCCACAAGTCTGGTTCATCATTGGGAGCAATTGTTAAATGCCTGAAGGTACCAACTTCATCTGTACAAACAATAGTACGCAAGTATAAACACCATGGGGCCACACAGCCGTAATACCGCTCAGGAAGGAGACGCGTTCTGTCTCCTAGAGATTAACTTACTTTTGTGCGAAAAGTACAAATCAATCCCAGAACAACAGCAAACGACCTTGTGAAGATGCTGGAGGAAGCAGGTACAAAAGTATCTATATCCACAGTAAAACGAGTCCTATATCGACATAGAAATAGACCGGTTAGGACATAATGACCATTTGTTATGTTTGGAGGAAAAAGGGGGATGCTTGCAAGCCGAAGAACACCATCCCAACCGTGAAGCACGGGGGTGGTAGCATCATGTTGTGGGGGTCCTTTGCTGCAGGAGGGACTGGTGCACTTCACAAAATAGATGGCACCATGAGTGAGGAAAATGATGTGGATATATTGAAGCAACATCTCAAGACATCAGTCAGGAAGTTAATGCTTGGTCGCAAATTGTTCTTCCAAATGGACAATGACCCCAAGCATACTTCCAAAGTTGTGGCAAAATGGCTTAAGGACAACAAAGTTAAGGTATTGGAGTGGCCATCACAAAGCCCTGACCTCAATCCTATAGAATATTTGTGGGCATAACTGAAAAAGTGTGAGCGAGCAAGGAGGCCTACAAACTTGACTCAGTTTCACCAGCTCTGTCAGGAGGAATGGGCCAAAATTCACCCAACTTATTGTGGGAAGCTTGTGGAAGGCTTAAGTTAAACAATTTAAAGGCAATGCTACCAAATACTAATTGAGTGTATGTAAACTTCTGACCCACTGGGAATGTGATGAAAGAAATAAAGGCCGAAATAAATCATTCACTCTTATTATTCTGACATTTCACATTCTTGAAATAAAGTGGTGATCCTAACTGACCTAAAACGGAATCTTTACTAGGATTAAATGTCAGGAATTGTGAAAATTTAGTTTAAATGTATTTGGCTATGGTGTATGTAAACTTCTGACTTCAACTGTATGTACGGTGTGTGCAAATGTAGAAGAGTAGGGAGGTAAGGCAATAAATAGGCCATTACTGTGGTGGCAATGGTGTTTTTTATTAATTGTACAATCTAATGTAACATTCAACCTTAAAATGAGTAACGCATCCATGGCCACATTTTGAGCATTATGTAAATATGAATGTCTTGTTATGTAATCATATTATCTTCTCAATTGCTGTAATTATCTGTGCAGAATCTCGAACGACATTAATCACTTGCACCATGTAGCCTACATTTCTAATGTATTCTCAACTGCAATCCCAGTCGTTTGGTTCTGCTATTAGATGAAGCACAGTGATAACACATTCATCTGTTGTGTAAATGAACAAAATAGCTGACATTGTACTCCCATTTGAAATTCGCTGTGCTTTTAAATCATTGAAAGCACGGCGGTAAACATTTCGGTGACGACTAAACCAAAAAATCTGACATTGTTTTTCCATTGGAGTTTGGTTGTGCTATTAGATTAGTCTCCCTAGGCAGACAGTTGCCTCCCATGATGTATCCATAGCTACAGCATACACTGCTCTTGCCTAGGGTCGGGTTTGCGAGACTGCTTTTACACAGTTAGTGATTAATTGTCATAACTTTAGGCTGTTTTTTGAGTGGGTGAATATACAGTGAGCTCAAAGTATTTGGAAAGTGCTTTTTTGTTGTTGTTTGGCCTCTGTACTCCAGCACTTTGGGTTTGAAATGATACAACGACTATGAGGTCAAAGGGCAGAATGTCAGCTTTCAGTTGAGCGGTAGCGGGTACGTGAGTAAAATCTCTCGGAAGCCAAGCCAGTAAAATAAAAAGGCATATTTACAACCTTTGTGGTGATAACTGCGGCGTTCGCTCTGTAACCCCTTCGTTCGCACGCCACCGTGGTCTACAATAAGGCCGTTACGACAAAAAAAAAGACAACAGTCACACAGTGGCGGAATAAACTCAACTATACATGCGCTTGTTTCATCACAAAACCGGAGAGCAACATCTGCCAGTTGATGTCCACAAACCAAATGGTGCATGTTACAAACAGTTCTATAATCTGCAGCATGGTCAAGTACGTTAATGTTTTGGACAGTTTACTAAACAACTACTGGTTTACAACCACAGAGTTACCTGCACGTCAGCACAAAGACAACAGGGGAACTGCCTCCGCTAATTCCAGCACCGTTTCAGCTTAAACATTTAAACATCATCAAATTAACGAGGCTATATATGCTTAGTTTAATACACTGAAAACAAACCTAAAGACACCGTAAACTATTTAGTCCAATTAATGTTGCTTAAAATCATGTGGCTGTCCTTGATACTGATTTCTGTTTGTGCGTGTGTGTACAAGTAAAACATTTTTTTTTACTCACCCTACTTGTAGACTAGTTGAATGCCAATGCCATCCTCCTCTCATGTTGGCACAACTGTCTATGGCTCTGTCATACAGTACACTTTTAGTTTTGGTTGTCATAAACTACCTAGCTAATATGCTTGCTAGCCTAACTTCCTCGCATGGGCAACAATGTACCAGGTAAGTTAGCTAGCTAGTTAGCGTGCGCTTACTAGGCAACATCTAGTAAGTGGCACAATATATTAATTTATGGTCAGATCAGAATCGCCATCAAAGTCATTGGCCTGTACAGAGAATTAAGTCAAAACCACAAGTCCAAATTCCCATCTCCATCATTGGCTCAGGAAAGTGCCGCTGCAGGACATCAACACAAAGCAGACCGGAAACAGACAAGTTTTTTGGAAAATGTTGTTTTGCTTCGGAAATGATTTGATTGGTTCGAAGCCATATCCAAACTGACCTCCCTTGGGGGGCGTTTTGCTGCATCAGGACAACCCAATGTTGAGCCCGCTCCACGCTGATTGGCTAATTCTTTCAAAATGTCTTTATCATGGGAGGCCAAATGTTTGCTGACATCAATCAATCAATTTGCAACGGCAGCAACATGTTATACTCTTTTGGTCCAGTCAGCATCAGATAGATGGGCTACACATACTGAGACAGAGGGGCACTGTTTCCCTCGCTTGGATGATTTCTCCTGTGAGAATCAGCCACTTGCGAATTGAAAGAAATGATGAAAACAGAAAGAGACAAAAGGTACTTTTATTTGATCCATCCATGAATACACACCATTGCATTTGAGGGTATCCTGAAATATCATACCCCAAAGACATGCCTCTCACCATTACAATAACAGGAGAGGGTAGCATTTGGAGGGGGGGGGGGGGGGGGGGGTTGATCGTTGCGTGCTAGGAATATGGGACCAAATACAAAGCTTTTGACTACTTTTGTCCCAATACTTTTAGTCCCCTTAAATGGGCTATGTACAAAAGGTGTTGTCATTTATAAACAGTTCACCCGATATAGATGAAAATACCCTCAAAATAAAGCTGACAGTCTGCACTTTACAAATCCAAAGTGCTGGAATATAGCGCCAAAACAACAACGAATGTGTCACTGTCCCTATACCTTTTGGAGCTCACTGTTGGTTGTAATCTCCTTGATCAACGTCTCAACCAAATATTACTCAATTATCCACATCGAAATGACGTGGTGTGCCAAGTGTGGACGTTATGTCATGGTGAGTATACTAATGACTAATGAAGCTCTCTTCCTCTCTGTCTCTCTCTCTCTCTCTCTCTCTCACTCTCTTACAGAGGGCTTCAGCGGACACTGCAACTTTGAGTTTGACCTCTGCTCCTGGCGCCAGTGCCGGCAGGACAATTTCGATTGGCTTATCAAAGCGGGCAGCACACCGACCACTGGCACAGGTCCCTCTACTGACCATACCCTGCGGGACCCGTCTGGCCACTACCTCTATGTGGAGAGCTCTTTCCCCCAGGCAACCGGAGACGCCGCTAGAATCTCTGGACCCCTCCTCAGCCGCAGGAGCAAGCAGTGCAAGGTCAGGCAAAGGTCAGGGCCTTTGGGTCGAGATAAAAGGGTCATATGATCAATACATGGACACAAGCGTTGGTCCTGGTCGGTTCCTGGATGGGAGACCAGATGCTGCTGGAAGTGGTTTTGGAGGGCTAGTAGGAGGCACTCTTTTCTCTGGTCCCCCCAAAGAATATCCCAATGCCCCAGGGCGGTGATGTGGGACATTTTCCTGTGTAGGGTGCCGTCTTTCGGATTCAACGTTAAACGGGTGTCCTGACTCTCTATGGTCACTAAAGATCCCAAGTCACTTATCTTAAGAATAGGGGTGTTAACCTCAGGGTCCTGGCTAAATTCCCAATCTGGCCATCATGCCATCATGCCCCCCCCCCCCCCCCCCCTCGCCCCTATAATCCACCATACAAACCTACAGACAGATTAAGGGAGGAGGTTTAGGTAGACTATGAAGTAGAATTGGGGGAATATGTATAAAGGACTAGGTCAGTCAGTATCTCCTACCTCTGTGTGTGACGAGATCAGCCAGTGCAGTGGGTGAGTCAAGGAGCCATCTCTCTTCTCTCAGTCAGTCTGTCTGAGTCCTTCTTATTGAGTGCCTCGTTTGTACGGAACTGTGTCTGTCTCATCTCGGGCTGGACCTGCCAACCAATCACACACACAGCTGACAGGCACCAATTAAACAGAGCGAGGGGAAGAGCGGGAGGAGACAAGAAGCGGTAGTTTAGTCTTCTCACTGCCTCCCGCCCTCCCTCCGCATCTAGTTGCATTTGGTAGAAAACTCCTTTAGCACTGCGTTTGAATGGCTGACTTTGTGGGCTAGCTGTAATGAACAGGGGAAATAGAAGGAAATGAATGGAGCTACGGAGATTTTTGTTCACAACAAATGACCTTTGTATATAGACCTCTTGCATTGCTTTCATGGTCTACGGGGAGGTGAAACAAGTGATCATAATAAGAGTGTTGCAGTGAAAAGTAAATGGTAAGGCAGAAAGCATGAGTCTCAGGTGCGTGTTGCTTTGATCAGATTTACTGAATCAAATCAAATCAAACTGTATTTGTCTCATGCGCCGAATACAACAAGTGTAGATCTTACCGTGAAATGCTTACTTACAAACCCTTAACCAACAGTGCAGTTCAAGAAAAGTTCAAATATAAAAAGTAACACAATAGCATAACAATAACGAGGCTATATACAGGGGGTACCGGTACCGAGTCAGTGTGCGGGGGTTACAGGTTAGTTGAGGTCATTTGTACATGTAGATAGGGGTGAAGTGACTATGCATAGATAATAAACAGCGCGTAGCAGCAGTGTACAAAACAAATGGAGGGGGTGGGGGGGTCAATGTTAATTGCTCAGCAGTCTTGGAGGTAGAAGCTGTTAAGGAGCCTTTTGGTCCTTTACCAGTCAGGGGTATTTAAACTTCACTTTAATGAGTCGAGGAAAGTCTGTCATTGCTTAAATATCATGGTATTTCCCAGACTGTCTGTGCTGATCCAGCTAGAAATTTGATGGTACAGATGGAGATGTTTTAAGATGACGAGTTAGTTTAACTAATTCAACTTGGCTACACTTGCATGACTTCACTATGTTTGTCACTTTCTGTGTGTGTCACTTACTGTGTGTGTGTGTGTGTGTGTGTGTGTGTGTGACCCTTCCCTTCTCCAGATCCGCTTCTACCTGCACATGTCTGGAGACGGCTTTGGAACGCTGAACGTGTTCCAGGTCACCAGCTCCTCAGGTCACCAGCTCCTCCTCAACCTGACTGGAGACCAGGGAAACTACTGGCAGAGGAGGGACATCCAGCTGACCTCTCAGGAAGACTTCCGGGTCACCTTCGAGGGCAAGGTGATGAACATTTGTATTGAATTCTTGTGACTTATGTTCATCTTGTGCATATCTGGCATAGCATTTGTATCTGTGAGTGTTGCTGTTACTGTGCCATGAAAACGTATTTGCCCACTTTCTGATTTTCTCTATTTTTGCATATTTTTTAATACTGAAATACTGAATGTTATCAGATCTCCAACCAAAACCTAATATTAGATAAAGGGAACCTGAGTTTACAAAGAATAAAAAAAAGATGTATTCTTTCTTTCTTTAATTAGCAAAGTTAAGCAACACCCAATTCCCCTATGTGAAAAAGTAATTGCACTCAATAACTGGTTGTGCCACCTTTAGCTGCAATGACTTCAACCAAATGCTTCCTGTCGTTGTTGATCAGTCTCTCAAATCACTGTGGAGGAATTCTGGCCCACTCTTGCATGCAGAACTGTTTTAACTCAGCGACATTTGTGGGGTTTCAAGCATGAGCTGCTCGTTTTAAGTCCTGCCACAACATCCCAACAATTGGGATTAGGTCTGGACTTTGACTAGGCCATTCCAAAACTTACAATGTGTTGCTTTTTAGCCATTTTCATGTAGACTTGATTGTGTTTTGGATCATTGTCTTGCTGCATGACTCAGCTGCGCTTCAGCTCACAGATGGATTGCCTGACATTCTCCCGTCGAATTCTCTGATACAGAGCAGAGAATTCATGGTTCCCGCAAAGGCAAAAAAGCATCCCAAAACCATCACACTATCAAATCAAATGTTATTGGTCACATACACATATTTAGCAGATGAGTACGCACCCTTGTGGGGCCCCTATGTTGAGGATCAGCGAAGTGGAGGTGTTTTTTCCTACCTTCACCACCTGGTGGCGGCCTGTCAGGGAGTCCAGGACCCAGTTGCACAGGGCAGGGTTCAGACCCAGGGCTCCAAGCTTGATGATGAGCTTGGAGGGTACTGACATTCCTCTTGTCCAGATGGGATAGGGCAGTGTAATGGCGATTGCATCGTCAGTGGATCTATTGGGGCGGTAAGCAAATTGAAGTAGGTCTAGGGTGTCAGGTAAGGTAGAGGTGATATGATCCTTAACTAACCTCTCAAAGCAATTCATGATGACAGAAGTGAGTGCTACAGGTGATAGTAATTTAGTTCAGTTACCTTGGCTTTCTTGGGTACAGGAACAATGGTGGACATCTTGAAGCAAGTTGGAACCGCAGACTGGGGACCTGCTTGACCGTTGGTATGAGGTTCCTGCTGTGGAATGCAGTGTTTGGCTTTCGCCAGGCATAATGGGACCCATTAGAAAGGTGGCAAGCACTTTTTCATGGCACTGTATATGTTTACTCTCTTTATCTTATCTGACTTGCCACAACTAAAGTTTCCTGTGGAACAATTATGCTATTTTATTCTATCCTAAGGTGGGCCCCAGCGCCAAGGGGGACATCTGTCTGGATGACATCACCTTCTCACCAGGCTGCCTGCTCTCGTCTACGTCAGAAGCACTGGAGACTCCACCCCCATCAGGTATGATGTCACTCCGGGTGCATCTCAATATTCTTAAGTGACCTCCTCGTCTCCTCTCCTTCATAATAGTCTGAAAACCTACCCACTGGGAATTGACTTTGGCCTGTTCAGTTTTTTCGCGTTAGTGCAGGTGAAGGAAAGAAGGAGGGAGAAGAAAGAACTAAGTAGTACATTATTTAGGGAATAGGGCTTAATCTGAGACGTTAGTCGGGCATAAATGACTGAGTGAACCAAGCGGTATCAGTCAGTGAATAAAGAACGGCTTGGTCTCCATTCAGATGATTGTACGTTTCCTCTGCATTCTTCCTGTTCTTTACGAGCCAACCCTCGAGAGATGAGAGAAAGGGACAACAACGTGTACTGATTTAGCCCCATTGTCACAGTGGTGTATAGCAGCTATAATTGCCCTTTCTAATGTATAGCTTTACTGTTGTATTGGGTGTCTGAGTGGAAGAGAGAAGAGGAGAGGGAGAGAAGAGGGGGGTTTTGAGGGGATGGGGAAGGCTTTGTGTGTGGCCTCTTTAAGGGACCTCTAGTGATCTGCTGGGCTGGACTATAGGGGCCTTATACACAATAGTCCTGTTGTGTGCGTCTATGTCTCTTTCTTGCTTCCTTTCTCTCTCTCTGACTTACTCGCAGCCACAGAATGTGTTTGAGAATGCAACCTAGCCTGCTGTGAGTCTGCCAACAGGCACGGGCATTAATGAGTCATCACATGACTTTAATGGAGTCTCAGCCCAATGGTAGTCAGCGGGAGTCGGCGGGAGTCAGTGTGAATATAAGGATGTTGTTAATGATATGTTGATATCCAGCTCGCTCTTTCTTTTGACAATTGCCGTGCTTGCATTTGCGTTTTCTGAAATGTTACACTAGTTTTGGGATTATCCTTATGTCAGTCGGAGTTTGTGGTTCACAAACATTTGTGCGTTATGTCACCCCCCCCCCCCCCCCCCCACCAAGAAAACAAAATAATTTGTCTCTCCCAAATGGAACTATATGCAAACCCGTAATTTAAGAAACCCCTGCAATGCAGAGAGAGACCTAAAAAAATGGCTTATGGACATAGTTGAGAAAATGGCTGTCTTTTCTCATACGTGAAATATTATTTTGTCCAGACCAATGGCAGTACACATTAGTCCTCTCACTGGACTTTTTTTAATGTTAAACACACTTGTATATTATATTCCTTGGTCGTTGATAGCACTGGAAAGGGAATATTAGAATAGTATTCTAATATAGTCAGAATTACACAATGTAGTCAAATGTCTTCATAAAACAAAATGAGATACAAGCAACAGAGAGCAGGGGAAGATCTAAGGGAGCGATACAGATGGTTGGTGTACGTGCATTAGAAGACGAGGCCACTGCTACCATTACCCCGACATTAATATTCCATTTGGAACGAGTCAATCCCAAGGACGGCAGCCCCACAATCTCCTAGATCAATTACAAAATAAATCCGATCACCAGACAAGCAAGGTCGACCTGGCTTTCTCTCTTCTTCCTTTAAAAAAAAAATATATTTTCTATGATGAACAAAATGCGGCTGAACTTGTTTTCGCTCTTCCTCCTCTCCCCCCTTTCCTCGGAAAGAACGTGATAGCATCTGAAAATACTTGCGCAATTGTCTCAGATAAATCAAGCTTAAAATCAAGCTCATATGTTAAAATCCATGCCTTTTATGAGATTCTACTCTCTGGCTATCTCCCAAATGGTACTCGATTCCCTATATATTGCACTATTTTTGACCCAATGTTGCCATTTAATATGTAGCTTATGACGTATAATGGCATGTAACGACCGTGGACTAATCACATCAAAAAACGGTGGAGAATGGGCCTGTTGTTGAGGAGGACAGGGAGATGAGAGACAGCCTATTCAGATGAGAGGGAATGAGCCAAAGTGATGGAAAGCCATGTGGGACAAATGTAATCAGACAGCAGTGGGACAGCACCTGATACAAGAGGAGATTCATGGCTGTAACAGGTCATTACCGTAAGATTGCTGAGAGTCTGGATGCGGCTGCTCTGTGATGGTTATGGATCATGTTGTCAGTAACACACCACCCACCAGACAATAAACACCGATGCCACAGATTCTTATACTCCCCAATCCACCAGGGGACAATATCCTACCCAGGGTGAGTATATGGGGTCGAAGGGCAGTGGGTCATTACAGTACCTGTGTACCAGTGGAGGCTGCTGAGGCGAGGACAGCTCATAATAATGGCTAGAATGGAGTGAATGGAATGGCATCAACTAAATTAGATCCACTTTTAATGTACAGGCTTCTGAGCCATCATATCCCATAATGATCATCATATAAAAGTCCATTAATCCTCGGTATTGGGAGAGAGAGGTGAGGTGAATGGGGGAATAGAGTTTGGCTTTGCTGTTATGATAGAACATATCAGACCTGGGTTCAAAAACTATTTTAAATCTGTCAAATACTTTGAGTGTTTACTCCATCCTGCTTGGAGTGCTAAGTGGGCAGGGTTTGCAGTTTTGGGACCTTTCTGATTGGTCCATTAAGCCCAGCTAGCTCAATCAAACACATATACATTATTTAAATGGATTTATTACCATTTGAACCCCCGTCTGGAGCATACAAGTACAAAATCAGCTATTTACAAAGGCAGAAACAATTTTCAACATTTGAAATGACTTGAATGTATGGAAATGATTGTCATGGTAGACCAAACTCTTTCTTCGTTGCCTTTGAGAGGCAAAATGGTTTCCTGTTTTTTTTCCATGTCCATGTATGGCCCCAAATTGCACCCTATTCCCTTTTGTGATACCCTAATTTTGACGGTAGGGCTCTGGTCAAAATTAGTGCACTATATAGGGAATAGGGTGCACATCATGCCACTATGGTGGGACCATATTCCTTCTGGTCCTGTGCACCTGAAGAAGTGGAAGAGAATATTAGAGGGGATTTATCCCCCTTTCTTTGTTGGAATTACTGGGACCACCCCTCTTCATCACGCATCATCACGCCTCTCTAATACTCCCAAACCCCAAGTCTGACCCCACTGGAATGCCTGGCTCCTATACAGCCACAATCCCCCTCTTCTCAGCCGTCTACTCCCCCTCCTTCTGACACAAAGCCTTACTGCTCCCCTCCTTTGTCCTCCTAAGCCACTGACTGAAAGAGAGGCTAATGTATCATTCAGATCGTCTGCTTGCTCGGCTTACTTTTTATATTCAATTTGAATTCTTGGCCTTTCAGGTCTCTTTGGTTGTTTTGAGATTCAGGATCAGCTTTGCCTTTTAGATCACAATTAATAACATTGCATGCACAAACGGGGGGAACTGATACTAGATCAGCACTCCTAGTCTGAGACACTTGATGTCGTTTCGACGAATGGCTTGACTAAACTGTATGGATTTTACGAACTCCACTAGATGTCATTAGCCCGACATTATGAAGGTGAAGTTCTGATCATGCATAGGTGAGCTCACCATCTCAATACCTGCATTATTTAATAGCAACTGCCTCTTTATTGTCACCTTGGGCATTTTCATCCAGTCTGTGTGTGTGTGTGCATGTACACTACATTACCAAAAGTATGTGGACACCTACTCGTCGAACATCTCATTCCAAAATCATGGGCATTAATATGGAGTTGCGCCTTCCCCCCCCCCCCCTGCTACAACAGCCTACAGGCTTTCCACTAGATGTTGGAACATTTGCTGCGGGGACTGCGGGGAGCATTAGTGAGGTCGGGCATTGATGTTGGGCGATTAGGCCTGGCAGTCAGCATTTCAATTCATCCCAAAGGGGTTCGATAGGGTTGAGGTCAGGGCTCTAGGCAGGCCAGTCAAGTTCTTCCACACCGATCTTGACAAACCATTTCTGTATGGACCTCACTTTGTGCACAGGGGGCATTGTCATGCTGAAACAGGAAAGGGCCTTCCCCAATCTGTTGCCACAAAGTTGCAAGCACAGAATAATCTAGAATGTCATTGTATGCTCTAGTGTTAAGATTTCCCTTCACTGGAACTAAGGGGCCTTGTCCGAACAATGAAAAACAACCGCAGACCATTAATCCTCCTCCCCCAAACTTTACAGTTGACACTGGATTTAAGCAGGTAGCGTTCTCCTGGGTTCCACCAAACACAGATTTGTCTGTCAGACTGCCAGATGGTGAAGCATGATTTGTCACTCCAGAGAACGCATTTCCACTGCCTCCAGAGTCAAATGGCGGCGAGTTTTACACCACTCCAGCAGACGCTTGGCATTGCGCATGGTGAATTTAGGTTTGTGTGCAGCTACTCATTTCATGAACTCCCGATGAACAGCTTTTGTGCTGACGTTGCTTCTAGAGGCAGTTTGGAACTCGGTAGCGAGTGCTGCAACCGAGGACGGTGCCACATTAAAAGTCACTGAGCTCTTCAGTAAGTCCATTCTACTGCCAATGTTTGTCTATGGAGATTGAATGGGTGTGCTCAATGTTTTACAGCTCTCAGCAACGAGGTGTTGCTGAAATAGCAAGATCCACTAATTTGAAGATGTATATATATATATATATATATATATATAGTGTATTTCTGATGATTGTTAGGTCTTAAGACCAGAGCCAACCCAAATCCACAGGGAATTCACACTACTGTTTGTGCACTGAATGGATACACACTATTTGTTTTGATTTCAATACTTCATTGATTTCCTATCTCACTGTCCTTTGTCCAGTCTGGTCCTGCTTATCACCCTAGTCTCTTGGCTGCATGTTGCAGCATGATCCATAACATTTTTACAGCACTTTGTGTCCCAAATGGCACCCTATATCTTATACAGTATAGTGCACTACTTTTGGCCAAGGCCCAAAAGTACTGCACTTTATAGGGAATAGAGTGCCATTTGGGACACAGACCTAGTGCTGGGCAGCCTGAATGTACCCTCTTTCATTTGAGTGGTGCTTCACTTCACTAATGGCTGACCCCTGACCTCTGCTCTACATGATGTATGAGGAAGCTAATGTATGCCAACATCATGCTAGCTACACACACAGATCCTGACGCTGCTGCAGTTTCCCTTTGCCTTCATGTGCAAGCCACTGAATGCTTCACAATACATTGACTTTGTGTAATTCTCAATACATGACCTCTCCCTTAGTCAGTATGTGTGTGTGTGTGCGTGTGTGTTAGTGTGTCTGTCTCATGCAAGTATTATGTGTTATAATCCGTGTCTGTCTGTCTGTCTGGTTTAAGCATATATTATGCATTATAATCAGTGTGCGTGTTCCCTAGGCTCCTGTCCTCTGGGCCACCTGCAGTGTGAGAACGGCCAGTGTTTCCATCCAGACAAGAGCTGTGACTTCATAGACGTTTGCGCCGACGGCACCGATGAAAAGGATTGTGGGACTTCCTGCTCTTTCGAGAATGGTCGCTGTGGTTGGAAGAGCTCCCTGGCTGACAACTTTGATTGGGCATTGGGTGTGGGCTCGGTCCAGGGCATAAGACCTCCATTTGACCACACTCTGAAGAATGAGCATGGTAGTATATTAGTGTATTTTTCTCTGCAATTCCTATGTGAATTCCCCTTATATTCCAGGCGATATGTGAATTTTTCCCACACTTTTTATAAAAACATGAAACTTGGTACAGTTGCACAGTTTGGAGCTCTGAGCACAATAAAACATCCTCTTGCCATGGTGGCTATTTCTCTATCCGACCATAACCGAACAATGTATTTTTTACTTCATACTGTATCTGCTGAACCAAAGCATAGAATTGAGTCCAATAACATACTTAAATTGATTTGAGGAAGTATATAAAATTTAGCCTTTTTACATTCCCTACCTGCTCTGCGAATAAATTAAACCCGTATCCCAGAATTTTATGAGATAGTTGGATCACATTTCTTGGCTCAAGATGGAGAGGATTGCATTCCATACATAGGGCTCTGGTCAGTAGTGTATTGCGCTATATAGGGAATAGGATAGGATGCCATTAGGAATGCATCTCCGTCGATGTATCACAGACAAGGTATTGAATGGCTATTCATCTGCAGTATCTTGAGAAGTTTTTGAATTGACTTAGAGCCACATATGAATGATTAGACTCTTCCAGTCTGTTGAATGTTCTAGATCACTGACTCCCATTGAATCCAGCATGTTCTTTTTTAACTTTGGAGGTTTGATCATTGACTTGGTAAACTTTTTTGTGCCCTCTGTAATGGCAACCACTGAAGGCACCAAGGGGCAATTGCAGTGATCGCCACCCCATGACCTCATTGTAATTTGTCATCAGAAGCAAGAACAGTCTGAGGAGGTGGCTATCAATCTGCTTCACACCTCTCTCTCTCTCTCTCTCTCTCTCTCACCCAGGTCATTTGGTCTATCTGGAAGCTACTCCAGTGGGATTTAAAGGTGATAAGGCTCACATGAAGAGCTCTGTGTGGAAGGAGTCCAGTGCCACCTGCAAGCTCACCTTCTGGTACTACATTTCCCACAAAGCATCAGGAACCATCCGCTTACTGGTCAAGGTACAAATGTTATTTTACTTCTTGTTGAGGGATGGACATAATATGGAATAGTATACAGTTGAAGTCGGAAGTTTACATACACCTTAGCCAACTACATTTTTCACAATTCCTGACATTTAATCCTAGTAAAAATTCCCTGTCTTAGATCAGTTAGGATCACCACTTTATTTCCATCCCTAACTAGAACATCTCCCGACAAAATAGAACTGCCAAAGGGGGCGGTGTTGCAATCTACTGCAGAGATAGCCTGCAGAGTTCTATGTCTTACTATCCAGGTCTGTGCCCAAACAATTTGAGCTTCTACTTTTAAAAATCCACTTTTTCCAGAAACTTTATTTTAAGAATGTAAAATGTCAGAATAATAATAGAGAGAATGATTTATTTCAGCTTCTATTTCTTTCATCACATTCACAGTGGGTCAGAAGTTTACATACACTCAATTATAATTTGGTAGCATTGACTTTAAATTGTTTAACTTGGGTAAAATGTTTTGGGTAGCCTTCCACAAGCTTCCCACAATAAGTTGGGTGAATTTTGGCCCATTCCTCCTGACAGAGCTGGTGTAACTGAGGTTTGTAGGCCACCTTGCTCGCACACACTTTTTCAGTTCTGCCCACCAATTTTCCATAGGATTGAGGTCAGAGCTTTGTAATGGCCACTCCAATACCTTGACTTTGTTGTCTTTAAGCCATTTTTCACTTTCCAGAAACAAGTCTCTCACCATTGCTGCTTGTTATAGGCCACCCTCTGCCCCCAGCTGTGCCCTGGACACCATATGTGAA
The DNA here is from genome assembly GCF_002021735.2 of Oncorhynchus kisutch. Taxonomy (NCBI): domain Eukaryota; kingdom Metazoa; phylum Chordata; class Actinopteri; order Salmoniformes; family Salmonidae; genus Oncorhynchus; species Oncorhynchus kisutch. The sequence continues at coordinate 59,960,138 of NC_034184.2, read as the reverse complement.
TTGATTGCCCCCCATCGATCTTCAGAGCTCGTACTGCTAGGTGACCTAAACTGGGACATGCTTAACACCCAGACATCCTACAATCTAAGCTTGATGCCCTCAAACTCACACAAATAATCAATGAACCTACCAGGTACCACCCCAAAGCCGTAAACACGGGCACCCTCATAGATATCATCATAACCAACTTGCCCTCTAAATACACCTCCGCTGTTTTCAACCAAGATCTCAGCGATCACCTCCTCATTGCCTGCATCCGTAATGGGTCAGCGGTCAAACACTCATCACTGTCAAACGCTCCCTGAAACACTTCAGCGAGCAGGCCTTTCTAATCGACCTGGCCGGGGTATCCTGGAAGGATATTGACCTCATCTCGTCAGTAGAGGATGCCTGGTTATTTTTTTTAAATGCCTTCCTCACCATCTTAACTAAGCATGCCCCATTCAAGACATGTAGAACCAGGAACAGATATAGCCCTTAACCAACACAAAAACATCCTATGGCGTTCTTCATTAAAATCGAACAGCCCCCGTGATATGCAACTTTTCAGGGAAGTTAGGAACCAATATACACAGGCAGTTAGAAAAGCTAAGGCTAGATTTTTCAAGCTGAAATTTGCCTCCTGCAACACAAACTCAAAAAAGTTCTGGGACACTGTAAAGTCCATGGATAATAAGAACACCTCCTCCCAGATGCCAACTACACTGAGGATAGGAAACTCTGTCACCACCGATAAATCGACGATAATTTACCATTTCAATAAGCATTTTTCTACGGCTGGCCATGCTTTCCACCTGGCTACCCCTACCCCAGTCAACAGCACTGCACCCCCCACAACAACTCACCCAAGCCTTCCCCATTTCCCCTTCTCCCAAATCCAGTCAGCTGATGTTCTGAAAGAGCTGCAAAATCTGGACCCCCTACAAATCAGCCGGGCTAGACAATCTGGACCATTTATTTCTAAAACTATCTGCTGAAATTGTTGCAACCCCTATTACTAACCTGTTCAACCTCTCTTTCGTGTAGTCTGAGATTCCCAAAGATTGGAAAGCTGCCAAGGTCATTCCCCTCTTCAAAGGGGGTGACACTCTAGACCCAAACTGCTACAGACCTATATCTATTTTACCCGGTCTTTCTAAGGTCTTCGAAAGCCAAGTTAACAAACAGATTACCGACCATTTTGAATCCCACCGTACCTTCTCCACTATGCAATCTGGTTTCAGAGCTGGTCATGGGTGCACCTCAGCCACGCTCAAGGTTCTAAACTACATCATAACCGCCATCGATAAGAGACATTACTGTGCAGCCATATTCATCGACCTGTCCAAGGCTTTCGACTCTGTCAATCACCACATCTTCATCGGCAGACTCGACAGCCTTGGTTTCTCAAATGAGAACGCAGACGACACCATTCCTAATACTTCTGGCCCTTCATTGGACACTGTGTTAACTTCTTATGGCTGCAGGGGCAGTATTGAGTAACTTGGATGAAAGGTGCCCAGAGATGCCCAGAGTAAACGGCCTGCTCCTCAGTCCCAGTTGCTAATATATGCATATTATTATTAGTATTGGATAGAAAACACTCTGAAGTTTCTAAAACTGTTTGAATGATGTCTGTGAGTATAACAGAACTCATATGGCAGGCAAAAACCTGAGAAGAAATCCAAACAGGAAGTGAGAAATCTGAGGTTGGTCAATTTTCAACCCAGCCCTTATTGAATACACAGTGGGATATGGATGAAGTTGCACTTCCTAGGGCTTCCACTAAATGTCAACCGTCTTTAGATACTTGAATGAGGCTTCTACTGTGTTGTGGGGCTGAATAAGACCTGAAGGAATCAGGTTACTGGCAGAGGGCCAGGTCCCAGTCATGCGCAATTCACATTAGCGACCTGCGTTCCATGGCTTTTCTACACACAAAGGAATTCTCCGGTTGGAACTTTATTGAAGATTTATGATAACAACACCATAAAGATTGATTCTATACTTAGTTTGACAAGTTTCTTCGACCTGTAATATAATTTTTTGAAGTTTTCATGGACCTGCACGAGCGTTTGGATTTGTATACCTAAGCCCTAGCAAAAGTAGCTACTTGGACATTATCGAACAAATCAAGCATTTATTGTGGAACTAGGATTCCTGGGAGTGCATTCTGATGAAGATCATCAAAGGTAAGGGAATATTTATAATGTGATTTCTGGTTTCTGTTGACTCCAACATGGTGAATAATTGTATTTATTTTCTGAGTGCCGTCTCAGATTATTGCATGGTTTGCTTTTTCCGTAAAGTTTAAAAAAAGATCTGACACAGCGGTTGCATTAAGGAGAGGTATATCTATAATTCCATGTGTATAACTTGTATTATCATCTACATTTATGAAGAGTATTTCTGTTGAATCGATGTGGCTATGCAAAATCACTGGATGTTTTTGGAACTAGTGAACGTAACGCGCCAATGTAAACTCAGATTTTTGATATAAATATGAACTTTATCAAACGAAACATACATGTATTGTGTAACATGAAGTCCTATGAGTGTCATCTGATGAAGATCATCAAAGGTTAGTGATTGATTTTCTCTATTTGTGCATTTTGTGACTCCTCTCTTTGGCTAGAAAAATGGCTGGGTTTTTCTGTCAGTTGGTGGTCACCGAACATAATCGTTTGTGGTGCTTTCGCTGTAAAGCCTATTTGAAATCAGACACTGTGGTGGGATTAACAAGAAGTTTACCTTTAAAACGGTATAAGATACAAGTATGTTTGAGGAATTTTATTGATGAGATTTCTGTTGTTTTGAATTTGGCGCCCTGCACTTTCACTGGCTGTTGTCATATCATCCCGTTAATGGGATTGCAGCCCTAAGAAGTTTTAACAACCCTCCAGACGAGCGTCAATGCCATACAGAGCTCCTTCCGTGGCCTCCAACTGCTCTTAAATACAAGTAAAACTAAATGCATGCTTTTCAACCGATCACTGCCTGCACCTGCCCGCCCGTCCAGCATCACTACTCTGGACGGTTCTGACTTAGAGGTGGGGTTGTACCTTTGGGGTTGGGGTTTGGGGTTGTACCTGGTAGGTTCATTGATCATTTGTGTGAGATTGAGGGCATCAAACTTAGATTGTAGGATGTCTGGGGTGTTAAGCATGTCCCAGTTTAGGTCACCTAGCAGTACGAGCTCTGAAGATGGATGGGGGGCAATCAGTTCACATATGGTGTCCAGAGCACAGCTGGGGGCAGAGGGTGGCCTATAGCAGGCGGCAACGGTGAGAGACTTGTTTTTAGAGAGGTGGATTATTAAAAGTAGAAGCTCAAATTGTTTGGGCACAGACCTGGATAGTAAGACACAGAACTCTGCAGGCTATCTCTGCAGTAGTTTGCAACACCGCCCCCTTTGGTCATTCTATCTTGTCTGAAAATGTTGTAGTTAGGGATGGAGATTACAGAGTTTTTGGTGGTCTTCCTAAGCCAGGATTCAGACATGGCCAGGACATCCGGGTTGGCAGAGTGTGCTAAAGCATTGAATAAAACAAACTTAGGGAGGAGGCTTCTAATGTTAACATGCATGAAACAAGGCTATTACGTTTACAGAAGTCATCAAAAGAGAGCACCTGGGGAATAGGAGTGGAGCTAGGCACTGCAGGGCCTGGATTCACCTCTACATCACCAGAGGAACAGAGGAGGAGTAGGATAAGGGTATGGCTAAAAGCTATGAGAATTGGTCGTCTCGGACGTCTGGAACAGAGAGTAAAAGGAGCAGGTTTCTGGGGGCGATAAAATAGCTTCAAGGTATAATGTACAGACAAAGGTATGGTAGGATGTGAATACAGTGGAGGTAAACCTAGGTATTGAGTGATGAAGAGAGAGATATTGTCTCTAGAAACATCATTGATGTTGGCGGTTTTGAAGCAGTGGTTTCTTCCTTGCTGAGCGGCATTTCAGGTTATGTGGATATAGGACTCGTTTTACTGTGGATATAGATACTTTTGTACCTGTTTCCTCCAGCATCTTCACAAGGTCCTTTGCTGTTGTTCTAGGATTGATTTGCACTTTTCACACCAAAGTACGCACCAAAGAACCCATCTCCTTTCTGAGTGGTATGACTGCTGTGTGGTCCCATGGTGTTTATACTTGCGTACTATTGATTGTACAGATGAATGTGGTACCTTCAGGTTTTTGGAAATTGCTCCCAAGGATGAACCAGAATTGTTGAGGTCTGCAATTTATTTTCTGAGGTCTTGGCTGATTTCTTTTGATTTTCCCATGATGTCAAGTAAAGAGGCACTGAGTTTGAAGTTAGGCCTTGAAATACATCCACAGGTACACCTCCAATTGACTCAAATGATGTCAATTAGCCTATCAGAAGCTTCTAAAGCCATGACATCATTTTCGGGCATTTTCCAAGCTGTTTAAAGGCACGGTCAACTTAGTGTATGTAAACTTCTGACCCACTGGAATTGTGATACAGTGAATTTTAAGTGAAATAATCTGTCTGTAAACAATTGTTGGAAAAATGACTTGTGTCATGCACAAAGAAGTCATGCACAAAGAAGAGTCCTAACCGACTTGCCAAAACTGTAGTTTGTTAACAAGACATTTGTGGAGTGGTTGAAAAACAAGTATTAATGATTCCAACCTAAGTGTATGTAAACTTCCGACTTCAACTGAATGTGCATTTACATTGAATGCAGCAAGAAATATATCTGTTTGCACTTTGAAGCACACAATGTCCATAGGATGTCATTGCTGATGACTCGCGTAGATGGGCTGTCTCCCAAATGGCACCCTGTTCCCTATAAAGTGCACAGGCTCTCTTGATTCTTGCTTTGTATTTTTTGTTTACTCTCAAACTTGATTAAACTTGGCATGGTAGTGCTCAAGGTTAAGGTGCAAACAATGCTTTAGATCTGCAGGTTTGTGAGTGTCCGTGTGTGTGATACTCTTGTTGTTTAGCTACGGCAGGGTACAGGCCATGAATGCTGATCATACACACGCACGCAAACACACACACTGTTCTGTGCGTTAGCGTAGACATGTGGTACTGTGTGTATGTGTGCTTGACACTGTGTGTGTGATCGTCCGCTCGTGTGTGTTAGCTTTCACGAATGGTTCCCTGTGTGTGTGTGAGCTTGCACACACAGCAAGAACCATTCTGTGCAATTTGCAAAGCAGGTCAGGAAGTCATCATGTAAATTTCAGCAAAGCCTCTTATCCCTCTTCTAGCAGCAAGGGGTGGTATCCCACCTACAGGAATTAGCATTTCATTAAGCTTCCCCTGATAAAGGAGGCGACTGTTATGCTAATAACCCAGATAATGCCTTATGCAAGAAACTGGACTGCCTGCGGTAACACTAGCTAGCGTAACAGAGCTCATGGTGCATGGTGAGTGTGTAAGAAAGAGAGCTACAGGCGATGAGAGCAAAATGGCACCCTATTTCCTGCATGTATATAGTGCCTGGTTAAAAGTAGTGCACTATATAGGGAATTGGGTGCATTTGAGATGCACCTTAGGAGTCCAGTGCACCAGAGCCTGAAGCTATCCGTGCCTTGTCAGAGGTTGGTTGCTAAGGGGATGGATGTTTAGAAATTATTTAAACCTATACATATATTTTAGGCAATGGTGTCATCTCTGTGATTACTCTAGGTGACTGTACTAAGTTAAAATAACATAATTCAATCATTTGTTTTCACAGAAACCATTACAGGATATAAAAAACAGCAACAGACACTTTACAAAAAAACATATGGGGACAAGGGGACTGTACACGTGCAGTGATAGAAGGGATGATCAACATTATTCACATCACAGATCAGGAATCACATATGGGTCTGTGAAGTGCAGTTCCCTACATGAAGGTAATGTGCTATGTCCATTTATTTCATTGTACTGCCCCCACTCATTTAACTGAGCTGCATTGCTTGGATTTTGAGCCCACCACGCTATTCCATAGGATCACTCTCATGATGGAGGTGTGGGGACCAAATGTCACGCGTGATCATGGACATGAGTTCTAAGTTAACAGTAGTATCAGGTCAGAGTGGGAGAAAAAGGGAGTCATGGTGGGCCATTTATTAATGTAGATGTAGTGTGTGTGTGTGTCTGTGTATGCAACCGAGCGACACTGATCTCTTTGTCACTGTGTTCGTATGAAGTATCAGGAGCTATAGTCTGTACAGGCCAAGTTGAGAGTACACGCGCGCACACACACTGCTCTGTGTGCTGTGGATATTGGCTAAAATTGTCAAAGACCCCAACCACCCAAGCCATAGACTATTTTCTCTGCCTCCGCACGGTAAGAGGTGCCAGTGCATCAAGTCTGACACCAACAGGCTGTTGAACAGCTTCTATCCCCAAGCAATACGACTGATAAATAGCTAACAAAATAGCTAGACAGACCGAGTTTACCTTGTATCTTTATTTGAGTCTCTATGCACAATCACAGGGCCCTACACACTCACACCTACTGTCACTCCAACACACACACAAACACTCACTCCATCATTTGCTCACTCGCACATAATATGCACATACACGTATACTGACGACTCTACACACTCGCACACCCGCTCACGTACAAGCTGCTGCTACTCTGTTTATCTTATATCCTGATGCCTAGTCACCTTACCTCTAAACAGTACCAGTCAAAAGTTTGGACACACCTACCCTTTCAAGGGTTTTTCTTAATATTTCACTATTTTCTACATTGTAGAATAAGAAGAAGACAGACTATGAAATAAAACATATTCTTCAAAGTCGCCACCCCTTACCTTGATGACAACTCTTGGCAACTCTTGACAACTCTTGGCATTCTCTCTACCATGAGGTAGTTAAATTGAGGAATGTCTTTCCTTCTTAATGCGTTTGAGCCAATCAGCTGTGTTGTGACAAGGTGGTGGTGGTATACAGAAGACAGCCATATTTGGTAAAATACCAATTCCATATTATGGCAAGAAGAGCTCCAATAAGCAAAGAGAAACGACAGTCCATCATTACTTTAAGCCATGAAGGTCAGTCAATGCGGAAACTGTCAAGAACTTGTGCTAAACCAACAAGCGCTATGACGAAACTGCCCGCCACAGTTAAGGAAGACCCAGAGTTACCTCTGCTGCAGAGGATAAGTTCATTAGAGTTACCAGCCTCAGAAATTGCAGCCCAAATAAATGCTTCACAGAGTTCAAGTAGCAGACACGTCTCAACATCAACTGCTCAGAGGAGTATGCATGAATCAGGCCTTCATGGTCGAATTGCTGCAAAGAAACCACTACTAAAGGACACCAATAATAAGAGACTTGCTTGGGCCAAGAGACACGAGCAATGGACATTAGACCGGTGGAAATATGTCCTTTGGTCTGATGAGTCCAGATTCCCGATTTTTGGTTCCAACCACCGTCTCTTTATGAGACGCAGAGTAGGTGAACGGATGTTTTCCACAGCATGGAGGAGGAAGTGTGATGGTGTGGGGGTGCTTTGGTGTTGACACTGCCATTTTTCTATTTAGAATTCAAGGCACACTTAACTAGCATGGCTATCACAGCATTCTGCAGCAATACGCCATCCCATCTGGTTTGCGCTTAGTGGGACTACTCATTTGTTTTTCCACAGGACAATGACCCAAAACACACCTCCAGGCTGTCTAAGGGCTATTTGACCAAAAAGGAGAGTGATAGGTGGCTGCATCAGATGATCTGGCCTCCACAATCACCCAACCTCAACCCAATTGAGATGGTTTGGAATGAGTTGAACCTCCAGAGTGAAGGAAAGGTAGCCAACAAGTGCTCAGCATATGTGGGAACTCCTTCAAGACTGTTGGAAAAGCATTCCAGGTGAAGCTGGTTGAGAGAATGCCAAGAGTGTGCAAAGCTGTCAAGACAAAGGGTGGCTACTTTGAAGAATCTAAAATAGATATGTAATGGTTTAACGCCATTGTGGTTACTACATAATTCCATGTGTGTTATTTCATAGTTTTAATGTCTTCACTATTATTATACATTATAGAAAATATGAAAAATCCTTGAATGAGGTGTGTCCAAACTTTTGACTGGTACTGTACCTCCATCACTACAATATCTCTGCACATGTAAATATAGTATTGGAACTCGGTTTTTAAATATTTCCTGTACATAGTATGCTTAATTACTGTGTGTATTTCAGTTTTTCCCCCCCCCGTGTTTATTCCCTTCTACTAATGCATTGTTATTGATTATTGCATTGTTGGGCTGTGACTTTGCAAGAAAGGCATTTAACTGTACTTGTGCATGTGACATTAAAACTTGGATAATGGCCTATGCCATTCTGAAGGACACAGTGTAATATGAACAGAGAGGTGGTCTTCAAAGGTGTTTGCAGAACAAAGGGAACGAACTGAACTGCAATTATGACTCAGGAGTCCTTGATGGGTAGTGAGGAGGGTGAACTGCATATACCTGGCCTTAATCACTAAACACTTTTCCTCTGAATTTACAGTGCCTTCAGAAATTATTCACACCGTTGACTTGTTCCACATTTTGTTCTGTTACAGCCTGAATTTAAAATGTATTCAATTGTGATTTTGTGTCACTGGCCTACACACAATACCCCACAATGTCAAAGTGGAATTATGTTTTTAGAATTTTATACAAATTCCTTTAAAATGAGCTGAAATGTCTTGCTATTACCCCATTTGTTATGGCAAGCCTAAATCAGTTCAGGACTAAAATTGTGCTTAACAAGTCACATAATAAGTTGCATGGACTCTGTGTGCAGAGTTAATGACTACCTCATTTTTGTACCCCACGCATACAATTATCTGTAAGGTCCCTCAGTTGAGTAGTGAATTTCAAACACAGTTTTAACCACAAAGACCAGAGTCAATAAGGTGCAGAACAGCAGTCAGGATCAGGGTAGGCAGAATGGTCAGAACCAGGGAAACAGAGCTTGAGAAAGCAGGGAGAAGGGAAACCACGCTGGTAAGACCTGACAAGACGAACTGGCAACAGACAAATGGAGAACACAAGTGTAAATACACTGGGGATATTGGGGAAGATGGGCGACACCTGGAGGGGCTGGAGACAAGCACAAAGACAGGTGAAACAGATCAGGGTGACACAGGGAGATTTTCCTACACCTCGCAAAGAAGGGCACCTATTAGTAGATGAGCAAAACATTTACAAAGCAGACATTGAATATCCCTTTGAGCATGGTGAAGTTCTGAATTACACTTTGGATGATGTATCAATACACACATTAACTACAAAGTTGCCAGAGCGGAAGGAAATCATGAAGCCAATGATGACTTTTACACAGTTGCAGAGTTTAATGGTTGTGATGGAAGACAACTAAGGATGGATCAACAACATTGTAGTTACTCCACAATACTAACCTAAATGACAGAGAGAAAAGAAAGAAGCCTGAACAGAATAAAAATATTCCAAAACATGCATCCTGTTAGCAATACGGCACTAAAGTAAAACTGTAAAAAATTACCTAAAACTTTATGTCCTGAATACAAAGCGTTATGTTTGGGGCAAATCCAACATAACACATCACTGAGTATCGCTCTTCATATTTTCAAGTATGGTGGTAGCTGCATCATGTTATGGGTATTATTGTCATCAGCAAGGACTAGGGAGTTTTTTTAGGATACAAATAAATGGAATAGCGCTAAAGCAGAGGCAAAATCCTAGAGGAAAACCTGGTTCAGTCTGCTTTCCAACAGACACTGGGAGACAAATTCACCATTGAGCAGGACAATAACCTAAAAAACAAGGCCAAATATATACTGGAGTTGCTCACCAAGACAACATTGAATGTTCTTGAGTTGCCTAGTTACTGTTTTGACTTAAATCGACTTGAAAATCTGTGGCAAGACCTGAAAATGGCTGTCTAGCAATGATTAAACAACCAACTTGACAGAGCTTGAAGAATTTGAATAATAATAATGTGCAAATATTTTACAATCCAGGTGTGCAAAGCTCTTAGACTTACCCAGAAAGGGGTTGAATGCTTTTAATCAAGATATAGCATTTGTTTTTGTTTTTTTGACAAATGTTAGATTTTTTTTTACACTTTGACAGAGTATTTTGTGTAGATTATAACACAACAAAATGTGGGAAAAGGTCAAGGGGTGTGAATACTTTCTGAAGGCACTATTCCGTAGAGCTGTCTATTCATATCAGAATTGGTCATTTCTGAGCAATCTATCAAGACCCAAGTGCAGACTGTGGAAGTAACAATGTTTATTGTAACAGGGGCAGGCAAACAACAGGTTAAGGCAGGCAGGGGTCGATAATCCAGAGTAGTGGGGCCAAGGTACAGGACGGCAGGCAGGCCCAGGGTCAGGTCAGGCAGAGGTCGGTAATCCAGAGAAGGGGCAAAGGTACAGGATGGCAGGCAGGCGGGCTCGGAGTCAGGACAGGCAGGGGTCAAAACCAGGAGGGCACGAAAAGAAAAGTGAGACTGGAAAAAGCAGGCGCTGAGACACAAAACACTGGTAGGCTTAAACAAACAAGACGAACTTGCACAGACAGACAGAAAACACAGGTAAAAATACTCAGGGGATAAGTAGAGAAAATGGGCGACACCTGGAGGGGGCGTGGAGACGAGCACAAGGACCGGTGAAACAGATCAGGGCGTGACAGCAATCAGTCCTGATCAGACATCTCTATCAATGGCTCAGCCCACCGGGAGGGAATAGAATTAATGTAGGCAGTCTGTGACACTGGGCCTGTCACAAACGTAGTGCACTAATTTTGCCCAGAGTCCTATGGGTCAAAAGTGGGGCACTATGTCGGGAATGGGTTGCCATTTGGGATGCAGAATTTGAATCTGAGCTGTTAAGAGGTATGGTATAAGATAGAAACACGGTGACACATTTTTCTCAATCACTTAATCCTCAAACAGAGAACAGAAAAAAACATAATGCACTCTGATTTGAAGGTGAGCCGACAGCCAAACAGCTGCCAGCGGCCCCGTAAAATGAAAAGCCCATGAATATAAATGGGATTTCAGCTTAGCAGGACATTTAATATAATAGTAAGTCATTAGGGAGATTTTAATGGCGATTGCAACTTTCCCCTGTCCGTTTAGGCTACTGCGACTGTCATCAAATGTGATCAAATGATGCCAATGATACATTTAAATAAATGTCTACCTGGCCTCGTTATGCATAGTGGATTTTGCGGGTTGCGCTTGCGGCGACTCTTTTGAATGAACTCTGAAATGTATCTGATAAGTGTCTCGATAGATATCGCATTGAGACATCAAATATGAGCTATGCCGGTATGATCCACCAGTCAGCCATCGCACCGAGACTAGTTTTATGGATGGAGCTCCCTTTCTATATCACACACACACAAATCTGGATAAATCACGTGGTAAAATTGGCTATTAATCTTTTACATTCGCCGTAACAAGATTATTTCTAGCAAGGACTCTATTGGCATACAGCAGACTGGTGGAGAGGACACGGACTGTGCATGGCACACCCTCGGGTGCATTTGAATAATACTTTAAATAAGCAGAGTATAACATGACATTGCCTGTCCTCTGTTTTGAGTAGGTTAGGCTCAGACTCTTTCATTGCAATGGCTATGTAAACTAAGGCCCTTGGCAAAGTTTCAGTAACCATGAAGCCACAGCAAATTGCTGAGCCTGACTGTAAATTCCTGTCCCTGACCATAAACCACATATCATAGGTGAGACATGTATCTTAACCCTTTACACTCGTTGGGAGTTGGCCAATATGGATAGGGCTAAATTTAAATGTTTCTTACAGAGGAAATATGAAAATGCATAACCATGGTAGCAATTGAAAAGGAACAGTTTGTAGATTATTAGACCAAAGGTGAGGGAACAACAGTTCCCCTGACACAGGACTGAATCCAAACATTACACTGTTGATTCTATGTACAATTTACATTTACTGTACCTTTTGCCACATAACGAAATCTGAAAATACTCTGGATACATTCATTAACATGAGAAGAATACTCCTGAAAAATGTGCAACATAAGACCAAAGAAAGTACAAGGGTTTAAGTGAGATGACTAACTGGTGTCTCCAAGTGGCTGCATACCTCTCCAAAGTGTGCACATTAAAACTTATTATGGCTGGGGGCAGTATTGAGTAGCTTGGATGAATAAGGTGCCCAGAGTAAACTGCCTACTACTCAGGCCCAGAAGCTAAGATATGCATATTATTAGTAGATTTTGATGGAAAACACTCTGACGTTTCTAAAACTGTTTGAATGATGTCTGTGAGTTTAACAGAACTCATATGGCAGGCAAAAACCTAAGAAGAAAATCCAACCAGGAAGTGGGAAATCTGAGGTTTGTAGGTTTTCAAGTTTTTGCCTATCTAATACACAGTGTCTATGGGATCATATTGCACTTCCTAAAGCTTCCACAGAAAGAGTCTCTTAACAACAAGGAACTTTGGTCCCAAATGAGGACCCAGCCGAGAAGAGATCAACTTCCGACGAGCTTCTCCTTCACGTCTCTATGGATTAAAATGACAATTTTAATTGTCAACAGTCTATAGAACCTTGTTTCAGGCTTCTACTGTGAAGTGGGAGAGAATATGAGCTGTTTGAGTCAGGTGTCTGGCAGAATACCATGAGCTCAGTTTCGTGCGCGCCAGTGTGAGAGAAGGCAAAGGAATTGTCCGGTTAGAATATTATTGAAGATTTATGTTAAAAACATCCTAAAGATTGATTCTATATATCGTTTGACATGTTTCTACAAACTGTAATGGAACATTTTGACTTTTCATCTGGCCTGCGCCTCATGAATTTGGATTTGTGAACTAAACGCGTGAACAAAAAGGAGGTATTTGGACATAAATGATGGACTTTATTGAACAAAACAAACATTTATTGTGGAACTGGGATTCCTGGGAGTGCATTCTGATGAAGATCATCAAAGGTAAGTGAATATTTATAACGCTATTTCTGACTTTTCCTGACTCCACAACATGGCGGGTATCTGTATGGCTTGTTTTCGTGTCTGAGCGCTGTACTCAGATTATTGCATGGTGTGCTTTTTCCGTAAAGTTTTTTTGAAATCTGACACAGCGGTTGCATTAAGGAGAAGTATATCTTTAATTCCATGTATAACACTTGTATTTTCATCAACATTTATGATGAGTATTTCTGTAAATTGATGTGGCTCTGCAAAATCACCGGATGTTTTGGAAGCAAAACATTACTGAACATAACGCGCCAATGTAAACTGAGATTTTTGGATATAAATATGCACTTTATCAAACAAAACATACATGTATTGTGTAACATTAAGTCCTACGAGTCTCATCTGATGAAGATCATCGAAGGTTAGTGATTCATTTTATCTCTATTTCTGATTTTTGTGACTCCTCTTTGGCTCGAAAAATGGCTGTGCTTTTCTGTGACTTGGCGCTGACCTTACATAATCGCATGGTATGCTTTCGTCGTAAAGCCTTTTTGAAATCGGACACTGTGGTGGGATTAACAACCAGCCTGTCTTTAAAATGGTGTATAATACTTGTATGTTTGAGGAATTTTAATTATGAGATTTCTGTGGTTTGAATTTGGGTCCCTGCACTTTCACTGGCTGTTGTCAAGTTGATCCCGTTAACGGGATCTCAGCCATAAGTTTAACAAAGTAATTTCAATGTACTTTTTTTTACCCCCTTTTTCTCTGCAATTTTGTGATTATGATCTTGTCTCAACACTGCAACTCCCAAACGGGCTCGGGAGAGGCGAAGGTCGAGACATGCGTCCTCCAAAACATGAACAGCCAAACCGTGCTTCCTAACACCCGCTCGCTTAACCCGGAAACAAGCTGCCCCAACGTGTCGGAGGAAACACCGTTTAACTGACGACCGAAGTCAGCCTGCAGGCGCCCAGCCCGCCACGAGTTGCTAGAGCGCGATGAGCCAAAGTCCCCCCGGCCAAACCCTCCCCTAACCCAGACGACGCTGGGACAATTGTGCGCCCGGTTTTCTTCACAGTAGACAAGCAATGTGAAGTGCACATTTGGACTCACGGGTGTTTGGCTTGCTTATATGACATCAAAGCGGTATTTATTATAATCCTCAATGGCTCATCTTTCCAAATACAATTACAGCAGTTCACTCACCCAGTCAACTAAACATTTACAAAAGTTTCCAATTAGCGGGAGGGATGGGGGCAACTTCTTACCCCGCGCAGTGCTCAAGGTCAGAACGGCTGTCAGTCAAAACCCATACATCGCTGTGAAGCGCAGAGCCTGAGGTCTGACGTCATGTATAGCATTTGACCTTCCATCCACTGTGTTCCAATGAAGGTATTTATCAGTGCAAAAATTTGCCATTTTCAACCCGTATAACGGTACTATAAAGTGCTATAAGAATGGCCAGCAATAACCTGAACCACAAGATATTCATATGGCTGTAACAGAAAAAGACAGGATAAAAATTATCTGATTATATGAATCATGACATTTTATGGGAAACGGATAGTTAAATCCATATTCTCTACCATTTACATACTCTTTGAACTAACCAGCCAAGGTATCCATTAACCTAATCTGTCTGAGGAGCTTTTTAATATTATTGTTTCTTATCATTCCCTGTCACAGTGTTTGAGAAATGGGTCTCGTCCCAAATGGCACTCCATTTGCTATATAGTGCACTAATTTTGACCCGGATCCATAGGACTCTGGTCGAAAGTACTGCACTACAGTGCCTTCAGGAAGTATTCACACCTCTTGACTTTTTCCACATTTTGTTGTATTAGAGCCAAAATGTAAAATTGATTAAATTGAGATTTTGTGTCACTGGTCTACACACGATACCCCATAATGTCAAAGTGGAATTATGTTTTTAGAAATGCTTACAAATGTATTAAAAATGAAAAGCTGAAATGTCTTGAGTCAATAAGTATTCAACCCTTTTGTTATGGCAAGCCTAAATAAGTTCGGTAAAAATGTGCTTAAGAGCTCACATAATAAGTTGCATGGACTCTGTGTGCAATAATAATGTTTAACATGATTTTTGAAGGACTGTCTCATCTCTGTACCTCACACATACAATGATCTGTAAGGTTCGGTGAATTTCAAGCACAGATTCAACCACAAAGATCGCAGAGATTTTCCATTGGTTCGCAATGAAGGGCACATATTGATTGATGGGTAAAACAAAAAACACACATTGAATGTTCCTTTGAGCATGTTGCAGTTATTCATTACAATTTGGATGGTGTGTCAATACACCCAGTCACTAAGATATAGTAAAAAGAAGGAAGACTGTACAGAATAAAAATATTCCAAAACATGCATCCTGTTTGCAACAAGGCACTAAAGTAATACTGCAAAACATGACCTAAAACACAAGGCTGAAGTTTCTTACCAAGACGAGATTGAATGTTCCTGAGTGGCCTAGTTACAGTTTTGTCTTAAATCGTCTTGAAAATCTATAGCAAGACTTAAAAATGTCGGTCTAACATTGATCAACAACCAACTTGACAGAGCCTGAAGATTTTTAAAACGGATAATGGTCAAATATTGTACAATCCAGGTGTGCAAAGCTCTTAGAAACTTACCCAGAGAGACTCAGAGCTGTAAGGTAATTCAAATGTATTAACTCAGGGGGTTGAATATGTATCTAATCAAGATATATTAGTGTTTGTTTTCCAGAATTTTTTCTTCCACTTTGACATTACAGAGTATTTTGTGTGGGTTGTTGACAAAAAAAATGACAATTAAATCAATTTTAACCCCACTTTGTAACACAACAAAATGCGAAAAAAGTCAAGGGGTGTGAATACTTTCTGAAGGTACTGTATATACGGAATATGGTGCCATTTGGATGTAGACGAGGTCTGTCTGTTTAGATTATCCTACTAGAAGGAAGCGATGAGGGGGGGCAGGTGGATCTCCATTTGCGTGTGACAACTGAGAGCTGTCTCCTCAGTCCCCACACCATTGGCCCAGACCTCTCAAAATCTATATTCCCTCTGTCTCAATCAGAGACGACAATTCAGTCCATACCACTTTATCCTCACTCGTGTTCCAATTAGTCCACGATTAGGTGGTTTGGCAGCAAACTGGGAGGTGATACAGTATATTGTGTTTTTGCTTCACCTCAAACAGTACTGTGATGGTGCCTGGAAAAGTGGTTATACTCTACTTTTGCCAAACGGGAACACTGGAGATTAAACAAGACTGAATCCAAACATTACCCTGTTGATTTAATGTGTATTTAAATGATTACAAGGGGTTTGAGTGAGAGGTCTAACTGGTGTCTCCAAGTGGCCACACACCTCTCCAAACTGTGCACAGTTCCTATGTAATATCAATGCACCTTTATGACTTAAGGAAAGAGCCTTCAACTAAAAGGTGCTTTTTTTGACCTCTCCTCGCTTTGCCATTGAGGAAATTAAGCAAGCACACTTGTAGATGTTTGTTTGGAACACAGCGTCCCCACCAGCACACAATAAAAAATGTATTTTTTGGGGGTTCCAGCCTACATTTTAAATTATCTGATTATATGAATCATGACATTTTATGGGAAACGGATAGTTAAATCCATATTCTCTACCATTTACATACTCTTTGAACTAACCAGCCAAGGTATCCATTAACCTAATCTGTCTGAGGAGCTTTTTAATATTATTGTTTCTTATCATTCCCTGTCACAGTGTTTGAGAAATGGGTCTCGTCCCAAATGGCACTCCATTTGCTATATAGTGCACTAATTTTGACCCGGGTCCATAGGACTCTGGTCGAAAGTACTGCACTGCAGTGCCTTCAGGAAGTATTCACAACTCTTTTTCCACATTTTGCTGTGTTACAGACTACATTTAAAATAGATTTTTGAGATTTTGTAATGAGATTTTGTGTCACTGATCTACACACAATACCCCATAATGTCAAAGTGGAATTATGTTTTTAGAAAGCTTACAAATGTATTAAAAATGAAAAGCTGAAATGTCTTGATAAGTATTCAACCCTTTTGTTATGGCAAGCCTAAATAAGTTCAGGAGTAAAACTGTTCTTAAGAACTCACATAATGAGTTGCATGGACTCTGTGTGCAATAATAATGTTTAACATGATTTTTGAAGGACTGTCTCATCTCTGTACCTCACACATACAATGATCTGCAAGGTTCCTCCATCAAGCAGTGAATTTCAAGCACAGATTCAACCACAAAGACTACAGAGTTTTTACAATGGTTCGCAATGAAGGGCACATATTGATTGATGGGTTAAAAAAACATGTTGAATATCCCTTTGAGCATGTTGCAGTTATTCATTACACTTTGGATGGTGTGTCAATACACCCAGTCACTAAGAAGATATAGGTGTCCTTCCTAACTCTGTTGCCGGAGTCGAAGGAAACCCCTCAGGGATTTAAAACAGTTACAGAGTTTAATGGCTGTGGTAGGAGATAACTGAGGATGGATCAACAACATTGTAGTTACTCTGCAATACTAACCTAAATGGCAGAGTAAAAGAAGGAAAACTGTACTGAATAAAAATATTCCAAAACATGCATCCTGTTTGCAACAAGGCACTAAAGTAATACTGCAAAACATGACCTAAAACACAAGGCTGGAGTTTCTTACCAAGACGACATTGAATGTTCCTGAGTGGCCTAGTTACAGTTTTGTCTTAAATCGTCTTGAAAATCTATAGCAAGACTTAAAAATGTCGGTCTAGCATTGATCAACAACCAACTTGACAGAGCCTGAAGAATTTTAGAACGAATAATGGGCAAATATTGTACAATCTAGGTGTGCAAAGCTCTTAGAAACTTACCCAGAGAGACTCAGAGCTGTAAGGTAATTCAAATGTATTGACTCAGGGGTTTGAATACGCATCTAATCAAGATATATTAGTGTTTGTTTTCCATACATTTTTCTTCCACATTGACATTACAGAGTATTTTGTGTAGGTTGTTGACCAAAAAATTTAATCACGTTTAACCCCACTTTGTAACACAACAAAATGTGGAAAAAGTCAAAGGGTGTGAGTACTTTCTGAAGGTACTGTATATAGGGAATAGGGTGCCATTTGGGATCTAGACAAGGTCAGTCTGTTTAAATGATCCTACTAGAAGGGTAGCGATGGGGGGGGGGGGGGTGCAGGTGGATCTCCATTTGTGTGTGACAACAAAGAGCTGTATCCTCAGTCCCCACACCATCGGCCCAGACCTCTCAAAATCTATATTCCCTCTGTCTCAATCAGAGACGACAATTCAGTCCATACCACTTTATCCTCACTCGTGTTCCAATTAGTCCACGATTAGGTGGTTTGGCAGCAAACTGGGAGGTGATACAGTATATTGTGTTTTTGCTTCACCTCAAACAGTACTGTGATGGTGCCTGGAAAAGTGGTTATACTCTACTTTTGCCAAACGGGAACACTGGAGATTAAACAAGACTGAATCCAAACATTACCCTGTTGATTTAATGTGTATTTAAATGATTACAAGGGGTTTGAGTGAGAGGTCTAACTGGTGTCTCCAAGTGGCCACACACCTCTCCAAACTGTGCACAGTTCCTATGTAATATCAATGCACCTTTATGACTTAAGGAAAGAGCCTTCAACTAAAAGGTGCTTTTTTTGACCTCTCCTCGCTTTGCCATTGAGAAAATGAAGCAAGCACACTTGTAGATGTTTGGAACACAGCCCTGTGTCCCCACCATCACACAATTAAAAAAAACATTTGTGACCAACTTTTTATTCATTTGTAACTTTTTAAAAATGTTATGGGGGGGATTGCAGGTACAAAAACAATCAATGAAATGTATACAAAGTTTACCCCGACCGTTCCCCTCCTCAGTGACCATCCACTCTCCCACATCATCCCTCTCAAATCAAATCATTTGTCACATGCACCGAATACAACAAGTGTAGATCTTACCGTGAAATGCTTAATTACAAGCCCTTTAACCACCAGTGCAGTTTAAGAAGAGTTAAGAAAATATTTACCAAATAAACTAAAGTAAAAAAATTATAAAAAGTAACACAATAAAATAACAATAACGAGGCTATATACGGTACAGGGGGTACCTGTACCGAGTCAGTGTGCGGGGGTACAGGTTAGTTGAGGTACAGTGGCAAGAAAAAGTAAGTGAACCCTTTTGGAATTACCTGGATTTCTGTGTAAATTGGTCATAAAATGTGATCTTCATCTAACAATAGACAAACACAGTCTGCTTAAACTAACAATTCTACGTTTTCATGTTTTATTGAACACACCGTGTAAACATTCACAATGCGGGGTGCAAAAAGTATGTGAACCCTTGGAACCCTTTGGCAGCAATAACCTCAAGTAGCCCGGGACTTCAATGCAGGGATACTTAAATCCGTCTTACCAAATTTCTATCAGCATGTTAAATATGCAACCAGAGGGAAAAAACTGCACCACCTTTACTCCACACACAGAGATGCATACAAAGCTCTCCCTCACCCTCCATGTGGCAAATCTGACGATAATTCTATCCCCCTGATTACTGCTTACAAGCTAAAATTCAATCAGGAAGCATCAGTGACTTGGTCAATAAAAAAAGTGGTGCAGGTGAAGCAGATGCTAAGCTACAGGACTGTTTTGCTGGCACAGACTGGAATATGTTCCGAGATTCCTCTGATGACATTGAGGAGTACACCACATCAGTCATTGGCTTCATCAATAAGTGCATCGATGACGTCATCCTCACAGTGACCGTACGTACATACCCCAACCAGAAGCCATGAATTACAGGCAAAATATGCACTGAGCTAAAGGCTAGAACTGACGCTTTCAAGGAGTGGGACTCTAACCCGGAAGCTTATAACAAATCCCGCTATGCCCTCGGACAAACCATCAAACAGGCAAAGCGTCAATACAGGACTAAGATTGAATCGTACTAGACCGGCTCTGACGCTCGTCGGATGTGGCAGGGCTTGCAAACCATTACAGACTACAAAGGGAAGCACAGCTGAGAGCTGCCCAGTGACACGAGCTAAACTACTTCTATGCTCGCTTCGAGGCAAATAACACTGAAACATGCATGAGAGCACCAGCTGTCTTGGAAGACTGTGATCATGCTCTCCACAGCCGATGTGAGTAACACCTTTCAACAGGTCAATATTCACAAGGCCACAGGGGCAGACGGATTACCAGGACGTGTACTGCAAGCATGTGCTGACCAACTGGCAAGTGTCTTCACTGACATTTTCAAACTCTCCCTTTCGGAGTCTGTAATACCACCATAGTCCCTGTGCCCAAGAACACTAAGGTAACCAGTAACCTGCTAATTGACTGCCGACCCATAGCACTCACATCTGTAGCCATGAAGTCCTTTGAAAGGCTGGTCATGGCTCACATCAACACCATTATCCCAGAATTCCTAGACCCACTCCAGTTTGCATACCGCCCTAACAGATCCACAGATGATGCAATCTCTATTGCACTCCACACTGCCCTTTCCCACCTGGACAAAAGGAACACCTATGTGAGAATGCTATTCATTGACTACAGCTCAGCTTTCAACACCATAGTGCCCTCAAAGCTCATCAATAAGCTAAGGACCCTGGGACTAAACACCTCCCTCTGCAATTGGATCGTTGCTCCAGAGCCTTTCCGTTCACCTTCACACTCCTGGGCCAGACTACACTCAATCATATGACCCACTGAAGAGAAGTCTTCAGTAAAGACTTAAAGGTTGAGACCGAGTCTGCTTCTCTCACATGGGTAGGCAGACCATTCCATAAAAATGGTGCTCTGTAGGAGAAAGCCCTGCCTCCAGCTGTTTGCTTAGAAATTCTAGGAACAATTAGGAGGCCTGCGTCTTGTGACCGTAGTGTACGTGTAGGTATGTACGGCAGGACCAAATCAGAAAGATAGGTAGGAGCAAGCCCATGTAATGCTTTGTAGGTTAGCAGTAAAACCTTGAAATCTGCCCTTGCCTTAACAGGAAGCCAGTGTAGGGAGGCTAGCACTGGAGTAATATTATCAAATTTGGGGTTCTAGTCAGGATTCTAGCAGCCGTATTTAGCACTAACTGAAGTTTATTTAGTGCTTTATCCGGGTAGCCGGAAAGTAAAGCATTGCAGTAGTCTAACCTAGAAGTAACAAAAGCATGGATACATTTTTCTGCATGATCTTTGGACAGAATGTGACGTAGATGGAAAAAATCTGTCCTTGAAAGAGTCTTGATAAGTTTGTCAAAAGAGAGATTAGGGTCCAGAGTAACGCCGAGGTCCTTCACAGTTTTATTTGAGATGACTATACAGCCATCAAGATGAATTGTCAGTTTCAACAGAAGATCTCTTTGTTTCTTGGGACCTAAAACAAGCATCTCTGTTTTGTCCAAGTTTAAAAGTAGAAGGTTTGCGGCCATCCACTTCCTTATGTCTGAAACACAGGCTTCTAGCGAGGGCAATTTTGGGGCTTCACCATGTTTCATTGAAATGTACAGCTGTGTGTCATCCACATAGCAGTGAAAGTTAACATTATGTTTTCGAATGACATCCCCCAAGAGGTAAAATATATAGTGAAAACAATAGTGGTCCTAAAACGGAACCTCGAGGAACACTGTCAGAGGACAAACCATTCACAGAGACAAACTGATATCTTTCCGACAGATAAGATCTAAACCAGGCCAGATCTTGTCCGCGTAGACCAATTTGAATTTCCAATCTCTCCAAAAGAATGTGGGGATCGATGGTATCCAAAGCAGCACTAAGGTCTAGGAGCACGAGGACAGATACAGAGCCTCGGTCTGACACCATTAAAAGGTCATTACCACCTTCACAAGTGCAGTCTCAGTGCTATGATGGGGTCTAAAACCAGACTGAAGCATTTTGTATACATTGTTTGTCTTCAGGAAGGCAGTGAGTTGCTGCGCAACAGCTTTTTTCCCCAAAAAATTTGAAGAATGGAAGATTCAATATAGGCCGATCGTTTTTTAAATATTTTCTGGTCAAGGTTTGGCTTTTTCAAGAGAGGCTTTATTACTGCCACTTTTAGTGAGTTTGGTACACATCCGGTGGATAGAGAGACGTTTATTATGTTCAACATAGGAGGGCCAAGCACAGGAATCCGCTCTTTCAGTAGTTTAGTTGGAATAGGGTCCAGTATGCAGCTTGAAGGTTTGGAGGCCATGATTATTTTCATCATTGTGTCAAGAGATATAGTACTAAAACACGTGTTTCTCTCTTGATCCTAGGTCCTGGCAGAGTTGTGCAGACTCAGGACAACTGAGCTTTGGAGGAATACGCAGATTTAAAGAGGAGTCCGTAATTTGCTTTCTAATGATCATGATCTTTTCCTCAAAGAAGTTATTAACTTATTATTGCTGAAGTGAAAGCCATCCTCACTTGGGGAATGCTGCTTTTTAGTTAGCTTTGCAACAGTATCAAAAGGAAATTTCGGATTGTTCTTATTTTCCTCAATTAAGTTGGAAAAATAGGATGATCGAGCAGCAGTGAGGGCTCTTCGATACTGCACGGTACTGTCTTTCCAAGCTAGTCGGAAGAATTCCAGTTTGGTGTGGCGCCATTTCCGTTCCAATTTTCTGGAAGCTTGCTTCAGAGCTCGGGTATTTTCTGTATACCAGGGAGCTAGTTTCTTATAACAAATGTTTTTTGTTTTTAGGGGTGCAACTGCATCTAGGGTATTGCGCAAGGTTAAATTGAGTTCCTCAGTTAGGTGGTTAACTGATTTTTGTCCTCTGATGTCCTTGGATAGGCAGAGGGAGTCTGGAAGTGCATCAAGAAATCTCATTGAGTTTGCCAATGACAAAACAGTGGTAGGCCTGATCACCGACAATGACGAGAAAGCCTATAGGGAGGAGGTCAGATACCTGGCGGTGTGGTGCCAGAATAACAACCTCTCCCTCAATATGATCAAGACAATGGAGATTATTGTGGACTACAGGAAAGACGACTGAGCACGCCCCCATTCTCATCGACGGGGCTGTAATGGAGCAGGTTGAGAGCTTCAAGTTCCTTGGTGTCCGCATCACCAACAAACTAACATGGTCCAATTACACCAAGACAGTCTTGAAGATGGCATGACAAAACCTATTCCCCCTCAGGAGACTGAGAAGATTTGGCATGGCTCCTCAGATCCTCAAAGGTTCTACAGCTGCACCATCGAGAGCACGGTTGCATCACCGTCTGGTATGGCAACTGCTCAGCCTCCGACCCCAAGGCACTACAGAGGGTAGTGTGTATGGCCCAGTAAATCACCGGGGCCAAGCTTCCTGCCATCCAGGACCTCTATACCAGGCGGTGTCAGAGGAAAGCCTATAAAATTGTCAGAGACTCCAGCCACCCTAGTCATAGACTTCTCTCTGCTACCGCACGGCAAGCAGTACTGGCGCACCAAGTCTAGGTCTAAGAGGCTTCTAAACAGCTTCTACCCCCAAGCTATAAGACTCCTGAACATCTAATCAAATGGCTACACAGACTACATGAATTGCCACCTCCCCCCCTTTACGCTGCCGCTACTCTCTGTTATTATCCATGCGTAATTCACTTTAATAACTCTGTCCACATGTATATATTACCTCAATTACCTCGACTAACCGGTGCCCCCGTACAGAGACTCTGTACCAGTAATGCTGCTCTTTAATTATTTGTTACTTTATTTTTCTTCTTTTCTTAACATCGCATTGTTGGTTAAGGGTTTGTAAGTAAGCATTTCACTGTGAGGTCAGAGTGAGGGATGCCACCTGTTGTATTCGGCGCATGTGACAAATACAATTGGATTTGATCAGGCTTATCAGACAAACAGATTGTAATTTTGATGCATGTAGAATGGAGTCATGAGTGTGTGTTCCATGGCAAATTTTCTTCACAATACCAAAAACAGACTCATTCTGTTCAGGACAACCCAGGGTATAACGCATGTCATCCTTGTATCTGTACATTAAACATAGCAATCATAGTAAATTACATCCCACTGTCAATTCAACATCTATTCCACGTTGTTTCTGCTTAATTTCATTGAAATGACTTGGAAAAAATGTTAATTCAACCAGTGTTTGCCCAGTGGGATAAGTTTTCAAATATGGAAAAGTGAAGTGCACATTTGGATGTGTGATTTGCTTGTAGGACATCAAAGTGGTATTTATTATAATTATCCAACGTCTAATCTTTCAGAACACCTTGACTCCTCTCAATTTACAACATTTCCCTCACTCTGACCGCAACAAATGTGCAAAAGTTGCCCAATTAGCAGAAGGGATGGGGGCATCTTCTTGTGACACGCGGTGCTCAAGTTTCTAAGGCTGTCAGTCAAAACCCATACAGCGATGTGAAGCGGAAACCTGAGCTCTGACGTCATGTATAGCATGTTACTGTATAGCCTCTGCGTTCCAATGTCGGCGAGCTTTACACCACCCCAGCGGACGCTTGGCATTGCGCATGGTGATCTTAGGCTTGTATGCGGCTGCTCGGCCATGGAAACCCATTTCATGAAGCTCCCGAACGAACAGTTATTGTGCTGACGTTGCTTCCAACGGTAGTTTGTGTTGCAAACGAGGACAGACGATTTATACGCACTACGTGGTTCAGCACTCGGTGGTCCCGTTCTGTGAGCTTTTGTGGCTTACCACTTCGCAGCTGAGCCGTTGTTGCTTCTAGACATTTCCACTTCACAAAAACATCACTTATAGTTGACCGGGGCAGCTCTAGCAAGGCAGAAATTTGACGAACTGACTTGTTGGACAAGTGGCATCCTATGACGGTGCCATGTTGAAAGTCACTGAGTTCTTCAGTAAGGCCATTCTACTGCCAATGTTTGTCTATGGAGATTGCATGGCTGTGTGCTTGATTTGATACACCTATCAGCAACAGGTGGGGCTGAAATAGCCGAATCCACTAATTTGAAGGGGTGTCCATATACTTTTGTAAAATATTAAATCAAATATTGTTTAAAAAAAATTGGACTGCCAAAATAATATCACTCACTGTCCGTTTGTGGCCCTCAGGCCGCCTTTTGCTGACTTCTGGCTTACAGTGCACTTGTGATGGCAGAGTTTGCAAAAAAAAATGCCCTCTGGTTTGATACAAATCATCATGATATCAATTGGCCGTTGTAGGCCTACTCTGCAGATAACATTAAATTGGGATTTTTTTTTTTTTCAAACAGTGCATGATGACTGTATTGTGCAACGCAAAGATTCAACCAAGACATCGGACCAAACTTTTTCAATAACTGGTTTGCATACCCAGAGCAGAGCGGCACATTTTGCTGAGGGCTGATATAAATCCTATGCATGCCAGTCTCTCTTGGCTAAGAGTTGAGGAGAGACCGACTGCATCACTTCTTCTTTTTATAAGAAACATCAATGTGTTGAAAATCCCAACTTGTTTGCATATTCAACTTACATACAGCTCTGACACACACACTTATGCCACCAGACATGCCACCAAGGGTCATTTCACAGTCCCCGAATCCAGAACAATTTCAAGAAAGTGTACAGTATTATATAGAGCACTAATTGCATAGAACTTCCCTCCATCTCATATTTCTCAAATAAACAGCAAACCTGGTTTAAAAAAAACAGATAAAGCAACACCTCACGGCCCAACGCCTCTCCCCTATTTGACCTAGATAGTTTGTGTGTATGCATTGATATGTAGGCTACAGGCCTTTCATTTTTTTCAAATGTATTTCTGTTCTTGTCTATCGATGTTCTGTATTATGTCATTCTGTATTATGTTTCTTGTTTAAGGTGGACCACAGGAAGAGTAGCTGCTGCTTTTGCAACAGTTAATGGGGACCCTAATAAAATACCAAAATACCAAATACCCATTGTTGCCTTAGTTAGCATTAACTGGTTGATTTCATAAGCTGAAATGTCTTTCCCACCTGCTCTACTGGCTACCGATGTCGTTCTTTAAGATGCTCCATGCTA
The DNA here is from genome assembly GCF_002021735.2 of Oncorhynchus kisutch. Classification (NCBI taxonomy): domain Eukaryota; kingdom Metazoa; phylum Chordata; class Actinopteri; order Salmoniformes; family Salmonidae; genus Oncorhynchus; species Oncorhynchus kisutch. Next base: position 59,934,291 of record NC_034184.2, on the reverse strand, counting down.
CAACCTAACCTACTTGTTTTAATCTACACACAATATCCCATAATGAGAAAGAAAAAACAGGTTTAATTTGTTTTGCTAATTTATAATGAAAAAATTCAAAACTAACACATTTGCATAAGTATTCAGACCCTTTACTCAGTACTTTGATGAAGCAACTTTTGGCAGCGATTACAGCCTTGATTCTTCTTGGGTATGACGCTTCAGGCTTGGTAAACCTGTATTTGGGGAGTTTCTCCCATTATTCTCTGCAGATCCTCTCAAGCTCTGTCAGGTTGGAATGGGAGCGTCGTTGCACAGCTATTTTCAGGTCTCTCCATCTCTCTATTACTTTGCTCTGTTCATCTTTCCTCGATCCTGTGCCTTTTACTGAAGAGTGGCTTCTGTCTGGCCACTCTACCATAAAGGCCTGATTGGTGGAGTGCTGCAGAAATGGTTGTCCTTCTGAAAGGTTCTCCCATCTCCACAGAGGGACTATGGAGCATTGTCAGAGTGACCATCGGGTTCTTGGTCACCTCCCTGACGAAGGCCCTTCTCCCGCAATTGCTCAGTTTGACACTGATTGTTCAGTTTGACTTCTAGCTAGGTGGCTAATGTTAGCTGGCTTGCTAACATTTGCTAGGCTAGAGGTTAGGGTTAAAAGTTAAGGAGTAAGGTTAAAGGGTTAAGGTTAGGGGAAGGGTTGGCTAAAAGGATTCAGGTTAGGGTTAGGTGAAGAGTTCGTATAAATGGTTAGGGTTAGGGGAAGTGTTTGCTAACATACTAAGTAGCTAAAAAGTAGTAAGTAATTGAACATTTGCTCATTAGGTTAAATGCTAAAGTTGTCCGTGATGAGATTCAAACTCGCAACCTTTTGGTTGCTAGACGTTCACATTATACGCCCCCCACCCATCTACCCCGAACAACCACCCTCCTTTCGTTATTGCCTTAAGTAACCATTTGTTTTATGTAACCATACCAAACGGAAAATATCAACCTAAATGGAGTGCCTCGGATTTACGTACAGAATAATACTCAACACTGTAAGACCAGGTTGCACAACCAGTTGAGAACGGCCCTCTCCTGCTACTTGATCCTAAAACTAGGCTACGTGCTTTGCGATATGTTGGCTACTTTGTGCATGAGTTCTCTATTGTACTACATAATTGATGCAGCGTACTGTATACATCCGCTACACTACTTTGATATGCATCAGTGAGGATTAAGAAGTGAGTATACACAATACCCACTGAAAAACAAAGTGTGTATGTGGCTTACTCCTGCGTATAGCCCCCACTACACCACTGAGACCAACTTTCCTACTGCATTAAAGGGGTGATATAGGGTTAGTATATATATATAGAGAGAGATTTTTAAAAAGTTTTGAGTGGAGTGACCACTGAATCCCAAATTACCCCCCTTAATCGCAGAGGGATGAAGAAATAAATCCAAAAGCTAAATTATGCCTGATTGGACAACTGAATGGGATTTTCTTTATTACTGTGTGGGTGGAGCAAATATAAGAAACAACAAATACTAATGTATCTATACATGTAATCTAACATAGTTAATTAAGACAGAATAACTAGGGCCCAGAGATTTTCCTGAACACTTCACCTATTATACCCTAGGGTCTGGTTTAAACACACACACACAGTCAGGAAAAACACTTGTCCCTAAACTAACATTAGCATGTTTAATGACATTTTGTCTGATTTGACTGGGGAAGTGTCCAACTGCAACTCCACAGCATTATGTTCAAAACCTGAGAATCTAGCCTGTCGTGATATGCAGTACCCTGCTCTAAGTCGCATTCATAATTTCAGCTTTATTAGATATCATTCAGTGCCTCTGCAGTACCATGGGAAAAGACACAAAGGATTTACCAACTAATGCTATTTGGCCTGGATTTTAATCTGTTCCATATGTGGCATGAGTCTAATACATTAAAGATGACTGGGGTTGAGTCCCAAATGGCACCCTATTCCTTAAATGGCAGACTACTTTTGACCAGAGCCCTATGGAATAGGGTGCGATTTGAGACTCGGCTTGGGATAGAACCGGCCCGTTACAGATTTAATAGGAGGTCTAAGGGCAAGAGCATTCATTACTGTGATGTTATGCTAATGTGACTATAATGACTCTTCTTAAATGACCTCCGTGCTACTCAGCAGCGGAAAGCGTTCCATTACTCGGCCTCAATTCATTGCAACCTCATATTCTGTACTCCTCCATACTGTATGTGATTGAATGATCTGGGCTCTGTATGATTACATTACAGAATAATCAGCAGTGCTGTACATGTTCATATAAGTCACTTTTGAATGACTCCGAGTGGGTCATTTATATACAGTATATAGGTTATAGAACAGGGCTCTCAAACCCTGTTCCTGGCGAACTACCCTCCTGTAGGTTTTTGTTTCAACCCCAGTTGTAACTAACCTGATTAATCTTATCAACCAGCTAATTATTCGAATCAGGTGTGTGAGATTCGGGTTGGAGTGAAAACCTTCAGGACGGTAACACTCCAGGACGAGGGTCGGAGAGCCTTGCGGTAGAATAATCAATGTACAGCGTCCATATTATGACAGCCTCAGCAGGAGTTCTCAATATGGACAGCGTACCAAAGTGTGCTATGGAACATTGTGTTTGACCTCTCTACGCCTGACCTCTCCACAGACTGAGAACAATGGGGTGACGGAGGTGTGGAACAAGACCGGGAACCAGGGGGAGGAGTGGAACCGGGCGGAGGTTCCCCTGCGGAAGTTGAGGAACTTTGAAGTGGTCTTCGAGGGGATACGCTCCAGAGACGTGAGCGGAGGGGCTGCGCTGGATGATCTCCAGTTCACAGACTGTGACCCCAGTAAGTGAGCCATGCATCCACAACGTGAACGTTTTCTGTACAGCAGGTTCTACGGTGTCCATATTAGGACACAGCCTCAGTCTCATCAGGACTTCTATCACATCTTTTTACATCTCTGTCTTATATGTCAATACACACATGTCTCGGGAATCTCCTATCAGGATTGGATTTGTTACTCCTTGTACTAGGAGTTACTCCTAGAGAAATTCTTGGTACTGACACAGTTCTGCAATGCACAATGTAACTTTCTCTTGGAGCTGCTCGCTCTAGTCTTGCCTTTGAAGATGTTCCGGACACAGAACATGACTCTAAAAACCATTCTCCCTCGAATCAGGGATTAAAATGTACAAGTTAATTAGAAGTGAACAGAAGTTCATTGGCTAGTTCCTACGAAGCCCCCGGGATCCTCTGACAATATGGAAATAAATATATAATTCCCTGGCATGAAAATAAATTGAATTAGTTTTAAGTCATGTCAGCTTCTATGCCTTGAAATTGGGGTTGAACCCATTGGAATCTGTAGAGAAAAGCAACAAAAGGCCAGACTAGCACCTGAGGCTAGATTCACTTTTAATAATGTCGATAAAGGACATTCAAGTAGTCCAGCAGCAGCTAAATGCGCATCGCTCTTCAAATCAAATCAAGATGTATTGGAAAGCGTACACATACAGTATTTGCAGGTGTTATGGCAGGTGTAGCAAAATGCTTATGTTACTAGCTCCAACAGTGCAGTAGAATGTCTTGCAAATACAATACAAATCCTCAAATAAAAATTAAAATCTAAACAAGAAATCAAGAAATAACTATCTAGGTAGATACTTCTGTATTTATAGTGTATGTGGACACCCCTTCAAATTAGGACATTTGGCTATTTCAGCCACACCTATTGCTGATAGGTGTATAAAATCAAGCACACAGCCATGCAATCTCCACAGACAAACATTGGCAGTAAAATGGCCTTCCTGAAGAGCTCATTTCAACGTGGCACCATCATAGGATGCCACCTTTCCAACAATATCTGCCCTGATAGAGCTGCCTTGGTCAACTGTAAGTGCTGTTATTGTGAATTAGAAACGTCTCGGAGCAACAACGGCCCAGCTGCAAAGTGTTCGGCCACACAAGCTCAGAGAACGGCACTGCCGATTGCTGAAGCGCGTAAAAATTGGCTGTCATCAGAAGAACTGTTTGTCAGGGAGCTTCATGAAATGTGTTTCCATGGCCCGAGCAGCTGCACACAAGCCTAAGATCACCAGGCGTAATGCCAAGCATTGGCTGGAGTGGTGTAAAGCTTGCCACAATTGGACTCAGGAGCAGTGGAAACGCATTCTCTGGAGTGATGATTCACACTTAACCATCTGGTAATCCGACGGACAAATGCCAGGAGAACGCTCTAATGTGTAGTGCCAACACTAAAGTGTGGTGGAGGAGGAATAATGGTCTGGGGCTGTTTTCATGGTTCAGGCTAGGCCCCTTAGTTCCAGCGAAGGGAAATCTTAACGATACATCATACAATGACATTCTAGACAATTCTGTGCTTCCAACTTTGTGGCAACAGTTTGGGGAAGGCCCTTTCCTGTTTCAGCATGACAATGCCTCCATGCACAAAGCGAGGTCCATACAGAAATGGTTTGTCGCGATCGGTGTGGAAGAACTTGACTGGCCTACCCAGAGCCCTGACCTCAATCCGATCGAAGAACTTTGAGATGAATTGGAATGCCGACTGCAAGCCTAATCGTCCAACATCAGCGCCTGATCTAACTAATGCTCTTGTGGCTGAAATAAAGCAAGTCCCCGCAGCAATGTTCCAACATCTAGTAGAAAGCCTTCCCAGAGGAGTGGAGGGTGTTATAGCAGCAAAGGAGGGACCAACTCCAAATGAATGCCCATGATTTTGGAATGAGATGCCCAATGAGCAGGTGTCCACATCCTTTTGTGGGAACCTTTTTATTTGATTGTATTTATTTTATTTAACCTTTATTTAACTAGGCAAGTCAGTTAAGAACAAATTCTTATTTACAATGACAGCCTACCCCGGCCGGATGTGATGCAGCCTGGATTTGAACCAGGTACTGCAGTGTCTTAGACCGCTGCACCACTCGGGAGCCCACCTGCATACAGGTGTCCACATACCTTTGATAATTTAGTGTACATAAAAAAATGGGCACGGTGCATTCAAATTGCCAAATGCAAAACGCATATGTGTTCGTTGTCTATAGCTTATACCTTCCCATACCATAACCCCACCTCCACCATGGGCATGAATTTACAACGTTAACATCACCAAACCGCTTGGCCTCCCAATGTCATACACATGGTCTGCGGTTGTGAGGCCGGTTGGACGTACTGCCAAATTCTCTAAAACGACGTTGGAGGTGGCTTATGTTAGAGAAATGAACATGCAATTCTCTGGCAACAGCTCTGGTGGACATTCCTGCAGTCAGCATTCCAATTGCACGCTGCCTCAAAATTTGAGACATCTGTGGCGTTGTGTTACCAAACTGTACATTTTAGTGGCCTTTTATTGTCCCAAACACAAGGTGCACCTGTGTAATGATCAGGCTGTTTAATCAGCTTCTTGACACGCCACACCTGTTAGGTGGTTGGATGATCTTGGCAATGGAGGAATTTGACAGTTTGACACACTCAACACACCAGCTGCTGTGTGAGGAATATAAGCCACCTGCTTGAATCTGACACATCATCAAAACCAACATCAAAACAGCTTCATTTTCTCAGATTAAATTTGTTATTTAGTAGTTATGATATGGGAAAAAGATAAGTGTAGTAGTATAACCAAGAGAATCATGTAGTAGTATAACCAAGAGAATCAATAGGATAGTGTAGTAGTATAACCAATAGGATAGTGTAGTAGTATAACCAATAGGATAATGTAGTAGTATAACCAATATGATAGTGTAGTAGTCTAACCAATAGGATAGTGTAGCGGTGTAACCAATAGGATAGTGTAGCAGTATAACCAAGAGACTAGTGTAGTAGTATAACCAATAGGATAGTGTAGTAGTATAACCAATAGGATAGTGTAGTAGTATAACCAATAGGATAGTGTAGTAGTATAACCAAGAGAATAGTGTAACCAGGAGAATAATGTAGCAGTATATTCAAGTAGGTCTTTCCCCATTTCAGCTTGCTTCCGTTTGGTTCCTACTGGTTCCTACTGCTTTTTATTAGGAGGCTCTGCTACAGACAGGTATTCCACATTAGTACAACCTTACATTAAGCAGGGGCCGACAGAGGGCCTTGCAATGTGTGGCAACTGTCCAGACCCCTGCAATGCTCCCTCCAACACACAGTCACACACACAGACACACACACTTTCATCAAACAAGCTTTATTAACTCAAACCCAGTCTGCTCTCAAATTGCTCATACTCTCATTTTTCAGGTTCTATAGACATTCAATTAAAATAGTCAGGTTTGTCTTTGCTTGTCAACGTGCAAAAGGGTTGTTCCTTGTTTCTGTAGCCTTGATGGAGGTGCCTTCAGAAGGAGGTGCCTTCAGAAGGAGGTGCCTTCAGAAGGAGGTGCCTTCAGAAGGAGGTGCCTTCAGAAGGAGGTGCCTTCAGAAGGAGGTGCCTTCAGAAGGAGGTGCCTTCAGAAGGAGGTGCCTTCAGAAGGAGGTGCCTTCAGAAGGTATTCACACTTTTCACTCACACTTTTTACAAATTGTGCTTAAAATGTATATATTCTCTGTAACGTCAAAGTGGAAAAACGTATTTTATATTTTTTAAAGATTGATGAAAAATAACACACTAATATTGATTCGATATATATTCAAGCCCTTGAGTCAAAACATGTTAGAATCATCTTTCGCAGCGATTACAGCTGTGAGTCTGTTGGGATAAATCTCTAAGAGTTTAGCACACCTGGATTGTACAATTTCCCGTTTATAATTTTTTCAACTCTTTAAGCTCTGTCAAGTTGGTTGTTGGCCATTGCTAGACAACCATTTTCAATACTTCCCATAGATTTTCAAGCTGATCTAAGTCAAAACTGTAACTAGGCCACTCGGGAACATTCAACGTCGTCTTGGTAAGCAACTGTATATTTGGACTTGTGTTTTAGGTTATTGTCCTGCTGAAAGGTGAATTTGTCTCCCAGTGTCTATTGGAAAGCAAACAAAACCAGGTTGTCCTCTAGGATTTTGCCTGTACTTCGCTCTAATGTTTATTTTTATCCTAAAAAACTCCCTAGTCCTTGCCGATGACAAGCATACCCATAACATGATTTAGCCACCACCATGAATATTACTTTCGTGCCTTAATGCAAACAGAAGTTATGATTTGAATATTTTTATTCTGTACACACTTCCTTCTTTTCAGTCTGTAATTTACAGTGCCTTCAGAAAGTATTCACATTGTCTTTTGATCCACTATGGGGGGGGGGGGTCGTTCAGCTTGGTAGTTGGCTCACAGCAGAAACAGCAAAGGCTGTCTTGTTATGGTGAAAGACATCCGTGTATGTTTTGAACATGTGCAAGCGTGTTTGTGTGTCTGTGTGTGGTCCAGGTGCAATGGTGCCAGCGTCATGTCCGGCGGTCACAGACTTTGTGTGCCAGAGCGGTGACTGCATCGAGTCCCACCTGGTGTGTGACAGCAAGGCCGACTGTGCAGACGAGTCGGATGAGGTAGACTGTGGTGAGTAGAGCTAGCTCTGGTCCAGGGCGTTACGTGCGGCTTGCTGATGGCTCAGAGTCAGCAAGCCGCGGGGAACGCCCTGGACCAGAACTAGGGAGTACTGAACTATACAATAGAGAGCTATTAAGGAGTCATCTGCAACTTTGCTATTTCTTTGCCCTCTGTCTTTCTCACTCTCTTGCTCTTCCTCCCTCTTCCCAATCTCTCTCTCGCTCCCAGGCTACATTGTAGGCCTACCAGGTGCCTGTAACTTTGACATGCCAAAGGATATGTGGGAGGAGACCTGCCAGCTGACTCAGGACCCTGATGATGACCTTGACTGGAGGATTGGTCAGAGGAGGGACACCCCAGGAACTGGACCCCCCTTTGACCACAGCCCTGGTCAGTACTGCCCTCCTTGGACATTTTACTAACCACACTCTGAAAAAAGCTGGGTTAAAATTTGGTAACCCAGCGCTGGGTAAATATTGGACAGAACACACGCTGGGTTATTTTGACCCAGCCAGTTGGGTTGCGTGAATAACCCAACATGTTGGGTAGTTGGGATTACCCAAACATGGGTTAATTTAACCATCACTTGAGATATATCGCTTTCATGCTGGGCTGACCCAGCAGCTGGTTCTTTTTAATGCAATGATATTTACAGGAGCCATGGCTTATTAGGGGCGTGGCTTTCAGATAGTTATTTTTTGCTACCCGTGAGAGTAAATGTCATTCTTGATCATCACGTTAAGTTGGTACAACCCACGTTAGGTTGAACAACCCAACCTTTCTATTTTTAAAGAAAACAACCCAACTAATGTCCCCAACCCAGCATTTGTTCTGAGTGCACATGGTCTGAACAGGTAGAATAGCATATAACTTGAGTTGTTCTGGAACAAATTACCTGAAAAGGACAAATAGGCTGTAACTAACAGATCACATGTCCAGGGAAAACTCTGGGTTCTATACCACTACAGGAGTGGGATGTGTCCCAAATGCATCCCACCCTATTCCATATACAGTGCTCTACTTTCGACCAGGACTCTATTTTCCCTGGTCCAAGTAGTGTACTATAAAAGGGAACAGGGTGCTATTTGGGACACAACAATGGAGTATCATTCTGCCTGTGTGCCTGAGTTCAGGGAGTCCATTACTTATTAGTTCTGTATACCACACAGAATGCAATCTTCTGTGGCTGGTTTTAAGACGCTCCCAAAGCATTGGAGCAGATTGACAATGTTCCTGTGGCAATGAGAGGATTTCCGCACAGGAAATTCAGGCATTCTTCCGTTTATTAGAAATCTAAAGGGGTATTTACAGCTGTTTGGATTGTGTACCATTAAAAAAAACACAGTTGCCCAGGCTAGTGTTAGCCTGGAAGACTGTGTGTGTGTGTGTGACTTTCTATGCCTGTCTGTGTGTGTTTATGTGTGCTGGGTCACACACACCAAGTACAAAGCTGGCCTTTACACCATCCAATGATGCATTACATCACAACAAGTCGACCCATGAACTTTACAAGGACAATCGTTGTTATAGTGGAACACATTCATCCAGAATGTAGAGAATATTGTGTCCACAAACTATTCCCTTAGGGCTCTGGTCCAAGGTAGTGCACTATATAGGGACTAGTGTATGGACACAAAATGCTATACCTTCTGGATGAATGTGTCCACTATAACAACGATTGTAGGTTGCCATTTGGGACGTAGCTCGTAGTGACTGGCCACCCAACTCATAGATCGTGGAGATGAATGTGGACACCAGGCTCTGTGGCACAGGCTGACCTTATGATCTCACTGGGGAAGGCAGATCAATGGGCCTAGCCCGCCGTATCACATACACACAGTCAGGCAACACACACGCGCGCATGCACACACACACACACACACACACACACATACACGCACACACACGCACGCACGCACGCACACACACACACACACACACACACTGCTTAGATAGTCAATAAAGAAAAGAGAGAATACAGAACATCACACAAATGTGGTGGAACTCTCTTATTTCCACCATCAGAATGGTAGGGGTGGAGAGGACATGCATCCCCTAGTCATGCATTAGCTGATTTACCATTGCATTTAAAAGCTGATTAAAAGTTTAGAAGACAATAAAAACCAGCACACAGCTCTTTCCTAGAATGAAAGAGACAGAAATGAGGAATAAAGAACTTTGAAGATTCTAGAAGATTCTCCGGGGAAATACAGAATTTTGGGTGGGAATATTGTGGTGTGGGACTCACCACGCATTGAGACGACCCCAAATCCCCTCTAGCTCATGTGGAAAACTCCTACTTAGTTCTGGCGTCGCCTCAGTGGCCTCTCAGTCTCAGTCTAAGAGACTAAATAGAAGCAGATCAGAAGAATCCTCTCAGCACAGCATGTCTGCAGGAAACAGGCTTTTAGACAGTAACACCGTCTTCACAAAATGTTCTTTGACTTCCAGTTGTTTTGGGTGGTCCGATACTGTTCACATTTAGGGCAGAGAGTTGTCATGTGACTTTATCAGGAAATATTCTGGGTCTAAGTTTGAACCTGTAAGGATAGCTAGTCTCCAACACATTCGATTTGACTCACTACTTGGAGAAATGACTAGAGACGTATGCGGTTTCATATTTCTCTCCATGATCCACAGGTGGAGAAGGGAAGTTTCTGTATGTGCACTCTGCCACAGAGAGAGAAGGTGACATCGCCAAGGTTACGACGCGGAACCCATTCCCGGCCAGTATTGGCCTATGTCACCTACGATTCTGGTTCTACATGCATGGATCAGACAGGATGGGGACGTTAAAGGTAGGAGGAAAGCTTATAAAGGGTGTTCAGTATTTTACATAGATGGTTCCCCCATAACGTCCTTTGTTCTGTAGCTAGCTGTTTTAGGAAAACCGAACCATGGACTACCAATTCTCCTTGCCTAAAGACTCCTTTCAGGCTGAAGAACCATCGAACATTAAGTAGTAATCAATTTCCCCTTTAAGTCATGCCCTAATAAATACTTTTGTTGTAATATTTGTTCTGTCTTTTCCACTGCATACAACTGAAGTTTGTTGCAATATCAGTTGAATCCATAGAATAAATATTACATCAAATATGATGGTTAAACTCAAATATACTAATTGATAAAAAATTAAAATAAATTTTGGGAAAAATGTTTAAAAATTGTATTATTTTTCTAAATTATATAATAAATAGGACTGGTGGTGTGATGTCACACATGCAGCAAACAAAAATATGTTGAAATGTGTGCTCTACTCAAAATTACAACCAACTAATTTTTACGAAAACAAATGGAAGAGGAAAGTGGAACGGGGAGAAAGTAAGGAACGTGTCTGTCGGCCCTGAATTAAAGATCAAAATTGGTTAAAGAAAATTGTGATGAATTTTAAAAAAGTATACCAGATGAATTTAAGGATCAAAAAATTGACAGCTGTGCCATATAGATTTCAAAATAGTTGGGAAGAGATTTTCAATGTACATGGTTTATAAACTGATACACAAACCGATGCAGGTTTCAAAACGTATTCTTGCAACCAATGGACTGTTATCTATACGTAGATAGATAGACGGACGGACAAACGGACTGATAGGGGATACAACCATCCCAGCTCTGCAGATTTTGCTGCAAAAGAGACGGCATCATTAGATCATTTGTTTTGGTACAGTCCATATGTAGCTTGAAGAATTGCAACATTTACCTGGAGCTAACATTGCAAATAGCACTGCTGGGATATTTAAAAAGTCATAGTCAATCGATCAATAATATAATAACGCCCTGAGCAAATATGTTTATCTTTAATTTACAATCTGTAGAAACTATGAAAATGGTTCAGAACTTTTGAAAACATCACAGCGCAGTTGAAATATATGGCAAATACAGTGCATTCAGAAAGTATTCAGACCCTTGGCCTTTTTGCACATTTTGTTACCTTACAGCCTTATTCCAAAATTGACAGTTTTTTCCCTCATCAATCTACACCACAATGCCCCATGATTACAAAGCAAAAACAGGTTTATAGAAATCAAATTCACATTCACGCATTCAGACCCTTTACTCAACTTTGTTGAAGCGCCTTTGGCAGCGATTAGAGCCTCGAGTCTTCTTGGGTATGATGCTACAAGCTTGGCACACCTGTATTTGGGGAGTTTCTTCTCTGCAGATTCTCTCAAGCTCTGTCAGTTTGGATGGAGAGAGTTGCTGCACACCTATTGTCAGGTCTCTCAAGAGATGTTGGATCGGGTTCAAGTCCGGGCTCTGGCTTAGCCACTCACCAAACATTCAGAGACTTGTCCCGAAGCCACTCTTGCGTTGTCTTGGCTGTGTGCTTAGGGTCGCTGTCCTGTTGGAAGGTGAACTTTCGCTTCAGTCTGAGGTCCTGAGCACTCAGAAACATGTTTTCATCAAGGATCTCTCTGTACTTTTCTCTGTTAATCTTTTCCTCGATCCTAACTAGTCTCACAGTCCCTGCCGCTGTAAAAACATCCCCACAGAATGATGCTGCCACCACCATGCTTCACCGTAGGGATGGTGCCAGGTTTCCTCCACACGTAATGCTTGGCATTCAGGCCAAAGTGTTCAATCTTGGTTTCATCAGACCAGAGAATCTTGTTTCTCATGATCTTAGAGTCCTTTAGGTGCCTTTTGGCAAACTCCAAGTGGGCTGTCATGTGCCTTTTACTGAAGAGTGGCTTCCGTCTGGCTGCTGTACCATAAAGGCCTGATTGGTGAAGTGCTGCAGAGATGGTTGTACTTCATCTCCACAGAGGAACACTGGACCTCTGTCAGAGTGACCATCGGGTTCTTGTTCACCTCCTTGACCAAGGCCCTTCTCCCCCGATTGCTCAGTTTGTCTGGGCGGCCAGCTCTAGGAAGAGTCTTGGTGGATCCATACTTCTTCCATTTAAAAATGATGGAGGCCACTGTGTTCTTGGGGACCTTCAATGTTGCAGACATTTTTTGGTACCATTCCCCAGATCTGTGCCTCGACACAATCGTATCTTGGAGCTCTACAGACAATTCCTTTGACCTCATAGCTTGGTTTTTGCTCTGACATGCACTGTCCTTTTGTCTGATGAGTCCAAATTTGAGATTTTTGGTTCCAACCACTGTGTCTTTGTGAGACACAGAGTAGGTGAATGGATAATTTCCGAATGTGTAGTTCCCACCGTGAAGCATGGAGGAGGTGTGATGGTGTGGGGGTGCTTTGCTGTTGACACTGTCTGTGATTTATTTAGAATTCAAGGCACACTTAACCAGCATGGCTACAACAGCATTCTGCAGCGATCTGGCCTCCACAATCACCCAACCTCAACCCATTTGAGATTGGACTGCTGAGTAAAGGAAAATCAGCCAACAAGTGCTCAGCATATGTGGGAACTCCTTCAAGACAGTGGGAAAAGCTTTCCAGGTGAAGCTGGTTGAGAGAAGGCCAGGAGTGTGCAAAGCTGTCATCAAGGCAAAGGGTGGCTACTTTGAAGAATCTAAAACCTAAAATATATTTTGATTTGTTTAACACTTTTTTGTTTACTACATTATTTCATATGTGTTATTTCATAGTTTTGATGTCTTCCCATATTATTCTACAATGTGAAAATAGTAAAAATAAAGAAAAACCTTTCAATGAGTAGGTGTTTCCAAACCTTTGACTGGTACTGTAAATATTTACAACAACAAAAAATAACTTAACTGTAGTCATGGATCCCTGTCCTCCACACTCTGTGGTTGTTACAGTAAGTGTGTGTGTCCCTTGTTAAGCCACAGCTAAGTGACATTTATAGTGCTGCAATCTCACTGGCGTGTCACTCAGGTCTACACTGTCGGCTCAAGCGGAACTCGCCTGTTAATGTGGGCCGCCAGTGGTAACCATGGCGACCGGTGGTCCTACGCAAGTGTGATCCTGTCCAACACAACCCCCTTCAGAGTGACCTTCCAGGCAGAAGTGGGGGGTGACGTGTGGACGGACATCGCCCTGGATGACATCTCCTTTACCACTCAGTGTGTGGTGGGAGGTAAGAGTTCTCTTCTCTTTGTCATGTTCTCTCGCTCTCCCTTGCCCATTTCACTCCTCGATTATATTTTCTCTCTCCCTCTCTTCCATTCTCTCCTCCTCCCTCTGCTCCTTTACCCGACTTGACACCCTACATTCCTGCCATTTCCTCTGACGTGCACTTCTCTCTCTCTTCTTCCCTGCCTCCCTCCCTCCCTCCCTCCCTCCCTCCCAATAAACGGGTTCCATTGTGCCAGGGGGAGAGTAGAGTAGCGTAGTGAACTAATGAAGCCTGTTGTTCTGCGGGCCTGTATAAATTCACTGTGGAGTCTGGGTTTGCCGCTGGGGGAGAGGAGAGAGCAATGGGGGAGAAAAGCAATTACATTTGTATTGTGTTGTCTTCACACACCCCTCCCTCCCCTTCCCTCCTTTAGCTACTGTAGCTTACTCCGCTTCCTCTCCTCAGCTGTATACAGTCAACTCTCACATGGGATGCGGCTGAAATGGCACCCCTTTTTGGGCACTACTTTTGACCAAAGCCCTACATGCCCTAGGGGTAATAAGGTATCATTTGAGACGCAGACTAAGGAGGATCATAGAGAACATTTAGCATTGTTGCGTTTGTTCATGTGTAATAGCTGGACCATTTAATAGCTGGACCACGACATCAACTCCCATGTGTGTTTTCCCACAGGTCCTGTGACTCCAGAGCCTCTGACCTGCGGCGCGGGTCAGTTCCAGTGTGTCCACTCCTTCCAGTGTGTCCCTCTGTCCTGGAGGTGTGATGGGGAGGAGGACTGTGCTGACCAGTCAGATGAGGAGCAGTGTCCCAGCCTTGTCCCAGGCACCCTGCCCCCCCAGGACCACTGTCCACACCCTGACCAGTACCAGTGTTTAAACAACACCTGTCTCCCCTCCCTACTACGATGCGATGGAGTCTCTGACTGCCCCTACGGAGAGGATGAATACAGCTGCCGTAAGGGTCCTTGACTGTGTGTGTGTGTAGGTGTGTGTGTGTGTAGGTGGGGATTATGTTTGTCTGTGTGTATGTGCTCACATGTGTGTAATTACATAAGAAAAATACAGTGTCAGAACTTGACATTTACAGTTAGAATCCATAAGTGTTTTCACAGCCTCACCTTCATACTCAGTTGTACATGATCATGGATGATGAAATCTTTTCATTTAAACCCGTGAGGGCTCCTCTTCTCTCAGCACTATTGTGTTAAATAATACATTGAAAGTGATTGAAAGCAGAGCTGATTTTCTCGATCTCTCGCTCCTCTGTCTCCCTCTTCCTCCCCAGCTCTCCAGCAGTGTGCGCTGGGGTCTCTGGTGTGTGAGAGTTCGTCCAGTTGTGTCCCGCTCCAGAAGCGTTGTGACCAGATCGTTGACTGTCTACCCTTTGACTCTGACGAGTCCAGCTGCCATGGTAACTGTTTCTACTATACTTTGTCCTTTCTCTCTATCACACTCTCTCACACTCTCTCGCTCTCACACCTTCTCTCTCTCACACCCTCTCTCTCTTTGTCTCTCTCTCACACCCTCTATGTCTCCCTCTCTCTCTTTGTCTCTCTCTCACACCCTCTATGTCTCCCTCTCTCTCTTTGTCTCTCTCTCACACCCTCTATGTCTCCCTCTCTCTCTTTGTCTCTCTCCCACACCCATACTCTATCTTCGTCTTTCCTCCAACTGGACGTCTCAGCTTAGACTCTTTCCTCCAATATGTTTGAATTGCAGTACTTGAACGGTCTTTCATATTGTCTCCCTTTTTCTTATGTTACATGGTCTGTCAGACGGGGGGGACGGGGACGGGGGGGTCCAGTAGCTTTTCTAACATTCCCAGGTTTTCTCAAATTGAAAATTCCCAGATTTAGGAAATATTCCAACTAGGATTTCTGTAAACCCTGGGAATTTTGAGAAAGTTACCGGAGTCTCCTGGCTCCCACTGTAAAGGTCCATCTTTGCATTTCCTATGTTTTATTATTTTCCCATCTTTACTCTGTTCCATTTGTGGCTGTCAAATGTGCCAACTTTGGCAGTAATGACGTTCTAAACTACAGCAATTCTGCCTTCAAAGCACACCTCATAGGTCATTCTGTGCAGTGCCAAAACCACTCTTCAAAACCTCAGCTTTTCTGTTGCCTTCGAGAAATGAAACCAAACGGAACCGCCCATTTGTGTTGGAATCCGCCTGAAATGCAGCCCTAGAGTTACACGATTGGGGATTGGACAAATCGCTCCATACAGTGATTGGAGGATTAAGTGGATTCAGGTCTGAGATATAATTTCCAAAACCTTGAACAATCCAGATAAGCAATGCTGTTGAGACGAAAGTGAGGAGAGAGACACAGAGGGAGAGAGAGAGGAGAGCAGAGCATCGCTTCAGGGAGAAAAAAAACATGCATTTCACAAGTGAACTCGAGAAGTGTTCCAATAACACGTTTCCATATGTGAAATCATGTGTTGTTCCTGTAAGGGAAGAGAGAGACAAATGTAGCGACAAAAGCAGTGGTGAAGGAAGAGAGGTCCAGGAGAAACCTGTAACATGTTGACACTCTCACTAAAGAGGTTTTTCAGAGGTTTTTCCACTTTGCTCTCCGGAGGCAATTCCCTGTCTCTCTGCCAGGCATGTCGTGATGTCAGAGAAACATTGTGGGATGCGTGGATCATATTTCCCATTTCCTAGGTGTGGACATGATTAACAGGTGGTGTCAAGAGAAGGAGAGAAGGGGGGCTGAGAGGAGATTGGGAGAATCGTTTACACCAAAAGAGCTGGGATGCATCCCAAATGGCACCCTAATGTAGGGCACTATGTTGACCAGGGCCCCCATCAAAAGAAGTGCACTACAAAGGGAATGGGGTGTGATTTGGGACGTTACCCTGGTCTCAACTGGCTCTGTACGATGAGAGAGGGGTGTTGTTGAAACACATGTTTGGCCTCGTTGCAGAATGCCCTCCGAGATACTGTCTGCATCACGGAGAGTGCCATGTGGAGAGGCATGGGCCAATGTGCATGTGAGTATGAGTACTGCAAACATGCATTCACATGGACGCACACACTCACAACACACAAACCCCCCTGCCATACATATGATATACAGTGGATGCAATGGATATCTATTTTTATTTTCTCTTCCAATTCCTTCTCGCTACAGATCTCTCTCTCTCTCTATCGTTCTCTCTCTATCGCTCTCTCTCTCTATCTATCGTTCTCTCTCTATCGCTCTCTCTCTATTGCTCTCTCTCTCTCTTGCTCTCTCTCTCTATCTATCGTTCTCTCTCTATCGCTCTCTCTCTCTATTGCTCTCTCTCTATTGCTCTCTCTCTCTATCTATCGTTCTCTCTCTATCGCTCTCTCTCTATCGCTCTCTCTCTCTATCTATCGTTCTCTCTCTATCGCTCTCTCTATCGCTCTCTCTCTCTCTATCTATCATTCTCTCTCTCTCTATCTATCATTCTCTCTCTATCGCTCTCTCTCTATTGCGCTCTCTCTCTATCGCTCTCTCTCTATCGCTCTCTCTCTCTCTCTCACTAGCTCTCTCTCTCTCTATCTCTCTCTCTCTAGCTAGCTCTCTCTCTAGCTCTCTCTCTCTCTAGCTCTCTCTCTCTCTATCTCTCTAGCTAGCTCTCTCTATCGCTCTCTCTCTCTATCTCTCTCTCTCTAGCTAGCTCTCTCTCTAGCTCTCTCTCTCTCTAGCTCTCTCTCTCTCTGCCTTAAAACATGGAAATCCCATCAGTCTTGTTTCCAACCCTGGAAAAGACATGCTCGGCAGACCATGGGGGAATCTCGGTTTATCCCAGACGGATTTTAGAAGGGGGCTCACCTCTCATTTATCCGCCACGGACTAGCACAACGTTCCCAGAACGTTCCCAGAGGGATTTTGCAATGGACACTCGCTGGTCAATATTTGAACGTTCCCCCACTGCAAATTGTCTAGAGGGAAGACCGCGTAAGACCTTCACATTAGATTAATCCGTTGGATTTAGGGAGGCTAGCGTGACCCCAACTCTTTGTGGTCGCCCACCACACACACACACACATTTTTTTTATCTTACACAAACCACATACTGGGCTAAGGAGCTAAGGAACTAGAACTTGAGATATTGAAGGGAAAGAGTTGACGACATGCAAGACAAGTGGTAGTTAACCGCTGTGAAATCTTCAATAAAATATTCTGCATTCGATAGAACGCCTAGTCTAAACATGAGGCAATATACTTACTATAGCTACCTGCTGATGTCAGCATAAAAGGGAACGTTCACCCAAATGACTAAATTCCTTAACCTGTAAGCAATCCATGGACAAGATAAGACCGCAATCCATGGACAAGATAAGACAGCAATCCATGGACAAGATAAGACCGCAATCCATGGACAAGATAAGACAGCAATCCATGGACAAGATAAGACAGCAATCCATGGACAAGATAAGACGGCAATCCATGGACAAGATAAGACGGCAATCCATGGACAAGATAAGACGGCAATCCATGGACAAGATAAGACGGCAATCCATGGACAAGATAAGACAGCAATCCATGGACAAGATAAGACAGCAATCCATGGACAAGATAAGACAGCAATCCATGGACAAGATAAGACAGCAATCCATGGACAAGATAAGACAGCAATCCATGGACAAGATAAGACAGCAAACCATGGACAAGATAAGACAGCAATCCATGGTTTTGCTTACCTGACTTTGTTTACCTGACCTACTGTAATTTGGGTGAACTATCTCTTTAATGTTGACTACTACCTGGCATTTCACATTCTTCCTGGTACCTGCACTCCAAAGCCACATGACTGACTGGAATATATTATGCGTCTTTTCCCACAATGCTATGTGAATGTCACATTGAGATGCAAATGGTTCCACATTTTTTAAATCGGCCAAACTCTGAGGAGGTGATACTTCACTGGTGTTTGGCAGTAAAAATACTGTCTATTTCCCTCACCTCCCTTTCCCTTCTCTCTCTCCCTCCCTCACCTTTCTCTCTCTTTGCTCTCCTCTTTCCTGTTTCTCATCCTCCCACCCGTGCTCAATCTCTTTGCTGCCCCTTTCCCATTTCTCTCTTTCTCTCACTCTCTCTTTCATGATTATATAACAGACTGTGCAGTGCTGTGCAGTGCTGACCCCAGCATGTAGTGGTGCCTGGGGCCTATGTATGTCAGAGAGTCAGAGGTTCGGACTTAGCAGGTCATGTTGGTCCTCTGGGCAGGATCCTCCGAGAAGCTGGACCAGAGCCCAGCCTACAGTCCTGGCCAGCCTGCCACACAATATGCAAAGAGACCCTTCGGAATGAGAATATAACACAACTTAATGCAAGCAGTATGTTTTGTCCAGGAATGTTTGTTTTGCATTAGAAAATCCCATGGCAGCACATGTCTACCCCAAAAACTAGCCGTGGTATTAAGCAGATGTGGACTTGGAAGAGAAGTCCTGAATGAATGTGTTGTTTTCTCAAAGGTGGTGCCATGGAGAGGCACCCTAATCACTCAACTGAGGTGTCTGAATGAAGCTCCTTGTTCAGTCTACTGGTACTGTCCATGTAGGATTCTCCACATAAGAAGGACATTGTTTTCCATTGAGGAGGCGCACCTCCTTACTTTCTTCCAAGCCTGTGTTTGTTCGTTCAGTGTGGACATTCACTGTGACAAGCACAGTGAAATGTCTTGCTTGAAAGCTCTAACCGGCAGGGTAGCCTAGTGGTAAGAATTTGTTCTTAACTGACTTGCCTAGTTAAATAAAGGTGTTCTCAACTAGCCTACCTGGTTAAATAAAGGTGTTCTCAACTAGCCTACCTGGTTAAATAAAGGTATTCTCAACTAGCCTACCTGGTTAAATAAAGGTGAAATAACAAAATATATGATAAACAGTAGCAGTAGCGTATATGATGATTGTATGTGTAGAGTCAGTATTAATGTATGTACATATTATGTGTGTGTGAGCAAGTGATGGAGTGTGTGTGTGTGTGTGTGTGTGTGTGTGTGTGTGTGTGTGTGTGTGTGTGTGTGTGTGTGTGTGTGTGTGTGTGTGTGTGTGTGTGTGTGTGTGTGTGTGTTGGAGTATCAGTGTGCATAGTGTGTATGACCCTATGAGTGTGCAGAGAGAATAAAATACTAAAGGTCAACTCACATAGTCCTTGTAGCCCTTTTATTAGCTATTCAGCAGTTTTATGGCATGGGGATAGAAGCCGTTCAGGAGCTTGTTGGTGTCAGACTTGATGCACTGGTATTGCCTGCCATGGGGAAACAGAGAGAACAGTCTATGGCTTGGGTGGTTGGAGTTTTTAACGATTTTCTGGGCCTTCCTTTCACACCGCCTGATATAGAGGTCCTGGATGTCAGGGAGCTCTCCTGGGCTGTCCACACCACCCTCTGTAGTGCCAGGCGATCGAGGGCGGTCCTATTGCCATACCAAGCAGTGATGCAGTCAGTCAAGGTGCTTTCAATGGTACAGCTGTAGAACGTTTTGAGGATTTGAGGGCCCATGCCTTACCCTTTCAACCTCCTAAGGGGGAAGAGGTGCTGTCGCGCCTTATTCACGACTGTGCGGACTATTTTAAGCTCTTAGGGATTTGGACACCGAGGAACTTGACCTCCTCCCTGTAGGCTGTCTCATGGACGCCGGTGATCAGGCCTACCACCGTTGTGTCATCACCAAACTTGATGGCGGTGTTGGAGTCGTGGGTGAACAGAGAGTACAGGAGGGGTCTAAGCACACACCCCCTGTGGGACCCCAGTGTTGAGTGTCGGCGTGGTGGAGGTGATGTTGCCTACCCTCGCCACCTGGGGGCAGCCTGTCAGGAAGTCCAGAATCCAGTTGCAGAGGGAGGTGTTCAGTCCCAGGGTCCTAAGCTTGGTGACGAGCTTGGAGGGGACAATGGTGTTGAACGCTGAGCTGTAGTCAATGACCAGCATTCTCACATAGGTATTCCTCGTATCTAGGTGGGTGAGGGCAGTGTGGAGTGCAGTTGAGATTACTTCATCCATGGATCTGTTGGGACGGTATGAAAATTGGAGTGGGTCTAGGCTGGCTGGGAGGATGGAGTTGATGTGCGCCACAACCATCCTCTCAAAGCACTTCACTATTACAGATAGCATCAAACCTTAGAGTTCTTGGGAACAGGGTTGATAGTGGTCATCTTAAAAGATGTGGAGATTACAGACTGAGACCAGGAGAGGTTGAAAAATGACTGTGAATATACCAGCTGTTCTGCACATGCTCTGAAAATGCACCCTGGAATACCATGGGGCCTTGCGGGTATTGACCTGATTAAAGACTACTCACATCAGCCTCGAGGAGCGAGATCACCCAAACTTCTGGGTTGGTGGCGGCCCTCAAAGCATGCATAAAATGCATTGAGCCCGTCTGGTAGAGAGGCATCGTTGTAATCCGTAATGGACTGTAGCCCCTGCCACATGCGGCGCGCGTCGGAGCCTGTGTAATAGGATTCCACTGTATTCCTATATTGTCCTTTTGCTCGTTTGATGACTTTGTGGAGGTCATAGTGGGACTTCTTGTACTTGTTCCTGTCCTCAGCCGTAGCCTCAGGGTCGTCCTGCGATAGCTCTGTGTGTGGTAGCCCGATCCTATTTGGACAACGTTGCCGATGCATTTCCTAATGAAGCCGGTGACGGAGGTGGTTACCTTGTCGATGTTATCAGCAGAGTCCCGAAACATATTCCAATCAGCGCTAGCAAAGCAGTCCTGTAGCATAATCTCTGATTCTGGAGACCATTTCTCAACAATGCAAGTCACGGGTAATTCCTGTTTGAGCTTCTGCTTGTAAACAGGAAGCAAGAGTACGGAGTCGTGATCTGATTTGCCGAACGGCAGCCGAGAGAGGGCCTTGTATGCTTGCTTGTGGGTAGAAAAACAGTGCTCTAGACTGTATCACCCCTAGTGGCAAGGGAGAAGTGTTGATGGAAATGTCTTAATGATGCTGAATTAAAATCGCAGGCAACCAGAAAAGCAGCCTCTGGATGGTTGTAGCCTTGTACAGTTTCTTAAGTGCCAGATTTGTTATTTGTCTTGTCCTAAAGGGGAATGTATACAACAGCTGAAAACTCCCTCGTGTGGTAAAAGGGTCAGCATTTGACCATCAGCTATTCCAAGACAGGTGAACAATGGGTCGACACTTCTATTTTACTTCTACCGCGCTCGAGTCAACACACCAGTTGTTGTTGATGAAGAGGCAGCTCACTTCCCCCCTCAATTTTCCCAGACTCCACTGTCTGGTCGGCATGGTGAATGGAGAATCCATCAAGTTGGATAGCCATATCTTGTCAGAGAGCCACGTTTCAGAAAAGCAGAGAATATTTCAGTTTCGATTAGTCCCATTGGTAGCAAATCCATCCATCTTGTTATCAAGTGACTGGCCAGTAGAATGGAGGGAAGAGGTGGCCGGTTCTCCCTTCACCTGAATCTTAACCCTTTCCAGGTGCCAGGATGGTTGGACAGGAAACCGTTGCCACGTGATACCAAAGCCCTCTCCCTCTTCCTCAATCTCAACGGACCTGCCAGAGGATCCTGGACTAGGTAATATGGACATACCCTATTATTATATGAACTTAGGGTTGCACAATTCTGGTAACTTTTACCATCAATCGCAGTTGGAAGTTTTCCGGTCTCAGGAGGGAATAAGCAGGACATACAAGAATCCTCCAACCAGGATTTCAGGATAACCTGGGAACTTTGGGAAACTTACCAGAATGTTGCAACCCCCTTTATGTACCGTAAGACTGTGTGAGTCTCTGGGGTGTTTATTGATTGTCAATCCATGTATTTGTCTCACCCATAGAGACTGTGTATGCTGGCATAGCCATTGGACTGACCCTGCTGATTCTTGGTATTGCTGTCTGTGTCCTGTTTGTATTCCTAAAGAGACACTCTTTGAAGTAAGTCACTGGTTAGGATGTTATTAATGTTGATAAAGGGGATGGTTATGACGTTGCTTTCATGAATGACGTCGGAAAATACTGTGATTTCACTCAAACACTTGTGTGATCTGTCTTGATTTTGACCTTTGTCAGCTCGGGGATTCGATCCAGCAACCTTTTGGTTACTGGCCTACCGCTCTAACCACCAGGCTACCTGCCGCCCCATTATTGCTGTTGTTGCTGTTATTATTATTACTGTTACAGAAAAATACGAATCCAATTTTTGTCTGCTTCCACAGCAAACGTGACCTGAAGGACTTTGAGGTGAAGGACAACCCAGCCTTTGATTGGAGGGCAGAGGTTAGCACACCCCCTTTCTCTGTTCAATGACAATCAAGCTCCCATATAAAATGTATCGTTCTTAAACCATATGATCTAGAATTGATTAGATACTCATTTAGTTTGTGTGTGGGTGGATGACATCTTTCTCAGACGTGATTGTAATTGTGGTCAGTGCAATGTCTGCAAAGCCCTACACCTCCGCTTCTTCAATGATACGCATGTGTGTGCGTGCGTGCGTGTGCGTGTGTGTATGCAATCATTCTCTCCTCTACCACCACTGAGAAGGTACCCTGCAGGGGAGGAGATGCCATCACAGCAATTTCGCTCAGGAGATGGCTGTCATTTTCTGAAGTGTGTTTATATTTGTGTGTGTGCGTGTGTGTTACTGAGCATTGAGCGGTAGTAAAAGCGGGAGTGATTGTGAGAGTCATCACTGTCACAGTGTCGATGACGGGGGTCACAGCATTGCACGCGTGTGTGCTGGCGTGCGTGCATTTGTCTCTCTGTGTCCGTGCGCGCGTGTGTGTATATGTGCATGTGCATGTGTGTGCTCAGTGTGTGCGCAGGAGGGTAACACAGAGGGTACCTCAATCACACAGGCTTCATACAGCGAGCAACACTCACTTTATCCACAGAGAAGTGGACAGGAGAGGAGTCTATGGTTGTCGCTCAAATGGCACCCTATTCCCGATATAGTGGACTACTTTTGATCAGAGCCCTATGGGCCTGGTCAATAGTGATGCACTATAGAGGGAATAATGGCATTTGAGACACAGCCTATTTGACCAAGGAAAAAGAGGATTGAGTTACTCACAGTGAAATATTATCATGAGCTCACTCTGTATAAAGAGCAACCTTTAGAAATGAAAAACAAGTCTGAGGTGTGGGTTGAGTGATTAGAGACAAAGGTAGTTCCTCTATTGTCTCTCACTATTTCTCTCCCTTCAGCTCCCCGGTCTGGGAACTTGCCCTAGACTTAACCCCAAGACTAGGGAGGGTCCTGGGCTTCCCATCAGTGTCTACCCCTGGAGGAGGGATGCGGAGTGGGAGGTAGGCTTCCATCTCTTGTTGACCTGTCTGCCAACTGTCTCACTGTCTCTCTGTCAAATTGTAATGCTGTGTGTGTGTTCTGCAGGGTCCAGTCCGGAGAGATGCCAAACTGTCCTTCCCAAACCCTCTGTACCAGTACCCCTCCACTGCCAATGGGGCTGACTGCAGCAGCTCTGAAGCATAAAAACAACAAATACAACATACACTACTGTGCCATAGCCAATACTAATGTCAACTTTACTGTATACGTTTGTGACCGACCACCTCGATTCGGTCTTACGTAGCAACATTTTAAATAGTTTTTTACATTGGATAAAAGTAGAGACTCAGAGCTAGAAGATGGTATATCATATACTGCAGTTGAGGAACAATGGGAAAGTAATTCTGCTTTGAAAGTTGATAAACTTGTCACCCCACTTTTGAGCAAACTTCCCTTGAATGTTTTGGTGCACCTCCTGGAGAGCTCTTCTTTGTCTACACCCATTCAGGATCGTTCACACCCTCTTAAGCCGTAGCCCCACCCATCTCTTAAAAGGATGCACACGTAAGGCCATGTGCTAAACAGAGTGAGTAGTTTAGTAAAAAAAACAAAGGTTTCAAGACAAAAAATTGTAAAAGTCGTAGCCTACAATAAGGAAACCTCCCAATAAAAATACACTTGATCTAGTCCTTGGCCTATATCCTAATCTGACTTTGGTGCAGGTCATGCTATTCTTCACATTACTATCTCTGGTAAACACACATTATATCAAATAAAAACATGGTTTTTGTCATATGTACAGGATACACAATGTGTAAACAGTACAGTGAAACGGTTACTTGCGTAGTAGCAGTATCAAAAACAGAAAGTGTCCAGATAAAAATATTGTAGAATTATTAGATGACGCTTACCCGACACACTTGACTAAATTGATAGGTCATGTGAAGGAAATGCTATAACCACCCCTCAGCCACATCTAGCTAAGTGGATGGGTCGCTATTGTCTAGACGTACAGCTAACAGAACGCTTTAACTAGCAATGAAAATGACTTTCTGACCAAATTACAAACTTATAATATCTGAAAATGTAGCTAGACTCTTTCCCTTATACTTGGATGAACGCTTCACTGCAGACTGGAACCATTTAACTCAGTTTTGTTTGTAGCTACATCTTGTTTGGACAGTATTGTGTCAAGTCACTCCGGTTCACACTGACTGGGGTGCGCAGAAAGTAGCCCATCACTTTTTCCAACTGATCTGTCAATAGCACCTGCTAAATTCAGGCCATCAATGTTGTTGAGAAAAGTAGCAAAACTTGTGTACTTCTCGATGGCTAACGTTATATCTTTCAAAAACGGCGCGGTAGAAAGGACTATCAACACATACTGAGCAGCTCACGTTATAGACATACGCATGCTACATGGCCGACCAATCCAAACTCATCTCCCGGTATGTTTAGCCGATCCATTATCTCAGCCAATCATGGCTAGCGGGAAGGTTCCTGTCTTTTTCCATGGCTAAACCAACTAGGCTCGTAATTTAACAATTTTATTCTCACTTATGGATGGATACAAGTTTGTTATTAAGGCACATGAGAATTGACATGTTCCAGAAGGAATTTCTCGCAAAAAAACACATTTAGATTTTTTTTAAATGATGTTTACGTCCAAATACCTCTCCTGTGATGTAGTGACGTGCGACATACGCCTAGTTTCCTAAAACGAGTCACATTGACGTAATCATCACCAAAGAACCAGTCACCTGATACATTTACCGTAACATTTCACTCAATAGCTAAACTTCAACCTTGTCTTCTGCTCTCGGAACACGGACATGGTAGGAGTAACTATCTAAAAAAAAAAAAACAGGACAGGCTAAAGCCAAGGTTGAAGTTTAGCTCAGCTATTGAGTGAAATGTTAAGGTAAGTGTATCTGGTGACTGGTTCTGAGAGCAGAAGACAAGACATATAATAGCATGCTGTCATTTGAAATGGAATCCAATACGCTACTACGATTTTAGATTGCATCCTGGTTGTTTTGTATCCCATGGCATGGAAAATGAAGTTCACTTTGGGGTTATGGGTCCTCTTAGCAGTAATTGTCAGTCTATTATTGGCTCACAAAGACATACAGTTTTTCACGGTGTTATATTAATGGAAATCTATATACTATTTTCTTCTTTAGACCACATTATGGGAAACCATGAGTGTGCATGTAAGAGTCAATATTAATTTAACCTGGAACATAACTCACACATTAGTTTTACCGTTCCAACCAGTGTGAACTGGATTTAATTTGACTCTCTTCCAGTGCATGTGGTGTGTATTACCAACTTGGGCATGTCCTACAGCATAACGTCTCTTAAAGCACCGATCAAATGTAATTATAGTATGAACCTTTCATTCTGGATTTTATATTCACACCAATTTGACTGCATTTCAAATATAAATGAAATCACATGAGTCTGAGATCATCACGTTTTGGTAATAAAAAGATACGGATGATCAAAACCAATGTTGTTGTTACCTTCTCTCTCTGTGTCTCATTGTGCCCTTAGGATTGTGGTTTCTGTACTCCAACCAATGGTTGTTCTGCTCTGTTTCATTTGGTTTAATAGCTGCTGTCATTGGCCTTGTTATATAAGTCCAGGAGGGTCCAGATGCGTACAATAAATGACAATATCATGTCTAACATCTAGCAAATACCAAAAAACTATTCTGACTGGAATAGGTTGGCAAGCAAACATTTGCCCATTTATTCATTTCAACATGATTCAAGCTCTGTGAAATTGGTTGTTGATCATTGCTAGACAACCATTTTCAGGTCTTGCCAAAGATGTTCAAGCGGATTTAAGTCAAAACTCGGCCACTCAGGAACATTCACTGTCGTCTTGGTCAACAACTCTGGTATATATTTGGCCTTGTGTTTCAGTTCATTGTCTTGCTGAAAGATGAATTCATCTCCCAGCGTCTGGTGGAAAGCAAACTGAACAAGATTTTCCTCAGGGATTTTGCCGTCTGTGCTTAGCTCCATTCCGTTTCAACTCCCCAGTCCTTAACGATTACAAGGCTTGCCATACCATGATGCAGCCACCACTATTGCTTGACAATATGGATAGTGGTACTCAGTAATGTGTTGTATTGGATTTGCCCCAATCATAACACTTTGTATTCAGGACAAAAAGTGAATTGCTTTACCACGTTTTTTGCAGTATTACTTTAGTGCCTTGTTTCAAACAGGATGCATGTTTTGGAACATGTTTTATTCTGTACAGGCTTCCTTATTTTCACTCAGTGTCAGTTAGGTTAGTATTGTGGCGTAACTACAATGTTGTTGATCCATCCTTAGCTTTCTCCTATCACAGCAATGAAACACTGTAACTGTTATGAAGTCACCATTGGCCTCATGTTGAAATCCTTGGGCGGTTTCCTTCCTTTCCAGCAACGGAGTTAGGAAGGACGTCTGTATCTTTGTAGTGACTGGGTATAGCGATACACCATCCAAAGTGTAATTAATAACTTCACCATGCTCAAAGGGATATTCAATGTCTGCTTATTATTTTATTTACCCTTCTACCGATAGGGTGCCCTACTTTGCGTGAGCATTGGACTGAGGGACCTTACTAGGGCTGTGCACGGTAATTGACCGTTAATTAACCAACACATTTAGCATCTCCTGGCTTCCAGGAACCACTGATGCAGACATTTGGAACATCTACATTTGAAAAAGTCTAATAAATCCATGTGATATAGCCTACACCTTCACAATAAATCCATTGTTTATTTTAGACAGTTCTAAAGAAGCATGACATGAAGAAAATGTCATCTATTTCAGAAGAGCAGAATAGCATACTCTTGAGTTGTCCTTAAGTTAGGTTCTGATGTGGCTATGCCAAATGCCTGTGGGCTACACTTGTTCATTTAGCAGACAAGATTTGCTTAGAATCCCATGGCATTATTTTATATTATTTTATAGTATGAAGAATACAATTGAACAAAGCTGGGAAAAAAAATATATATTTTCTCCAAACGATTTGAGGGAGTGCGCACATGCGGCTATTCTGCGTTGAGCGCTTAACAAAGAAGTAGGTACTCCTTTAAGCTAAATGTAGAGTTATTAAATGTTATTTTAGTTGTTCTACAAATGCTGGGCTATATGTTTTGTAATACATTGTAAGGCTGCGTGACGAGACCCTAATGATGATTTGAAAAACGTAGCTTGAAAGGCCTTTTGTTTTCTGCGCAGGCTGTACACTTGAATAGTCTCTCATTCACAATTTGACAAGCACTTGATAATGCCTTGAATTTCACGGCAGCATCCCCTTTGTGGCCGTAATGCACACTAAAAAATTCCGTGCCTTTAGCGGCCTGGACTGCTGAGTCGTGCCCTTCTCCTTGAGTGGTGTCAAATCCGAAGTGCCTCTCACTTACATGGCTCTCCATCACATGATCAGGTATTTCTCACAGGCTACAAGTGAAGACCGACCCATCGGGGACGCGACTGTGAGTATCCTTATTCAATTCTGGGGTGCATATTGATGATATTGTAAGAACTGTCCACATTTACTTTTCGTCAGCCAACAAGATGATTAGGCCTAACGAAAAGCAAAAGCACTAGCCTATGTCAATCTACTATCCCCCTGGTATAGAAGTCGACCTATTCTATTCTGTGCAGTAAATACATTTACAAAACATCATCTGGGACAGTTGTGGGGTGCAATAGATCCCAAATGAACAGCACTAGCATCAAAAAACTTGTTTTGCACAATGTGGCTGACGCAACAGATCAGAACATTTAGCTTCAAATATTTATAAACTATTAGGCTATTTCTTCACATTATAAGCGCAGCAATTCGCACATGGCAGTATCAAATCAAATCAAATGTATTTGTCACATACACATGGTTAGCAGATGTTAATGCATGTGTAGCAAAATGCTTGTGCTTCTAGTTCCGACCATGCAGTAATATCTAACAAGTAATATAACCTAACAATTCCACAACAGCTACCTTTATACACACAAGTGTAAAGGAATTAATACGAATATGTACATAAAAATATATAAATGAGTGATGGCTGAACGGCATAGGCAAGGTGCAGTAGATGGTATAGAGTACAGTATATACATATGAGATGAGTAATGTATGGTATGAAAACATTATATGAAGTGGCATTGTTTAAAGTGGCTAGTGATACATTACATCAAGATGCAGTAGATGGTATAGCATACAGTATATACATATAAGATGAGTAATGTAGGGTATGAGAACATTATATAAAGTGGCATTTTTTAAAGTGGCTAGTGATACATTTAATTACATCAAGATGGCAAGATCCAGTAGATGGTATAGCATACAGTATATTCATATGCGATGAGTAATGTAGGGTAAGTAAACATTATATAACATAAAGTGGCTAGTGATAAATTGATTACATACATTTTTCCATTATTAAAGTGGCTGGAGTTGATTCAGTGTGTTGGCAGCAGCCACTCAATGTTAGTGATGGCTATTTAACAGTCTGATGGCCTTGAGATAGAAGCGGTTTTTCAGTCTCTCGGTCCCCGCTTTGATGCACCTGTACTGACCTCGCCTTCTGGATGATAGTGGGGTGAACAGGCAGTGGCTCAGGTGGTTGTTGTCCCTGATGATCTTATTGGCCTTCCTGTGACATCGGGTGGTGTAGGTGTCCTGGAGGGCAGGTAGTTCGCACCCGGTGATGCGTTGTGCCGACCTCACTACCCTCTGGAGAGCCTTCCGGTTATGGGCGGAGCAGCTGCCATACCAGGTGGTGATACAGCCCGACAGGATGCTCTCGATTGTGGATCTGTAAAAGTTTGTGTGTTTTTGGTGACAAGCCGAATTTCTACAGCCTCCTGAGGTTGAAGAGGCGCTGCTGCGCCGTCTTCACCACGCTTTCTGTGTGGGTGGGCCATTTCAGTTTGTCCGTGATGTGTACGCCGAGGAACTTAAAACTCTCCACCCTCTCCACTACTGTCCCGTCAATGTAGATAGGGGGCTGCTCCCTATGCTGTTTCTCCTCATCTCCTTTGTTTTGTTGACATTGAGTGTGAGTTTATTTTCCTGACACCACACTCCGAGGGCCCTCACCTCCTCCCTGTAGGCCGTCTCGTCTTTGTTGGTAATCAAGCCTACCACTATAGTGTTGTCTGCAAACTTGATGATTGAGTTGGAGGCATTCATGGCCACGCAGCCGTGGGTGAACAGAGGGAGTACAGGAGAGGGCTGAGAACGCACGCTTGTGGGGCCCCAGTGTTGAGGATCAGCGGGGTGGAGATGTTATTACCTACCCTCACCACCTGGGGGCGGCCCGTCAGGAAGTCCAGGACCCAGTTGCACAGGGCGGGGTCGAGACCCAGGGTCTCGAGCTTAATGACGAGTTTGGAGGGTACTATGGTGTTAAATGCTGAGGCTGAGCTGTAATCGATGAACAGCATTCTTACATAGGTATTCCTCTTGTCCAGATGGGTTAGGGCAGAGTGCAGTGTGATGGCGATTGCGTCGTCTGTGGACCTATTGGCACGGTAAGCAAATTGGAGTGGGTCTAGGGTGTCAGGTAGGGTGGAGGTGATATGGTCCTTGACTAGTCTCTCAAAGCACTTCATTATGACGGAAGTGAGTGCTACAGGGCGGTAGTCATTTAGCTCAGTTACCTTAGCTTTCTTGGGAACAGGAAACAGGTGGCCCTCTTGAATCATGTGGGGACAGCAGACGGATAAGGATTGATTGAATATGTCTGTCAACACACCAGCCAGCTGGTCTGCGCATGCTCTGAGGACACGGCCGGGGATGCCGTCTGGACCTGCAGCCTTGCGAGGGTTAACACTTTTAAATGTTTTATTCACTTTGGCTACAGTGAAGGACAGCCCGCAGGTTTTGGTGTCAGTGAGGCTGGTTTTTCTTTTGTAGTCCGTGATTGACTGTAGACCCTGCCACATACCTCTCGTGTAGAGCCGTTGAATTGCGACTCCACTTTGTCTCTGTACTGACACTTAGCTTGTTTGATTGCCTTGCGGAGGGAATAGCGACACTGTTTGTGTTCGGTCATTTTTCCGGTCACCTTGCCCTGATTAAAAGCAGTGGTTCAAGAGTTCAGTTTTGCACGAATGCTGCCATCAATCCACGGTTTCTGGTTGGGGAATGTTTAATTAGACGCTGTGGGTACAACATCACCGATGCACTTGTTAATAAACTCGCACACCGAATCAGCATATTCGTCAATGTTGTTGTTCGCCGCAATGCGGAACATATCCCAGTTCACGTGATCGAAGCAATCTTGAAGCGCGGAATCCGATTGGTCGGACCAGCGTTGAACAGACCTGAGTGTGGGAGCTTCCTGTTTTAGTCTCGGTCTATAGGCTGGGAGCAACAAAACAGAGTCGTGGTCAGCTTTTCTGAAGGGAGAGTGGGGGAGGGCCTTATATGCGTCGCGGAAGTCAGAATAACAGTGGTCTAGGGCCCTGGTAGCACAGCCCTGGTAGCACAATCGATATGCTGATAGAATTTGGGGAGCCTTGTTTTCAGATTAGCCTTGTTAAAATCCCCGGCTACAATAAATGCAGCCTCAGGATATGTAGTTTCCAGTTTACATAGAGTCCAATGAAGTTCTTTCAGGGCCGTCAATGTGTCTGCTTAGGGGGGAATATACACAACTGTGATTATGATCGAAGAGAATTCTCTTGGTAGATAACGTGGTCGGCATTTGATTGTGGGGAATTCTAAGTCAGGTGAACAAAAGGACTTGAGTTCCTGTATGTTGTTATGATCACACCATGTCTCGTTAATCATAAGGCATACACCCCCGCAGTTCTTCTTTTCAGAGAGATGCTTGTTTCTGTCGGCGCAATGCGTGAAGAAACCAGGTGGCTGTACCGACTCAGATAGCGTATCTCAAATTAGCCATGTTAGCCAGCGTTTTTTTTTTGTACCATCATCTTGGAAATGCTAGAGAAAGGCCATAGTGTATTATACTGATCCAATGAACTATTGCATATCTGTTCAAAATAATTGTGCACTGTCCTCAAACAATAGTATGGTATTTTTCACTGTAATAGCTACTGTAAATTGGACAGTGCAGTTAGATGAACAATAATTTAAGCTTTCTGCCCATATCAGATATGTTTATGCCCTGGGAAATGTTCTTGTTACTTACAACCTCATGCTAATCACATTAGCTCAACTGTTCCGCGGGGGGTGGAGGGTGGACCGATCCTGTAGAGTTTAAGAAGTTATTTGGCCACTTGATACAAATGGGATAGGCTACATGAGGTGTGCAACTATGATTAGAAAAAGTTGCAAAATAAATGCTTATGCTGGGTATCCATTCATATGTGATACTATATAATTCACAAGTGATGGGCTAATATTGTCACCCAATCAGACTATTCTTGATTTAATCTTTACATATACCAAAAAAATATATGTGTGACCTTTGTTTTGATTTCGCATGGAGGATGCTTTTCCTGTGGTTCATTGTCATGCCTGTCAGGTAGGCTATATACTCCTGTTGTAAAGATAAACAATGTGCTTAATATTAGGAAAGTAGCTTGGAGAAGCCTAATTACCTGGAATTTGACTGCCTTCATGACCGCCAGTGTGGCGCTAATACTGTCACTGCAACAGCCCTAGACCTTACCGATAATTGTATGTGTGGTGTAGTGATGAGGTAGTCATTCAAAGATCATGTTAAACACTATTATTGCACTCTGTGAGTCCATGCAACATATTATGTGTCTTGTTAAGCACATTTTTACTCCTGAACTTATTTAGGCTTGCCATGACAAAAGAGTTGAATACTTATTGACTTATTTCAGCTCTTCATATTTTATTTTATTATATTTGATTAATTTGTAACTTTGACCCAAAAAAATCTAAATGGAATCCATTTTAAATTCAGGCTGTAACACAACAAAATGTGAAAAAAGTCAAAGAGGTGAATCTGAAGGCACTGTATATTAATAAAATATCAGACCACCTTGGTTGGTGACAGGAGGTGTTTAGCTTAATGTATTGTAATATTGCGTTCTTTGTCTTTGCTTTATATGATGTGTGCGTGGGTTGGAAACAGGGAAGGGAAATGGGTTGAAAGCATTGAGCAATTTCTGACTCCTCTTCCATCGTGAACAATGAGGTCTCTTCTCCACTCATAACAAATTACATAACTTCTTCGCCAATTTCACGAAGCCAGGGCTTTCTGACTGGAAATGCCAGAGTTATCACCTAATGACAGGGACCACATTTATATTCAGTCCAGTTATCCACCCTTCTAAACTGTATACTGTGTATTGTACTGTTGTAAATGCACATACAGTATTCAAACTCCAGCTGTTCTGCATGGTATAGGACGCATACCAAATGGAATAAGGCTTAGACCATAGGCTCGGGTCAAAAGTAGTGCACTATGTACACTGTACATTTTTGCTTTTTCAAGTGACTGAACTTTTGATTTCAGGTCCTCTCAACTTAAACCTTTAAAGATATCATCAGCTGAACTATATGTTTTACGTTGGATGAACTATGAAACATATTAGATGTTTGCTAAACTTTGGAAATTATTTTGTTATTAACAGATGGCTGATATTCTATTTTGTTTGAGACAAGTGTGTTGATGTTGTATCTTTGAATCCTTTCCAGTTTCAGCCATGATCCAATTAATTGACCAGACAGTGTTTCAAAAATAATAACCACAGAACAGAAAATCATGTACAACAATCTCACTAATGGTTTAATCAAATCCATATACTTTTTTGCTATATCTGGTTAAATTAATTGTATTTTAGACTCAGAAATATGTGTTTTAAATGGAAACTTGCCCCGGACAAGTAAATTGACAAAAATAAAGTAGAATACAACTTGCCAAAAGGCACACTGGGAAATGAGTAAATGAGACGCATTTCTTTTCTGTCCAAAACAGTATTTTAAGTTGGGGGTCTCAGCAAACGTAACTTGTGTGATCAACTCCGCTATTTATGTTGCAACGGCACGCTTACATTTAACATTTAACAAAACTCATTGGGTTAGAGTATTCGATATCAACTCCAATGGCTTAGGTTTATGATGGAAAATGACCCCTTATCCACTGATGGGTCATAGCGTCACAGGATCGATCACAGTTTCATCACTGGCTCTGTTTTATTGTTCTGTTTACCAGTCCGGCTGCTACACACGCACACTTTTGTTGTGATAGTCATCCTATCGTTCCCCGTGTCTATAAAAAGGTCTATTGATCAGCCTCTGCTGAGTTTAAAGTGTAATTTAGCCTGTCTGTGTGCCTGCCTGTCTCTCTGTCCCTCCTGACTGTATTTCCATTCATGACCCACTGTAGACTGCCAACATTCCATTCAGGTACTGCCAAGCCAATAACCTCAAGGGTATATATATATTTATCCCTCCCTCCCCCCCTCCCTCACAATTACAAAACACATCAGCTCAGCCATTTCTCAGCTGATGGTTGATGGTGTTTGTATTTATTTTGACCCGGTGGCATTTGACCTATAACAAAACAACACAAACAACAGAGCCCCCCCCCCCCCTCTTCACCTACCTACCAGCTGACTGGAAATGTGCAGCCATCAGGCTTTTCCCCCTAGCTCCTTTCGCCCTATCTGCCTTTTCTTTGTGCTGCGCAGCCGTGTCAGTCATTCAGTCAGTCTCTGGAAGCGTGGATATTATTCAATGTGCTGAATAGGAGAGAGGAGTACTGCTAGAACCGTGCCGCAGCCAGACCAGCATGCAAAGCCATTGTCCGCTTGTTGATGCCACTTCATGAAGCAACAGGAGTCAGCCTTTTTTGCCTATTGTTGTTTCAATTATGTTGGTGATGGAGTGAAACTAAAGGTCATTGTTTTATGTATGCCCAAGGGACTTGTCTACTGAAAGCGATTTTTGAAAACCCCAAGAGCGGATTCGAAATGATAACCTTAAGGAATTGGCTGCGTAGTACTTTTTGTTGGCACAATATAGAGGAACACAGTTGAGTTTATCATCGCTGCGATAGTATAACTGTATGAATGGCTTGAGAGTGGCCTGGGTGGTCGAGCGATCTAAGTCTCTGCCTCTGAAGCACATGTACAAAGCAAATCAACGTTTGTTTGTCACGTGCACAGGATACAGCAGGTGTCAACATGTATAGTGAAACGCTTGCTTGCATGCTCCTCAACAACACAGTAATACTAAGTCATAGAAAAGAAATCGAGAAATAAGAGGACACACGTACTGCAATGCCCCACTGTGTACCGCAACGTATCGCTGCCAGCATGGTTTCGAATCCGTCCCATTGTTCATTCAGCACACAAGGAGTACCGGTACCGAGTCGATGGCGCCGGAAGAAATGGCAGTTCCTCCGGCACATTGGTGCGGCTGCCTTCCGATTTGGATGCGCGCTGTGTTAAGAAGCAGTGCGGCTCGGTTGGGTTGTGTATCGGAGGACGCATGACTTTCAACCTTCGTCTCTCCCGAGCCCGTACGGGAGTTGTAGCGATGAGACAAGATAGTAGCTACTAAAACAATTGAATAGCATGAAATTGGGGAGAAAAAGGGGTAATATTTTTAAAAAACTAGAATGGTCAAAACACACCAAGGCAGTCGTGAAAAGTTTCCCCTTAGGAAACTAAACAGATTTGGCACGGGTCCTCAGATCCTCAAAGGTTCTACAGCTGCACCATCTGGTTGCATCACTGCCTGGTACGGCAACTTCTCAGCCTCCGACCTCAAGGCACAACAGGGTAGTGTTTACAGCCCAGTACATCACAGGGGATAAGCTGCCTGCCATCCAGGACCTCTATACCAGGCGGTGTCAGAGAAAGACCCTAAATATTGTCAAAGACTCCAGCCACCCCAGTCATAGACTGTTCTCTCTGCTACCGCATGTCAAGCGGTACCGGAGCGCCAAGTCTAGGACCAAAAGGCTTCTCAACAGCTTTTTCCCCCAAGCCATAAGACTCCTGAACAGCTCATCAAATGGCCCCCCCCCCCCCCCCAACGTCTCTTTTACGCTGCTGCTACTCTCTGTTTATCATCTATAGTCACTTGAACTAATCCTACATGTACATATTACCTCAAATAGCCAGACTAACCTGTCACCTGCACATTGACTCTGTACCGGTACCACCTGTATATAGCCTCGTCACTGTTATTTTTGACTGTTAATTTATTTATTTACGTATCTATTGCTTACCTAATATATGTATTTTTTACTTAAAAACTGCACTGTTGGTTAAGGGCTTGTAAGGTCTACACCTGTTGTATTCAGTGCACGTGACAAATAAACTTTGATTTGATTTGCAGGGGTACAAGGTCATTGAGGTAATATATACATGTAGGTAGGGGTAAAAGTGATTAGGCAATCTAGGTAAATAATAGAGTGGCAGCAGTGAATGTGAAGAGTGTGAAAGTGTATCTATGTGTAAGTGTGTGTGTCATTTCCCCCACTTTTGGTTCATGGACTCTGAAAGGTGTCGAAAGCATTCCACAGGGATGCTGGCACATGTTGACTCCGAAAGCTTCCCACAGTTGTGTCAGGTCGGCTGGACGTCCTTTGGGTGCTGGACCATTCTTCATAAACAGGTGAACTGTTGAATGGGGAAAAACCGAGCAGCATTGCAGTTCTTGACACACTCAAACCAGTGTGCCTGGCACCTACTACCATACCCCGTTCAAAGGTACTTACATTTTTTGTCTTGCCCATTCACCCTCTGAATGGCACACATACACAATCCATGTCTCAATTATCTCAAGGCTCAAACATCTTTCTTTAACCTGTTTCCTCTCCTTCATCTACGTTGATTGAAATGGGTTTAACAGGTGACATCAATAAGGGATCAAAGACAGACCAGGTGAACGCTATGTCCGTCGAACTCAACTCTGGACCTCAGTGCCACTGCATTTTTCATTGTTCCCCTTTAATCAGGGACTGATTTAAACATGACATAAGGGGTGTGCAATTAATGATCAGATGGAACAGAAAACCAGCAGGTTCCGCACCTCGTAGGGTGGGTGTTGAGTACCTTTGGTCTTTGTCATGGAAAGAGCAGGCAGGCATTTCTCATGTTTTCTATACTCAGCATTTGTAGTGTGTGGATGTGTATGTAAGTGTGTGTCCGTGTGTATTGGAGTGTCAGTGTAGTATGTAGTATGACAAAAGAGTCAATGCAAATAGTCCGGGTAGCCATTTGATTAACTGTTCAGCAGGCCTATGGCTTGGGGGGACAATTTTTAGGGCCTCACTTCTGACACCGCCTTGTATAGAGGTCCTGGATGGCTTAACTTAGTGATGAGCTTGGAGGGCACTATGGTGTTGAATGCTGAGCTGTAGTCAATGAACATCATTCTCGCGTAGGTCTTCCCTTTGTCCAGGTGGGAAAGGGCAGTGTGGCGAGCAATAGACATTGCGTCATCTGTGAATCTGTTGGGGCCGTATGCAAATAGGAGTGGGTCCAGGGTGTCTGGGATGATGGTGTTGATGTGAGCCATAACCAGCCTTTCAAACCATTTCATAGCTATAGATATGAGTGATACGGGGCGATAGTCATTTAGACAGGTTACCTTGGCGTTCTTGGGCACAGGGACTATGGTGGTTTGCTTGAAACATGTATGTATTACAGACTGGGTCAGAGAGAGGTTGAAAATGTCAGGACGACACTGGCCAGCTGGTCAGTGCATTCTCTGAGTAAGTGTCCTGGTAATCCATCTGGCCTTGCGAATGTTAACCTGTTTAAAGGTCTTACGCACATCAGATACATAGAGCGTGATCACACAGTCGTTACTAGTCTGACTGATGTGGTAAACTCCTCAATACCATCGGATGAATCCCAGAACATATTCTAATCTGCGCTAGGGAGAATTAAGAATATATTGCATCTTAAAGTAATGATTTTATACTGCCAAGTGTTGTAGTCCACATGTTAACGTTCTCTGATTTTTTTAACCGTGCAGTCGAGAGACTGACAGTTCAAGTTAAGCTACACCATGAATAAATAAATATATTTCTGATGTGGCAGAGTGTGTAGGGTTTGCCATTGTAAAGCAACCATTCTCTCGGCTGCTGTTTCTCTGTACTGTATGCTACCTTCAGTGAAGAGTCATCATTAAGCAGTAGCACAGTAGTTCCATTTAGAATAGATTGGTAATGGTAATATGTCGGTTTGAGTAGGAATATGCAGTGCCAGTCAAAAGTTAGGACACACCTACTCATTCCATAAAATAAAATAAAAATGTACTACTGTAGAATAATAAGACATCAAAACTATGAAATACCACATGGAATCATGTAGTAACCAAAAAAGTGTTAAACAAGTCAAAATATATTTGAGATTCTTCAAAGTAGCCATCCTTTGCCTTGATGACAGCTTTAAACACGCTTCCCATCTCTCAACCAGCTTCATGAGGTAGTGACCTGGAATGCATTTCAGGTGTATCCATTTGTGAATTTCTTTCCTTCTTCATGCGTTTGAGACAATCAGTTGTGTTGTGACAAGGTAGGGGTGGTATACAGAAGATTGCCCTATTAGGTAAAATACCAAGTCCATATTATGGCAAAAACAGGTAAGTCAATCTGGAAAATGTCAAGTACTTTGAACGTTTCTTCAAGAAAAGAAGCAAAAACCATCAAGCGCCATGTTGGAACTGGCTCTCATGAGGACCGCCGCAAGAAAGGAAGACCCAGAGTTACCTCTATGCAGAGGATAAGTTCATTAGAGTTAACTGCACCTCAAATTACAGCCCAAATAAATGCTTCACGGAGTTCAGGTAACAGACACATCTCAACATCAACTCTTCAGAGGAGACCATGTGAATCAGGCCTTCATGGTTGAATTGCTGCAAAGAAACCACTACTAAAGGACACCAATAAGAAGAAGAGACTTTCTTGGTTCAAGGCACACTTGACCAGCATGGCTACCACAGCATTCTGCAGCAATATGCCATCCCATCTGGATTGCGCTTAGTGGGACTATCATTTGTTTTCCAACAGGACAATGACCCAACACACCTCCAGGCTGTGTAAGGGCTATTTGACCAAGAAGAGTGATGGAGTGCTGCCTCAGATGAGCTGGCCTCCACAATCACCCAACCTCAACCCAATTAAGATGGTTTGAGATGAGGTGGTCTGCAGAGTGAAGGAAAAGCAGACAACAAGTGCTCAGCATATGTGGGAACTCCTTCAAGACTGTTGGAAAAGCATTCCTTATCGATCTGGTTGAGAGAATGCCAAACTGTCATCAAGGCAAAGGGTGGCTACTTTGAAGAATCTAAAATATATTTTGATTTGTTTAACACTTTTTTGCTTACTACATGATTGCATATGTGTTACTTCATATTTTTGATATCTTCACTATTATTCTAAAAAGTAGAAAATAGTACAAAATAAAGAAAAACCATTGATTGACTAGGCGTTTCCAAACTTTTGACTGGTACTGTATATCATTTGGAGACTATGCCCTTACTTACCCTTGCTGTCATTATTTTGTGGATAGGATGAGATACTAGTTCAGAACTCCAGGGATACTCCATAAGCACGTAGAGCCGTACGAAGATGCAAATAAAAAGATGTTAAGAACCAGGCAGATCGTATTGCTTTTTCAAGTCTTGGAATATATTTGCAATGGCTCCCCATTGCACACTATACTGGAAGCATTTGCGTGGTGATAGGGCCAAAGGTGAGTTCGGCTTTTTTGATAGTAATGTTGGAATATACCAGATCTTGAAAACTGTATGGCTTTGCTAAATTCTCCTCAAGGGGCCTCCAGGCCAATGGGGCATTGGGGTTCAACCACACACGTAGCGGGTGTAGAATAAAGGCCCCAAAATATAATTTAAGATTGGGGCCTTCAGAACACTTCTGTCTTTGTGAAGTGGACATTTTTGATCCCCTCCATATACATTTGGAAATAAAAGTGTGCAGTTTCTTCCAATATCCCAGCCTCAGCGAGAAGGGAATCATAGAGCTGTGAAAGTTTATCAGAGGAAGTACTGCACACTATATATACACAAAAGTATTGTGGACATCACTTCAAATTAGTGGAATTGGCTATTTCAGCCACACCCGTTGCTGACATGTGTATAAAATCGACCACACAGCCATGCAATCTCCATAGACAAACAATGGCAGTAGAATGGACTTACTGAAGAGCTCAGTGGCTTTCAACGTGGCATCGCCATAGGATGCCACCTTTCCAACAAGTCAGTTCGTCAAATTTCTGCCCTGCTAGATCTGCCCCGGACAACTGTAAATTGGAAATTGGAAACATCTAAGAGCAGCAACAGCTGGTAGCGAAGTGGTAGGCCACACAAACTCACAGAACGGGACCGCCGTGTGCTGAAGCTCGTAGCTCGTAAAAATCGTCTGTCCTCGGTTGCAGCACGCACTACCTAGTTCCAAACTGCCTCTAGAAGCAATGCCAGCACAATAACTTTTCGTCGGGAGCTTCATGAAATGGGTTTCCATGGCCGAGCAGCCGCACAGAAGCCTAAGATCACCATGATCAATGCCAAGCATCGTCTGGAGCAGTAGAAACGCGTTCTCTGGAGTGATACCTTACCATCTGGCTGTCCAAAGGACGCATCTGGGTTTGGCGGATGCCAGGAGGATGCTACCTGTCCGAATGCATATTGCCAACTGTAAAGTTTGGTGGAGGAGGAATAATGGTCTGGGGCTGTTTTTCATGGTTGGGCTAGGCCCCTTAGTTCCAGGAAATCTTAGCGATATAGCATACAATGACATTCTAGACGTTTCTGTGCTTCCAACTTTGTGGCAACAGTTGGGGAAGGCCATTTCCTGTTTCAGCATAACAATGCCCCCGTGCACAAAGCGGGATGATAGGATCCATAGAGAAATGTTTTGTCTAGATCAGTGTGGAAGAACTTGACTTGCCTGCAGAGAGCCCTGACCTCAACCCCATCAAATACCTTTGGGTGTGAATTTGTGCATTGAGATCATCTTTGTAGGTCTGACTATACCTGTTTACAAACTATTAAAATTGGTAGTGCTGGTGATCTGCAAGGACAGATAGACGTCAATACATACAGTTGAAGTCGGAAGTTTACATACATTTAGGTTGGAGTCATTAGCACTCATTTTTCAACCACTCCAAAAATGTCTTGTTAACAAACTATAG
Source organism: Oncorhynchus kisutch (assembly GCF_002021735.2). Classification (NCBI taxonomy): domain Eukaryota; kingdom Metazoa; phylum Chordata; class Actinopteri; order Salmoniformes; family Salmonidae; genus Oncorhynchus; species Oncorhynchus kisutch. The sequence continues at coordinate 59,893,428 of NC_034184.2, read as the reverse complement.
TTTTGGCAAGTCGGTTAGGACATCTACTTTGTGCATGACACAGTTAATTTTTCCAACAATTGTTTACAGACAGATTATTTCACTTATAATTCACTGTATCACAATTCCAGTGGATCAGAAGTTTACATACACTAAGTTGACTGTGCCTAAGCAGCTTGGAAAATTCCAGAAAAGGATGTCATGGCTTTAGAAGCTTCTGATAGGCTAATTGACATCATTTGAGTCAATTGGAGGTGTACCTGTGGATGTATTTCAAGGCTTACCTTAAAACTCAGTGCCTCTTTGCTTGACATCATGGGAAAATCAAAAGAAATCAGCCAAGACATCAGAAAAAAAGTCTGGTTCATCCTTGGGAGCAATTTCTAAATGCCTGAAGGTACCACGTTCATCTGTACAAACAATAGTATGCAAGTATAAAAACCATGGGACCACGCAGCCGTCATACCGCCCAGGAAAGAGATACGTCCTGTCTCCTAGAGGTGAACGTGCTTTTGTGCGAAAAGTGCAAATCAATCCCAGAACAACAGCAAAGAACCTTGTGAAGATGCTGGAGGAAACGGGTACAAAAGTATCTATATCCACAGTAAAACAAGTCCTATATCGACATAACCTGAAAGGCCGCTCAGCAAGGAAGAAGCCACTGCTCCAAAACCACCATAAAAAAAGCCAGACTACAGTTGGGGTCAAAGATTGTACATTTTGGAGAAATGTCCTCTGGTCGGATGAAACAAAAATATAACTGTTTGGCCATAATGGCCATCTTTATGTTTGGAGGAAAAAGGGGGAGGCTTGCAAGCCGAAGAAAACCATCCCAACTGTGAAGCACGGGGGTAGCACGGGGGTGCTTGGCTGCAGGAGGGACTGGTGCACTTCACAAAATAGATGGCATCATGAGGTAGGAAAATTATGTGGATATATTGAAGCAACATCTCAAGACATCAGTCAGGAAATTAAAGCTTGGTCGCAAATTGTTCTTCCAAATGGACAATGACCCCAACCATACTTCCAAAGTTGTGGCAAAATGGCTTAAGGACAACAAAGTCAAGGTATTGGAGTGGCCATCACAAAGCCCTGACCTCAATCCTATAGAAAATTTGTGGGCAGAACTGAAAAAGCGTGTGCGAGCAAGGAGGCCTACAAACCTGATTCAGTTATACCAGCTCTATCAGGAGGAATGGGCCAAAATTCACCCAACTTATTGTGGGAAGCTTGTGGAAGGCTACCCAAAGTTTTTGGTCCAAGTTAAACAATTTAAAGGCACTGCTACCAAATACTAATTGAGTGTATGTAAACTTCAGACCCACTGGGAATGTGATGAAAGAAATAAAAGCTGAAATAAATAATTCTCTCTACTATTATTCTGACATTTCACATTCTTAAAATAAAGTGGTGATCCTAACTGACCTAAGACAGGGACTTTTTACTAGGATTAAATGTCAGGAATTGTGAAAAACTGAGTTTAAATGTATTTGGCTAAAATGTATGTAAACTTCCGACTTCAACTGTAGTTATTACTATTGGGTTGTAGGGGACATGGAGTTATTTCTCATCAATTCATTGAGCGGTAATAGTGAGGATTTGGCCCAATTCACTAAATTTTTAAAAGTTGTAAAAAAATGTAAGAAGGAGAGGTAGAGAACGAGGAACGGCCCAAACATATAATACAATATCATCTGTATAAAGGAAGATATGATGGTCAGAGTTGTGAGCAGTGATTGGAATGTGTGGACTGAGCTAGGGGTTCTGAAGCTAAAGCAAAGAGTAAGCTTGCTGAGAGGACATCCTTGCCTTGTCCCTTTGGTAATCACTTCCTGACAGAACTTCTCTTGACAATAAATCCTCTATGGATTGATCCATCTATGAAAGGATGTGTGATTGAATTTCTTTTTTTTTACCTGCTCGAAAGACAATGAAGTCAATGGAAGATGCGTGTTTTGTTTCGCCAATGTAAAACCACAGGCAGGCCCTTTTTCCCAAGTGAACCACAATGCGTCTGAAGCTTCCATCTCCACCCAATCCGGCCGAATGATAGACTCCCAACTTGGCAAAAATTCCCCATAGTAAAGTGGAAAAGCTAATGATGGGCAGGCGACGGTGAAACGGAAAGAAAAAGACAGAGCTGACCTTGTTCTCATTTGTGGCTAACCGCCATTAGCATGTTTGACTTTTGCTGCTGTTGCTGTGACACTGCCACACAGTCAGGATCCGCATCCCAAATGGCACCGTATTCCCTGAATAGAGCACTACTTTTGGCCAGAGCCCACTGCTGCCACTATTTCGGGAATAGGGTGCCGTTTGGAACATAACCCCAGTGTTCTTCTTTAAGTAAGGAGCCAAGGATCATAAGTGCTATGGCGAAACGAATCGCTGACACTCACCAAGTACGACGCATTTCCGAACAATAAACAGACTCTGGAAAATGAACACTTACCGCTGGGCTCAAAACCAGTAGGCCTTAATGTTGTTGAAAACCTCCAATCATTTGGGTTGGGATGCTCATGGATCCCGCCTGAAGGCCACCCTGAGGTGCAGGAGGAAGAAACGTAGAGTTTGGGTGTTAGAAGCATATATTTTTGTCTGTTTAATTACATTTCTTCTCCCTTTATATATGTTTTTCAAAGATGGCCCCGATAAATGTTCCCGCCAAGCAGAGGTTTATGGAATAAGTCACTGATCTCTCGGATGTCAGAGAAAAGAAGAGAGAGAGCAACTAGGTTACTGAGGATGGAGAATAAGAAAGGAGAAAGAGAAAGGCCAGTGTAATGATACAGAAAGTGAGAAATCGAGAGGAAGAGGTAGACAAAGACAGACAAAAGGGGTTTTCTGACCTAGCCACACTGAGGTGGAGAGAGAAGGGCAGCAGGGTTACGTTAAAGGAAGCGAGAGACAGAAGAGAGGAAGAGAAGGAACAAATGGAAGGACAGGGAGTTCCTGACCTAACCACACTGCTCTTCCTTCTGCCTGAGTTGTGGAACACAACACAATGATTAGGGCAAACAACAGAGCGACTGTGACTGTTGTCTCAACCGCCGTGTGATGATTTAACTGCTTGAAAAGAGAAGTGATTTACAAAACGAGAAGAAAAAGGAGCGAAGGGGGAGGAGAGGAGAAATGCTCGCTCAGCAGCAGGGAGATATAGTGCCTTAAGGTTGAGCAGGCAGGCGTCTTGGCACCAAGCGTTGGCCTGGACAAACACTTTGACAAGGCCTAATTCCCATTATAGGCAGGCTACTGAGTGAAGTCACTCCTGGTATTAAAAAACACAATTTGATCTCATTCATCTTTAAAGCCTAAATGAGTCGATGTACAGTACATGTGTCCAATTACAAATGTTCGTCCATAGGCAATGGATGAACAATGATCTTAATGCTGAAGATGGTATTTTTGTTTTTGGGGAAAATCAAGCCAGTACTGTTGATGTCTGGCTCTGAGTTGCTCCTAGGTAGATATATGATCAGTTTCCTCTCCCCCAATCCTAACCTCAACTATTAGTGGGGAAAATGCTAAACTGACCCAAGATCAGCATCTAGGGGCAACTTCACACTAACAAATTGAAATGTACTGATATGCAGCGGAGAGGCCAGGGGCATCAGTGCACATGAAAAAACAGTGAAGACGCAGCTCAAAAAATCTCCGCTGTTGATCTTGTTTAGGAATAATACCAATTATAACTGCGCAAAATCCCTGAGATTTGAATGTTTCATTCCATTTGAATCAGTTGTGGGTCTACTCTACAGTTTAGAAGGTCTAGAAAGACACCTTAACAGGCCAGTCTATCTCTATTTTTACTTCTGATACTGAGATGCTTTCTGTTGCAAATGATCATTCTCCCAAGTCGTCCTATCATTTATTAACTTGGCCAAATATGCTCCCGGCATTCCCAGTTATTTAGGAAAGCTTAACATGTGCTCTGCCTCCTCCCCAATCGAAGAAGCTATTCCTCGCACACCAAGAACCTAACGCTTCAATGTAGTCAAAATGTGTTACCTTTTGATATGTGGCATAAACACTACCAGTCACAATGTTTTATTCTGATTAAGCTACGTCAAAAGTCTCCTGTAGGCATGTCCCCTCATACTACTCTGGTGGTAGAGCATTTTGGTGTCTGTATCTCTGTAATGCATCTGTATCTCTGTAATGCGTCTGTATCTCTGTAATGCGTCTGTATCTCTGTAATGCGTCTGTATCTCTGTAATGCGTCTGTATCTCTGTAATGCGTCTGTATCTCTGTAATGCGTCTGTATCTCTGTAATGTGTCTGTATCTCTGTAATGCGTCTGTATCTCCTGTAATGCGTCTGTATCTCTGTAATGCGTCTGTATCTCCTGTAATGCGTCTGTATCTCTGTAATGCGTCTGTATCTCTGTAATGCGTCTGTATCTCTGTAATGCGTCTGTATCTCCTGTAATGCGTCTGTATCTCTGTAATGCGTCTGTATCTCTGTAATGCGTCTGTATCTCTGTAATGCGTCTGTATCTCCTGTAATGCGTCTGTATCTCTGTAATGCGTCTGTATCTCCTGTAATGCGTCTGTATCTCTGTAATGCGTCTGTATCTCTGTAATGCGTCTGTATCTCTGTAATGCGTCTGTATCTCTGTAATGTGTCTGTATCTCTGTAATGCGTCTGTATCTCTGTAATGCGTCTGTATCTCCTGTAATGCGTCTATCTCTGTAATGCGTCTATCTCTGTAATGCGTCTGTATCGCTGTAATGCGTCTGTATCTCCTGTAATGCGTCTGTATCTCTGTAATGCGTCTGTATCTCTGTAATGCGTCTGTATCTCCTGTAATGCGTCTATCTCTGTAATGCGTCTATCTCTGTAATGCGTCTGTATCGCTGTAATGCGTCTGTATCTCCTGTAATGCGTCTGTATCTCTGTAATGCGTCTGTATCTCTGTAATGCGTCTGTATCTCCTGTAATGCGTCTGTATCTCCTGTAATGCGTCTATCTCTGTAATGCGTCTATCTCTGTAATGCGTCTGTATCGCTGTAATGCGTCTGTATCTCCTGTAATGCGTCTGTATCTCTGTAATGCGTCTGTATCTCTGTAATGCGTCTGTATCTCCTGTAATGCGTCTATCTCTGTAATGTGTCTATCTCTGTAATGCGTCTGTATCTCTGTAATGCGTCTGTATCTCCTGTAATGCGTCTATCTCTGTAATGCGTCTGTATCTCCTGTAATGCGTCTATCTCTGTAATGCGTCTGTATCTACGTAATTGTATATGTATTTATGTTTAAAAAAATAGGGACTTCAATGGAAATAAGCCCCCGAAGTCTTTGTACTGTATATATGTATTTTGTTTACTGACAAATAAAATCAATCAATCCAAACTGTGCAGAGGCCATTTGATGAATGGAAAGAGACATCTGTTACAAAACACCAACAAGTTTAATGACATTCGGAGATTGTCAAGCCAAGCATTCGCTACTGGGTAAACCTACAAAGTAGGGAGGGGTGTGTTTTCTGTTTGTGGAGATTGACATAGTCTATTTATTGTGGCGTTGGAAACGCAAACCATGATATTGAAGTGCCCGAAGTCGGTATGTTTTGTTTATTGGTGGCGTGGGGCATTGGCACAGAAACCTGTTGGCGGACAATTCGTACAATTCATATATTTTACATAGTTATTAATATGGCATAAAAATGTTAAGTCTGATTCACCCTCATTATCTACAGCCGGCTCTGATCGTAGTGTAATGAAACCGATAGGGAGAGTGAGCTCGTCCGTGGTGGTCGGCGAACCCTCAACCTTCTGGCCCGTAGCCCTGCCGTTGCATCTACTGTGCCGCAAAGTCGATAGCAACGTTAATAAACGCATGGTTTTTGTATTTGTATTTATTAAGGATCCCCATTAGCTGAGATTAAGGCAGTTACACATATTTAGCATATTTTTTTATGTATTTATGTGACCAATAATTGTTTATTTTTTTGAGGTTCTCCTTCCAATCGGACAACGATCCTAAGCACACAGCCAAGACAATTGCAGGAGTGACTTCGGAACAAGTATCTGAATGTCCTTGAGTGGCCCAGCCAGAGCCTGGACTTGAACCCAATCAAACATCTCTGGAGAGACCTGAAAATAGCTGAGAAGTGATACTCCTATTCCAACCTGACAGAGCTTGAGAGGATCTGCAGAGAAGAATGGGAGAAACTCCTTAAATACAGGTGTGCCAAGATTGTAGTGTCATACCCAAGAAGACTCGAGGCTGTAATCGCTGCCAAAGGTACTTCAACAAAGTACTGAGTAAAGGGTCTGAATACTGATATAAATTAGATATTTCAGTTTTTTATTTTTAATACATTTACAAAAATGTTGTTATGGGGCATTGTGTATCAGTGGAGGCTGGTGACTTGAAAAATTGAGGAGGATGGGAGACCCACAGTATAGGCGCAGAAACGCACGGAGACGTCAAAGTGTGTTTCAGAAATCGTCATAGAGTAATTATTTTAACCTAAAGCATGTAATAAAGACATTTATAGTACAATATGATGAGGAATTGGAATGAGAGAGCTACTTACACTGTTTTGGGAAGGGATCACTGCAGTGATTGAATGAGGGTATGAGGCATGAGTTGAAGTGTTCAGAGGCTTGACTTCAGAGCAGGACACGATTTGACTGGGAAGACAAAAGACAATAACACAACACACTACACAGTTAGAAAACAGAGCCAAGAATGTGTTAGTCCAAGCAAGGAGTAAAATCATTGATGTGTAATGATGTGATTGAGTTTGTGTATGTGATTGACTCTACATACAGTAATGAGAGAAAATTGATAATGGTTCTCACAGTGCTTGGAGAGGAAACATTCAATGCGCCACAGTGGATGAGCGGGCACATGAGACGTGGCTTCAGTTCATGTCAGGAGAGAGTTGACAACGGTAGTGGAGTGGAGTGGTCATCACTTCTTGATCAGGGAACAGGAGGGAGACTTAGCTGGAAATACAAATAGCAGATACATTCCATTACAGCTGTGCCCTCATAGGTTTGAACAACAAGTTTGCCCATGAAGTTAAACACAGTCTACGCATCTCACTCACTTGACACATCAAAGTAGCCCAAGAAACATTCCTGAATAACGCCCTGATCATCCACATGCCTGACGATAACTAACAACTTCGAGCAGACTGGTGGCATCAAGCGGCCCAGAGTGGTGGGGCAATTTGTTCCCCCTGGGGCCAGGAGTTTTTCCTTATCTGTTACCCTAACCAGGAAAACTCCAGACCCTATAAGGGCTATGATGGGACCAGTTTTTCCTAATCAGGTCACATGGTTTTAGAAAACTGGAAAAATCTATTGGCCTGGGGGAGGAGGGGGGTGAAAACCCTGTCAAACTGCAGCAACCTAATACTTGTTCTATGAATTATATTTAGACTAGATTAGGAAGGGAATTTCCTCTACCCAGACACAGAGACAACAAATTATAAGCAATATAACTCACAGGGCTGAGCTTGCTTTATGAAGGTTTTCATCATGCAGGCCTATATAACTGTAGGTCTTTAAAACATGTTACCCACATCTGTCAGCACTATTATGTTGACTGATTAATTCCATTTCATAATTTTGGATTGAAAACGTGTAGGCAGCCTAGCCAGCCCAATTTGGAATATAAACCAACTTTGATTACATTCACATGTTCTCCTGACACACAAATGGACTATAAATACATGACGTTACCAACTAGTGTAATGAAGTGCTATTTCCTATGCAAATGACCAGCTTACTGCTATTGCATTGCTATAACTGAGACAACACATAGCAACGTATTTTCACAGTAAAACATGGTAGGGCTCATACGGGATATCTCTCACACACACACTCACTGCAAGGACACACAGACTTGCCAAGACAGGAACGCACACACATACACACACGCAGCCCCTCCCCTTCTGGATGGGCTCCAATGATAACTTTTTTAATGTTTCATTATTTTAAATTTTTATGACATTTCACTGAGGAGGATGGTCCTCCCCTTCCTCTTCTGAGGAGCCTCCAATGTTGGGTGTAGATTGATGAGGAAAAAAACAATTTAATCCATTTTAGAATAAGCCTGTAACATAACAAAAGTCAAGGGGTCTGAATACTTTCCGAATGCACTGTATGCATTTCAAAACTGTGCGAGAGAGGATCTGAAAGCAACCTGGTCAGGACCTCTGAGGCGACCTCATAGTCTAATGGTAAAAACATTGTCACAGAGAAGTGAAAGAAATTCCCCTCAACAACATCCTCAAAACCGTTTCCTCAGATCCCCATTTCAAGTCCAGGCGGCACTCGAGCAATAGTTTGAGCCCATGCTCAGGGCAGAACAGAAAGCACACTGTATAACACATTACAAAATAAGTCAGACACAAGGAAAGAGCCCATACCAAGGTGTACCCATTGTCTCACAAAGCATGGCAAGGTACATTTCTCAAAGCCAAAGTGAGATTCATGCACCACTTCCCTCAGCTCTGGGACACTTAGCTGTCACAGACACTTACAGAACCTGGCACAGATCATGAGCTCCATTCACTTAATGCAGCGTTATGCCTTCCAGAGATAAATCCCATGAGCACTGTTGCACTTGCTTTGTTGGCAGCCACTCAGTCTGTGTATACCTGGTGAGCAGCACATATATATATATATATATATATAAAAAGTGGATTTTACCGAAAAGATAATAATAATATATTGTTTCTAATGATGTCAACTTTATTTCTCAACTCCTAATATTTAGCTAATTACACTCACTGGAGTATCTGACACAGGCTTTGATTAAAATATATATATATATAATAAAGATTTTAAAAAACAATATAAAAAAAATTAAATTAAAGAGCAACAATAAAACAACAGTAACGTGGCTATATACAGAGGATACCGGTACAGAGTCAATGAGCAGGTTAGTAGAGGTAATTGAGGTGATATTTACACTACCGTTCAAAAGTTTGGGGTCACTTAGAAATGTCCTTGTTTTTTAACGTTTCTTTTTTCTTCCTTTAAAATAACATCAAGTTGATCAGAAATACAGTGTAGACATTGTTAATGTTGGAAATGACTATTGTAGCTGGAAATGACAGATTTTTTTTATGGAATATCTACATAGATGTACAGAGGCCCATTTTCAGCAACCATCACTTCTGTGTTCCAAAGGCAGGTTGCGTTAGCTAATCCAAGTTTATCATTTTAAAAGGCTAATTTTATCATTAGAAAACCCTTTTGTAATTATGTTAACACAGCTGAAAACGGTTGTTCTGACTAAAGAAGCAATGAAACTGTCCTTCTTTAGACTAGTTGAGTATCTGGAGCGTCAGCATTTGTGGGTTCGATTACAGGCTCAAAATGGCTAGCAACAAATAACTTTCTTCTGAAACTCGTCAGTCTATTCTTGTTCTGAGAAATGAAGGCTATTTCATGTGAGAAATTCCCAAGAAACTGAAGATCTCGTACAACGCGGTGTACTACTCCCTTCACAGAACAGCGCAGACTGGCCCTAACCAGACTAGAAAGAGGAGTGGGAGGCCCTGGTGCACAACTGAGCAAGAGGACAAATACATTAGAGTGTCTAGTTTGAGAAACAGATGCCTCACAAGTCCTCAACTGGCAGCTTCATTAAATAGTACCCGCAAAACACAACTCTCAACGTCAACAGTGAAGAGGCGACTCTGGGATGCTGGCCTTCTAAGCAGGGTTCCTCTGTCCAGTGTCTGTTCTTTTGCCCATCTTAATAATTTATTTTTTGGGGCCAGTCTGAGATATGGCTTTTTCTTTGCAACTTTGCCTAAAAGTCCAGTTTTCAGCTGTGCTAACATAATTGCAAAAGGGTTTTCTAATGATCAATTAGTGCCTTGACACCAAGGAAATTGAAGCTCTCAACCTGCTCCACTTCATACCCGTCGATGAGAATGGGGGCGTGCTCGAACCTCTTTTTCCTGTGGTCCACGATCATCTCCGTTGTTTTGATCACATTGAGGGAGATGTTGCTGTCATATGGCACCACGCAGCCAGGTTTCTGACAATAGGGAGGAGGTCAAAATAATGAAAAACTATACACCAAATCTATTCATTTTAAAATGATTAGTTCTCCTTGCCATTATCATTCACCTGGTGATAAGACAATACATTATTTTTTTCTTCTTATAATATATTATGGGGGTCCCTGGGTCACCATTTTGCCTGAGAGGGGGTCCCTCTGCAAGAAAAGGCTGAAGACCTCTGCTGTACAACAAGAAAATATAAAATATTCCACTTTACAACTGTGGCCAAATGACTGATATGCAGAGCTTTGAAAGGGTGTGGGGGGAATCATGACCCGCCTAAATGACCCCTTTATGACCAGAAAATGAGTTGTTCATCATCAAGCTTTTCCATAACTGCGGTAGCCTACAGTCACACAGCCCTCTGAATTCCCTTGAGGGAAATGTCTTAATTGGAAATATTCTGTGGTCCAACTTGTTTTTCCTGAACAGCGGAGCCAAGTACACGGGGAGAAAAAGACGGTGAGTTCTAAGACATGGAGCGCTGTCATTTTAGACCAAACGGAGCCGTCTGGCAAAGGCACCAAACAAGACTTTCCAACCCTGCTGCCAGACACAAGTTACTGTAATAATGGTTGCCAGTTATTTAAAAGGTGAAACGACAAAACTCCTCAGGAGGAATACAACCTTGTCCCTTGATCACAGCACAACTCCTGCTGAGATTGAAACATGTCCTGCTGAGACTAAGGGTGTCTTAATATGGACACGTATACACGTCTACATTGTATGGTGATCTGTATTGTTACCTTGAAATAGTAGCCTAAGTGTTATTCAATGATTTCATTATGATTTATTGGAAGATAATGATAAAGCCTACTGTCCCTATTTTTCCTGACCTTCTTGGGGAAATTGGCCAGTCGTTCCCCAAAAGAGGGCGCCATTACCGTCCAATCAGGCACTAAGAAGGTCCTACTTGTACCACCCGTCAGCAGAGGGAAGGCATGGTTGGCTATATCTTGACTGTAATGACAAAATATTTTCACACAAGACTCGTGCAAATAATAAATGCATACTAGTATTTTTAGGAAAAGGCAGAAATATTAGACAATTCAATATCAGACATTAGCATAGGTCATTAGGAGCGCGCAAAGTGAGCGCGCAAGCACAAGCAGTTTAAGACCGATAAGTATAGCGTGTTTTCAACAGATTTTATGGTTGATTGTTATAAAAAAAAGTTTAATGAAAGAAACTACCTTAGAGTGTGATATGTCCCTGTTGTGTGTCACAAAAAGGCCATTACTATGCAGTTATTGGTGGATACCATATTCCAGAATAGAGAATACGCGCATCAACTGCGAGTCTGGCACGGCATTGTTGTGGGACTGGTGGTTTGCACTGACTGTCAAAAGCAAAACACTATATTGGTGGTGGTGAATTGGTGTGACGAGGGAGCGGGGGCAGCTCACCGTCCTCTCTGAGAACGCAACTCACATTACACCTCCTCTTTCCCGGGTAGGAATGAGACCTATGTTTGCGGAGCTGGGATGACCTCAATATTTTGAACCGTGTTGCTTGTTTTAGTGGTGGCTATGGTCCTCTCTCACTCACTCACACACACATACACACACAAACAAAACACCACACATCATATTTGCCGTTTGTAAACCAGCGAACAGCGCAGACAGGTTTTTCTCTGCAAAAGGCTGTCTTGCAGACTACACTCGAGAAGAGTTACGGAGTGGAGTCTACGTTTTGGACCCCCTACGACTTTGGTGTATAGAAAATATTTTTCAAAAAAGAGGAGCAGTGCAATCAGTCGTGAATCTCGGATATGTCGGGGGTGAAAATATTCAACCTTGTTGTTGGAGTTGTTTTAGTTTTGCAGTCTCTTGGAAATGCGTTTCAAGTGCCTGGAGGGGACCTGACAAACGGTAAGACCTCACACTACCTAATATTTGCACCATGAAGACCTCTCCATATTTGGAGAGACAATGATAAAATAAAACACTGCATAATGTCCTGTCGAGAAACGTTTACATTGCTTTATTTATTATTGCCAAGTGCGTTGTGGTGTAATATGGTTCAATATGGTGCCATTTTTTTCACTGTAGCTCGAATGGTGTACAACAATGAAACGAGGTTATTTGTAGACGCATTTACTCTATATTTTACTGTCTTTAAGATTGCCAGAAAATGTTTTTTTTTAATGGTAAATACCAACTTATATGATAACCTAGACTATATAGTTTTGATTAATGCTGTGATATTGCGATTTACAAAAAATCTAACCATCAGCATCCACGACCACCAGAAATAATGTCCATGTTTTTTTATCACGTTGTAAATGGGTTATAAAGATTTGTGTGGTTGATGAGATTCGTGGTGTGCGTCCGTGTGTGTGTGTGTGTGTGCTGCGCGCGTCCGCGTTTGAAGACTGCTGTTATTGAATTGTGTGCAAGCTATTGTTCTCTGCTATTTTTATTTCAGTGATCGATCCAGCTGTTATATAGGCTATGTCAGAGACTTTATTAGTCTTACTATAAAAATGAGCACAGCACAGCCTATGTCCCAACGTGTTGTCATACTTATTTATATAATAGTATATTTTAAGAAGTGTTGAACGTGTTTTTTTTCTTCTCGTTTTTCATCATCACATTTAATGTTTTAAATGTATTAGATGTGATTCATGAAGGGCTCGATGAATATAGCCATCTAGGGTAGGATTTTTGAAAAACAAATAAAAACGTTTTACTTTGTGGTATCCTATAAAATCCAACAACCTGCAGTCTTTGGCCCAACTATCATGTTCACAAAATCCTTCAATAAATGATTGTCTCCATGATAGGAAATAGCAATAGGGTTTTGGCAGTGGTGCACTCCTCGAACCATCTGAGTTTAAGTGACTGGAGTGCACTTTAAGACTGGTCCCAGGTAAGACCAGGCCCTGGCAGTGGTAGTGCTGTCTGGGGGGGACTGGCCTTTCCTCTTGTGCTTCTCCATTGTTCCTCAAGCAAGGTGGGAGGTCAATGGCATCAGATTTCCATTACACAAAGTAATCAGTGGCGGTCTTTTTATTATTTCTATTACAGCATATTGGATGACTGTCATTCGTATTCCATTTACCCAGTTCAATGTAAAAGCGATAGGTTTAGGCTACTACATGATATTCAAATTTTCCCTATACCCATCATGAGGTTGCTACAACCTAGCCAATGAATGAAAGTTTACAACGATAGTGCACACAGGTTGAGAGAAAAAAATGGAGGTTACAGACAGTGACACATTCAATGCCGCCTTGCACACTCTTGCCATCTAGCTGATATAGGGTGTAATCATTAGTCCAACAGTTGCAAACGAGAGTTTCTATTGGACAAATTCAGGTATGTTCATTCCCGTTTTGTTCCATTTCCTTCCGTTTCAGAAACGTTTTTCAACAGATTCGGTGGAATTAATACACCCTTGATCACGTGTAAACACAGTTCACTTTCATAGCAACCATGTTGTATTCCTTCTCGCATCTATGCACTCTCCTCCTCTCACCTTGTCCCTTTGCTTCTGGACTTCAATGCACAACACATCAGCTGTATGTGACCAGGTGAAAAAACCTTTCCAAGCCAAAACATATCATAACCGCCACACAAAGCCTACATCGTTGTCACCATATTAGCTAAAGTAACGTCATAGTCAACATAGCTAATATAACTAATACGTTAGTAAACCTGCTATAATCATGCAGTAACGTTACAGTTTACAGTGAGTAAGCAGTTACACCAGTGGGCCCAGGTGGCAATAAATTAGTAAAACCAAAAGCTTACCATGACTTGGAAGAGTTCCAGTATTGTGTTGGATAGTCATAGCCAGCTAGCTAACATAGCATCCCTCTGTTTGAGCAGGTTGTTTGAGTAGGCTAAACTAGCTAACTGCATTTGCTAGCTAAGTAAGTGATACTGAAATTGAAAAAAAAATGACAATCTCTTTCGACCTCTATTTCTCTCTTGCTTCTCCTTCATTTTGGAGGAAATTAATTTGTTCAAAACTGCTCTTTCTCTCTCTTTCAGTTAATTACTCACCACATTTGCACTGCAGTGCTAGCAAGCTGTAGCTTATTCTTTCAGTACTAGATTAATTTCCTGACCCTCGGTGGACAACATGTCAGTTCATGCTGCAAGAGCTCTGATAGGTTGGAGGACGTCCTCTTGAAGTTGTTAATTACTGTGTAAGTCTATGGAAGGAGTTGAGAACCATGAGCCTCCTAGGCTTTGTATTGAATTCAATGTACCCAGAGGAGGACAGAAGCTAGCTGTCCTCCAGCTACAACATGGTGCTACCATACAGAGTGCTGTTGAGGCTACTGTAGACCTTCATTGCAAAATAGTGTGTTTTAATCAATTATTTGGTGACATGGTTATATTTGTTTTATCTAAAAAAGGATAACCTTTTGAATGTTTTAAACATTTTATTTTCATGAAATTCACTGAGGAGGATGGTCCTCCACTTCCTCCTCTGAGGAGCCTCCACTGCAAGTCATTGAATTACCTACTCCTTGAAATTTGTTGTCTAAAAAAAGATATATATATATATATATTGCTCAAAACATTTGATCCTTTAGCGTGTGGTCTCAAACCCAAACCCTAGGCAACACAGGGGAAAAGGGGCTGATTTCAATGATTGACTTGGCATAGAGGAACTATGTCAATACTTTATCCACTTGACTAAAATACAAAATAGCTAGCAAGACGGAGATCACAGAGGTCATTTTTAATGAGTGAACTTCGCAAGTGGCTAGTTTACTACCTTACCTAAAACCACTGCAAAGGTTTTGCCTGCAAACTTGTTTTGAATCATGACGTTCTGCCTCGTGATTTGTTCGCCAGAATTGAATTTATTCTCATTGACGAAGTTCCTCAATCCCAAAAGAGTCGCAGAGTTGCCTAGGGTTGGGGTTTCAAGACTATTTAGTGTGTGTACTTTACTATATTTATACTTGGGATATCATTTGACAGTAAAAGTTCAAACCTCACTGGAGGACGTCTGTTGTGGAGTGTGCGGGTATTTAAGCATTATGAGAGAGTTGCTCTTTCCTCTGAGTTTACCTAGAACAACCTGTACCAGTCTGTCAGTCTCCAATTCCAATGATCAACAACCACACCACAATCAATAACCATCATTTAGAGTAATAAGTATTGGCAATCCTGAAGGAGATGCAAATCTTTAAATTGAGTGAGGAAACTTGATAATCCACACTCTCTAGCATGGGTTCTAGTGGACAAGGTCATACTGTCCACCAGGGCCCTAGTGGGTGAGTCCACCTAAGGGAAGACTACAATCTCCATAGGCCTCTAGTGGATGTATAGAAAATGTGGACTGTAATCAGGGTTTGACTGGTGCAGAGTTCAAAGTGCCACCATGGCTCATTGATAAGATGCAGATGAAATGAGGTCAGGAGATGAAGCAGGAATCCATACAGGGGTTTATTGCACAGACATATGAGCACATGGGGAAAGGTTGCAGGAGAACGTTGTAGTTTACTAGAGAAATTCAGGAGGGAGATCAACACATGTTAACACACACGCATGACTGACAAGTGCAACAGGGATAAACAACAAATGGATCTTACTATACATGGACTGACAGGAAATGAAAAGGATCTTAATATGAACATTTATACATGTTCTTCAATAATGGAAAGTACTCACTTGTCAGTCACACACCACATGGAAAGGAAAGCGTAAGCTGGCTGCCCCATGTATTCACCAGTGGGAATAAGGAAGAACGGAGCGAAAAAACTGTTGCTAATTAAATAGTCAATGGTGCTAATGAACAATGGAGACAGGTGAAGGCAGTGGCAAGGGAGGTGCGGGAGAACCAGAGGTGTATTGAATTTGCTTGAACGTTTGCCACTTGGTGGAACGGTTTGTACTAAACGACACGTTTCTCCAATATGTTACTCTACGTTCCTGAACAGATTCTGAGGTACTTTTGCTCCCATTTTGGTGAGTGTGGCGAGGTGTGGCTTGAAGCAATGAGTGATGTAAAAGGGCAGTAGCCATGCTGACAGCGTTCCCCAACCCACAATCCAATCCCTCCCCCATTTTCAAACTGGTTGTTTAGTACGGCATCATTTCCGTTCATTTCAACACAGCCCATGAGCCTTTGTAACAGGGAAGACTCCAATCTCCACAGAGCTCTAGTGGTTGAGTGCACACTCTCAAGTTCACTTATTGAGAAGCATGCAACTGGGGAACCTTATGCCAACACTGATTCTGTTTACAGACATGCTCCTGTTTCCCAGAGACTATTAATTGCTGTCAGGGGAATTTCATCACATATCGGATAGTGGTTCGAGAAATGTATGGTTCCTGACAGCGACAGTAAACTAAAGCCGCCTCTGTGTGTCTGTGGGCATTTGTGGGGAGCTCTACTGAATGTGTGTCTTTATTTGAAAGAGAAAAACTACTATTAGTATGTGATTGTTTGAAATGTATGTGCACACACACGCATGCAAACGCACAGCTTTGTAAAAAGGTTTGACCATTCAAAATCATATTTTCCCTAACCGCTAAAATGTAACCCTTAACCTAACCCTAACCCCAAAAACCCTAACCCTAACCCTAAACCCAACCTTAACCCTAAACCTAACCCTAACCCTAACCTTTACCCAAAACACTAAACCTAACCCTTAAGCTTAAAATAGCATTTGAACAAATTCAGGACCTGAAAAAAGTTTTTGCGTTCCTACATTATCAGGACATTTGGGTGAATTGTTAGGACATTGTGGTCCTGATAATGTAGGAAAACAAGTACTCACACACACACATACACACACACACACACACACGCACGCACACACACGCACACACGCACGCACACACAAGCACACACAATAGATATTGTGTTGTCTTTACTGCGCTATTCACCATGTCAGGTACTTTGTCTTGGTATATGGAGCCAATCAATCTCCTTGGTCAGCCAGTGTTGCATGTGGATCATCTGACATTAGGTCCTTGTTAGAATAATCATGAGCTCACGTTCTATCTAGAGAACTCAGGATCTGGGCCTTTCAGAGATAAGGCGTGGATTAAAGTGTCACCCTGAGGTTATAGAATCAAATAATTACCACGGCATCGATTCCAACCACTACCCGTTTTTCCTCGAATGCAGCAAAGTTTTCTAACCTCAACCGTTACTAGCAAACACATGAAAAGGGATCTATCTGTCAACCTCTAAAAGGCTGGGAGAAATTCACAACTTCAGAGATCTTTCCAGGTGCTTCTCTCTCTGCCTCTGTTCTATATAGGGCGTTATTTTTAGAGTAGCTATCCAGTGAGGTGCATCCCGTGTCAGAGCATTGACTGACCATATTTGACATTGTATGGCAGGGGATTTCAACTGGGGATCTGTAGCCCCCTAGGGGTCCGCTGAGTTACTGCAGGGAGTCCGAAAAAATATCGCTAGCAACAACAGAATAAACAAATGTTGAATTACATACCTACAGTAGAAAAAATATGTCAGCTTTATTTTTCAACTACACACCTTGGAGCCAATTACACTCACTGGACTATCTAGCATAGGCTTTGAAAAAGCACATGTGAATAGGCTACCAGTGTGGCATGTGCCTATGGCTGCTTGTAAGCTTTCTACACTTGGACATACAGTGCCTTGCAAAAGTATTCATCCCCTTTGTCATTTTTCCTATTTTGTTGCATTACAACCTGTAATTTAAATGGATTATTATTTGGATTTCATGTAATGGACATACACAAAATAGTCCAAATTGGTGAAGTGAAATGAAAAAAATGGCAAAGTGTGCGTGCATATGTATTCACCCACTTTGCTATGAAGCCCCTAAATAAGATCTGGCGCAACCAATTACCTTCAGAAGTCACATAATTAGTTAAATAAAGTCCACCTGTGTGCAATCTAAGTGTCACATGATCTTTCACATGATCTCAGTATATACAGTGCCTTGCGAAAGTATTCGGCCCCCTTGAACTTTGCGACCTTTTGCCACATTTCAGGCTTCAAACATAAAGATATAAAACTGTATTTTTTTGTGAAGAATCAACAACAAGTGGGACACAAAACAAGTGGCAAAAGGTTGCAAAGTTCAAGGGGGCCGAATACTTTCGCAAGGCACTGTATACACCTGTTCTGAAAGGCCCCAGAGTCTGCAACACCACTAAGCAAGGGGCACCACCAAGCAAGCGGCGCCATTAATACCAAGGAGCTCTCCAAACAGGTCAGGGACAAAGTTGTGGAGAAGTACCGATCAGGGTTGGGTAAAAAAAAAAATCTGAAACTTTGAACATCTAACGGAGCACAATTAAATCCCTTATTAAAAAATGGAAAGAATATGGCATCACAACAAACCTGCCAAGAGAGGGCTGCCCACCAAAACTCACAGACCAGGCAAGGAGGGAATTAATCAGAGGCAACAAAGAGACCAAAGATAACCCTGAAGGAGCTACAAAGCTTCACAGCTTTTTGGCCATCAAGGAAAACGCTATGTCTGGCGCAAACCCAACACCTCTCATCACCCCGAGAACAACATCCCCACAGTGAAGCATGGTGGTGGCAGCATCATGCTGTGGGGATGTTTTCATCGACAGGGACTGGGAAACTGGTCAGGATTGAAGGAATGATGGATGGCACTAAGTACAGGGAGATTCTTGAGGGAAACCTGTTTCAGTCTTCCAGAGATTTGAGACTGGGACTAAGGTTCACGATCCAGCAGTGACCCTAAGCATACTACTAAAGCAACACTTGAGTGGTTTAAGGGGAAACATTTAAATGTCTTGGAATGGCCTAGTCAAAGCCCAGACCTCAATCCAATTGAGAATCTGTGGTATGATTTAAGATTGCTGTACACCAGTGGACCCCATCCAACTTGATGGAGCTGGAGCAGTTTTGCCTTGAAAAGTGGGCAAAAATCTCAGTATATATATGGGCCAAGCTTATCCCAAGTGACTTGCAGCTGTAATTGCTGCAAAAGGTGGCTCTACAAAGTATTGACATTGGGGGGGTGAATAGTTATGCACGCTCAAGTTTTCCATTTTTTGTTTTATTTCTTGTTTGTTTCACAAGAAAAAATATTTTGCATCTTGAAAGTGGCATGTTGTGTAAATCAAATGATACAAATCCCCCCCAAAATCTATTTTAATTCAAGGTTGTAAGGCAACAAAAATGCCAAGGGGGTGAATACTTTCACAAGCCACTGTACATTTTTGCTAACACATGGCTAACCATCATTTAACCAGCTAAACAGCTGCTATTAGCGATAATGTGTTTGAAATAACCTTTCTAGCCAGTGCTGCGTTCACGTGTTTGTCGAAACCTGGACACTGCCGACTTGCTAACTGGTTGAACGCGGCACGTGTATAACTTCAACCAGTCGGAGATGTCATGGTTTCCTAGTTCCGACTAGCAAATGAACACGGCATAGGAGGCTATGTTAGAGTTTACACTTTCAATTATAATGTGGGGAGGTCAAAATAATTAACAACAATCTACCAAATCTATTCATTTTAGAATGTTGATAACTTATCCTTGCCATTATCATTTACCTGATTATTAGAAAAGACGTGCATTTATTTATTTTTTGCTAATATATGATGGGGGTCCCTGGGTTGCTAGTTTGCCTGGGACAGGGTCCCTGGGCAAGAACAGGTTGAAGACCCCTGTTCTATGGTGAGTAGAGTCTTTCTCCTTTCCTAGATATTACATTAATAATAGACAGGGAGGTAAAAGACAATAAATACGATAATGAGCATCAGCCGTGCACAGTGGATCACCTGCTGGGTGTTGATGAACGGTGGTGATTCAACATGTAGAATCATTGGAAAATTCATAGAAAATTATGGCCGATGACCTGTGGTCAGGGGCGATAGGACGGCCACCCGCTGCTTTAAACTGTCCGTCGGTGCAGTCTGTTTTGTCTCTATGGCTTTCCAATCTGAAGTTCACTGGTATCTAGGACCTTGTTGTGTACAAATCACGTGGAGACTTACTCACACACTCTGGTTCTGTCATTAGCCAGCATCCACAGCAGCAGAGGACAGGGAAGATAAACACATTTTATTGGCTAAGCCACACATGCACAGCCACACAGCCACACACACACACACACACACACACACACACACACACACACACACACACACACACACACACACACACACACACACACACACACACACACACACACACACA
This sequence comes from Oncorhynchus kisutch, assembly GCF_002021735.2. Taxonomy (NCBI): domain Eukaryota; kingdom Metazoa; phylum Chordata; class Actinopteri; order Salmoniformes; family Salmonidae; genus Oncorhynchus; species Oncorhynchus kisutch. The sequence goes on along the minus strand of NC_034184.2, from coordinate 59,873,264 downwards.
CACACACACACACGCACACACTTCCTCTCATAGTTATCAGTGAGAGGAGCTGTGGCTTACATCTGGATGGCATTAGATGACCCCATGGGCTTAACACATTTCTTTGAAACATTCCCACTCATCCTCATAGCCATGTGATGTGATGCCTGTGGGGATGCCAGTGGCACGCTCACACTGATCAAAACAGAACGCGGAGGTATGATTTTGGGGTTAATTCTCACTCTGGTTCCCTCTCAGAGACAGATAGTGTAGGCCACTTCAGTGTGTGCTGCTCGCTAACTATGTGGTCTGATTTAAATGCCTGCGTTGAGGACTGTCAATGTGCTAAGATTGTGGTTGTTTGTGGAATGCCATGTGGAAGTGGAGTGCTCTGTTGTATGGGATTCAGGGACAGTGCTGTTCAGTGCTGCGTTGTGCTATGCAGAGTTGAATGGGTTCTCAGTTAGCGAGTGACTTAACCATGACAGGCAGTTATCCACGACACTAGTTCTGGGACCCCTGCTTCTCATCCATCATAGTGCCACAGGCTGCCTCCGTTCTCACACACACATACTGATACACACACTGACACAGACACACAGATACAAGCCACACTTGTACGCACTCAGACACAGAGTTGATGCAGTGGTTTCTTAGCAGCGCCACACATAACCTTCAAAAAGCTAATACAGTTTTGACCTTCACGGCTAATACAGTCTATCGATCTTCTCTGGCGAGGTGTCTTCGGTGTCTTACTGGCAAAACTGGTCACAAAAGAGCTCTTTCTGTCCGTTCTGAAAGAAAATGATGTTGAGTCTGAAAGAGGAGAAGTGCGGGAAGTTTATAAGCCTTCTCGGAAGGAATTTCTCTCTCTTTCTCTCTCTCTCTCTCTCTCTCTCTCTGTCTCTCACTGCACATTCTCTATCTGGTCACAATGAACCAGGATGAGTGCCAAATGGCATCATATTCCCTATGCAGTGCACTACTTTTAACCAGGGCCAATAGGGCTGTTTGGGCAATTTGCGACTCAAGTCCAGTCTCTTTATTGGCTCTCTGAAGCTTCCATGAATGGACGGACGGGGGTGGGGTGGTTGGAGCTGAGGAATGGCTGGTGTGGGTCATTGTCTTTCTTTGCTCTATATATGGTGTCAAGCCCTTTATGCCACACAGGACCTCGAACGGTGCGGTCGCATACCGCAACAGGGCAACACCAGGCTCTCACGTTGGTCACACCTCGGACCCTGTCATCTCGGGTCCACCCCTTCTCTTCGCGAAGAACTCCTCTGGATGTAGGGGGATAGGGGACATGGGGTAGAGGACATGGGGTAGATCTTTAAGGGTAGAGCCAGAGAGAGAGAGGGGTGAGAGGTGCTCAATAGGTACAGAGACAAAGTAAAGAAGGCAGTGGTTAATGAAACCCGGTGCAGATAAGCTGCTATTTACGTACAGGAATTGTCTTTCGTGCCGTTTCCAGTCTCTTTCATGTCCGTCTCTGCCCTTTGTCTCACACAGTCATTTTCTTAGCCTTTTCTTAGAATTACAGTAATCACTCTCAGTGGGGCATGTTTTGTGCTTTAATCTTGTGTTTATTAGATAAATGTAAGCACTTAAGACTGGATTGGGTTGATTAGGCCCCCTATAAAATGTTGAGAAAGCAGGAATTGGTGGATTGAAGGATTGGTGTTGGCTATAAGTGACTTTCATTGAATAAACTGGATCTGAATGGGCTTAACTGAGTGCTCTCTCTGTTAATAGAACTGAATGGTTAGAATTCAATTCGCCATGCATGATAAACCTTTTGATAAACAGCCCAGCAGGAAAGGCTTATCATAGTCTATGACAACTGATCTCAGACCAGCCACCGAAACGGAGATGAATCCACAGGCAGAGCCTTATCTGTCGCCTGGCTGTCCCAGCAGCTGTACGATGCTTCCTTTGGCTCAGCTGGATAGTCTTAACAAGAAAGATAAATGTGTTTCTGAGATGGAAGGATTTTCACCAGGCTTCATTCGCATGCAGGGCAGATGTGAGTGTGGGATGACAAAGGAGGAGAGGAGATTTGGGGAGAGTGCACTCCCTTACCTCTCCCCCATATTCTGCTTTCTTTCCTGAGCATGCAAGGGTACTAGTGTAGAGGGGTGATAGTGTGGAGTGAGTTAGGGATGGTAGTATGCAAGACCACATGGTAATAGGGCATGGGCTATAAAGGGAAGTATGTTGCACCTGTATAGTCTGTTCTGCGTTACAAAGGCCATACTCAATCATGTACGGGTGCATGTTGTCCTCAGCGATCAACAAAACCATGGGAAGTAGCTGAGCTCTCAAATACCTCACAGCTGCTGGAAATGGCCATTTCATAGAGGCAGTACCTGAACACATCAGTCGTCCTGTAGGAGGAAAGACTTCTCCAAAAATGACACTTTTCCCTGAATTTTTTGGGGAAAACATATTTTGAACCTACATTAATGAAGCGTTAGGAGCAACGTTGGATACGTTTCCTTAGTCCTACAGTCATTACATTGTCCGAGTACATAAAGGGGAGTGGGTGGTTCTTCAGACAGTGATACAGCGTTGCTTTGATCTTAGCTAAAGCAACATCTTAAAGCAGCCAGCCAGCCACAGAGAGATTAAGGAGCATGGCTCTGAAACATGATACACTTCAGCAAGTATAACACACATCCCTGAGTTAAACTAAGAGTCAGCTCAGCAGACTACTGGTTCTTACAAGAGCAGAGAGAGCAGCTTGCTGCCTCTGAGGAACTGTCTGCCTGTGTAACGGTATATCAGCCTGTGTTGTGTTGTCTACTTTGTATACTCCGTATTCGTGGTCCCAGGTGGGTAGCGTCAGTTAGCACGCCGCCTCAATGAGGTAATGCATACAAAACGTATACTCACTCACGTATACTCATGACTGTTAGTTGCTTTGGATAAAAGCGTTTGCCTGATGGCATATTATACAGTACCAGTCAAACGTTTGCATACAAACTCATTCAAGGGTTTTTCTTTATTTTTGCTATTTTCTACATTATAGAATAATAGTGAAGACATCATAACTATGAAACTATAACACATATGAAATCATGTAGTAACTAAACAAAGTGTTAAACAAGACAAATTAGAGATGCTTCAAAGTAGCCACCCTTTGCCTTGATGACAGCTTGGCACACTCTTGGCATTCTCTCAACCAGAGGTAGTCACCTGGAATGCATTTCAATTAACAGGTGTTAATTGAAATTTCTTGAAGTTCTTGAAATTTTCTTCAAGTGCAGTCGTAAAAACCATCAATCGCTATGATGAAACTGGCTCATGAGGAACGCCATAAGTTCATTAGAGTTAACTGCACCTCAGATTGCAGTCCAAATAAATGCTTCACAGAGTTCAAGTAACAGACACATCTCAACTTCAAGTGTTCAGAGGAGACTGTGTGAATCAGGCCTTCATGGTCGAATTGCTACAAAGAAACCACTACTGAAGGACACCAAGAAGAAGAAGAGACTTGCTTGGGCCAAGAAACAAGAGCAGTGGAAATCTGTCCTTTGGTCTGATGAGTCCAAATTTGAGATATTTGTTTCCAACCACCGTGTCTTTGTGAAACGCAGAATAGGTTAACGAATCATCTCTGCATGTGTGGTTCCCACTGTGAAGCATGGAGGAGCATGGCTAAAACAGCATGGCTATCACAGCATTCTGTAGCGATACGCCTCCCATCTGATTTGCGTTTAGTGGGACTCTCATTTGTTTATCAGGACAATGACTCAACACACCTCCATGCTGTGTAAGTGCTATTTAACCAAGAAGGAGAATGATGGAGTGCTGCATCAGATCACCTGGCCTCCACAATCACCTGACCTCAACCCAATTGAGATGGTTTGGGATGAGTTGGACCACAGAGTGAAGGAAAACAGACAACAATTGCGCAGCATATGTGGCAACTCCTTCAAGACTGTTGGAAAAGCATTCCAGATGAAGCTGGTTGAGAGAATGCCAAGAGTGTGCAAAGCTGTCATCAAGGCAAAGAGTGGCTACTGAAGAATTTAAAATGTAAAACATATTTTGATTTGTTTAACACTTTTTATGGTTACTACTGTATTCCTTATGTGTTATTACATAGTTTTGATGTCTTCACTATTATTCTACAATGTCGAAAATAGTAAGAATAAAGAAAAACTCTTGAATGAGTAAGTGTGTCCAAACTTTTGACTGGTTCTGTCAATTTATCTTTTTATTAATGTTGTGGAACATAGATGGGACGCCGGGTTGTTTGTTTGGGACGGATCCCGTGGAGAGGGAAACCGAAAACGTCCTGTTAAGTGTGTGTCTGTGTATTTGTGTATATGTGTGTGTGTGTATCTGTCTGTTTGTCTGTCTTTTCTCTCTCACTTTGTGTATGTGTGCGTTTCTGTATGTGCATATGTACACCGCTCTCTCTCTCTCTCTCTCCATCTATTTTGTGTGTGTTGACAGTTGTACACCACTCTCTCTCTCTCCATCTCCCTCTCTCGTGCTCCGTTTTGTGTGTGTGTGTTGTGTTGACAGTTATATACCGCTCTCTCTCTGTATTTCTCTCTTTCTCTCTCTCTTAATTCAATTCAGTTCCATTCAAAGGGGCTTTATTGGCATGGGAAACATGTGTTTACATTTCGAAAGCAAGTGACTCTGTCTCTCTCTAACTCTCTCTCTCTCTTTGTGTGTTTGGTGTGTGTGTTGAGTGTTGATAGTCATGGGAGAGTGTGGAGTGTTGAATAACCCCTCTGGGTGTTTCATGAAGGAGGGCCAGGGCCTTCAGGGGCCTTTCAGTGTACCCAGGCATGCTGAACGGAACACAAAGGGCCAGGGAAGGACCATCTCACCACGGCATGTCAGCAGGCTTCATTTCCCCAGCCCAGCGGGAGCAGTGGCTCCCCTTTGTACCAGACCAAGCTGTGTCACTATCTGGGGATAACAACATGCTGCTATACATGTCTTTGTAGCATTGTGTGTGTGTGTGTGTGTGTGTGTGTGTGTGTGTGTGTGTGTGTGTGTGTGTGTGTGTGTGTGTGTGTGTGTGTGTGTGTGTGTGTGTGTGTGTGTGTGTGTGTGTGTGTGTGTGTGTGTGTGTGTGTGTGTGTGTGTGTGTGTGTGTGTGTGTGTGTGTGTGTGTGTGTGCGTGCGTGCGTGTAAGAGACAGAGTATTTAGGTGTGTGTTTGGTGTTGTCATTCTCTCAAAGTTGTATTTTCCTCTCTCTCTTCCTTTCTCCAGCACTAATAGCGTTTTCTGTCAAGTTCAACAGAAACCTCTCTCCTGATCCACTGCCAACTGTATCCTGATCTGTTATTTGAGTTTTAATATCAAACTCAAAATGATAATCAGCAGTTATTTTCATATCTCTTTTTTTTTTCTTCCTTTGCTGTAATATGACATGAAACCTGCCAGGAATAATAATTAATAATAATAAAGGCAGAAAGGTTTCCAACAAAGTTCCAAGGGTATTCAGCTTGCCAGCTTCTCACTTAGAGTTGTTCTACTGTCTGATGCTGCTCTGTACTCAGCAATATTAGTGGTAAAGATGTTTTGAACTGTCTGCAAGTCCAAGCAGAACTATGGGATTGCTCCGTTCCGAGAGCAACAACACCAGTCGTTGTTTCTGTGCCTGGAAAGAGGCTGTGTTGCTGGCCAAATGTCTCTCCCTCTCCCAAACAAACTCATCCTTACAACCAGCAAACATGCCATGTGGCAATAACAGTCAATGAAGTGTCTTGGGTTAAAAGAAAATCATTCACACTACCACAAGTACATTTTGGGGTCAGAAATGGGGAGGACAGATGCTGAAATCAAAGTCATGTTTTTGAGAACTACCACCTCTGTCAGCAAATGGGTAAATATTGTCTCTCTCTATAACTTAAGACATTTTCCTTACGGATAACAAGGACGATTCCCATAGTCAGTTAGCTTTGAGATTATATTGCATTGTCATATGGGTGTTTACTGTATGGGTGTTATTTTGGTCGTCGTCAGATTCTCCATTCACAGAGATGGGCGGGTGCTCCTCTTCATGTCATTTGTGTTAAATTGATTTGATGGAGTACTAGATGCAGGAGAAAATAAATGAGCTCCGATTTAGTGTCTGCCTGCCTCTGGGGGAGAACTGAGAAAGTATGTCGCCTATCGTGTGTGTGGGAAAGCAAGAGGAAAACGTTTGTTTGGTCATTTGTTTGTGCATACTGTATACTGCGGGCTAAATGACTAGATGGATTACGAGCGCAGCTCTGCTTGTAGGGGCTCCAAAGTTAGGCTTGGAGTTTTCCCTAGTCACAGGGCTAGAAAAAAACTCCTGTCCCTAAAAGTGTGATAGTTTCACTGGTGATCTACTTAGTGGTTGCTGTTTTGGTGTAGGCCAGCAGATCAGGAGATACTTAGGGACTCTGAGGAGCTGCCTGGAAAGGGAGGATCCTGGTTCAAGGACTCTCCCATCAGCCAACAGTGTTTGTTTGAGCGAATGCTCGCTGCCTGGCGCTTCTGATCTGTCCTGATGTGTCCCAGCTGTTGGGACCCTGCCCCTGTCTAAATGGGTCTCAAATGGCACCCTAGTCCCTATACTACTTTGGACCATGGCCCATAGGGAATGGGATGCCATTTGGGACACGGTCTGTCGGCAGAGAACTCATCCCTCCCTCCCCACAATCCACAGGATGTGTGTTTCTCTTGGACTCTCACTCAAACCAAATATCTACTCTGGGATTCTTACTTAGCCTAATGATCATTAACCTAATGATTAGAAATATTTACACAATGTAGAGGAGTGATCAACCTCTGGCGGACATTATGACACCATGGCAACAAACAAAAAATTAAGCAAAAAAAAACTTCCCTGGGAGTCTTCGTTAACACGATGACTGTGATTGTTTACCTGAGTCGCATTCGAAAAAGGAAAATGATCGTTTCTTATTATATAAGTTCAGGCTAGAGAGCTGCATTGCACCTGCGTGTCCCGACAGAAAGTATTGGGTCACCGTCAGTATATTTCAAGCACCTCTTTGTCGCACTAATCACACATGCTCATAGGATAATTCTGCTGCAAGTTCAGTAGCCTTCCTCTCTTCTCTTGGGTGTGCGAGAGAAAATATGCTTCTGCGTGGTGCCAATGAAATAGCCTATAGGCTATATGCATGGGCAGAGAAGCATACACAGTTGTCTTTCCATGTTAATTAACTTCCTAAATATTATAGGCAATAGTTTAGGCTCCGACATCGACTGGAAATAAATATTGATAACACGTTTATTTTTTCTCTGCCTGAAATTGGTCCCGTTCCCAAAGTTGTGCAAGATTATTTCGAAACGGTTGTCTTATCTGTTTTGAAGTCAATTTGCAATATCTTTTGCATTAAAAACACCTCTGTTGAAATATTAATAAACTCTAATAGCCTAATCATTGATGATTTATGTTCAGTATCCTATCTTTCTTCTCTTTTGCTGGGCGTGCGAGATCAAGTGCGCCTGTATGTGTAGTGTCAATTAAATAGCCTGTAGACTAGGCTATATCGGCGGAGAAACACCGTGCAGTTGTCTTTAACTCCCCAAATGTGATAGGCTTTAGTTTAGACTCTGACATTGACTGGACGTGAATATATTTGACTCTGCTTGCAAATCGTCCTGCTCCTAAAAATTATACAAAATGTAGCTCAAGTCAGATAAGTGTCCACTCTCCTCCTATTTCCTGGCCCAACTCCACTCTGTTTCAAACTATGTCTACCCTATTGGCAGATGTAGGCCAATAATATCAATGGCCTAACATAATGGGTAAGAAAAATTCTGGGACCGGGGCTGCAAAGTAAACTACACATCTAAAATAACATTGCGGGACTACGGTTGGGTTCGGGACCAGTTCCGATGGGTGTCGGACAAGAAGTCAGCGGAAGCTGTCGGGCGCAGTATGAAAAGAAGCGGGGCGGGACGATTAAATCAGTCCCGTGGAGACCTCTAGTTCAGACATTCCCTCCCTGTCTCAGTCCGTTTTCTTCCGTTTGGTGCCTAATGTACAGTGGAGCAAAAAAGTATTTAGTCAGCCACCAATTGTGCAAGTTCTCGCACCTAAAAAGATGAGAGAGGCCTGTAATTTTCATCATAGGTACACTTCAACTATGACAGACAAAATGAGGGGGAAAAAATCCAGAAAATCACATTGTAGGATTTCTAATGAATTTATTTGCAAATTATGGTGGAAAATAAGTATTTGGTCACTTACAAACAAGCAAGATTTCTGGCTCTCACAGACCTGTAACTTCTTCTTTAATTAAGAGGCTCCTCTGTCCTCCACTCTTTACCTGTACTAATGGCACCTGTTTGAACTTGTTATCAGTATAAAAGACACCTGTCCACAACCTCCAACAGTCACACTCCAAACTCCACTATGGCCAAGACCAAAGAGCTGTCAAAGGACACCAGAAAAAAAATTGTAGACCTGCACCAGGCTGGGAAGACTGAATCTGCAATAGGTAAGCAGCTTGGTTTGAAGAAATCAACTGTGGGAGCAATTATTGGGAAATGGAAGACATACAAGACCACTGATAATGTCCCTCGATCTCTGGCTCCACGTAAGATCTCACCCCGTGGGGTCAAAATGATCACAAGAACGGTGAGCAAAAATCCCAGAACCACATGGGGGGACCTAGTGAATGACCTGCAGAGAGCTGGGACCAAAGTAACAAAGCCTACCATCAGTAACACACTACGCCACCAGGGACTCAAATCCTGCAGTGCCAGACGTGTCCCCCTGCTTAAGCCAGTACATGTCCAGGTCCGTCTGAGGTTTGCTAGAGAGCATTTGGATGATCCAGAAGAAGATTGGGAGAATGTCATATGGTCAGATGAAACCAAAATATAACTTTTTGGTAAAAACTCAACTCGTCGTGTTTGGAGGACAAAAAATGCTGAGTTACATCCAAAGAACACCATACCTACTGTGAAGCATGGGGGTGGAAACATCATGCTTTGGGGCTGTTTTTCTGCAAAGGGACCAGGACGACTGATCTGTGTAAAGGAAAGAATGAATGAGGCCATATATCGTGAGATTTTGAGTGAAAACCTCCTTCCATCAGCAAGGGCATTGAAGATGAAACGTGGCTGGGACTTTCAGCATGACAATGATCCCAAACACACTGCCCGGGCAACGAAGGAGTGGCTTCGTAAGAAGCATTTCAAGGTCCTGGAGTGGCCTAGCCAGTCTCCAGATCTCAACCCCATAGAAAATCTTTGGAGGGAGTTGAAAGTCTGTGTTGCCCAGCAAAAGCCCAAAAACATCACTGCTCTAGAGGATGGAGGAATGGGCCAAAATACCAGCAACAGTGTGTGAAAACCTTGTGAAGACTTACAGAAAACATTTGACCTCTGTCATTGCCAACAAAGGGTATATAACAAAGTATTAAGATAAACTTTTGTTATTGACCAAATACTTATCCTACAATGTGATTTTCTAGATTTTTTTTCCTCATTTTGTCTGTCATAGTTGAAGTGTACCTATGATGACAATTACAGGCCTCTCTCATCTTTTTAAGTGGAGAACTTGCACAATTGGTGGCTGACTAAATACTTTTTTGCCCCACTGTATACGACCCGGATAAACCATGCATAGGGAGGGCTGATTAAGATGTATGACAAGGATGGGAATCAACAACAGGATTTTCTGGTAAATGCTGTGTGGTTGCTGCCAAGTGCTCTCAGGCTCACGCCTCTTCTTACTGGCTGCCTGGGAGGCTTCCTGGAGCACAACTCCGACACAGAGCCTTATTTTTAGGCTTTGTACTGTAAAGGTAGGTGTGTGCATGTGACTGGTAGTGACTGGCAGGAAGCTCTGCCCAGGTAACCGGAGACTTTCTCAGTGAGGCCTGTGTTAATCCTGTGGAATGCCCTGTGGCGTTTCTGAGAGTTAATTGTGTTCTGTGGAGAGATCATTTGTCCCCATTGGCACCCTACTTCCTTCATAGTACAGTACTTTTGACCAGAGCCCGTAAGGTGCCATTTGGGACGTAGATTGGGTGCCATTTGGGACGCAAATTTGTACAGTCTGAGTTGAACAAACAACACCCCTCTTGAGCCATAGGTGTGGTAGAGTTTACACATGACTCAGAGGTCCACACTATTTCATTTGCACAGGAACACTAAATCAAAGTTTGTGGTGGAGTGAAGACATTTCATAATGAATTGGCTGGTCTGAATGAGAAACATTGGTTGTGAAAACATTGGTTGTTTTTCCTCGCAGCTAGCACCTTTATTTGCCTCAGGTTTTTGATGTTTTCAGCAATTGCCTTGGGCATGTGCTGTTGAATATTGGAAGGAGAATGTTCAAAGGCCGCTTTTGTGGTTTCCCTTTGCTTACGTTTATTTAACCAGGTAAAACGAGCTGAATAGTATGCCTGGGTCTGTAGAGCTGTTCAAGGTTAGTGTATTTTCTAAGCAAGATACAGTTCCTGACATTTAATCCTAGTAAAAATGTCTTGTTTTTAGGCCAGTTAGGATCACCACTTTATTTGAAGAATGTGAAATGTCAGAATAAGAGAGAATGATTTGTTTCATTCATCACATTACCAGTGGGTCAGACGTTTACATACACTCAATTAGTATTTGGTAGCATTGCCTTCAAATTGCTTAACTTGGGGTCAAACGTTTCGGGTAGCCTTCCACAAGCTTCCCACAATAAGTTGGGTGAATTTTGGCTCATTCCTCCTGACAGAGCTGGTGTAACTGAGTCAGGTTTGTAGGCCTCCTTGCTCGCACACGCTTTTTCAGTTCTGCCCACAAATGTTCTATAAGATTGAGGTCAGGGCTTTGTGATGGCCACTCCAATACCTTGACTTTGTTGTCCTTAAGCCATTTTCCCACAACTTTGGAAGAATGCTTGGTGTCATTATCCATTTGGAAGACCCATTTGCGACGAAGCTTTAACTTTCTGACTGATATCTTGAGATGTTGTTCCAATATATCCACTTTATATCCAATTTCCCTCCTCATGATGCCATCTATTTTGTGAACTGCACCAGTCCCTCCTGCAGCAAAGCACCCCCACAAATCGTTGCTGCCACCCACGTGCTTCACAGTTGGGATGGTGTCCTTCGGCTTGCAAGCGCCCCCTTTTTCCTCCAAACATGACGATGGTCATTATGGCCAACAGTTCTATTTTTGTTTTATCAGACCAGAGGACATTTCTCCAAAATGTACGATCTTTGTCCCCATGTGCAGTTGCAAACCACAGTCTGGCTTTTTTATGGTGGTTTTGGAGCAGTGGCTTCTTCCTTACTGGGCGGCCTTTCAGGTTATGTCGATATATGACTCTTTTTACTGTGGATATAGATACTTTTGTACCTGTTTCCTCCAGCATCTTCACAAAGCCTTTTGCTGTTGTTCTGGGATTGATTTGCACTTTTCGCACCAAAGTACGTTCATCTCTAGGAGACCGAATGCGTTTCCTTCCTGAGCAGTATGATGGATGCGTGGTCCCATGGTGTTTATACTTGCGTACTATTGTTTGTACAGATGAACGTGGTACCTTCAAGCATTTGGAGATTGCTCCAATGATGAACCAGACTCGTGGAGGTCTACAATTTTGTTTCTGAGGTCTTGGCTGATTTATGTCAAGCAAAGAGGCACTGAGTTTCAACTTAGTGTATGTAAACTTCTGACCCACTGGAATTGTGATACAGTGAATTATAAGTGAAATAATCTGTCTGTAAACAATTGTTGAAAAAATGACTTGTGTCATGCACAAAGTAGATGTCCTAACCGACTTGCCAAACCTATACTTTGTTAACAAGACATTTGTGGAGTGGTTGGAAAACCTAAGTGTATGTAAACTTCCGACTTCAACTGTAAATGAAGAGAAGGTCACAGGACTAACCCTGTGTGCTAGGTCTTCATATGGATAGTGCACAACATGGGGAATCGGGTACCATTTGTGACACACACTATGTGTCAGTTGTAATGTCCCTCTGGTCTTGTGTATATTTCAAGTGGTTTTGATGAGTGGGAAGTTCTCAGGTGGTGGTGAGCCACACTAATCTCATCAACAATACTCCTAATTGACTCTGATTAACTGTCTTTTGTCTACTTGGACCCCGGATGACACTAATTGCGATAGAGAGCAAATGAATCCTGGCAGATTAATTACGAATTCATTAGTCATGCCATTACACACCAGTAATTGATGCGCCCTCCTCCAATGAAGGGGCCACGACAGGTTGTAGACGTGACGTCACTCAACCATCAGTGCTGACTGGTCCGTGGGCGGTGAGGGGAAGGAAGCGTGGCTGGTGGGCGGAGATATCGGGAGGACAGGCTCACTGTAAAGGCTGGAACGGAATACATGGAACGGCATCAAACACAAAGATGTGCTCTCCTTGTTTTTGATACCGTTTCCTTCAATCTCTAATCTTTTCCAGACATTATTATTAGCCGTCGTCCCTCCCTCATCCACACCAGCCTCTATGATCTATGGGGACAGAGGATGACTCGTCTCTTAAAACATCCAGTTCCTGCTGAGCCTAGGGGGGTGTCTGGATGGAGATATTGATGAAGTGTCAGCCTGACTCTCTCCCTCTTGGGTCCTCTCCCTTCTGATAGCACTGCCGGGCAAAGTAGACGAAGGTGCCAATGCAATGTGCATTACCACGGCTCTGGCGTTGTGAGCTGATAACCAAACTCCGTCTCGGCGCCTTTTATTAATGCAATAAATAAAGGTTTGTGGGGGATTTAATCCAAGATCTGTCGGTCTATCAATTTATCCTCTGTTTAAATCTTTTTGGCCCTAGCTTTGTAGGGCTGCCAGTCGGCCTATCAGAGGCGCCGGTCAAACATCAAGTGTCCAATCCAAAGAACTGTCTGCTCCTTGATGCATGCTGTACAAGTCTCTTCTATTGACTTTGGGCTGAATATATCGACCAACCGATGAGGAGAAACAACATACATTTCTTGTTTGGCATTCTTTTTTGCCTTTCCCAGTAAGGGAAGTGTATGCTTTCTAAGCAAATGAGTGATTCTCTGATAACAACAAAATCCCCACTGTAGATGCTATTTCCCTTTTTCTGGATGAGATGTAAAAAAAATGTCCACATGCAGAGAAGTCATTTTCCTGGCAACATTTTCCTCTGTGAGTTGTTTTGGAGATGAGCCCAAACAGAGCCTGGAGAGAAATACAGATGCCGAGGGAACGACTGTTTTATTGTCTGCACATTATTTCTGGAAGTAATTAGGATTCAACAAACTAACTGGATGGATGAACACACAGAGCTTATTAAAAGGTCAGTCTCCCTCACTCAGATGGCATTGACTGACTCTCTGTGTGTGTGTTTCTGTGTGTGAGAGAGAGAGAAAGACAGCGAGAGAGAATATTGAGCAGTCACTCTACACTGAGACATCCACAGCTGCCAAATATTGACGATGTTTCTCCTAACAGGTAAACTGATGGCACAGATGAGTTATTAGGGGATAATTCTTGAGAGAGCGATAGAAAGATATGGATAAAGATGAGGAGGAGAAGACAGATGGTGAATGAAAGAGAGAAGAGAGCGATAGAGAGAGAGAGAGAGAGAGAGGGAGAAAGTATTTTCCTACTAGCACTGACTGCTGATAACTACTTTGAGGGAAAATGTATGTGTGGTATGTGGTTGTCTCACCCAGCTATCTTAAGATGAATGTTCCAATTCCAGTCTCTCTGGATAAGAGCATCTGCTAACTGACAAAAATGTATGTATTAATGTATGTATTATTTATTTATTAGTATTTTCCTATATGCACTGCTGCTAACTATACTGAACAAAAATATACAATGCAACATGCAGCTATTTCAAAGAGTTTAGTGAGTTACAGGAAATCAGTCAATTGAAATACATTAATTAGGCCCTAATCTATGGATTTCACATGACTGGGAATACAGATGTGCAACTGTTGGATCAGAAAACCAGTCAGTATCTGGTGTGACCACCATTTGCCTCATGCAGCGTGACACATCTCCTTCGCATGGAGTTGATCAGGCTGTTGGTTGTGGCCTGTGGAATGTTGTCTCACACCTCTTCAATGGCTGTGCGAAGTTGCTGGATATTGGCATGAACTGGAACACGCTGTCATTCACGTTGATCCAGAGCATCCCAAACATGCTGATTGGGTGACATGTCTGGTGAGTATGCAGGGCATGGAAGAACTGGGACAGTTTTCAGCTTACCAGAATTGTGTACAGATCCTTGCGAAATGGGCTATGCATTATCATGCTGAAACATGAGGTGAAGGTGGCAGATGAATGGCACAACAATGGGCCTCAGCATCTTTTCATGGCATCTCTGTGCATTCGAATTGCCATCGATAAAATGCAATTGTGTTTATTGTCCTTAGCTTATATCTGCCCATACCATAACTCCCCCGCCACCAGTGGGCACTCTGTTCAGAATGTTGACATCAGCAAACCGCTCGCACACACAACGTCATACACGTGGTCTGAGGTTGTGAGGCCAGTTGGATGTACTGCCAAATTCTCTAAAATAACATTGGAGGTGGCTTATGGTAGAGAAATGAACATTACATTCTCTGCCAACAGCTCTGGTGGACATACCTGCAGTCAGCATGCCAATTGCACGCTCCCTCAACTTGAGACATCTGTAGCATTGTGTTGTGTGACAAAACTGCACATTTTAGTGTGGCCTTTTATTGTTCACAGCACAAGGTGTACCTGTGTAATGATCATGCTGTTTAATCAGCTTCTTGATATTCCACACCTGTCGGGGGAATGGATTATGTTGGTAAAGGAGAAATGCTCACTAACAGGGATGTAAACAAATGTGTGCACAAACTTTGAGAGAAATACGTTTCTTCTGCATATGGAACACTTCTGGGATCTTTTATTTCAGCTCATGAAACATGGGACCAACACTTTACATGTTGCGTTCATATTTTTGTTATTGAAGGTTGTCTCACCCAGCTATCTTAAGAAGAATGCTCTAATTGAAGTCGCTCTGGATAAATAACTAAATAACTCAAATGTAAATGTACATAAAAATGAGCGAGACAAGGAGAACCAATTGGGAGATAGTGCTGTGATAATGATTCTCTCCCCCAATCGGTTTTCCTGTCTGTCCTCGACTGTGTCCAAAATGGCACCCTACAGTGCATTCGGAAAGTATTCAGACCCCTTTCTCCACATTTTGTTACGTTACAGCCTTATTCTAAAATGTATTCAATTGTTTGTTTTATCATCAATCTACACACAATACTCCATAATGACAGAGCAAAAAAAGGTTTTTGGAAATGTTTGCAAATGTATAAAAAATTTACTGAAATATCACATTTACATAAGTAATTCAGACCCTTTACTGAGTACTTTGTTGATGCACCTTTGGCAACGATTACAGCCTCGATTCTTCTTGGGTATGACACTACAAGCTTGGCACACCTGTATTTGAGAAGTTTATCCTATTCTTCCCTTCAGATCCTCTCAAGCTCTGTCAGGTTGGATGGGGAGCGTCGCTGCACAGCTATTTTCAGGTCTCTCCAGAGATGTTAGATCGGGTTCAAGTCCGGGCTTTGGCTGGGCCACTCAAGGACATTCAGAGACTTGTCCCGAAGCCCCTCCTGCATTGTCTTGGCTGTGTTCTTCGGGTTGTTGTCCTGTTAGAAGGTGAACCTTCGCCCCAGTCTGAGGTCTGGAGCGCTCTGGAGCAGGTTTTCATCAAGGATCTCTCTGTACTTTGCTCCGTTCATCTTTCCCTCGATCCTGACTAGTCTCCCAGTCCCTGAAAAACATCCCCACAGCATGATGCTGCCACCACCATGCTTCACTGTAGGGATGGTGCCAGGTTTCCTCCAGACATGACGCTTGGCATTGAGGCCAAAGAGTTCAATCTTGGTTTCATCAGACCAGAAAATATTTTCTCATGGTCTGAGAGTCATTTAGGGGCCTTTTGGCAAACTCGAAGCGGGCTGTCATGATTTTTACAGAGGAGTGGCAACCTTCTGGCCACTACCATAAAGGCCTGATAGTTTTTTTCTGGAAGGTTCTCCCGTCTCCACAGAGGACCTCTGTCAGAGTGACCATCGGGTTCTAGGTCAACTCCCTGACCAAGGCCCTTCTCCCCTGATTGCTCTAGGAAGACTCTTGGTGGTTCCAAACTTCCCTCATTTTAAGAATGATGGAGGCCACTTGGTTCTTGGAAACCATCAAAGCTGCAGAAATGTTTTGGTACCCTTCGGACAATTCCTTCGACCTCATGGCTTCACTTTTGCTCTGACATGCATTGTCAACTGTGGAACCTTCTATTCACAGGTGTGTGCCTTTCCAAATCATGTCCAATCAATTTAATTTACTACTCCGATCAAGTTGTAGAAAAATCTCACGGATGATCAATGGAAACAGGATGCACTTGAGCTCAATTTTTGAGTCTCAGCAACGGGTCTGAATACAGTTGCAACTATTTCTAAACCTGTTTTGTTTTGTCATTATAGGGTATTGTGTGTAGATTGATGAGGAAAAACATTTATTTAATCCATTTTAGAATAAGGCTGTAATGGATTTTTTTGCTGTTGAAATAGTCAAGGGGTCTGAATACTTTCCGAAGGCACTGTATATTCCCTATATGGTGCACTACTTTTGACCACTATGTCAGGAATAGGGTGCCATTTGGGATGGGGCCCTCAGTAATATATGACCTTGTGACACCTCTGATTCCATCTGTATGATCATAGATGAGGGGGCCATTGTGTCACCGTCAGAGTTCTGCTTTGCACATACAAAATTAACCATTCTGCAACAGTCACTTGATATCCTTACATCTGTATTTCCATATAGAGACAAGCGTCGTATTAGTGCACACATGTTTCTCAACGGAAAATGAAAACAAGCATTTCTTATTGGACACATTCAGGTAGTCCCTCATTTCGGCCCAACTGCTTCCATTTAATTCGTAGTGAAACGATCAAGTTCAACCATGGATATAAATCAACTTCCTTCAGCCCTCACATCTGCAGTGAAACCCATGGGGTGCCCAGCCAGCCTTAGAATCATTCCTCCACAGACCAGAGTGTACTCAGTTCCGTCCTTGGCTCTCCACTCTGTCTGAATGTGATTAGTTAGCCCTAGTTCTGTTTCCCAGTTTCCTGCATTAACGTTCAGGTGTCACATGTGATTAGAAGGAAGCTCTTAATGATTGGCCAATCTTGCTGTTTTCTCTGGACCGACTGGGCCAATGCGATGTGTGTGTGTGTGGTTGGTTGAGTGGATGGCTGGCTGGGGATGTGAGTGTGGTTGGTTGGGTGGATGGCTGGCTGGCTGGCTGGCTGGGGATGTGTGGTTGGTTGGGTGGATGGCTGGCTGGCTGGCTGGCTGGGGATGTGAGTGTGGTTGGTTGGGTGGATGGCTGGCTGGCTGGGGATGTGAGTGTGGTTGGTTGTGGTGGATGGCTGGCTGGCTGGCTGGCTGGCTGGGATGTGTGTTTGGTGTTGGTTGTTGGGTGGATGGCTGGCTGGCTGGCTGGCTGGGGGATGCGAGTGTGGTTGGTTGGGTGGATGGGGATGTGAGTGTGGTTGGTTGGGTGGGTGGATGGCTGGGGATGTGAGTGTGGATGGATGGATGGCTGGGGATGTGAGTGTGGTTGGTTGGGTGGATGGATGGCTGGGGATGTGAGTGTGGTGGTTGGGTGGATGGCTGGCTGGCTGGCTGGGGATGTGAGTGTGGTTGGTTGGGTGGATGGTTCGCTGGCTTGCTGGCTGGGGATGTGAGTGTGGTTGGTTGGGTGGATGGCTGGCTGCTGGCTGGGGTGTGAGTGTGGTTGGTTGGGTGGATGGCTGGCTGGCTGGCTGCTGGGGATGTGAGTGTGGTTGGTTGGGTGGATGGCTGGCTGGCTGGCTGGCTGGCTGGCTGGCTGGGGATGTGAGTGTGGTTGGTTGGGTGGATGGCTGGCTGGCTGGCTGGCTGGGGATGTGAGTGCAGTTGACTCAATCAATCAGTTCTCACATCATATCACAACTCTCCATTAGCCTTCAGACAACTGTGGAGTAAGAAAGACAGACCTTGAGACAACTAAATCACCCATTTTCAAGTCAGAGTAGGGTTGCAAAACTCCTGTTAACTTTCCCAAAATGGCCCAGTTTGAAGATTACCATAATCAGAAGGGAATGAGCACGAAATCTGTCCATCAACCAGGATTTTAGGAAAACCTGGAGATTTTGGGAAAATTCCTGGAATTATTTAACCTGTGTGGGAGTCCATTATAGGAGAATGGATCAGTATTCGAGCATGCAGGTGTCATAGTGTGTACAGGTGTGTCACCGGAGCTGGCTAAGGGGCTTTTATGGGATATTATTCACTGTGTTAGACACAGTGTTGTGCGTGACTCGGCAAGTGTTCCGGAGATTTGCACGCCGTAAAACACTGCTCTACTGCTCTCCTTCAGTGTCTGGCAGAAACAGACTGGCCATAGGGCAGTTCGGGCAATTTCCAGATGGGCTGGTCTATCTTTAGCCCAGTGGGCTTGTCTTATTTGATGGTTTGCGCATAATTATAATTAGTTAGCTAAAAATGGGCCGGTATGTTAGAAATGCCCTGGTAGATTTCTGTTCCCAATCTGTCCCTGGTTTCTGTGTGACAGTGTTAATTTGGCAGCTATTTCATATTTAGTTTCAGTCTTAGTTTTAGTGGTAAAATACCTTTTAGTCTTAGTCACCTTTTTAATCATTAAATTTCATTCATTGTTGAAATGGAACAGTAATCTCGGTCATGTTGTCAACAAGGCATCATAATCAATCGTTCAGAAACGTACAACATCTCTTTTGCATAAAATACTGTTTGAATTTTCAAACTGGTTTTCATTGGGAAAGCAGATAAAGGCTTTTTATTAAAAGAAAATACTCTTGCATGTGAAAACACAGAATCCTACTCATTACTACACGTGCTTAATCTATGTCACTTTTGAGTGGCAGGTAGTCTAACGGTTAGAGCATTGGGCCAGTAACCGAAAGGTCATTGGTTTGAATATCTGAGCTGACAAGGTGAAAAATCTTTATTGATACATTTTTTTTCAAATGCAATCAATGTTCACCCGGGGCATTAATGGAACCCCCTCATTTCTACGTTCATAGGGGTCAAATACTAACCAATATCGAAATGTATTAATTATCAGCCATAGGAGGTTGGACAAAAACATGACCAAACAGCAGAAGATTTACATAATCATTGCAGGCATAGAACACAATCTAACAATTAGTAGATTTAAAGGGGCAATCTGGGATTCTAGTCCTTTATGGATTTTACAGTAAATCATTTGTGTTGTTCTCTAATGGTTATGAACATGTTGTATGTTTGGAGATGAAGTGACCAAAGAATGTTTGTTTTCCTGCTGTAACCACAAGGCTCGGAGTTTAGGGTCAGCCGAACCCATAAAGGGTCATCCTTTCCCCACAGTCAGAGGCTGCATCCCAAATGGCACAGTATTTCCTAGAAAGTGCACTAATTTTGACCAGGCTCTGGTTAAAACATTTTTTTAAGTGATATGTGTATATGTGTGTCACATGATTTGTTAAAACTTGTTCATGAATCGATTTTTTGTTTTACGTGTGATTTTTTTTTCAAGTTAGATAATATAAAGCTTTTTTCAGTGCAGTTTAGTTAACCGTCTTAGTGCATCTCAAATGGCACCCTATCCATATATAGTGCACTACTTTTGACCAGAGCCCTGTCAAAAGAAGTGCACTATATAGGGAATAGGGTGATATTTGGGACGCCAGATGTATGTACACACACTTTGAGGTAAGCAAGGCTTTTTGTGTGCAGAGCCATAAAGCAACATGTGATAGCTGGAAGTAGATAGCAGGGAGAGTAGGGTCAGCCATTCCGTCTGTTACTGCCTCCCTGTTACAGTTATGACCTGATCTGGTGGTTTTAGATCATTGCAGGGTTGATGTGACCCCTGTCTCTGGTGTTTGTTCCCAGCTAGCACATAACGTTCTGAGAACCATATGCTTCTTAGAGCTTGGTGAGAGCCATGCTTTTCTATGGTTATTTTGCATAAAACCTTCCCAAAACTTTCTGGGAATGGTGCAGGATAGTTTCTTAGCTTAGAAACAAACAAAACAAAACAAATATTGGTATTTCATTCCTTTAACAGAGGGTTTCCTAAAAGATCAAACATTGTTACATTTAACAGTTCTCCAACTGTTTTGACATTAGGAATGTTTTCAAATAGTTTGAAGAACATTAAGAAATATTGTTCTTCTTTGGGAATTTTGGTACTTCAGCATAATGGTTCTGATTTTAAAGTAATGTTCTCAAATTGTTCTGAGAACATTGAGAAACAACGTTCTTCTGTGAGAATTTCAATACTTCCATAGAACGTTCCACACAAGTTCCCATGTGGTTCTATTTAATGTCATATTTGTACTATTCTTGGAACACAAAAAAAAATGATGTGACTTAACCTTTTCACAGGTACCAACACACAGGTGTGATCATTCTACAGTAGTCCCAATCAAACCGGTGTGATTAGAAGGCTTATATAGAACGGCCAGTTTCGAATGATGCAACAATCAGCATTTAAGCTGTCCACACTCTTTTTTTCAGAAACATTTTGCACAAACACAGTCCTCACAAAGTTGTCCAGAATGTGAGCAGTTTATTTTTGGATGCAATGTTAAGACATTCACAGAAGTATCTACAGCATAACACAATCATCCAAACCGGAAAAAAATATAGGCTACATTTGTCCTAGCGCTAACTGAGGAAAGATTGACACAACACAAGTGGCTATAACTCTCAGCTGACAAACTGCAATATGAATTAGCTAATAGCAATTACTATTTATAATTAATTAATACGGGTGAGCTCACCATTGATCAAAATAGAGTAAAACTTTCTAGAAATCGAAAGTAATCGACGATGGGTAGTTTCTGCGCACCCCGTGCTTTCTCTCACAGAAACCAAAGATAAGAGAAGACAAGATGAGTTTGGTCTGTTTATAGTATGCATGTTGAAGGGGGTGTGTCATCTACCATCGTTCACATCCCACCATTCACTTCTGGAAGTTATCAAAAAAAATGAGTGAACCCTTACTCACCTCATTTTGTTATAACATCTTTGGTCCGACAGACGATTACGTGACACCCAGAATGCATTGTATGTCAACAAACATGGCTCCACACACAGCTGGAATTAGCATAGCTCATCTTAATCAGTACAACTTTCAAACAAGTATTTTACACACATAATATATGCCCATTAAAATCTATGCAAGAATCAGAATGCATGATTTGTCACTAGAACTTGAGAACGTGAGTAAAACAGTAAATATATCAATAATTACCACACAAAACATTTTCTGATAGTGATTTATTGATACAAGTGGCGCGTTCCGGCAGTCAATCACGTAAACTCTCACTCCCACTCTGAGCCATTCAGTGTTGTTTATTTATGTATGTAGCTAGTGAGATAAGCTGTAGCATTAGCAATGTCTTTCAAATGGAGACAAATCACAAATGCGGAAATTCTGGAGATTTTTTAAATTCTGACAAGTCTGAGATTCTGACCGTGAGGAGCTGCCCCCTAACCTTGTAGCCATTGAAAACCCTGAATCTGAGGACCACTTGTCCACTGACAAAGTCCCAGGACCCTTTGAAGATGCTGGTGGTGATGGAGGTAGACTGACAGTGGATGAAGAACAGGAGTTCTGTGGTAGCTGGAAGGCCGCCAGCCATTTCACCCCTCCTGGACCTGCTGTTTGCTTTGATGAGTTCCAGTCTGGAGTGCAACGCCCCTTGCCATTTCCATCGGAGGCAGAGTGCTTCAAGTTGTTTCTGAGAGAGGAGCTGGTGGGAGACATAGTAGAGGAGACCAATCGCTATGCCTTGGAGCTACAGGAGAAGAGAGAAACTTGCTAAATGGGTGACAACCACAATTAGTGAAATGTATACCTTCCTGGTGACAGTCCTTCTCATGGGGATAGTAAAGAAGAACTCCCTAAGAGAATACAGGAGCACAGATCCTATGTTTGCAACTCAACTTCCTTCTTTGCCTCCCTCTTTTCCCAATACCATTTCCTAGTTCTGCTGCGATGCCTGCATTTCGTCAACAATGCTTCTGCCATCCTAAATGACCGTTGTACAAAATAAGAAATGTTCTTACCAGCCTGACATCAGAATTTGGTCGGGTCTTTGTGCCATGCAAGGACCTATGCATTGATGAGTCCCTGATGTTATGGAAAGATAGGCTGGCGTTCCGGCAATATATTCCCTACAAAAGGCACAGGTTTGGAGTGAAGTTCTTTATCATGTGTGACGTGAAGACAGGATTTGTCCAGGACATTATAGTTTACACAGGGTCCACCACTGACATCCAACATTATGAGGGGCTTGAGGTGTCCGGGTCCGTGGTGATGACCATGCTGGCTCCTCATCTCGGCAAGGGACACTCTTTGTATGTCGACAGTTGTTACAGCAGTCCCACACTCCTCCAGCATCTGCTCTCCAACAGCACAGGTGCCTGTGGCACAGTCAGGTCAAACAGGAAGGGGATGCCGGCATTCAGATGCAGGAAGATGCAGAGAGGGGAGGTGGAGTTCAAGGAGAACGGTCAACAGCTGGCAGTATAGTGGCATGACAAACGAGACGTCCGTGTCCTCTCCACTGTCCTTACAGCAACCATGTCGGCCACAGGGAAGGTGGACCACCTGACGGGAGAGAGAAACAAACCAGACTGCATGCTTGACTACAACCTCAAAATGGGGGCAGTGGATAAGGCGGACATGATAAACAGCTCTGTGGAATGCACTCGGAAAACGAGTGCACAGAAGTGGTATAAGAAGATATTTTTCCATCTGATTGACACTGCTCCCCGTAATGGCCACATAGTTCACCGCCAACTAACAGGTTAGATGATTACTGGAAAAGGTATTTTTTGGGGTAATTGGACATACAGTTCACACCGAAACTATTATAACATAAAAAGGCACTTACTTTGAGAGAAACACAGCCTGGATTTGAACCAGGGTGTCTGTAGTGACGCCTCAAGCACTGAGACGCTGTGCCTTAGACAGCTGCACCACTAGGGAGTCATAAATCCAGGGGAGCTTCAAAATACAACACAAGCTAATACTTTTCTGACGCAATTAGCATTGTTTACAGAGCTAATGGGAGAATGTAGCTAGCTACATCAGCTCGATTGTATATAACCCCATAAAGGTTATGAAATGAGTAACGTTACCTCACGTGTCCGCCGTTATAAGGAATATGCACAAATATATTATGCTCCATACATAGTGTGCTACAGTTGAAACGACATAACACGACATACAGAAACTATTATAACGCAATATGGCACTTACTTTGATATAAACGCACACATTTCCAAAGTTATTATTGGTAACGAAAACAACAATGACTGCAATGCGGGAAACAGGCAGAAAATGTGAACACACGTGTGCAGATCCTGTTCTGATGGGAGATGCGCAAATGTCTGCAGGATTGAACTGCACAAACAATTGGGAATTGCTTGGGGAATTTTGTCCGGTTCAGAAATGTCCCAAAAAAGATATTGTCTACTAAAGTAAAAAAGGACTACTTTTATGTGAAGGAATGAGGTGGAACACACCTCAAATCAAACTGTTCTTAGAAAATGATCCGCAGCGAAGATTAAATGTACTGTTGCGTAACAATCACATTGTAAATGGAGAGAATATTCACGCTTGGGGTGACTGTTAGAGATATTTGGAACTCACCCATGAAAAGGTTAAGCGATGTTCTCAGAACATTCAGAGATGTCTGTTCTTGGCAATATTCTGGGAATGTTCAAAGAAATGTTAATGTACACATTAACATCAATAAGCTCTAAATTCCATTCTCAGAACATGAAGAAAATGTTCCATTAAAAAAAATCACAACTTTAGTAACAGTCAGAGAACATTTATTTAAAAACATATGCATTCCGTTCTCTGTAGCAACAAAACTCTCTATCATCTATCTTGTTAAGCGTGTTGGCCGCGCCCACTAATTAGCCACACCTGATCTTAATGAGCGCATGTTTCCTTTGAAATGAGGTCTGTTTGAATATATTGTTTTATCCAGTCGGATGAACACTCCAAAACAGCCTACCCGACCGGTCAGAGGTGTGCGCATGGTCCTAAAGCACATGGCAAATTTTGTATCACATTCCAGTTATAAAACTTGCCGGGACGAAAATGCAATTTCAAAATGTCCCCAGTGAAAGTTGCACCCCTGATTAAAAGTCTTATTTAAGAAAGTTATTTAAAAACCTACAAATAACCAATTATTTCCATTCTGGGAGCGTTAAAAAAAACTCACAGAAAATAACCAGGTTTTCATAGAACCTCCCTGCAACCATTTTTTTTTCTTCCCAGAACAGGCAAAATGTTTACACACACACACACACACACACAGTGGATAAGTCTCCCTGGTCAAGCAGCCAAAGCCGGCCTTTGTTGGAATCTCACCAATCTGTTGACAAACTGTGAGAGAATGCCACATCCCGCTGAGTCCATAATTGCAGCCAGTTCGTCACTCTCCAAACAAAACTGAACATGGTCAATAAGAAAGCAGCTATGCTGTCCCGGGAACTTTACAGTTTCGAGACGCTAGTTAACGAATTAACATTATGTGCTTTAGGAAAACAGTCGAGAACAGGTTAGATAGGAACATGTAAAAGTACCTTTGGTTATTCACAGCATTGTTTAAACAGGAAGATCTAATATAATAAGCAGATGCTTTTATCCAACGCTACTTACAGGTATACATTTCCTCAGCAAGAATCAAAGCCACAGTCCTGGTGTTGCCAGTGCCATGCTCTACCAACTGAGCCACACAGGACCATACTCAATCATACTGACACATCACTGTGCTTCCCTCCACTGTGAAACAGCAGGAAATGGGCCCTGTCCATATTTGCATTGTCGATCGAATAACACATAGATTTTCTCAAGTCATGACTCGTTGACTCGGTTAATTAAACTGAAACGTAAAGCTCTGCTGTTTCCACCATTGCTAATTAATGTCCCAAACACAGAAATATATATTTCCAGTTACACATAGTTAAATTAAACAAGACGTTGCGCATGCTTCGAACTGACATCAAGTTGACTCAAGCGAGCAGAACAAGTATGAGACAGACAGACAGACAGACAGAAGCAGAAGTTGACAATCACTCCAGCACCTTAACAAAAGGCCCACTATACCCTCTGTTAGGCAGCTGTGTGGGGCTGGACTGTGGGGCTGTAACTCTCAGGTGAGGCCATCCTGGGGATACAGGCTGGGACTTGCTAGCTACTTCAGCTCAGAGAGACAAAAACAACAGCAGCCACAAAGAGGACAGCTGTAAAGAGGGGCCAGTGGAGGCTGCTGAGGGGAGAACGGCTCATAATAATGTCCGGAACGGAGCAAATGGAATGGAATCAAACACCTGGAAACCATGTTTGATGTATTTGATACCGTTCCACTGATTCCACTCCAGCCATTACCACAAGCCTGTTCTCCCTAATTAAAAGGTGCCACCAACCTCCTGTGGTATATGCATGATGTGCACAAGGGCAAGGGGGGACATGATGCACGTCAGAGATGTGCTAACACAGTCTTATCGGGCTTATCGAAGCCTGAGTACTAAAGCCGCGTTGACATGTGTTTGTTTATTTTCTCCCCATTGTGAAGTTATGTCAACACAGCAGTTCAAATTAGCCAGGTCACCATGTGTTGTTAGTATTGATCCGTCTAATAAGAGTATTGATCTAATTCAAACCTATATTTGACCCCTGGAGAGGATGTGTTGGAGGCTTTCGCACACTTCAAGACTGATGGCACCATTCGTCCTCCGCCGGAGCGCAGTCTATTGCGTTGATGGAATCTTTAATAGAAATGGACAGTCAGGCGAACAAATATTGCCGGGGAGGCTTTTGAATCCGCGAGGCTAGAATGCAAATGGGGTTGTAATTCTTCCTCTGCCAGAATATCCTCGCTCGCCTTCTCTTCTATGTTTCATTCCGCTCTCCAAGAAAAGGTAAGCGCTCTGATTAGAGAGGGATGTGGAAACTAGAAAGATGGATGTTCCTTGGCACCCACACAACCCCCCCCCCCCCCAGGCCTGATGGGAATAATGTGTGTGCCATATCGGCTCCATGCCTCCGGGCTCTCTTCCATCGGCTCCACTGCCCTGGCTCTGCCCGTTCTGGGCTCCATTGATCAAACTCACAGGCCTCAGACACAGCCATGGCTGCCAGCCTCAACCAGCCAGGAGAGAAGAGGAGGGAAGGAAAGGTAGTGGTACCACTTAAAGGAGCTACTAGAATAACCCTTCCCCTCTCCTCCACTCTGGCCTTGCACAACTACAGCATGGCGGAAGGGAGACATTGAGAGGTAAATGCATACAGACAACACCAGAGGAAGACTGGAGTATATGAATAAAATGTAACAAAACTGAGAATACTGTAGTAGCAACAGCAGTGCTGTTTGCAGACAAAATCCCTGACATTCTCCCCTTTCCAAAATTGTAAAACAGACTGCGAAACGGAACATTTTTGGGAAAAACAGTGACAATTCAACATAACCTCACTCTTGTGGTAGTGTATAGCAAATAAGGCACCAAATCCAGCCCAATATGTCACTGCAGACGCTCAATATAAATGTCCTTGTCCCGACAATGTGCCTCTGCCACCAGTAGGTTCTGATGAAAAAGGGAGAAAATCACTCGGAGGTATGAGGGAAGCCACAGGGGAGATAAGACTTGGGACTGGGCTGTATGGCAGTATCTTGCAGCAAGCAAGAGAAAGATACCTGAAGCTTCAAACACCAGCCAGGAAGAGATGGAGAGAAAGAGAGAGCTACCTGAAGCCCCAGGGGATTTTACAGGCTTCTCCTCTAGCCTGCCTTCCTCTCGGTCTCTGGGGAGAAGAGAACGCAGGTTGGCGTTTTTCGTCATGAATCTTGTTTTGGAGGCAGCTCTGCATAATTACCTAACCCTAACTTTAACCACACTGCTAACCTTATGGCCTAACCCTAACCTTAAATTAAGATTAAAAAAACCATTTTTGTTTCAATATAGACATTTTTTTTTACTTTGGAGCTGGCCCATATAGAAATATAGAAATATTTTAGTTCTGCCTCAAGGACAAGACTCCTCCCAATAAACGTCAACCTGTAAAGAGAACAAGGAGAGAGAGAGACAGCTGTGGACGGCTTTACAGACCGCAAATATCAGTCGGAAACAGAGGAAAGCTGTAGAAATGGTCTTTGCTCCTTCTACACCTTCTGTAAGACAGCCAGGACTTACAGGATATGTAGGCTGGGTCTCAAATGGCACCCTAATCGCTATATTCGTTAATATTAACCCTATATACTCTGCTGCTACAACTATTATTATTATTGTTATAATTATTTGTCCTGCTGCCTAGTCAATTTTAACCCTGCCTACTTGTGCATATCTACCTCTACTACCACTGTATCATTGCACATTATGTTATTGGTACTGACCTTGTATATAGCGTAAATTCACATGTGTTTTACTCTCGTTTTTATTTATATATATCTTGACCTGGTATTGATTCCGTGCTCTTTGAAATCATATTCTGGATGTCCTATTTTCTTACCTTTAGATATTGAATACTGCATTGTTGAGGAAGAGCGTGTAAGTAAGCCTTTCACTGTACTGTTTACACCTGTTGTATCCTGTGCAATCGACAAATAAACTCTGCTTTGATATTCCCAATGTAGTGCACTAATTTTGAGCTGAGCCCATATAGGGAATATGGTGCCATTTGTGAACTGCACAGTCCTTCTCTATAAAGAGACCAATAGGGGAAGGGCAGCCAATCAAAGGATAGTCCTTCTCTGTTAGTCTTTTGTGTCGATATAGCAACTCAGATGCTTCCTTAGATTGGTAGCTATTCCAAAGTAACTTCTCAAAGTAGCTGCCTTCAAAACAGAAGTATGTTATGATGTATGTTATGTTATGAGTAAGTTATGATTTATCAACTGATTATTGAATTAGCATACCATTATAGGCTGGCAAGGAACGCAACTACTGTCGGAGACTCTCAATCTTTAGATTTACAACAAATGGACACAAGTTGGGCAATAATGAAATGTTAGTTCACACAGATTTCCTATCAAGTCAAACAAATGTTATTTTTCCTGCAAACATTTACATTTCAGTTCCTCCTGGTTATTGCCTTGAATTTTAGCCCATAAACACGAAGGAAAATCAATAAGGGAAGCAGATCAGGGTTCTTTGCGGCATGAGACAACGGCATAATACACCCACACTTGTGAGAAAGAGCCAACAAAACAGTACTGAGTATTCAAACAACACGTGTCATCCTCAAGAGCAAGAATAGACACATAGATGCATCCACAGACATTTCATTTGCGTCAAAGAGGAAATTGAGAATGTTTAATTTCATGTTACACATCCTGCAGCAAACTCTGGTAATTGGTGTTTCTCTAAGAAGCGGAGGAACAGGTCTTTTTAAACCTGTTACCTGTCAGCTCAAAGACACGTGGGAAATCAGAGCTGCTGGGAGGAAAGTGGAACAGAAGCCATAGAGTTGGATAAAAGGGTCATCTTTGCAACTTTGCTATAATGGCTTCTTCAAGGTTATTATATCTATTGTGCCCTCTATCCAACTCTATGGTCAGGAGCACACCTCTTGACATGACAGTAGCGACTTTGTGACCGCATGGGCAGCACCATTGAGGGCTATCAGCATTTTCCGGGCTCTATTCAATCAGATCCGCTTTAGCCAACATCCGCATTGCGGTTGTTTTGGCCATGTCGGAGGAGCTCCTGGCACTATAGCTAAAGTGGACATTGCCATTGGCTGCACGGAGTCGTATTAACAGAAATCCAATGCAGCATTGTTTACAAGTTAATCTACATCTTAATTAGGATGGTAGAAATCCTCATTATTTTGTTTTCTATATACAGGAAGTATTAATATCCCTGGACTTTTTCCACATTTTGTTGTGTTACAGCCTGAATTTAAAATGTATTACATTGAGATTTTGTGTCACTGATCTACGAACAGTACCCCACAATGTCAAAGTCAAATTATGTTTTTAGAAATGTAGAAATTAATAAAAAATGTAAAGCTGAAATGTCTTGTTTCAATAATTATTCAACCGCTTTGTCATGGCAAGAGCCTAAATACGTTCAGGAGTAACAATGTCTGTGTGCAATAGCGGTTAACATATATATTTTTAATGATTACCCCTTCTATTTACCCCACACATCAACAACAGTGAAAAGAAGGACGTCGGTACAGAATCAAAAATATTCCAAAGCGTGCATCCTGTTTGCAAATAAGACACAAAAGTAATTGATTTTTTTTTTTCCAAAGAAAATACTTTTTTGTCCTGAAAACAAAACATTATATTTGGGGCAAATCCAACACAACACATCACTGAGTACCATTCTTCATATTTTCAAGCATGGTGGTGGCTGCATCATGTTATGGGTATGCTCGTCATTGACAAGGACAATGGAGTTTTTCTTTAGGATAAAAAGAAACGGAATAGAGTTAAGCACAGGCATAATCCTAGAGGAAAACCTGGTTCAGCCTGCTTTCCACCAGACATTGGGAGTTCACGAATTCACCTTTCAGCAGGACAATAACCTAAAACTCAAGACCAAACATACGCTGGAGTTGCTTACCAAGATGACATTGAAGGTTGCTGAGTGGCAAAGTGACAGTTTTGACTTAAATTGGCTTGAAAATCTATGGCACAACATGAAAATGGCTGTCTAGCAATGATCAACAAACAACTTGACAGAACTTGAAGAGTTTACAAAAGAGTAATGGGCAAATATTGTACAATCCAGGTTAAAGCTCTAAGAGACTTACCAAGAAAGACGGCTGTAATCGCTGCAAAGATGATTCTAACATGTATTGACTCAGGGGGTTGAATACTTATCTAATCAAAATACTGCATATTAGTGTTTTATTTTTCAATAATCGTTAAAAGATGATCTCTTCCACTTTGACATTACAGAGTATTTTGTGTAGATCATTGAAAAAAAATACATTTTAATCTCAATTTGTACTGCAGGGAATACTGTGAATACTTTTTGAAGGCACTGTAGCGTACAATTTCTCGTTCTGAACTCCCAACACGAGTGGGGCGAGTATGGCTTGATTGACGCAAAAGCAGCTGCTCACCGATTTGAAGGCTTCAACGCAGTTCCACCTCCGACCCGCCAAAACATCCGCTAAGCGGGTATCTGTTGTCGCCGGTTAGCGATTGATCTGATTGAATCTAGGCCTAAAGTAGTCAATCTCTTCATCTTCTACTTCAATAAGTTATTCTATTTGTTGTGCCCTCTTTCCAACTCTATGGCCGGAAGCAAACCTCTGCTCTGTAATAGCAGGTGAGGGCACATGACCAGACTTGGGTTGTATAGATTACACGGTCTATCACCTTTTAAAGGGAGTGTGGCTGTGAGTCTGTCTGTCACCGCGGTTTCCTGTGTCTTCTCCAAACAACTTTGTGGGCTCAGGAAGTGTGTCATGCTGAACTCATTGACACACCTGCAGTGTTCCCATTTTCTTGGCTGCTATATGAGTATCCCACCAAACATTTACAACTCTACTGTTAACCATTGGGATAAATACTATATGGTGTCTCAAATGTCACCATAATCGCAGCCTATATCTAAATACTGTCTCCACCATTCCTAATGTAAAACTATACTCATGGTCACCTAAGATCCTATAAGCACACAGTGTATCCCTAGTGTATGACAGCTGCTGCCATCTCCCCAGAGCTGGTTGGGCATCAGTGGCTGCGTCTCAAATGGCACGAAAGTAGTGCACTATAAAGGGAATAGGGTGCCATTTGAGACACAGATAGTGTTTCCACAATGGACCACTCTTCATTTAATCGACTGTGTCATTCAGGCTATGACAGAAATGAGGGTCTCTCAGAGACTGTGTGTCTGGTGTGCTTATCAGTGTGTGTGTGTGCATTTATTTAGTTTCTGTGAGTGTCAGTGTGGGCGTGTGCTGTTGGGTGCCTGTGTGGGCCTGGGGTAACAGTTGCCACACAGACACACATGCGCACATACACACACACACACACACAGCCTAATTTGTCATTAAAGCCTATTAGTGTGTTGTTATTATTAACTTGACTCCAATTATTCAGTTGAGTTGGCTCCAAGTTGAAATTCTTTTTGGCTTTGAAATGGCTGTAATATTATTCAACGAAAAACACATTTACACCATTAATGAGAGAAAGGCTGCATGAATTAACACTTAACAAACAAGTCTGTGTCCTAAATGGCACCTTATTCCCGATATATAGTGCACTACTTTTGACCATGGACCATTGACGCCTGGTGAAAAGCAGTGCACTATATAGGGAATATGGTGCCATTTGGGATGCAGAGAAGGCTCCGCAGGGCTTGTGAAAGAACAACTTGGACAGAAAATGACTCACAAAAACATTTATATCTGCGGGAGAGGAGGAGAGAAGCAGAAGAGAGAGCGAGAGAGACAGTGAGACATCCCAACAAAACTTCAGTGTGTTTAAAGCTCAGGGTGCGTGACAACCAAATAGTGTGGTGAGAGAGAGAGATACTTTTGACTGTCTTTCTTTAAATGCCACATTCTCATTTCATTAAAACCTCACCCCCCCCCCCTTAAAAAACAAATATCCCCTGTACTGCATACCCCACGATACAAAACAACACCACACATCACAACAACCAAAACCTCAGCCCCCCCCCCCCCCAACACACCATATCTCCTGAAACATCTCCACACTTTTTATAATTTTATAGAACTCAAATTCCACCCTAAGGCGCGCAGAGACCATCCCATCCCATAGCAGTGTGAACAGACAGCAACACAGAGTTACACATGGAGTAAACAATTAACAAGTCAATAACACAGTGGAAAAAAATATATGTTTTTAAAAAGAGTCTATATACATTGTGTGCAAAAGACATGAGGAGGTAGGCGAATAATTACAATTTAGCAGATTAACACCGGAATGATAAATGATCAGATGGTCATGTGCAGGTAGAGATACTGGTGTGCAAAATAGCAGAAAAGTACATAAATAAAACAGTATGGGGATGAGGTAGGTAAATTGGGTGGGCTGCAGCGATCGGTTAGCTGCTCCGATAGCAGATGTTTAAAGTTGGTGAGGGAGATAAAAGTCTCAAACTTCAACGGTTTTTGCAATTCGTTCCAGTCACAGGCAGCAGAGAACTGGAAGGAAAGGCAGCCAAATGAGGTGTTGGCTTTAGGGATGATCAGTGAGATACACCTGCTGGAGCGCGTGCTATGGGTGGGTGTTGCCATCGTGACCAGTGAACTGAGATAAGGCGGAGCTTTACCTAGCATGGACTTGTAGATGACCTGGAGCCAGTGGGTCTGGCGACGAATATGTAGCGAGGGCCAGCCGACTAGAGCATACAGGTCGCAGTGGTGGGTGGCATAAGGTGCTTTAATTACAAAGCGGATGGCACTGTGATAAACTGCATCCAGTTTGCTGAGTAGAGTATTGGAAACCATTTTGTAGATGACATCGTCGAAGTCGAGGATCGCTTTGTTGTGAAATAGAAAGACGATTCTAGATTTTATTTTGGATTGGATATGTTTGATATGAGTCTGGAAGGAGAGTTTACAGTCTAGCCAGACACCTAGGTACTTATAGATGTCCACATATTCTAGGTCGGAACCATTCAGGGTGGTGATGCTAGTCGGGCGTGCGGGTGCAGGCAGCGAACAGTTGAAAAGCATGCATTTGGTTTTACTAGCGTTTAAGAGCTAGTAGGCCACGGAAGGAGTGTTGTATGGCATTGAAGCTCGTTTGGAGGTTAGATAGCACAGTGTCCAAGGAAGGGCCAGAAGTATACAGAATGGTGTCGTCTGCGTAGAGGTGGATCAGGGAATCGCCCGCAGCAAGAGCAACATCATTGATATATACAGAGAAAAGAGTCGGACCGAGAATTGAACCCTGTGGCACCCCCATAGAGACTGCCAAAGGACCGGACAACATGCCCTCCGATTTGACACACTGAACTCTGTCTGCAAAGTAGTTGGAGAACCAGGCAAGGCAGTCATTAGAAAAACCGAGGATACTGAGTCTGCCGATAAGAATATGGTAATTGACAGAGTCGAAAGCCTTGGCCAGGTCGATGAAGACGGCTGCACAGTACTGTCTTTTATCGATGGCAGTTATGATATCGTTTAGTACCTTTAGCGTGGCTGAGGTGCACCCGTGACCGGCTCGGAAACCAGATTGCACAGCGGAGAAGGTACGGTAGGATTCGAGATGGTCAGTGATCTGTTTGTTGACTTGGCTTTCGAAGACCTTAGATGGGCAGGATGGATATAGGTCTGTAACAGTTATGGTCCAGGGTGTCTCCCCCTTTGAAGAGGGGCATGACCGCGGCAGCTTTCCAGTCCTTGGGGATCTCAGACGATATGAAAGAGAGGTTGACCAGGCTGGTAATAGGGGTTGCGACAATGGCAGCGGATAGAAGGTCCAGATTGTCAAGTCCAGCTGATTTGTACAGGTCCAGGTTTTGCAGCTCTTTCAGAACATCTGCTATCTGGATTTGGGTAAAGGAGAAGCTGGGGAGGCTTGGGGAAGTTGATGCGGGGGGGTGGATCTGTTGGCCGAGGTTGGAGTAGCCAGGAGGAAGGCATGGCCAGCCGTTGAGAAATGCTTGTTGAAGCTTTCGATTATCATGGATTTATAGGTGGTGACCGTGTTACCTAGCCTCAGTGCAGTGGGCAGCTAGGAGGAGGTGCTCTTGTTCTCCATGGACTTTACAGTGTCTTAGAACTTTTTGGAGTTAGAGCTACAGGGTGCAAATTTCTGCTTGAAAAAGCTGGCCTTTGCTTTCCTGACTGACTGCGTGTATTGGTTCCTGACTTCCCTGAACAGTTGCATATCGCAGGGACTATTCGATGCTATTGCAGTCCGCCACAGAATGTTTTTGTGCTGGTCAAGGGCAGTCAGGTCTGGAGTGAATTAGGGGCTATATCTGTTCTTAGTTCTGCATTTTTTGAACAGCGCATGCTTATCTAAGGTGGTGAGGTAGTTACTTTTAAAGAATGACCAGGCATCCTCAACTGACGGGATGAGGTCAATATCCTTCCAGGATACCCGGGCCAGGTCGATTAGAAAGGCGTGCTCGCAGAAGTGTTTTAGGGAGCGTTTGACAGTGATTGGGGGTGGTCGTTTGACTGCAGACCCGTAGCGGATACAGGCAATGAGGCAGTGATCGCTGAGATCCTGATTGAAGACAGCGGAGGTGTATTTGGAGGGCCAGTTGGTCAGGATAACGTCTATGAGGGTGCCCTTGTTTACAGATTTAGGGTTGTACCTGGTGGGTTCCTTGATGATTTGTGTAAGATTGAGGGCATCTAGCTTAGATTGTAGGACTGCCAGGGTGTTAAGCATATCCCAGTTTAGGTCACCTAACAGAACAAACTCTGAAGCTAGATGGGGGGCGATCGATTCACAAATGGTGTCCATGGCACAGTTGGGAGCTGAGGGGGGTCGGTATCCGGTGGCAACAGTGAGAGACTTATTTCTGGAGAGATGAATTTTTTAAATTAGAAGTTCGAACTGTTTGTGTATGACATTACTTTGCAGGCTATATCTGCAGTAGACTGCAACTCCTCCCCCTTTGGCAGTTCTATCTTGACGGAAAATGTTATAGTTGGGTATGGAAATCTCAGAATTTATGGTGGCCTTCCTAAGCCAGGATTCAGACACAGCAAGGACATCAGGGTTGGCAGAGTCTGCTAAAGCAGTGAGTAAAACAAACTTAGGGAGGAGGCTTCTGATGTTGACATGCATGAAACCAAGGCTTTTTCAATCAAAAAGTCAACAAATGAGGGTGCCTGGGGACATGCAGGGCCTGGGTTTACCTCCACATCACCCGCGGACAGAGGAGGAGTAGAATGACGGTGCGGCTAAAGGCTATCAAAACTGGTCGCCTAGAGCGTTAGGGACAAAGAATAAAAGGAGCAGATTTCTGGGCCTGGTAGAATATATTCAGGGCATAATGCGCACACAGGGGTATGGTGGGGTGCGGGTACAGCGGAGGTAAGCCCAGGCACTGGGTGATGATAAGAGAGGTTGTATCTCTGGACATGCTGGTTGTAATGGGTGAGGTCACCTGTGGGAGGTGGGACAAAGGAGGTATCAGAGGTATGAAGAGTGGAACTAGGTGGTCCATTGTAAAGTAAAACAATGATAACTAACAACAGTATAAAGGCATATTGACATTTGAGAGAGACATACAGTGAGGCATAAAGTAATCACAGGTGTTGATTGGGAGAGCTAGCTAAAACAACAGGTGAGACAACAACAGCTAATCAGCTAACACAACAACTGCAGGTAAAATGGCGATGACTAGGCAGAGAGGGTCGGATTAACTACACACAAAGCCTGAGTTCGCGGCTGGGGCCGACAGATAAAAAATAAATAAACAGAATGGAGTACCGTGATTAATGGACAGTTCAGTAGGCATCAGCTATGTAGCCAAGTGATCATAGTGTCCAGGGGGCAGCAGTAGATGGAACAGGGGAGCCCCACTACGCTAGCGACACAGCGCTTAAAGTTAGTAGCGTCTGCTCCGACGGAGGCCGGATGAAGGCACAGCGGATGGAGTATTCGTCGGCAGACCAGTCGTGGTGGTGCGGCGGGGCGCCGTGACGACAGAGAATCCAAGCCACCTGGCGAAAGAGGTATTGTGGAATTTAGTTTGCTACCCGGGAGATGTGCCTGGCTCACGGCTAACTGGTGCTAGCTTCGTGGCAGTGGCATTAGCCACTATATCCAATCGATAGCAGCGGTGATCCGGTGCCAAGGTCCAGAGTTTACAGCAAGGATCCGGTGGAGTTTTGGGCTCTAGCCGTGTATGAGTGGGGTTCGGGTGAACAGCTGAGTAGGCCCGGGAGGCGGGCCTCAGGGACTAGCTTCGGTACTAGGTGCCACGGTGAGTGAAAGCTAGCTGTGAGCTAGCTAGCTGCAAGCTGTGAGCTAGCTAGCTAGCTGCAAGCTAGCTATGAAGATCAGAAGTAGTGGTCCAGGGATTACGGCGTTGTTGTGGAGAGACAGTCCAATATTGGTAGACAAGCGATATTTGTAGACAGTCGAGTATTATCCAGGCTAAAAACAGGGCTGGTATCTGTGCAGAAGGTAAAAGCCGCTAGCAGTGGCTAACAATTACTAAATAGCTTGTAGCTAATTAGCTGGTTATCTTCTGGAGATTCTTGAATGTGTTCTAAAATTGAAAATAATAGCGATTCCGTATCACATTGGGTGAGGCAGGTTACCGGAAGGTATAATCGAATAAAAAAATTGAGAAGAGATTGAAAATAAATTGAAATATATATACAAAAAATACGAAAAAATACAAAAGTACACGAGAGGACAAAACAAACACGTCTTCACTGCTACGCCATCTTGGATATAATACTTCACTCGAGTTCCCCCAATATTCTCCTAGCCTCTGAGGATGAGAGAGCTGTATACTGTTGACAAAAAAAGACGCATTTGGACTTTCCCCACATCCCACCATTGACTTAGAGACTCATTCTCCTCTCTTTGCTGCCAGGATCTTTCCCAAATAGTCTGGAAACCTGAGCAAAAAGTGGCATCTTGTAAGAGCTTTACATTAAACTTCCAATAGGATGCCTGCCGTGGCCCTGGTGGAATAGACAGTCGAGCCATGGCTATTTGGTGATCCGAAAAACCCACCGGCGAGAATGGTAGCGCCCAACAGCCTATTGCTCTGATTTCTGGACATGTAAAGTCGATCAAGTCGGGCTGCACTCACCTTAGCCCCAAAGACCTTCACCCATGTATACTGTCTTGTGTTAGGATGTCTAGTTCTCCAAGCATCCACTAGGTCGAACTGATTAAATTATGTCCCTTAACACCTCCACTGAGCCTGAATGAGGCTCCTCCCCATTTCTGTCTTTCACAAAATCCGACCACCAGCGTCTCCTCATGCGCTACCTCTGAGAATTTCTGTCTAAGACACCCAAATAGAAGCCCCCTCTCTCTCTCCCTGTTAGGCGCATACACATTTATAAAGACAAAGCCCATACCCCTACACACCTCTTTTGAGGAGCACATTTTTACAGACAGATCAGGTACAAAAAGGACTAAAAACCCCTGCACAAACATTTGTCCCATGGCTCAACACACTTGCCCCTTTCCACCAGAGTCCCCAATCGACTTCATTCACAACATCACTATGCGTCTCCTGCAGAAACAACACCTGTACTTTTTTTTATTTTACATGTTCACCAAACATACTTCTCTTTCCTACATCTCTGGCGCCATTTATATTAAGCGAGCCTACCAGAAGAGTCTCCATCAGAAGTGAGAGAAAAGCCAGCAAAGAAAGAGACCAATAACAAAGCTCAAAAAGCCCCCGTGTCAGAAAAAAACTATGAATCTAAACAGCGTCTGAAGGTAGACCTTTTTGCACGGTTGTGACCCACTTCCTCAACCTAAACCGTTTCCTGGGTGAGAGGACACTAATGCCCCTCATTTTCATAGGGTGTTGTACTGATCTTACAAACTTTCCCAGATCACAAAAAAAGCCTCAACATTATATTTTTTTCCCCTTAGTCTCATTCAGGAACCTTGACAGTTCCCTCACCATGTACTTTGACCCCTCTGCTTGAGTGGCTGTCAGCTCTGGACCCATTGAGGAGGAGTCTGGGAAAAAAAGGCCTCATCATCCTCTTCCTCAGACTCACCTTCCTCATCTCCATCCTGAACCTGCCCTTTCTCTCTGGTTGGGGCCTCCCCCCGAACACCAGGCAAAGGTTCCTTGGTGCCTTTGACCACACCAGCCTCTCTCCTCCCACCTCTTTTCTTCTCCCCCTTTTTTCTCTTCCGCTTGACACCCTCCTCCACCCCCCCCCTCCCCCAGTCGCTTACAATTCCCTACTCTACTGTCCTCATCAACTTGCATATCCTGACTAGACCATCCTCATTTACACCACCATCCATGACACGACTAGACCCAGCCTCATCTACACCACCATCTGTAGCCTGACTAGGCCCAGCCTCATCTACACCAGCATCTGTAGCATGACTAGGCCCAGCCTCAGCTACACCACCATATGTATCCTGATTAGGCCCAGCCTCATCTATACCACCATCCATAGCATGCCATGGCCCATCCTTAGCTGCCCAACCATCTCTAGCCTGACTAGGCCCAGCCTCATCTACACTACCATCCATGGCATGACTAGGCCCAGCCTCTGCTGCCTACATCTCATGGCCCCCTGCATGACCCCCCCTTGACCTCACTAGAGCTTGTACCCTCACATTGTCTACAGTCTTTATGTGGGCATGAAAGCTCTTATGCCCCAAATCCCCACACTCAAAGCACCTTTGACATTGTTATTCAGAAACATGAATACTTGCTTCCAGAATGAAACATGCTTAACGGCATCTGCCTGAAAACCTGCCGACAGTACACAAACCTCGCTAGCAAACTTACCAAACCGACTTAGTTCTTTCAGGATTTGATCAGCTGTAATAAACGGAGGCAAATGAGCGATTACCACTCTAATCGAAGGACTCGACTGGAGAAATCAGCACCAACACATTCTTTACAAATATTCCCCTAGCAATCAACCTACCCACCAAATTCATTATTTTTATGAACACAATCACTGCTTTGTTCATTCTAGATGCAGAATGTATAAATTCACCTCCTACCTGTTCGCCGACGGCGAGCAGAACCTCTTCCACCTTAATTCCATTCTCAGGAACACATCTGAATCCATGCCGTAACGACAGCGTCTCCTCCGCCCTAGGCTGCGAAGCCATCGTGCACACTACACATTCCAAACCCCAGGAAACTAACACTCTGTTCACTTCCTCCCTAACTTAAAAAAAAGAACAGCGGGCACCGCTAAATTAACAGTGTGTTTAACCCTCCACCATAGAATTTTTTAAAAAGAAAACACCAAGAAAGAAATTCAAGAAAACCTCCTCTCAACTACACACAGCCTCTCAACTACCAAACACTCCCAGCATGCACTGAGAGAGAGAGGTGTAAGACAGGAAGGCAGGGACAACATCTTGCTGACAAACAGGAGAATGGCTGTGCAGTTACAAGCTCCAGATAAGAATCACATAATCTCCACAGAATCTCTTTTAAGGCTGCCTGTAAACCCAAGCCTATCCTCTCCAACACGGCAGCGAGGTGAGTGTATTCCCCAATACACTCTCCTATGCTTACTAGCGCGGGCGAGACTATCGTATCATCAGCAGTGGTGTAAAGAACTTAAGTATAAATACTTTAAAGTAGTTCTTAAGTAGTTTTTGGGGGTATCTGTACTTCACTATTTACACTACCGTTCAAAAGTTGGGAATCACTTAGAAATGTCCATTTAGAATAACACCAATTTGATCAGAAATACAGTGTAGACATTGTTAATGTTGTAAATGACTATTGTAGCTGGAAACGGCTGATTTTCTAAAGGAATATCTACATAGGCGTACAGAGGCCCATTATCAGCAACCGTCACTCCAGTGTTCCAATGGCACATTGTGTTAGCGAATCCAAGTTTATCATTTTAAAAGGCTAATTGATCATTAGAAAACCCTTTTGCAATTATGTTAGCACAGCTGAAAACTGTTGTTCTGATTTTAAAGAAGCAATATAACTGGCCTTCTTTAGACTAATTGAGTATCTGGAGCATCAGCATTTGTGGGTTTGATTACAGGCTCAAAATGGCTAGAAACTTCTGAAACTCTAAATTCTTGTTCTGAGGAAAGGCTAATCCATGCGAGCAATTGCCAAGAAACTGAAGATCTCGTACAACGCTGTGTACTACTCCCTTCACAGAACAGCGCAAACTGGCGCTAACCAGAATAGAAAGAGTAGTGGGACCCTGTGCACAACTGAGCAAGAGGATAAGTACATTAGAGTGTCCAGTTTGAGTAACAGATGTCTCACAAGTCCTCAACTGGCAGCTTCATTAAATAGTACCCGCAAAACACCAGTCTCAATTTCAACAGTGAAGAGGCGACTCCGGGATGCTGGCCTTCTAGGCATAGTATTAAAGAAAAAGCCATGTCTCAGACTGGCCAATAACAAGAAAATATTAAGACGGGCAAAAGAACACAGACACTGGACAGAGGAACTCTGCCTAGAAGGCCAGCATCCCGGAGTCGCCTCTTCACTGTTGCCGTTGAGACTAGTGTTTTGCGGGTACTACTTAATGAAGCTGCCAGTTGAGGACTTGTGAGGTGTCTGTTTCTCAAAATAAAAAATAAAATTCATTCCATTCCGCACCCCCAAGAACCCCCCAATGCACCAACAACCAAGAGAATGAAAAGGAAAAGACAGAAGAAAACAGCAAACAACAATGCAAAATAAAACAATTATAATAATCCATTTAAAACAATAGACATCAAGGACAACTAAAATCATAACAGCAATGCCAACTGTATATGCTTGTGTGCATGTCTGGCACTATGACATGTATGTGTGTGTTCTTGTATGTGTTTATTTGAATGAGAGTGTGTGTATATGCATGTGCACAAACACCTGCACAGCATCAGGCAAACTGTCATTTGTTGTATAAACATGGCCACTTAGTGTCATTCAAATGTACTTTTTTATTATGACTTTCAACAAAAAAAAATGTTTTTACTTTTATCTTTGACCATCATTCTATCTCCCACACAGCAACTCCACTCCCACTTGTCTCCAATTCCACATACCAACCCTCAGCCCATCCCATTTATCTCTGCTGGCCACAACACATATCTTTCAACTATGCTATGATGTTTAACGTACAATTTCAATCTATCTAATCGAATAGAATCCACAGATTGTGAGTTGAAGATGAATATTTTACTAAGAGTATTAGTATATTAGTATTTGACTGACCCGGTCTCTCCAGATCTCCTAACAGTCCTATTTTTAGGGTCGATTTTAGATCATTGCTATGCCGTTTTCAGCCATTCCTGAACCTGAGACCAGAAACAGGCACAGTTAAGGGCAATACCAAAATAAATGGTCTATTGATTCTGTATCCTCACAACAAAATCTGCAGAGCTTTGATGATTTTATGCTCCAAATATTAAACATTTTGTTGGTGGTAAGAATTCTATATAATAATTTTAGCTGAAAAGCACAAAGTCTTGAATCTTGCGTTATTTTATATACTGTAACAACTCATACACCCTGTACCATGGAATCGGTACATGAAAAATCTCTGCCCAACAATTTTGGAATCTGTATGGCACAGTTGTCAACATCCTGGTCCTCAAATGAAACTGGTATACTTTCCTATTTATGCTATTTTTATTCCTCCACCAGTTTTGATCCTTTATATTGGGCAGTCAGACAAGTTCCCTACCTCCTCCCGCTGCCACCTGCCTCCTCCATTTTTGGGGTAATACTGTAATCAATTGGTTGTACTCTTGGATTGAGCAGACCTTTCCGTACAATTCTGATAACTCCATGAAGGACATAACTCTACCATTCCAATTTACAATATAATTTAAGAACAAAATACCCTTTTCAAACATCTTTCCCATAAATACAGGTATTTTATCAACCAGCACATTTGAGTTCAGCCATAATATTTGTTCTCTTTTCAGGCGGATGAAATTGAAATTGTAACCAGATCTGCAATGCTTATTTGAAAAAAAGAGATGCTTGGAAAAAGTATAATTTTCAATTAATCGCAAATGAGACATGGCAATCTGCACAAAGGCAAAAAGGCCATTTTTAAACAATGGA
Organism: Oncorhynchus kisutch; assembly: GCF_002021735.2. Taxonomy (NCBI): domain Eukaryota; kingdom Metazoa; phylum Chordata; class Actinopteri; order Salmoniformes; family Salmonidae; genus Oncorhynchus; species Oncorhynchus kisutch. Next base: position 59,831,535 of record NC_034184.2, on the reverse strand, counting down.
TGAGCTTTTCTTAGTAATCTACTTGAGAACCATATAGGGTTCAAATACTACTTTTGAATGAGTGAAGCTTTTAGAGAGAGGTTTAGTGCTTTTATATTTAATCATCTCAACCCACCCAATTGGAACCAAGATGGCATAGCAGTTCAGACGTCTTTTGTCCTCGTCTTGTCGTGTCCTGTATATATATATATTTACAACTTTTTCACATACATTTTATTTTTAATTTCCATCAACTCATCTTCAAAACACTCTCCTGCAACCCGCCTCACCAATTTATATTTATAAAAAAGTATTATTTACCTCAAATCTGTAATCCTCCAAGAAGCTAGCCAGAGACTCCAAGAAGCTAGCCTGAAACTAGCCAGAAGCTAGCCAGGAGATAGCCAGAAGCTAGCCCAGAAGCTAATCCAGAAGCTAATCAGAAGCTAGTTCAGAAGCTAGTTAGCTTCTTTACTGGCAAATCGTTAGTATTCAGCTAACCACGGTTTGTGGTCATCAGCTATCCTTTAGCTCGAAAATCTATCGCCAGTTTTGTACGGCGCAGCGCGGCTCGGAACGGAACATACCGGACCAATTTTTCTCTCCATGTCCCTGGATTTCAACTGCTCTCTGGACATTCATACCCGGATCTCACAGCTAGCTAGCTGCTATCCGTGTGACTATCGGCTTTCATCGATTCCGGAGCAAACATCAATTATTCCGGAGCTAGCCAGCTCCGTCAATCACTCCTGAGTTCCATCAATCACTCCTGGGCTGCAGTCACCTATCCGGAGCCGTTTTACTGCCTACGCGGAGCCCCACCGGGCCTTCACAACTGGACTGCCGACGTTATCTACCCGAAGGAGATCCGGCTGGCTCCTCCGTCGCGACGTTACCTGAACGCCCATCTGCGGCCTGCTAACCGTTAGCTGTCTTACCGGCTGCTATCTGAATAGACAATCGGACAATTTATTTATATTTATTATTATTATTATGTTTTCTTCTTGGGCCTCTATAACTATATCTATTGTTTTTATTTTTGTTGTTGTTGTGTGATTTGGATTAATCCCCTCTACCACACGGAACCCCACTAATCTACTGACGGAACGCAAGAGGTGGCTAACAACAGACCTCCATCCTATGCTAGCTTGCTACCGATGGCCTGGCTAGCTGTCTAAATCGCCGTGACCCCCAACCAACCTCTCCACTCACTGGACCCTTTTGATCACTCGACTAAGCATGCCTCTCCTTAATGTCAATATGTCTTGTCGATTGCTGTTCTGGTTAGTGTTTATTGGCTTATTTCACTGTAGAGCCTCTAGTCCTGCTCACTATACCTTATCCAACCTATTAGTTCCACCACCCACACATGTAATGACATCTCCTGGTTTCAATGATGTTTCTAGAGACAATATCTCTCTCTTCATCACTCAATACCTAGGTTTACCTCCACTGTATTCACATCCTACCATACCTTTGTCTGTACATTATACCTTGATGCTATTTTATCGCCCCCAGAATCCTCCTTTTACTCTCTGTTCCAGACGTTCTAGACGACCAATTCTTATTGCTTTTAGCCGCACCCTTATTCTACTCCTCCTATGTTCCTCTGGCGATGTAGAGGTGAATCCAAGCCCTGCAGTGCCTAGCTCCACTCCTATTCCCCAGGCGCTCTCTTTTGACGACTTCTGTAACCGTAATAGCCTTGGTTTCATGCATATTAACATTAGAAGCCTCCTCCCTAAGTTTGTTCTATTCACTGCTTTAGCACACTCTGCCAACCCGGATGTTCTAACTGTGTCTGAATCCTAATGGGTCAGCGGTCAAACGACCTCCACTCATCACTGTAAAACGCTCCCTGAAACACTTCAGCGAGCAGGCCTTTCTAATCAACCTGGCCGGGGTATCCTGGAAGGATATTGATCTCATCCCGTCAGTAGAGGATGCCTGGATATTTTTTTTAAATGCCTTAACCATCTTAAATAAACATGCCCCATTCAAGAAATGTAGAACCAGGAACAGATATAGCCCTTGGTTCTCCCCAGACCTGACTGCCCTTAACCAACACAAAAACATCCTATGGCGTTCTGCATTAGCATCGAACAGCCCCCGTGATATGCAGCTGTTCAGGGAAGCTAGAAACCATTATACACAGGCAGTTAGAAAAGCCAAGGCTGGCTTTTTCAAGCAGAAATTTGCTTCCTGCAACACTAACTCAAAAAAGTTCTGGGACACTGTAAAGTCCATGGAGAATAAGAACACCTCCTCCCAGCTGCCCACTGCACTGAAGATAGGAAACACTGTCACCACTGATAAATCCACCATAATTGAGAATTTCAATAAGCATTTTTCTACGGCTGGCCATGCTTTCCACCTGGCTACTCCTACCCCGGTCAACAGCACTGCACCCCCAACAGCAACTCGCCCAAGCCTTCCCCATTTCTCCTTCTCCCAAATCCATTCAGCTGATGTTCTGAAAGAGCTGCAAAATCTGGACCCCTACAAATCAGCCGGGCTAGACAATCTGGACCCTTTCTTTCTAAAATGATCTGCCGAAATTGTTGCCACCCCTATTACTAGCCTGTTCAACCTCTCTTTCGTGTCGTCTGAGATTCCCAAAGATTGGAAAGCAGCTGCGGTCATCCCCCTCTTCAAAGGGGGGGACACTCTTGACCCAAACTGCTACAGACCTATCCTACCATGCCTTTCTAAGGTCTTCGAAAGCCAAGCCAACAAACAGATTACCGACCATTTCGAATCTCACCATACCTTCTCTGCTATGCAATCTGGTTTCAGAGCTGGTCATGGGTGCACCTCAGTCACGCTCAAGGTCCTAAACGATATCTTAACCGCCATCGATAAGAAACATTACTGTGCAGCCGTATTCATTGATCTGGCCAAGGCTTTCGACTCTGTCAATCACCACATCCTCATCGGCAGACTCGACAGCCTTGGTTTCTCAAATGATTGCCTCGCCTGGTTCACCAACTACTTCTCTGATAGAGTTCAGTGTGTCAAATCGGAGGGTCTGCTGTCCGGACCTCTGGCAGTCTCTATGGGGGTGCCACAGGTTCAATTCTTGGACCGACTCTCTTCTCTGTATACATCAATGAGGTCGCTCTTGCTGCTGGTGATTCTCTGATCCACCTCTACGCAGACGACACCATTCTGTATACTTCCGGCCCTTCTTTGGACACTGTGTTAACAACCCTCCAGGCAAGCTTCAATGCCATACAACTCTCCTTCCGTGGCCTCCAATTGCTCTTAAATACAAGTAAAACTAAATGCATGCTCTTCAACCGATTGCTACCTGCACCTACCCGCCTGTCCAACATCACTACTCTGGACGGCTCTGACTTAGAATACGTGGACAACTACAAATACTTAGGTGTCTGGTTAGACTGTAAACTCTCCTTCCAGACCCATATCAAACATCTCCAATCCAAAGTTAATTCTAGAATTGGCTTCCTATTTCGCAACAAAGCATCCTTCACTCATGCTGCCAAAATACCCTTGTAAAACTGACCATCCTACCAATCCTCGACTTTGGCGATGTCATTTACAAAATAGTCTCCAATACCCTACTCAACAAATTGGATGCAGTCTATCACAGTGCAATCCGTTTTGTCACCAAATCCCCATATACTACCCACCATTGCGACCTGTACACTCTCGTTGGCTGGCCCTCGCTTCATACTCATCGCCAAACCCACTGGCTCCATGTCATCTACAAGACCCTGCTAGGTAAAGTCCCCCCTTATCTCAGCTCGCTGGTCACCATAGCATCTCCCACCTGTAACACACGCTCCAGCAGGTATATCTCTCTAGTCACCCCCAAAACCAATTCTTTCTTTGGCCGCCTCTCCTTCCAGTTCTCTGCTGCCAATGACTGGAACGAACTACAAAAATCTCTGAAACTGGAAACACTTATCTCCCTCACTAGCTTTAAGCACCAACTGTCAGAGCAGCTCACAGATTACTGCACCTGTAGATAGCCCACCTATAATTTAGCCCAAACAACTACCTCTTTCCCAACTGTATTTAATACATTTATTTATTTTGCTCCTTTGCACCCCATTATTTTTATTTCTACTTTGCACATTCTTCCATTGCAAAACTACCATTCCAGTGTTTTACTTGCTATATTGTATTTACTTTACCACCATGGCCTTTTTTGCCTTTACCTCCCTTCTCACCTCATTTGCTCACATTGTATATAGACTTGTTTATACTGTATTATTGACTGTATGTTTGTTTTACTCCATGTGTAACTCTGTGTCGTTGTATCTGTCGAACTGCTTTGCTTTATCTTGGCCAGGTCGCAATTGTAAATGAGAACTTGTTCTCAACTTGCCTACCTGGTTAAATAAAGGTAAAATAAATAAATACATTTTTAAAAAATCACATTCATTATATAGATAGGCACGTTTTATTTTGTCTGGTTTAGCGTCCCAGATAAAGCAGAATCTTTTTTTGCTCATATGTTTTGTAAAAATTCATCATCAGGAGTAGGCAGCTCAATAAGTGAGTAAAGTGAGATATGACTAAGGAGTTAATCAGGGCAATTTTTCCATAAATAGACAGGTATTTACCTCTCCATGGTTGCAGGATCTTGTCTATTTTTACAAGTTTTCTATTGAAATTCATTGTGGAGAGCTTATTTATATCTTTTGTGATATGAATACCGAGTATGTCTACTTCACCATCAGCCCATTTTATAGGTGAACTGCAGGGTAATGTAAACGTTGTATTTTTTAAGGATCCAATACGTAATATTGTACACTTATCATAATTAGGTTTTAGTCCAGAGAGTACAGAAAAGTTATCTAGATCTTCAATGAGACATTGCAGGGATCTAGCTTGCAGACTTAATATAAAACTTGAGTCATCGGCATACATGGACACCTTGTATGGATTTCTAATCCTCTAATGTTGTTATTGGAAATGATTTCAATAGCTAGCATTCCAAAGGCCATAACAAATATATTTGGTGACATTGGACACCCTTGTTTAACTCCTCTTGACAATTCAAAACTCTCTGAGAAGTAGCCGTTATTTACTATTTTACACCTGGGGTTGCTATACATTATTTTTACCCATTTTATAAGAGAATTACCAAAATTGAAAAAATCCAGGCATTTATAAATAAAATCCAGTCTTTATCAAATGCCTTTTCAAAATCCGCTATAAATACAATTCCTGGCTTCTCATATGTTTCATGATGTTCTATTATTTCTAGTAGTTGTATATTATCTCCAATGTATCGTCCATGTAAAAAACCTGTCTGATCAGGCTGAACAATACCTGGTGAAACCCTTTTAATTCTGAGTGCTATGCATTTTGCTAGTATTTTTGCATCAAGACATTGAAGTGTAAGGGGCTCCAGTTTTTTAGATAGACTGGGTTTTTATATTTGCCAACTGGGTCTTGTTTTAATAACAGACAAATCAGACCTTCCTGCTGAGTACCTGACAGAATACCATTTCTATAGGAGTAGTTAAAACAACAATGGAGCTTTTCGTATATATCAAAAAATTATTGAAATAGAGTTGAAGTTGGAAGTTTACATACACTTAGGTTGGAGTCATTAAAACCACTCCACAAATTTCTTGTTAAGAAACTATAGTTTTGGCAAGTCGGTTAGGAATGTACTTTAAGCATGACACAAGTCATTTTTCAATTGTTTACAGACAGATTATTTCACTTATAATTCACTGTATCACAATTCTAGTTGGTCAGAAGTGTACATACACTAAGTTGACTGTGCCTTTAAACAGCTTGAAAAATTTCAGAAAATTATGTCATGGCTTTAGAAGCTTCTGATAGGCTAATTGACATCATTTGAGTCTATTGGAGGTGTACCTATAGATGTATTTGAAGGCCTACCTTCAAACTCAGTGCCTCTTTGCTTGACATCATGGGAAAATCAAAAGAAATCAGCCAGAAAAATAATTGTAGACCTCTGGTCATCCTTGGGAGAAATTTCCAAATGCCTGAAGGTACCACGTTCATCTGTACAAAAATAGTACGCAAGTATAAACACCATGGGACCATGCAGCCATCATACCGCTCAGGAAGGACACGCGTTCTGTCTCCGCCATAAAAAAGCCAGACTACGGTTTACAACTGCACATGGGGACAAAGATCATACTATTTAGAGAAATGTCCTCTGGTGTGATGAAACAAAAGTAGAACTGTTTGGCCATAATGACCATTGTTATGTTTGGAGGAAAAAGGGGGAGGCTTGCAAGCAGAAGAACACCATCCCAACTGTGAAGCACAGGGGTGGCAGCATCACGTTGTGGGGGTGCTTTGCTGCAGGAGGGACTGGTGCACTTCACAAAATAGATGGCATCATGAAGCAAATTATGTAGATATATTGAAGCAACATCTCAAGACATCAGTCAGGAAGTTAAAGCTTGGTCGCAAATGGGTCTTCCAAATGGACATAGACCCCAAGCAAACTTCCAAAGTTGTGGCAAAATGGCTTAAGGACAACAAAGTCAAGGTATTGAAGTGGCCATCACAAAGCCCTGAGCTCAACCCGATAGAAAATTTGTGGACAGAACTGAAAAACCATGTGCGAGCAAGGAGGCCTACAAACCTGACTCAGTTACACCAGCTCTGTCAGGAGGAATGGGCCAAAATTCACCCAACTTATTGTGGGAATCTTGCGGAAGGCTACCCAAAACGTTTGACCCAAGTTAAACAATTTGAAGGCAATGCTACCAAATACTAATTGAGTTTATGTAAACTTCTGTCTGACTGGGAATGTGATTAAATAAATAAAAGCTGAAATCATTCTCTACTGTTATTCTGACATTTCACATTCTTAAAATAAAGTGTGATCCTAACTGACCTAAAACAGGTAATTCTTACTAGGATTAAATGTCAGGAATTGTGAAAAACTGAGTTTTAATGTATTTGGCCAAGCTTCCTGATGCTAAGTGTACATAATGCTATGCTAGGCTATCGATAAACTTACACAAACGCTTGGATTGCTTTCGCTGTAAAGCATCATTTCCAAATATGAGATGACAGGTGGATTAACAAAAGGCTAAACTGTGTTTTGCAATATTGCACTTGTGATTTCATGAATATGAATATTTTTTAGTAATATTATTTGACTGTTGCGCTATGCTATTCAGCGGTTGCTGAGGAAAATGATCCCTAAATGATAATTGTGATACAGATTATTTTTATATCCAAAAACCTCCTTTTGGTTGGCGTGTTTTGTTGAGTAATCCACAGGCTCGTGCAAGTCAAGACGGGCAGATGAAAATTCCAAATAGTATCCATAAAGTTTGTAGAAACATGTCAAACGTTTTTTATAATCAATCCTCAGGTTGTTTTTACAATAAATAATCGATAATATTTCAACCGGACGGTAGCTATTTCAATAGGAGAGAGAGAGAGAAAAGGTCTGCTCCAAGCTGCTGATTTCAGCATGCAGAACTCTGGGGGGACACAGCTATCCACTGACGCGATGTGTTCATTCTCGCTCATTTTTCAGAATAAAAGCCTGAAACTATGTCTAAAGACTGTTCACACCATGTGGAAGCCATAGGGAAAGGAATCTGGTTGGTATCCCTTTAAATGGAGGGAAGGCATGCAGTGGAACAGGTAGGTTTCAGAAAAACAGCACTTCCTGGTTGTATTTTCCTCAGGTTTTCGCCTGCAATATCAGTTCTGTTATAGTCACAGACGATATTTTGACAGTTTTGGAAACTTTAGAGTGTTTTCTATCCTAATATGCCAATTATATGCATATTCTAGCTTCTGGGCCTGAGAAATAGGCAGTTGCATTTGGGTACGTTTTTCATCCAAACATCAAAATACTGCATCATTGTCTCAAGAGGCTGAGAAATGCTGCCTGCCTCTCTCTCTCGTCCCTACTCCCAACCCCTACACGTTCATTACTATGGGACAGTTGGAGATCGAATTTGAATATTGAAACAATGTTGCAAATGTCAGAGAGACAGTAAGGTTTACACAAATCTCCACTGTTGAAAACTAAATGTTAATCTAAAAGAAATGTGAGATGATGTCTAGATGCTTTTTATAGTGGAGATTTATAAATTTTTATAAATTGATTTATAAAAGTTTATAAATTGCTGGGCTGGGCTGATGAGACAGTGGATTGCGCAGTCGGATGGAACAGAGTAAATAGGCTTTTTAACATCCTAGATTTCGCCTGTGGTAACTTGTGGAATAGACAACAGCTGGAATGCGCTTTCAACCAATCAGCATTAAGGATTAGAACCACCCGTTGTATAAAAGTTCATATATATATATATATATATATATATATATCATCTAAACAATTGTGAATTTCATGTACTGTACCTATGTTTCAGACGTCAGGGTAAGGCCCAGATGACAGACAGTTCGAATAACAGACGTTCATTTATAAAACAGGGGCAGGCAAGCGACAGGTCAAGGGCAGGCAGAGATCGATAGTCCAGGGCAGAGTCCGTAAGGTACAGAGTGGCAGTCAGGGTCAGGGCAGGCAGAGGTCAGTAATCCAGGGCAGTAGCAAGATACATAACAGCATGCAGGCTCAGGGTCATGGCAGGCAGAATGATCAAAACCAGGATGACTAGAAAACAGGTATAAATGCACAGGGGATAATGGGGGGGTGGAGATGAGCACAACGACAGGTGAAACAGATCATGGTGTGATACTATCTTCTCTCCAAGAGCCTAAATTAAGACCTATTAGTGAACATTTTGCCAGTTCTGGGAACACATTTTTAGTTTTACTATGGTTCCGTGAATGTAAATTATAGGTTATTTTGAGGTTTTTGAATAACTTCCTTAAAAAAGTCACTGAATATTTTAATAAGACTATTAATAAAAACACTAGCTTATTTTGGATTAACGTTTTTGAACTCCAAGCACAGATAGGACATTCATTTGCTTAGGCATTAATCACGCAAACATGAGTCCACCTGGTGGAAATGTTTTGCTGAAGTATTGAAATTCCCACAGGAGAACGTTGTTTATTAACGTTCTCTGAACTATTCGAGAACCAGTTGGAGAACATTCCAAGAACTTGACCAAAAATTTAATTAAATGCAACCATGTTCAAACGTTTAGGAAACGTTCTGCTAAAGTAATGAAATACCAAGAAAAATAACGTTATTTTGTCAAGTTCCTTAAATGTGCTGAGAATGTTCCAAAGCCAAGCAACTATCCTGCACCATTCCCAGATTGTTGCGGGAAGGTGGTATGCAAAAGAATCAGAGGACAACACTTTCACCAAGCTCTAGAAACATGGGATTCTTAGAACATTATGTGCTAGCTGGGAGAGGTCTGTGACAGACAAGGTCATAATATCACGTCAATCACCCTGCAATCTGTTTTAGCGCCGGCATCTAGCGAGACAGACGTGGTGTCAGGGGAGCCGAGGCCCCCTTTATTACCTGCCTTTCAGCGGGATTGTGCTCTCATATCAGGCTCCATGTGTCGCCTGTCATGTCCAGGCAGGGGCCTGTCACTGTGAATCTGCCATAGGACACACACACAACACACACACACACACACACACACTGGGCCTGGGGAGAAGAGGTGGTGAGAGGGGTGTAAGGGGCTGTGTCATCGGCCCTGTGACATCAGCTCCACTGATTTAGCACCTGGTGGTACATACAGTAAAATATAGCTAGTCATAACCCAGCTAGCACATTTGGTTCCTTGGAAGTTGTGGGAACGTATGTTTTTGGTTTCACATCGGTTGTGGGAACTTATCTCATCACCTCAAATTATCAAAATATTGTCTCAACTTAATTAAACAGATTATGAGGATTTCATTAATAGAATTGTGACCAGACTTCTGTGTGAAAATTAAACAGATCACCCACTTGCACCAAGAGAGAAAAACCTATCAAAAGAATCAATTAGTATTGACTGGGAAAAGGGAAGAGACAACCCTGAATAAATGTTGTGGGATTTAAGAGGCAAAATCCTTGCTTGATCCAGGATATTCCCCTAGCTGTAAGCTTGGTATTAGCTGGCTTTCTGTGTCTGTCTGTCACTCTGGGTTAGCTACTGAGAGCTCCACGGCTTAGATGGAAGCTGTCTAATTAAGGCAGCTCAACCCTGGGTTTGTATATTCTATAATGCTGCATTGTGATGGTGTTACAACCCAGCAGGAATGAACGGCAGAAAATGCAAATATGGCTACATTTTGGGGGGTTTGAGACTCTTTTTTTACACATAACGATTGTAAATCTATATATTTTCAGGAAAATGAACTGCCCTTCACTTGTATGGTGGATGGACCCTTCAGCTATTTAGCAGGCGTCTTGTTTTTCTCATTGACTTCTGAGGGTCTTTGGTAGGGACAGATAGAGGCTCTCTGATGCTGATGGATTAACAGCCAGACTGAAGACAGGCCCAAGGCCCTCACTGTGCCTCTTTACCCCCTCAGAGATAGAGAAACCACTGGCAATACACACAGAGTCAATCAATCACCAGATACACAGACATGCACTCACACATTTGCACACATTCACACATGCATGCACGTACACACACACACACACACACACACACACAAACAAATATAGATAGACTTAGTTAAAGGGTCTCTGGCACAAGCAAGGTCCCCCTATACACACTGTTTGGCTGCAGACACTCCTCTCAAGAGATTGCCATTAAATTGACGGCAGTGTATTTAGACCAAAGCACCAACCTTGATCGATGTGATTGAAATGACCCTAATTTCCTTGAGAGAGAGAGAATGTTTTTAATGACCAAACAACAAACCAATGTTCATTTTCATTCCCAGAAAGTGGAGTTAACATTAAATCTAACAATTTTTTTAATAGACATTTTTTTTTTTTGCCCTTTTTCATGGTACCCAATTGGTAGTTACAGTCTTGTCCCATCGCTGCAACTCCCATACGGACTCAGGAGAGGCAAAGATCGAGAGCCGTGCGTCCTCCGAAACACAACCCAACCCAACCAAGCCACACAACGCCCGCTTAACCCGGAAGCCAGCCGCACCAATGTGTCGCAGGAAACACCGTACACCTGGCGAACGTGTCAGCGTGCACTGCGCCCGGCCCGCCACAGGAGTTGCTAGTGCGCGATGGGACAAGAACATCCCTGCCGGCCAAACCCTCCCCTAACCCAGACAATGCTGGGCCAATTCTGCGCCGCTCCATGGGTCTCCCGGTCACGGCCGGCTGTGACACAGCCTGGACTCAAACCAGGATCTCTAGTGGCACAGCTAGCACTGCAATGTAGTGTGTTAGACCACTGCGCCACTCGGGAGGCCTAAATCAAACTCAATGGTTTCCTGACTCTGGATGGTAATCAAAAGGGTGAGCTAATGATCCTGTTCCAAATCCTGTACTGTAGATACGTGGGAACTGAGTCCATCTCTGGTTCTCAGGTAGACAGAATCTGTCCCTACCTGCTCTCTTACTGTAATGATCCTTGTCTTAGTTACCATAACTTCTCACAGTGATGGGAAAGTCTGAGAAGTAGAAGAAATATTGTACATGTGCGCGCGCACACACACACACACACACATACACACACAAACATTGGTTTCACTATCCAAGTGGGGACCAAAAAATGTATTCCCATTCAAAATCCTATTTTTCCTAAACCTTAACCTGACCGTCACCGTAACCCTAAACCCAATTCCTCAGCACTTTATCAATAATTGTCTGCCTCCTGTTGAACTGTTATGGGCGACCCCTCTGAGCTCTCGGCCTTTCATGTTCTCCCTTCCTCTCCAGACTGGTCGGATGTACAATATAGAAACAGGGCAGAAAGTTGCAAAAGGCCCATGCAACCCAAGGTTTAATACCAGCATAAACAGAAACCCTCTTAAACGTAACCCCTCACCTTAAACCTAACCCCTAAGCCTAAAATAGGATTTTTCATTTTGGGGACCTACGATTTTTCTTGTTTCACTATGCATATGAGGACTTTTGCTACCCAAAAGGATCGTATAGTTAGACCACACACACACACGCACGTAGACTTTTGGGAAAGCTTAGGGGATGAAGGGACTAGTATTAGTATGAAGTGGCGTGTCTGAGTGGAGCTCAGGGCTTTTTGCACATCCTAACTTAGTCCATTCACTGCCACTACAGCTCTGACTTTAAATATAGGTGATTGAGGTTGCTCAGATGAGAGTGCTTTTAATAATGTGAAACGTGTTAAATATTCCAAGACAATGTTTCTCATGCTTTTTCTGCAGTGAATAACAAACATACTGTTATACAAACACTGGGAGCAAAACACACACACACACATACACTCTCACACAGCACTCTGTCCTGTACGCTATCACTCAATCTAGCGAAATATGACCCACTCCATGGCTGGCAGACCAGAATGTGGAATTCCACATGTACTCTGTCACTCACACCATACAGTAATATTAGGCAGTAATTCAATTTCCTTTGTTGTTCTCTCCGGCTCTTCCCTCTTTCTCGCTCTCTCTTTCCTTATCTTTCTCTATTTTTCATGCTCTCCCCCTCCATGTCTTCTCTGTGTGTGTGTTGTGTGTGTTTGTTTGTTACAGTAAGTACAGTGTGTTCTGTACAATGCATAAGCTGACCAGTCTTTGAGTAAAGAGAACCACTGACTATATCATGAAGGCCACAGTGGTGAGAGCAGACTCACTGGTGGTTCGAGTTTGTGTTTGTGACCGTGTGTTTGGGGTTTGTGATCCTGTATTTTGGGTTTGTGATCCTGTATTTTGGGTTTGTGACCCTGTGATTGAGGTTTGTAACCCTGTGATTGAGGTTTGTGACTGTATTTGTGACTAGGGGCCTTTGCTCAGGAAACTCCAAGTAATTACCAAGTTTCACATACTCTCAATGAAGGATTCTGGTGATAAACTGAATGGATTCGTCTTTAAAGTAAGGCCATCTTTCAATGACTGCATTATTGATCTGTTCCTACCCTTGTTGAATATGGATCTGTAAGGTGTATACCCGAATGAGAGAAATCTGCTTCAGATGTCACAAATTGAAAGAGATTTAATTTAATTTGGACTTCGAACTAAACCAGAATGTTACCACACACACACACACACACACACACACACACACACACACACACACACACACACACACACACACACACACACACACACACACACACACACACACACACACACACACACACACACACACACACACACTATCTGACAGACCTCTACATTGGATCAGTTTCCCCGAGCACTGTGGAACAGAGTGTGAACGCAACATTAGTCTTGAGCTAATTAATCTCCCCCAGCTCTCGCGTGAATGTAATTAACGCTTTGGATGGGTGCAGATTGGTGTTATTATTTATGGCCCATTTTTCTCGCCTCTTTCTTCCGCTCGGCCTGTGGCACACACTTTTATTACGACAGACCCGACCATGTTACAAGGCTATTGGGAGTACTTTGTTCCACTTTAATATTTTTTATATGGTCTGCATAAACGAATGTCACTCTTGACACATGCTGTATGTTGTCCATGACAGTATTCTGTTCCTACCCTGTTTGAATATAAATCTGTCGTGCATGTTCCTGAGTGAACTAGGTTGCATTAGGTTAAGTCCCAAATGGCAACCTATTTCCTATGTTGTGCACTGCTTTTGACCAGGGTCCGGAAGGGGGCCTTGATGACTTTGTGCTGTGGATTTCTGTGCTGTGGAGTTCTGCATTTTGCCGTGACCCCCTGGATAATGTGATACAGTATGTATTGGACACAATGTCGATTCCGGAAGTTTCTTTGCGTTCTATTTGCAGTCTCACCCCGTAGCTCAGCAGATGCTTGTAATGCGGAGACTTCATCTCGAAAGATGGGACTAATTGTTGACAAAACAACCATGTCTGCAGCAATCGTGTGGGCATGACATAGTCAGACAGGATGACAGGATGTGCCAAGCGGTGACTGTCATAGAGATGATTTGCATTCAGGTTGAGAGTGTTTTATCCCTTGTCTATCCTACTTTAACAGCACAGGGATCACTTCAGCCAGTGTGTGTGTGCCGTTGTGCTTTTATGTGCGTGTGGGTTTCGTAGATTTCAAAAGAAGAACAGGTAGCCAGCCCACCACTCTACACTCTGGGTGTTTGGTAGACCCAACTGCTGTCTTGCAGGCGTTGGGTCACTTAGTTGGGTTGTTTTCTCTTAAAATAAAGATGGCTTTTTGATGCTGGGTGCTAGGTTATTGGTGGTGGGTTATTGGGATATGCCCCAGTGGGTCAGACCAGATGACTGGAAGCATAGTTTAGTAGGGGTGTGGCTTTCAGATAGTTATTTTTTGCCACCCATTAGAGTAAATGTCATTCCTCTTCATCTCTTCTCTTGTATCGTTATCACATGTTAAGGTTGAACATTGACATTTTTGAACATTCAATGACTCTTACATAATTGTATAAATTCCCTAAAAGCCTATGTAAATCCTGTTGTTGGGATACAAGAAGGCGGTATACCTTATTATAATATGTAATATATAATCTTAATATTATAGAGGGATGTGTAAAAAGAAATAAGGACAACTTGAATTTGCTGTACATAAACGTGCTGTATGGAATTACATTTACTCTCATGGGTGGCCAATAAGATCTATCTGAAAGCCACACCCCCAGTAAGCCACGCCTCCTGAAAATAACCTAAGGATTACAGAAAAAAAAGACAGAGCTGCGAGGTCAACCCAGCATGAGAGTAGAAAATACCCAACTGATGGTTAAATTAACCCATGTTTGGGTAATCCCAACAACCCAACTTGTTATTCATGCAACCCAACTGGCTGTGTCAAAATAACCAAGCGTGTGTCCTGTCCAATATTTCCCCAGTGCTGGGTTACCAAATAACCCAAACAGGGTTGTTTTTAACCCAGCATTTCTTAGAGTGTAAATGATGACTGTAGCGTGGTCACCAGGAATGCATCCCAAAAGGCACCCTAGTCCCTATATAGTCCACTACTATTTCCTATTCCTTATGGGCCCTGGTCAAACGTAGTTCACTAAATAGGGGATAAGGTATCATTTGGGACTTCGTGAGAATGCATCTCTTTTCAGTGTCTCAGCAGCACTGAACAGGTGCTGTTTGTCCCCGGAGGACTACTAATCTGTCCATGTCAGCTCTATGGGGTAAAAACAAGTCTATGTTTTAGGGTAGAAAAGAGTCAAGGGACATGTTGGAACAGGTAGAGAACACAGCACGCGTTCTTCTGTATAATTACGATGTCTGAAGGGAGTGTGCATGGCTCCCATGTCTGGCCCAACTGTGTTATTGTTAATGTTCCTCTTTTGTCTCCACACTTTTGTGGAACAGACAAATCGTAGGTGTCTACAGCACAAAACAATTATCCTCTCAGAACTAAACTAAGACTAAAATGAACTATAATCAACAGTGAAAGCTCCAATCACTTTCTGCACAAAAAGATGAGTTCTAACTGATTAAATGAATTGAGAGTTGATTGTGAAGAGTGTTATCAGAGAGAGTGCAGAGGACGTCTGTGAAGGAGTGGTGACAGTTCCTGTCCCTCATATTTGATGTGAGATCAGGCCTAGAGAGGGACAGCCATCTTCACTAAAACTCTAGTAACTCATCGGTCAGATCTTCCCTTTGCCTTGACTTATCTGTCCACAGCCTCTGTTTAGATTGAACATGGCTGCTAAATATCCTCCTGGAAGGTTTTTCTATGAATGAGTCCCATATTGCACCCTATTTCCTATATAGGGCACTACATATTAAGGTAATAAGGTGCTATTTTGGACGCACACTATGTTTTCCCTCAGTTTTCTTCTCTCGTTGTTTCCCTCTCTCTGTGTATGTGCATCCATGCCACTGCCCTTGCAGTTGGGTGACCCTGTACGTCCTCACGTGAGAGGTTCTGCTCTGACTTGTGTGAGAGCATCAGGTCTCCTTTGTCTGTCTGCCAGCCCATCTGGCCAATGTCAAACATACCCTGTGGGAATATCTGGGACAAGGAGAGTTCAAGTTCTCTTTTGACAGAGCGAAGGCCATTTTCACAGTTTGCCTCTGTCATTGATTGACAGAAAATATGAGTAGTGTACATTTTTCCTTCCCCCTCATCCCACCTCACTCTTTAAAAAAAAGAAGAAAACCTCCAAATAGTTACCCAGTGATTTTATCTTCTATATAATGATGTAGCTTTATCTAGTATTCGTTTGATTTCTACCCAGCAGAAGCGGAGTTTCTGTACTATATGCCGCCCTGTTATTTCTGATGTGTTTTATGGATTTTTTCCCCCTGTAGTATAGTGTTGATCTTGTGAATCCATATTGTGGACGAGCGACAGTAGACCGACCAATGTGGAGAGTTAGACTTCAGAACCCAAACTCATAGAGGAATATTTCCAACCCTTCTGTCACTCTCTTCTCCCTCATCACTTATCCCCTCTCAGTTAGACAGAAAAGCTTGGTCATCCTTATCTTTTTTGGGGGGCATTTTCTCCATCTTTCTCTCTCGCCCTCGTTCCCCTCTCTCTCACTCCCTCATCGAGGGACAACCTCACTGTTTTTTGTCTTCTTCGAGAGATCAATTAAGATGAATAAATCAAGTAGGTTTTGAAAACTCAAGCATGTGAACCAGCTCCACTCACCCGCTCACCCGTTGTGCTCCGAAACATTAAAGAGGAACAAAGGGGGGGAGAGAAAGGTAGGGGAATGTCGTTTGCAGTGCCATTTACTTTTTACATCCTCATCTTTTCTGACTTTTCTGGCTCAAGGCTGAAGTTATTTGCTGACCTTTCCAAGGCTCCCAGCTGTGTCTGTGGATGATGACAGAGTACTCCTGCCAACACCACTCACTGAATGATCACTAATGAGGGGAACCCGCCGGCACGATTGCAGAAATAATTGTCATTTTACTCCCATTGAATGGGATTCATACTAATTGAAGCCTCCTTATTTCACATTGTGTACATCCAATTACGTGGGATTTCTCTAAGTGTTCCCCTTCTGTTGTTTTATTCAGCCTCACGTCATAAAGGAGGCTACATGTCCAGCGTTTGTGTGCATACCCGAGGGCCCCAGTTGGTCCCAGGGAGATATCTTCATGTGCTTAGGGACGAGGTGTACTGGATGTACCTAAAACTCAGTGAAGTTTCATTTTGACTTCATTTCGACCAGGAAGATAGCTGTGGGGGATTCCAGGGGGAGACTCCCTTGGGTTTTCTGACCTCAATGGGACTTCCTGGTAACCTGGTCAAGCAGATTGACTGCTGCGTTCACAAGATCAGGCTGGTTTCACGAGGCTAACTTCCTGGTGAAATAAAGTCAAAATGATACGTCACTGAGGTACATCCACTACATCCCCAGAAGGTTATTTATGACCTCAGTGTCTTATATGATCTCTATGGCTTTTGATCATTATTTATACATGTCAACTCCAGAACAACCACTTGACCCCTCACTCTCTCGGCCCTGCCTCATTAAGGTGGCTATACAGTGGCTTGTGAAAGTATTCACCTCCCTTGGCATTTTTCCTATTTTGTGGCCTTACAACTTGGAATTAAAATGAATTTCTGGGGGGGTTTGTATAATTTGACTTACACAACCTGCCGACCATTTTGAAGATGCAATTAGTTTTTTTTGTGAAACAAACAAGAAATAAGACAAAAAAACAGAAAACTTGAGCATGCATAACTATTCAACCCCCAAAGCCAATACTTTGTAGAGCAACTTTTGCAAAATTTACAGCTGCAAGTCTCTTGGGGTATGTCTCTTTAAGCTTGGCACATCTAGCCACTGGGATGTTTGCCCATTCTTCAAGACAAAACTGCTCCAGCTCCTTCAAGTTGGATAGGCTCCGCTGGTGTACAGCAATCTTTAAGTCATACCACAGATTCTCAATTGGATTGAGGTCTGGACTTTGACTAGGCCATTCCAAGACATTTATATGTTTGCCCTTAAACCACTCAACTGTTGCGTTAGCGGTATGCTTAGGGTCATGGTCCTGCTGGAACGTGAACCCCCGTCCCAGTCTAAAATCTCTGAAAGACTAAAACAGATTTCCTTCAAGAATTTCCCTGTATTTAGCACCATCCATAATTCCTTCTATTCTGACCAGTTTGCCCGTCTCTGCCGATGAAAACATCCCCACAGCATGATGCTGGTTTGCACCAGACATAGTATTTTCCTTGAAGGCCAAAAAGCTCCATTTTCGTCTCATCTGACCAGAGCACCTTCTTCCATATGTTTGGGGAGTCTCCCACATGCCTTTTGGCGAACACCAAACGTGGTTGCATATTTTTTTCTTTAACCTCTAGCGTCGAGCAATCCCGTATCCGGGAGCGTAATCATAGCCTCAAGCTCATTACCATAACGCAACGTTTCCTATTCATGAAAATCGCAAATGAAATGAAATAAATATATTGAAACATAAGCTTAGCCTTTTGTTAACAACACTGTCATCTCAGATTTTCAAAATATGCTTTAACCAAAGCTACACAAGCATTTGTGTAAGAGTATTGATAGCCTAGCATAGCATTAAGCCTAGCATTCAGCAGGCAACATTTTCACAAAAACAAGAAAAGCATTCAAATAAAATCATTTACCTTTGAAGAACTTCGGATGTTTTCAATGACGAGACTCAGTTAGATAGCAAATGTTCATTTTTTCCCAAAATATTATTTGTGTAAGAGAAATAGCTCCGTTTTGTTCATCACGTTTGGCTAAGAAAAAAAAATGAAAATGCAGTCGACACAACGCCAAACTTTTTTTCCAAATTAGCTCCATAATATCGACAGAAACATGGCAAACGTTGTTTAGAATCAATCCTCAAGGTGTTTTTCACAATTCTATTTGATGAAAAATCATTCCTGGCAGTCGGTTTCTCATCAAAGGCAAACGGAAAAATACTGCAGCTGGAGATTACGCAATAATTGCGACGGAGGACACCAAGCGACCACCTGGTAAATGTAGTCTCTTATGGTCAATCTTCCAATGATATGCCTACAAATACGTCACAATGCTGCAGACACCTTGGGGAAAACGTGGAAAAGGTAAGCTGACTCCTAGCTCCTCCATAGCCCTATAAGGAGTCATTGCCATGAGGTGGTTTCAAAAAATGCGGCACTTCCTGATTGTATTTTTATCTGGGGTTTTTCTGTAACATCAGTTCTTTGGCACTCACAGACAATATCTTTGCAGTTTTGGAAACGTCAGAGTGTTTTCTTTCCAAAGCTGTCAATTAATGCATAGTCGAGCATCTTTTCGTGACAAAATATCTTGTTTAAAACGGGAACGTTTTTCATCCAAAAATTAAAAGAGCGCCCCCTATATTGAAGAAGTTAAGCAATGGCTTTTTTTCTGGCCACTCTTCCATAAAGCCCAGCTCTGTGGAGTGTACGGTTTAAAGTGGTCTTATGGACAGAGTATCTGTCCATTGGACCACTTAATTTTTTTATAACCACACCCTGATCTGTACTTCTCCACAACTTTGTTCCTGACCTGTTTGGAGAGCTCCTTGCTCTTCATGGTGCCGCTTGCTTGGTAGTGCCCCTTGCTTAGTGGGGTTGCAGACTCTGGGGCCTTTCAGAACAGGTGTATATATACTGAGAGCTTGTGACAGATCATGTGACACTTAGATTGCACACAGGTGGACTTTATTTAAGTAATTGTGACATATGCATGCACCACTTTGCCGTTTAAAAAAAAATTGTATACTTTTTTGAAACCAGTAATTTTTTCATTTCCCTTCACCAGTTTTTACTATTTTGTGTATGTCCCTTCCATGAAATCCAAATAAAAATCTATTTAAATTACAGGTTGTAATGCAACAAAATAGGAAAAATGCCAATTGGGAAGAATACTTTTGCAAGGCACTGTATGTCCAGGGTTTCTGTGCATACCTGAGGGCCCCAGTTTATCTCCATGTGCTTGGCAAGGGCTCCTGCTACATTGATGGAGCTGCTTTCAAGGTGGAAAAGAGTGCTCTGACACCCTCAAAATGAGACAGTCAGAGCCAAAAAGAGTCCCTCCAACATGTACGGGGACCAAACAATTGATTCCCATTCAAAATCCTATTTTCCCTAACCCCTAGTCCTAAACTTAGCCCTAACTCCTAACCCTAATTGTAACCCTACACTTAACCCCAAAGCCTATCATTTCCCTTGTGGGCGCAGCACACGCACACAAACACACACGCACACACACACACACACACACACACACACACACACACACACACACACACACACACACACACACACACACACACACACACACACACACACACACACACACACACACCATTCCTCTCTCCTGTATGGGCGAACCCTTTTACGGAAGTGTCCTGTCAGTGCCATTGAGTCAGGTAGACAACCAGAGAAAGGGAAAAACCAGCGGGACCCTAATACACAGGAAGAGAATGAAAAGAAGGGTTGCACCAAGATTTCATGATCTCCTAAATGTCCTTCAAAGCGTTAGGTGAAGCCGAATTACAGTTCTCCTGGCGTTTGTGGATTAGTCGTGTTGACAGGCGTGAGTCGGGCGAACAGAGTCAGTCTTGAGAGTCACAGCAAAGGTTTGCATGGCATTCAGGGGGAGTAAAAGAGGAACAGAGGGGGAAGAGTTTCTCTCACACAGAGCTGAAGGACCTCACACATCCATGTAGAAGCCTCGTCCTACTACGAACTTATTTGGGGTGTTCCTCAGGGGTCTGTACTTTCCCCTCTAAAATGACTAACACAGACCATGGAGTCTCTCCTTGACATTGAGCGAGTTCACTGACCCTGAACCAGTTGGGAGAAGTATAAACCATTACAGAGAGAGTGATCAACAGACACCAGTGCAGGTGTTTTTTATTCCCAGTGACTCAGAGAAAGATATTTCATGAAAAGCACAGCACATGTTAAGGGTCTCTATTTTCCAGTCATGGTGTGTTCCGAATGATTCTCTTTTGCCAACTTTCCACCATATGTATTGAAGTTTCTAACAAAGATCCTTTGGAGGGTGAAAGACAATGTATGTGTTCCTGGAATGTTTTCTGTAGGTTCCCCTTGGATTGAAATATACAGTGTTTTTTGACAGGGCATCTTGCAGGCATACATTTTCTCGGTGTGGGGGAATATGCGTGCTTGGCTACACGGGCAGTGTTAGACACCTAAGAACAACAGCATTGATATCTGAATAGTAATTAGCAGCATGCTACATACTCCAAACAGACATAGCTGCCTAGACTTCTTAATGAGAAGAGCTCACTGGGGGTTGGTGGTGAGAGGGGCCTCAAGGATTCTGTTTGGGAGTCTGTCTGCGTCAGTCAACTTTGTTATGTTTTAGCCTTGTGATCAGCATCCAAATGTGTTTAATTAAAGAACTTCTGGAAATATTCGTCCAAACTTTATTGATAGACTTTTAGAATGACCTTTGGTTTAAAAGGATAAAGATTAGCTGTTGCAGAGAAAGTGTGGTCTATTGATAGAGAGTATGGTTTCATACGTGTGGTCTAGTGATTCACATTATTTAGCAGACACGCTAATCCAGAGTGATTTACAGGAGCAATTTGGATTAAGTGCCTTGCTCAAGGACACATGGACAGTTTGTCAGCTTGGTGATTCAAACCAGCAACCTTTTTGTTAATGCGCCCAACACTCTTTACCCACTAGGCTACCTGCCGCCACTGATTAAAGGCATTGTCTGTGATGTCAATATATACAGTTTATTTAAGTCAGTAGTACATTAAGAGTACAGCACATTGGACTCCGTGAAGTGTCATCAGCATTAACTTTAGAATTATTGCAGTTCTTCCTGCAAGTGTGTGTGTGTGTGTGTGTGTGTGTGTGTGTGTGTGTGTGTGTGTGTGTGTGTGTGTGTGTGTGTGTGTGTGTGTGTGTGTGTGTGTGTGTGTGTGAGTGAGAGTTAGTTAGTTAGTTAGTCTCCCTGGTCTTATCCGTGCAGCAGCTGGTCTCTGAGCTGTTTACTTTGCGGATGCTCATTACAGAGTGAAACTGTCAGCCTCCACTTTGGGAGCATTAGCATGTTAAGCCTCTCCACTCCACTCTCACCTCCCTAGTCATGCTCTCATGGTGAACACTTCTGGTCTATCTGGGGCCCAGAGAGAGAGAGCGGAGGACGGAGGGGAGGGAGGATGAGGCGAGAGAGAGTGGGGGGGAGCCGTTTGTAGTTTGTTTTTACAACTAACCTCATTAGTATAGCTGGAATGACATTAACGGTCAGGCAGGCAGGCTTTCAAATAATGTCAGTTTGTGTATGAGTCTGGGGGAAAAAATGTAAGTGGGAAAGTGATTAAAAGGATAAACCTGTGCCAGGCAGGCTCTAGGACACACTGACTGAAGTGATGATCTGCCTGGTGTCACGAGTGTGTGTTTTTGCATGCATTTGTGTATACCTGAGACCTGATCCGGATAATGTCACGGATCTGGGTTGGATCTGATATGATTGTCACGGGTCTCGAGTACAGTATGTGTAATTTTAACTGACTTGTCCCTAAGGGCTAGTGCATTTCTGTGCGCGACTCCTGCAGTAGAGAAAGAGAGAGAAAAATGGTATAATAATAGGCTACAACAACCAAGAGCCAACAGGTAGGCAGGCTGCTACTTCATTTTCTGAATGGAGATGTTATTTGTAACTGTAAGATCAGAAAGTGCATGCACTGCAGCCTCAGTTAGTCTAGGTAGCTAACATTAGCTAGCTTAACTAGGTTCTTGTCCCGGTTTGATGCAGACAAGCAGTCCAAGACAGGTACTACGGAATCATATTTGATGATAAATGACCTAGCCATGGCAGCTATTAGACTATTAGGCTTGCTTGCTGTCTCTCCTCTCTCTCTCTCCTCCCTGCTCCCCATGTCACTTGCTCACAGTATGGTCCCTCCCTCCTCCCTGCTCCCCATGTCACTCGCTCACAGTATGGTCCCTCCCTCCTTCCTGCTCCCCATGTCACTCGCTCACAGTATGGTCCCTCCCTCCTCCCTGCTCCCCATGTCACTCGCTCACAGTATGGTCCCTCCCTCCTCCCTGCTCCCCATGTCACTCGCTCACAGTATGGTCCCTCCCTCCTCCCTGCTCCCCATGTCACTCGCTCACAGTATGATCCCTCCCTCCTCCCTGCTCCCCATGTCACTTGCTCACAGTATGGTTCCTCCCTCCTCCCTCCGTCACTTGCTCACAGTATGGTCCCTCCCTCCTCCCTCCTCCCCATGTCACTTGCTCACAGTATGGTCCCTCCCTCCTCCCCATGTCACTTGCTCACAGTATGGTTCCTCCCCTGCCTGCTTGAGCAGAACCGCTCTCCCTCTTCTCACACTGTATCAGCTCCGGTTAATAAAGTAGCTAAAAAACATATTTTTCCCCTCAGGTTGGATCGGACCGGGTCTGGATCCGAACAGGTTTATACAGAACGGGTCTAGTTGTCCTCGGGTCCGTTCGGAACGGGTCTCTATATTATTTGTATTTATTTATTTATTTATTTATTTATGCATATTGGGTCTAGGTGGGAAAGCCCCAGGTCCATTTTAGGACGGGTCCAACTATTTGGGTCCGTGAGGCGTGTTTGTATGTGTGTGTGTGTGTGTGTGTGTGTGTGTGTGTGTGTGTCTGTGTCTGTGTCTGTGTCTGTGTCCTGTCCTCACTGTGACCTGATCAGAGTTTATCCTGGTCAGCTCACATGGCCAGAAAAAACTCTTGGCCCTAGGTAGGATAGGTGTGACTATGGGCCGCTGGTATGTCTTAAATTTGCTGGGTCACTGCCTCAATGCTATTCTGCATGTGTTTCATCCAAAGTAGTATAATTTCTCCCTAAAGCAATGAAGAATAGTCCACTGAGACAGTGATTTATGAGAGTGGCAGAAGATTAATGACCAGACCAGAGTTTTGGCTCTATCACTGGACCACTGCTTTTTTGACCATAAAAATATTATTGTTCTATGTAATTATGCTGCTAGGATCCACTGATGTACAATATAGCCCATTTCTCATGTCAGTTTAACTACTTAAAATGGTCAGTAGTTGAGAATGTCTTGGCTTACAAATTATATTGAGGAGAGAACAGAATTATTGAGCTAATAAAGGAGTTATATTGTGATCACCTTTTACATTTTTGAGGAAAGGAAAATACTGGTATGATAAATGACTCATGACTTTTAAATGGATATATTTCTAAATCATAACATGTTTACATTATTGCTTTATTTCTCTTAGAATAAAGTGTACCTATGTCACTGCAACTAAAAACAGCCTATTCCTCCTATACTGTACCGCTTTTACTCATGTCCCCTCTTCCTCTTTATCTGTGTTCCCCAGGGGTCTCCTACTCCTACCTGCAGGGGCAGCCGCTGGCTGAGGAGGACGTGGCAGTGGATGTGAAGTTGTACAGTCACCGGTGGAGGAGGTGGCTGTCCCCAGAACAACCACGTAACATGGACAATAACAGGGCCAGCCAGGACCAGGATCAGCAGGACCAAGACCAGATTCAAGACCAGCCTGAGGGGAACTTCCCAGGCCTGCTCTCAGCAGAGGACAGCCAGGACACTGACAACAGCTCCCAGATAGAGGTACAGTTACACCAACAGTGTTTCCCCTACCATTACTCAGCAGGATACAAAGGAGGGATCCACTTCTTACCTCTGTTGCCCACTGTAAAAAAAAAAAGGGGAAAAAAAGTGGTTTAATATTTGCAGTGGTGAAAAAAGTACTCAATTGTCATACTTGAGTAAAAGTACAGATACCTTAATAGAAAATAACTCAAGTAAAAGTGAAAGACACCCAGTGAAATATTACATACTTGGGTATCAAAAGTAAATGGAATTGCTAAAATTAGGTATCAAATGTAAAAGGATAAACCATTTCAAATTCCTTATATTAAGCAAACCAGGCGGAACATTTTTTTTATACACTCAGACATCCTTTACAAACAAAGCATTTGTGTTTAGTGAGCCCGTCAGATCAGAGGCAGTAGGGATGACCAGGGATGTTCTCTGTTTAGTGAGCCCGTCAGATCAGAGGCAGTAGGGATGACCAGGGATGTTCTCTGTTTAGTGAGCCCGTCAGATCAGAGGCAGTAGGGATGACCAGGGATGTTCTCTTAAAGTGTGTGAATTGGACCATTTTCTAGTCCTGCTAAGCATTCAAAATGTAACGAATACTTTTGGGTGTCAGGGAAAATTTATAAAAAGTTAAAGTACATAATTTTCTTTAGGAGTGTAATGAAGAGTACAGATACCCCCAAAAAACTACTTAAGTAGTACTTTAAAGTATTTTAAATTAAGTACTTTACACCACTGGATATTTGTAGCACCAAACCTGTTTACCATGAACTAGTGCGTGTTGGTAATTTTTTTCTGGGTAAGACCTATTATTGGATTCCTGGATTCCTGTCATTGTTGTTGAGCTCCTCATACTTTCCTTTGTTTGCTGAAGAGCGGAGGCTTACCAGAACTCTGTTACTTCAGGGGGCTTGGTGTTCCGCCAAGGAGAAACTATTTAGGGGAAACACTTGGACCCACAGAGTGAACACCCCAGATAACCCTCTGAGACAGGGTTATGTCTGGATTTACCTGTGAGGTCTCTATTAGAATATGAACAGAGCCTAAACTGCATTAGTTCCTCGATCCTCTTTAATCTACAACTACAGTAATCCAACAAATATTCCTGGGCAACTCTCTGAGGAGAAAAAGCAGACAACCCGAGAACAGAGTGATTAGATGATAATGAAAAACAGGACGAGGGGACCTTTTGGCGGATGAATACTTAATATCAAATTAAAGCTCAGCACACCCCTAGGTAGTCATTCATCATAACCTGCTGTGTGTGGACTGAGGGTGAGTCACCTTAAAGTACCCCAGAAAGAGACCAGAACAACAGGTTATTAAAACCTCTCTGGGATATGTGGGACGGTAGCGTCCCACTTGGCCAAAAGCCAGAGAAAATGCAGAGCTCCAAATTCAAATAAATTCCTATAAAAATCAAACTTTCATGAAATCACACATGTAAAATACCAAATTAAAGCTACACGTGTTCTGAATCCAGCCAACATGTCAGATTTCAAAAGGCTTTTCAGGGGAAGCAACCGATGCTATTATCTGAGGATAGCACCTCCATAAACAAAAGAGAGAAAACATTTCAACCCTGCAGGCGCGACAGAAAACGCAGAAATAAAAATATAAATCATGCCTTTCCTTTGACGAGCTTCTTCTGTTGGCATTCCAATATGTCCCATAAACATCACAAATGGTCCTTTTGTTTTAATTCCGTCCATATATATTCAAAATGTCCATTTATTTGGAGTGTTTGATCCAGAAAAACACCGGTTCCAACTTGCGCAACATGACTACAAAATATCTCAAAAGTTACCTGTAAACTTTGCCAAAACACTTCAAAATACTTTTGTAATACAAAAAAAAAGTAAATAATCGATAAAATTGAAGACGGGATGATCTGTGTTCAATACAGGAAGAAAACAAACTGAAGCATGCTTTCTGGTCATGCGCCTCTATCAAACAGTACACATGAAGTGACCCTCGTTCAAGATGGCCGTACTTCTTCATTACACAAAGGAATAACCTCAACCAATTTCTAAAGACTGGTGACATCCAGTGGAAGCGGAAGGAACTGCAAGTAAGTCCCTTAGAAATCTGTATTCCCAATGAAAACCCATTGAAAAGAGGGTGACCTCAAAAAAACTATCTGAATGGTTTGTCCTCTGGGTTTCGTCTGCTACATAACTTCTGTTATACTCACAGACATGATTCAAACAGTTTTAGAAACCTCAGAGTGTTTTCTATCCAAATCTACTAACAATATGCATATCTTATCTTCTGGGGATGAGTAGCAGGCAGTTGAATTCGGGCATGCTACATAATAATGTTTTTTCATATATTTTTAGGTACATAATGCAGAAATGTTCTGTTTTCTCAGAGACACTGGTATGATGCTAGACGTAATGATTATGAAAAGTGGTTGTATTCCCCCTTAACTTTGACCTCCTTCTCGACAGTCACAAGGCAATAGACCAGCTGGAGATTCATTTCTGACTCTTGGTCTGTGTGTCACTGTGTCCCTTTGTAAATGAAAGGCCAAGGACCCAGGTCCCTTGTTATTGTGCCTACTAGCCGAGCTCACCGTTGCAGCCTAGCGCTCAGGCATTTAGTCATAACGATGGCGGCGGTGCGTCTGGTCCAGACTGATCGTTAAGTCTCTTTGTGACTTCAATCATCTCAGGTCTGCAGCTCGAGCGGCGCTCTGTGTGATAACAGAAGACATTTTGATCTTCACCTAAACACACACATACATACACATGCGGCCACCCAAACACACACACACACTCACGCACACATACAAACACATGCGTGCTAACACACCATACACACCATGTGCGCCCACAGACACACACCACCAGGCGCGTAACTTGCGGGGGGGGGACAGGGGGTCATTACCCCCTCAATATTAGAAACAGGTCAAGTTTACTCTGAAGAGCCAGGCAACTACTGTCTTTATGTGGCTTTTCACCACAGTGCTACTCAGTTCCTGATTTTATGATTGGATACCACTGCCGCTAAATACGCTTTTGTTTGTGCCCGGTCCCCACTCCCCAGAGGCAGCCAGCAATGCACAATTTCTTATTTTCGCATGCACTATGCACTCTCTCTTTCTCTTTGTGGCATTTGCTGAGGCGAGGTAGCTATATTCACAGCACCCCAATGTGTAAATGTTTGGAACATTTTAAACGAGTGAAAGGTCATGAACATTTCATAATTGTATTGCTATGTTGTTATGTAACTAGCGTACTACTGGTGATGAGATATTGTGTAAAAATAGTTTTATACCAAGTGATGCAATTCTAGTTTGGCTAGGCTAACGTTAGCCTACCTAGCACCAATGCTAGCACCGTATCTAGATATTTTCCTTTTCAACTACAGTTTCAGATGAGCAGCACTCATTGAGTCAGTGTTCACCCTAGTGAAAAAGTAGCTAGTGCCCTTAATGGAGGTGCACAACAACACCAAAGAGTAGAAAAGTGCAGGACAAAATATTTTTTTTACTCTAAGTAAAGGAATGAATGGCTACATAGCTAGCTAACTACACTGTACATTTCATAATAGACTGGTACTATGTAATCAGCTAGCTATAACTGTACATATTGCCAGGTAAAAAAAATATTTAGCTAATAAAAGCACCATTGAATTCATGTTAATAAGCTAACCCCATCATTGTTAAGGTCAGCCATTTTTGTCATATGATAATGGCAGGGTTGAAAGACAGATAATGGAGAGAGTGAGAGAGCACACCACCCATGTTGAGGCAGGGAGAGGACGAACAGGTCATCAAGTGAGAATTTAAGTTAAAAAGCACTATCAGTTCAACTGATCATCTTTGCTGACTGTAGCCCAAGTACTATAACAAAACAGTTGTTGCCTACATTCTGATTTAATTTGGGTGTCATGGCAAGGGTTAGAGACAGTCAGTGGAGAGAGCTTGAGAGAGAACACCGCCCATGTTGAGGCAGAGAGAGGACGAACAGGTCATCAGGTGAGAATTTGGAATGTATTAGTGAGGAAACAATGGTGATGTCGGAAGTTTACATACACCTTAGCCAAATACATTTCAACCTAGTTTTTCACAATTCCTGACATTTAATCCTAGTAAAAATTCCCTGTTTTAGGTCAGTTAGGATCACCACTGTATTTTAAGAATGTGAAATGTCAGAATAATAATAGGGAGAAGGATTTATTGCTTTTATTTCTTTCATCACATTCCCATTGGGTCAGAAGTTTACACACACTCAATTAGTATTTGGTAGCATTGCCTTTCAATTGTTTAACTTGGGTCAAACGTTTCGGGTAGTCTTCCACAAGCTTCCCACAATTTTGTCCCATTCCTCCTGACAGAGCTGGTGTAACTGACTCAGGTTTGTAGGCCTCCTTGCTTGTACACGCTTTTTCAGTTCTGCCCACAAATTTTCTATAGGATTGAGGTCAGGGCTTTGTGGTGGCCACTCCAATACCTTGACTTTGCTGTCCAGAAGCCATTTTGCCACAACTTTGGAAGTTTGCTTGGGGTCAATGTCCATTTGAAAGACCCATTTGCGACCAAGACCCATTTGCGACCAAGCATTAACTGATGTCTTGAGATGTTTCATCAATATATCCACGTAATTTTCCTATCTCATGATGCCACCTTTTTTGTGTAGTGCACCAGTCCCCCCTGCAGCAAAGCACCCCCACAACATGATGCTGCCACCCCCATGCTTCATGGTTGGGATGGTGTTCTTCTGCTTGCAAGCCTCCCCCTTTTTCCTCCAAATGGTCATTATGGCCAACAGTTCTATTTTTGTTTCATCAGACCAGAGGACATTTCTCCAAAAAGTACAATCTTTGTCCCCATGTGCAGTTGCAAACCGTAGTCTGGCTTTTTTATGACGGTTTTGAGCAGTGGCTTCTTCCTTGCTGAGCGTCCTTTCAGGCTATATCGATACTACTCGTTTTACTGTGGATATAGATACTTTTGTATCTGTTTCCTCCAGCATCTTCACAAAATCCTTTGCTGTTGTTCTGGGATTGATTTGCACTTTTCATACCAAAGTACGTTCATCTCTAGGAGACAGAACGCGTCTCCTTCCTGAGCGGCATGATGGCTGTGTGGTTCCATGGTGTTTATACTTGCGTACTATTGTTTGTACAGATGAACGTGGTACCTTCAGGCTTTTGGAAATTGCTCATAAGGATGAAACAGACTTGTGGAGGTCTACAATATTTTTTTCTGAGGTCTTGGCTGATTTCTTTTATTATTATTATTATTTATTTGACCATTTCTCCCCAATTTCGTGGTATCCAAACTTTTGACCCACTGTAATTGTGATACAGTGAATTGTAAGTGAAATAATCTGTCTGTAAACAATTGTTGGAAAAATAACTTGTGTCATGTACAAAGTAGATGTCGTAACTGACTATAGTTTGTTAAAACCTCTTTGGGCTGCAATCCCATTAACGGGATGATATGACAACAGCCAGTGAAAGTGCAGGGCGCCAAATTAAAAACAACAGAAATATCATAATTAATATTCCTCAACATACATGTGTATCTTATACCGTTTTAAAGATAATCTTGTTGTTAATCCCACCACAGTGTCTGATTTCAAATATGCTTTTCAGCGAAAGCACCAGCGAAAGCACCATGTTCCAAAAACATCCAGTGATTTTGCATAGACACATCGATTCAACAGAAATACTTATCATAAATGTAGATGATAATACAGGTTATACACATGGAATTATAGATATACCTCTCCGTAATGCAACAGCTGTGTCAGATTTCCCAAAAACTTTACGGAAAAAGCTAACCATGCAATAATCTGAGACGACGCTCAGAACAATAGTCAAATTATCCGCCATGTTGGAGTCAACAGAAACCAGAAATTACATGATAAATATTCCCTTACCTTTGATTATTTTAATCAGAATGCACTCCCAGGAATCCCAGGTCCACAATAAATGCTTGATTTGTTCAATAATGTCCGTTATTTATGTCCGAATTAGCTACTTTTGTTAGCGTGTTTGGTACACCTATCCAAACACTGGTGCTGGTCGACCATATCTTCGGACAAAAACTTCAAAAAGTTATATTACAGGTCGAAGAAACATTACAAACTAACTATGAGCTAATCATGTAAATGTAATTAACTAGAGAGTCGGGCACCACAAAATAATATTTATAGAGCTGTTATCTTCCGAATAAACTCTTAAAGACCTAGTAATATTTTACATCAATAGCAATCAACATTAGTCGTCATCTTATTTCAGTCTCATCTGAAAGTTGTAAATTCTTGGTTATCTGCACGAACCCTGGCTAACAAGTTGAACCAGCAATACAAAATTGGGTTTAATTATTTATTTACTAAATACCTAACTAATCACACAGAATTACACATACACATAATTAAATCATAACTTGATTACAAATGACGTCATAAAGGAAAACGTCCCTAGCGGGCGGAACAGATATGACAGCTTGTTACACAAAAGAAAAGGGGCTGGGTGAAAGTGAAAGAGCGGGAAGACTGAGAAACAAAGGGCGAAGCTGTGCTACCGTAAATACAGTATCTTATGCATTCTAAATTACCGCCCATTTGGAAAAGGAAAATGCAATAAATATTTACTCTGAGCTGCGCTTCGGTAGGTTGGTGGTAGATGGAAGGCCGTGTTGCCCAACTGAGTCCTTTGTCCCTTGAAGAATGTCTCTGCTGGTAAATTGAATACGTTGTTGTAACGTCGTTGTGTGGTAGTACGGGATACTCTGTCTGTTCCTTCCTAACCCTCGTTTGCAGCGGCTGTTGCCAACTCACTTCTGTAGTGAATAAGAGTTCAAAGTTCATACCATTCACAACCAAAGCTCACACTGATGTTGGCTTCGTTCTGTAGTTATTATCTGAACCATTCTGACATCGGATCGTCGTCCTCACGTCCTCGGAACAGATAGTTACATTGTCGTCAAGGGCTTATATAGGAAGGGAGAGGAGAGCGTGTTTGAAAAGTTTTATAGCCCATGTCCCTTCACAGGGGCGGGCCACTGATTTGAGCAGAGCCCTATCTTATGAAAACCCACATCTCACATTTTAGAAGCTAAAATCACATTTCATCCCATCACGAATAATTTCATATTCAAACATTTAAATTGAACAACAATTCCATGTGAATCCGATAACTCTGATGTGTAGACTTTCTACTGTAGAGTTTATGTAATCTGATCATTGATGAGAATGTCTCAGATGACAACCGAACTGACATCATATTCATTAAGTACCAACGCATATTTTCCAATGGTCGGATTACCAGAATATAGTTAATTTCCCCCCACCTTCTGATGTTCCCAGAATCTCTATGTTAACCAAGGGTTTTGAAAATGTAACATCAGTAGGGTAGAGAGAGGAAAAGGGGGGAAAGAGGTATTTATGACTGTCATAAATCTACCCCCCAGGCCAACGTCATGACAGCAGGAAGATATCATGTGGTATGCGCGTGACCGGGAAATGGCTGACTGCCAGTAGTCTGACTCATTCCCCTCTTATTCAGTCCCACAACACAGTAGAAGCCTCATTCAAATTTCTATAGATGGTTGACATCTAGTGGAATCTTCATTCATATCCCAATGGGATTTCAATAGGGAATGGTTTGAAAATATACCAACCTCAGATTTCTCACTTCCTGTTTGGATTTATTCTCAGGTTTTTGCCTGTTATACTCACATACATCATTCAAACAGTTTTAGAAACTTCAGAGTGTTTTCTATCCAATACTAATAATCATGTGCATAAATTAGCAACTGAGACTGAGGAGCAGGCTGTTTACTATGGGCACTTTTCATCCAAGCTACTCAATAGTGCCCCTGCAGCCATTTTTAATGACTTTGACCTAAGTGTTTGTAAACTTCCAACTTCAACTGAAAGTGTGGTCCTAAAACATGCCTTGTAGATGTATTATTGTTTAAGTTTAGTCATATTTTGCCAATAGAATGACCCTTCGATTTTGGCAATAGAAAGTAAGACCATGTTTGTTGTCATCATTTGCGTAACATAGTTTCTTTGCCCACCCCCCCACCTCCTTAAAAAATGTGTCAGCCAGACAGTCACTCACAAAGTATACCACCAATCGCTGTCCATGGTGCTGAAATTGCAACATGTGTATGCGGCTGCATCTCTTGAATCGATGAAAGGATTTCTATGGACCGAGGGCATAGCTTTTCTTCAGCTTATGGATAAATGTTTACTGGTAGGCCTATTTGGTCGTCATTTTCTCCGGTTAAGCCTAACATTTCACGAAGCTATACACGGTGTCTCATTGCTGGCATTTTTAGACTACTGGCTGGTAGCAATAATGTAATTAGTTTTTCAGTAATTACAGTTGGAAATTCAACTGTAATGCAGAATGTCAAATACATTTTCGATACAACAGAATACTAGCCAGCTACCAATAGATGGTTTAGAATATACAGCTGTCCTCGTTGCCCTGTATTCATTCCCTGTATTCACTCATCACAATATTGGTTTTGAACGTTATTTTTGGACTGATGCCCGACTGAGCATTCTACTCAATAAATCATCAATGAGTGCTGATGAAGATTTAATCAAAAGTGCATTACAGTGGCTTGGAAATACAATGACATTCAAAATTAAGCAAGTAATTATTAGGAAAACCTTTTGTCATCATTTTGATGTCACCAGATTGACTTTTAGATGCAGTATAAAGTTAGCTAGCTAGCTAAGATTGAGTGGAGGCCAACGGATTTTAGCTAGCTAATGTTAGCAATGCTAGCTATCATTGACAAACTAATGACAACATTGCCTTCTGTCTAAAGTCAATTTAACCACATGATAATGCTGGCAAAGTTATTTGCTACTAAATATTTGCCTACTTTAGCAATGTCATCATATTTCCAGGCACTATAGTGTAATTTAGATGAAACAGTAGTTAGCCTAGTTCCAGAATGACTGGGCTTATCACCCCATTAGGGCACCACTACGGCACTGTTGGTAGCGGGTTGCTTGAGACCATTCATAACAATGACATGACCGAGTGACGGAGGTGCACCCTATGAATAGGCTACCTGAACCTGCACGGCATGAGCCGTCCTCGCGCTGACATCTCCCAGCTTGGATAGAAAGTTGTTGATACTAGGGATGGTTTCACAATGTGGTGTACTATCTATAGCTATATACTGTCTTTAGCTGCGATTTAGGTGCTATTTATAGACTTATACATTAAATCAGGCCTAAATTAAATTAGATACAACTTGAGAGACTCCTCTAGTCTCCTTAAGTCCTCCTTTTTTGTGTGAAAATGTTTTCACCACGGCCTGTAGGTCCAGGTTGCGGACCCGACTGTTTCCTATACTGAGTATTTTTGCCAAACCAGACAGTCTTTCCTGAGACATTGTGCATTTTATGTCCATTGTGCTGCACACAATTTAAACTTAGTCTTGATTGATGCATACCAAGATATACTGTACCAGAGATATGGGACTGTTGATATTGCAACCACACAACTCAAATGCCGCATCACCAGTATGAACGAAAATCGCAAACCACTTTTCTTTGTTCAAGCCCTCAACGACTGTTGTCTACTAAATATGATTAGCTACTTGCATCTGACAATTTATTGGCTGTCCAGTATCCAGACGACCAGTCCCCAGAGCTTCCTATACAGTTAATCTCTTTCCATAATGTGTTGAAGCCGGCAATTAAGGAGAATGAGAGGCTCAATTAAAGGTGTTGCAGAACTGCTGTATTTGAAGCACGTCTCGTTTCTGCCCAGTTTCCCTGATGTTGCTAAGGCAATCTGTCACATTCTGACCTTAGTTCCTTTATGTCTTTGTTTCAGTTTGGTCAGGGCGTGAGTTGGGGTGGGTAGTCTATGTTCCTTTTTCTATGTTGTGTTTATGTGTTCGGCCTGGTATGGTTCTCAATCAGAGGCAGGTGTCGTTCGTTGTCTCTGATTGAGAATCATACTTAGGTAGCATTTTCCCACCTGTGTTTTGTGGGTGATTATTTTCTGTTCAGTGTTTTTTCATTCACCGTACAGGACTGTTTGTTTGTCGTTTTTGATGTTTTGTTCAGTGTTCAGTTATTGTATAAAAAATAAGGACACTTACCACGCTGCGCATTGGTCCTCCTCTCCTCATTCAAACGAAGATCGTTACAGAATCACCCACCAACCAAGGACCAAGCAGCGTGGTATCGGGCAGCAGCGATCTCTGGACTCATGGACATGGGAGGAGATTTTGGACGGAAAGGGACCCTGGGCACAGGCTGGGAAATATCGCCGCCCCAAGGCAGAGTTGGAGGCAGCGAAAGCTGAGCGGCAGCGATATGAGGAGGCAGCACGGCAGCGCGACAGGCACGAGAGACAGCCCCCCCAAAAATTTGGGGGGGGGACACGGGGAGTGTGGCAGAGTCAGGTTGGAGACCTGAGCCCACTCCTCGTGCTTATCAGAAGAAGCGCAGTACTGGTCAGGCACCGTGTTATGCGGTCAAGCGCACAGTGTCGCCAGTACGCGCTCATAGCCCGGTGGGCTATAGGCCAGCACCCCGCAAGTGCCAAGCGAGAGTGGGCATCCAGCCAGGGCGTGTTGTGCCGGCCCAGCGTGTTTGGTCTCCAGTACGCCGTTTCGGGCCAGGGTATCCTGCACCAGCGCTGCATGCTGTGTCTCGAGGGTGCAGTGCGTCCCATGCCTGCGCTCCGCCCATGCCGGGCGAATGTGGGTATTGAGCCTAAGGGAGAGGTGCGAGTGGTATGCACCAGATCTCCAGTGCTCACCCACAGCCCGGTTCAACCTGTGCCTGCACTCTGGATGGTCTGGGTTAAAGGGGTCATCCAGCCTGGAGGAGTGGTGCCAAGGCTGCGCACCAGGGCTCCAGTGTTCCCTCACAGCCCGGTCCGCCCGTCTGTCCTGAGCTGCCAGAGCCGCCCGTCTGTCCTGAGCTGCCAGAGCCGCCCGTCAGTCAGGAGCTGCCAGAGCCGCCCGTCAGTCAGGAGCTGCTGGAGTCGCCCCCCTGTCCAGCGCTGTCGGAGTCGGATTCCTGTCCGGCGCTGTCGGAGTCGGCTTCCTTTCCGGCGCTGCCGGAGTCTCCCTCCTGTCCGGCGCTGCCGGAATCTCCCTCCTGTCCGGCGCTGCCGGAATCTCCCTCTTGTCTGGCGCTGCCGGAGTCTCCCGTCCGTCCGGCGCTGCCGGAATCTCCCGTCCATTCGGGGCCTGCTGCTAGGGTCCCCAGTCCGAGGTCGCCGCTCTAAAGGCACCAAGGAGGCGGGTAAAGAAGCGGGCAAAGACTATGGTGGAGTGGGGTCCACGTCCCGCGCCAGAGCAGCCACCGCAGACAGACGCCCACCCAGACCCTCTCCTATAGGTTCAGGTTTTGCGGCCGGAGTCCGCACCTTTGGAGGGGGGGGGGGTACTGTCACATTCTGACCTTAGTTCCTTTGTTATGTCATTGTTTTAGTTTGGTCAGGGCGTGAGTTGGGGTGGTTAGTCTATGTTCCTTTTTCTATGTTGTGTTTATGTGTTCGGCCTGGTATGGTTCTCAATCAGAGGCAGGTGTCGTTCGTTGTCTCTGATTGAGAATCATACTTAGGTAGCATTTTCCCACCTGTGTTTTGTGGGTGATTATTTTCTGTTCAGTGTTTTTTCATTCACCGTACAGGACTGTTTGTTGTCGTTTTTGATGTTTTGTTCAGTGTTCAGTTATTGTATAAAAAATAAGGACACTTACCACGCTGCGCATTGGTCCTCCTCTCCTCATTCAAACGAAGATCGTTACAGAATCACCCACCAACCAAGGACCAAGCAGCGTGGTATCGGGCAGCAGCGATCTCTGGACTCATGGACATGGGAGGAGATTTTGGACGGAAAGGGACCCTGGGCACAGGCTGGGAAATATCGCCGCCCCAAGGCAGAGTTGGAGGCAGCGAAAGCTGAGCGGCAGCGATATGAGGAGGCAGCACGGCAGCGCGACAGGCACGAGAGACAGCCCCAAAAAATGTTGGGGGGGGGGAGACACGGGGAGTGTGGCAGAGTCA
The DNA here is from genome assembly GCF_002021735.2 of Oncorhynchus kisutch. Classification (NCBI taxonomy): domain Eukaryota; kingdom Metazoa; phylum Chordata; class Actinopteri; order Salmoniformes; family Salmonidae; genus Oncorhynchus; species Oncorhynchus kisutch. Next base: position 59,795,046 of record NC_034184.2, on the reverse strand, counting down.
GGTTGGAGACCCGGACCAAAATGCAGCGTGGTTAGTTTTGTACATCTTTAATAAAGATGAAAATACAACAATCTACAAAACAAGAAACGTGAAAAAAACGAAACAGTCCTATCTGGTGCCACAAACACAAAGACAGGAACAATCACCCACAAAACCCAACACAAAACAGGCTACCTAAATATGGTTCCCAATCAGAGACAATGACTAACACCTGCCTCTGATTGAGAACCATATCAAGACAAACCAGACACACGACATAGAATGCCCACCCAGCTCACGTCCTGACCAACACTAAAACAAGGAAAACACACACGAACGATGGTCAGAACGTGACAGTACCCCCCCCCCCCCCCCTGGGTGGGCATCTGTCCGGGGTGGCGGCTCTGGCGCTGGACGTGGACCCCACTCCATAATTGTCTTAGTCCCCCTCCTTAGCGTCCCTTGAGTGGCGACCCTCGCCGCTAACCTTGGCCTAGGAACCCTAACAACGGGCCCCACTGGGCTGAGGGGCAGCTCCAGGCTGAGGGGCGGCTCGGGACTGAGGTAGCTCAGGACTGAGAGGAAGCTCAGGACTGAGAGGAAGCTCAGGCAGGTTGATGAATCTAGCAGATCCTGGCTGGCTGGTGGTTCCGGCAGCTCCTGGCTGACTGGTGGTTCCGGCAGATCCTGGCTGACTGGCGGTTCCGGCAGATCCTGGCTGACTGGCAGTTCTGGCAGATCCTGGCTGACTGGCGGCACTGGCGGCTCCTGGCTGACTGGCGGCTCCTTGCAGACTGGCGGCACTGGCGGCGCTGGGCAGACTGGCGGCGCTGGGCAGACTGGCGGCACTGGCGGCGCTGGGCAGACTGGGGGCACTGGCGGCGCTGGGCAGACTGGCGGCGCTGGGCAGACTGGCGGCACTGGCGGCGCTGGGCAGACTGGCGGCACTGATGGCGCTGGGCAGACGGGTAGCTCAGGCGGCGCTGGAGAGGAAGGCTCTGGCAGTGCTGGACCGAGGAGCTCTGGCGCCTCTGGAATGAGGGGCTCTGGCGCCTCTGGAATGAGGGGCGGGAGCTCTGGCAGCGCCGGACAGGCGGGAGACTCCGGCTGCGCTGGAGAGGAGGAAGGCTCCGGCCGCGCTGGACAGAGAAGCTTTGGCACCTCTGGACTGAGGGGCTCTGGCGCCTCTGGACTGAGGAGCTCTGGCGCCTCTGAACTGAGGAGCTCTGGCGCCTCTGGTCTGAGGGGCTCTGGCGCCTCTGGACTGAGGGGCTCTGGGGCCTCTGGACTGAGGGGCTCTGCGCCTCTGGACTGAGGGGCTCTGGCGCCTCTGGACTGAGGGGCTCTGGCGCCTCTGGACTGAGGGGCGGAAACTCTGGTAGCGCCGGACAGACGGGAGCACCTGTGTTGATGGGACGGAGAGACAGCCTGGTGCGGGGTGCCGGCACTGGTGGTACCAGGCTGGGGACACACACCTCAGGGCGAATGTCTTGCATACTACGCCAAATCAACTGCTCTCTCTCTTCACACTCCCCCAATTCTATTAACACCTCCTCGAGTGTCTCCTCATCTCCCATCCGTTCACTCTCCTCCATTCTGTCCAATAACTCCTCGACCCTCTCAGACTCAGCCCTCAGCTTCGCCGATAGCTCCGATAACATCCATGGCTCCTTACGGTAAACAGGGGGAGTTGGCTCAGGTCTGGCTCCTGTCTCTGCCACACTCTCCCTGTGCCCCCCCCCCCCTCAATACATTTTTGGGGGTGCCTCTCGGGCTTCCAGCCGCTCTGCCGTGCTAGCTCCTCATAATGCCGCCTCTCTGCTTTCGCTGCCTCCAGCTCGGCTTTGGGGCGGCAATATTCCCCTGGCTCTGCCCAGGGTCCTTTCCCGTCAAGGATCTCCTCCCAAGTCCATTCTTCCAAATAGTGCAGCCTCTCCCACTGCTGCTGCTGCTGCTGCTGCTGCTGCTGTTGCTCCTGCTGCTGCTGCTTCTCCTGCTGCTGCTTTTGCTGCTGCCTCTGATGCTTCTCCTGCTGCTGCTTTTGCTGCTGCTGCTGTTGCTCCTGCTGCACCTGTCGCTTCTCCTGCTGCTGCTGCTGATGTTTCTGCTGCCTCTGTTTACCACGCCGCTTGGTCCTTGGTTGGTGGGTGATTCTGTAACGGTTTTCTTGACTTGTAGGAGAGGCGGACCAAAATGCAGCGTGGTTTCTATTCATGGTTCTTTAATAAAGCACTTCACATGAACAAACTAACAAAACAATAAACGTGAAAACCCAAAACAGCCCTATCTGGTGCAAACACAAAGACAGGAACAATCACCCACAAAACCCAACACAAAACAGGCTACCTAAATATGGTTCCCAATCAGAGACAATGACTAACACTTGCCTCTGATTGAGAACCATATCAGGCCAGACATAGAAATAGACAAACAAGACATCCAACATAGAATAACAAACATAGACTGCCCACCCCAACTCACGCCCTGACCATACTAAATAATGACAAAACAAAGGAAATAAAGGTCAGAACGTGACACCTTATACTTTCAATCAGTTAAATGTTTTATTTTTCAAGACCTGGGGCACTTTTTCAGTCACATTCCTGAAGTGACATGCCTGAAGAAAAAAACACTTAGATTCCTAGTACATATGGGGTAAAAAAAAAAAAATAATAATTACTCTTTGGAGGCTTAAAATTATTTATTACATAAAAAATAATAGACATCGATGACAGGCGCATGGGCCCCCAAAGCTCGTGGGGCCTCCCCACCTTACGCGGGCTTCGGGGGTGTCTGGTACACCAGTGGATGTCCTGTTTATCATATGATGCAAAATACATCATGGGGGGTGATTTCTGTATTTTGAAAGTTACATATCTTGAAAACCTGATTGCTGACAAGCAAAACATTTTGGGACTAAAGGTCATCTCAGTTAAACCACAATTTATTTCAGGTGTGGTACAAAGTGTGGGAATGAACTAACATTAAACCCATTGGGTGCAATGCAATCAAGATTTGATATTGATTGTGTGACCAATTCCTCGTTCATTGTAACGCATAGCAAACCACTGAACCAGTCAGTACATGTTGTCCTTAATCATGGCTTGGGAGTTGGGAAAGCTTGGCAGCCATGTGTTTGTTGTGGTGTTGTGTTGAGGGGTGATATTGCTGGAGCATTGTGAATGTGGTGCGGGATGATTGTCCCAATGATGCCATGTTAAATTCCACATGGCTTTATCAAAGACTAGGGCACCTCCATCAGTACTAAGCAGCAGCATGTCAACAAACAGACACAAGTCTCAGTATTAATCTGTGCTTAATTTGTGAATTGGGAGGTGCCGGGAACAAAAAGTGAGTGTGAGGGGGGGGGGGGGGGGGGAGCTCTGATAATAAAGCATTGCATGCATATCATCACATTTGTGTCGTGGCATAGAGCAGAAGAGTCACTTACAGAAGTTGCACAAATGGGGCCTTTTTATAAACCCATTTCATAGAATTCTATGTCATTTTACATGACGTAAGACATTGGCATAATCTTTTTTAATGCCTCGTTCAAAACAACTGGGAACTCTTTCGAGAGCTCTGACTTTCGAACCTGAAGATCACTGACGTCATGATTCGACCTTGTTCTTTCCCCCAGAGTTCCCAGTTGTCTTGAAAGCACCATAATTCAACACAAATAATTGAAATGACAGGCTACTTTGACACCAGACAAACTGAGAATCTGAGATCAAATGAAAACGACCTTGTCTTGAATCCATCAATAGTCTAGGGCCCTAGGTGTGGGGAGACACATATTATATACTACAATATGAGGAGTAAATTATAGTCCTCAAATTGACAACGATGCATAGCTCACTAGCTGGTGATGGCCTATGTGCCTGTGCCAAAAGCCTGTCTCTCTATTGTTTTATTTTGTTAATCAATATTTGGAAGTTGATCAAATATTTTGTTAACCTACAGCTGGCAGATTAGAGTCTTTTCAGCAGGAGCCATTTGCTTTCCACCCTGTGTTTTCCCGCGATTGTAGGCTGTTTAAAATATTGTGGAAGGCTAGTTTTTTCTGCGTGCTGTTTGCTCACTGACATATTTGCACTCCACAGATAGGCTATTTAAAAAAATAAGCTATTTATCTTTTGTGGCAAAATGTTTGGCGTTCTCATGGTGTATTAGGCTCTTCTGAATGATTTCATTACTTTCTGAACAGAGAGCAGTTATTCTATAACTTTGGTGAGTGTATTTCAATTCATTAGGCGTGTGGCATCTCCAGAACCCTATGATTCTATAAGGAAATAAATGATGACGTGCAATGCTAGAAGATATGAGAGTTGCAGGCTCATGTCTATCAGAGGGAGAGTGATAATAAAAAGTTAATCTCATTCTGTAGTAGATACGGGGGGGGGGGGGGGGGGGGGGGCAGGATAATTAACGAAGAGGCAACTCGAATGAACTTTGATCACATTCAAATTTTTACATTGCAAAAAGTGAACATTATTTTTCATTCCACGAGAGGTATCGGATCTGGCCAAATAACGAAACAGTCCAAACGGATCTGGCTCCAATTAAACACTGAATGTAATACAATTTACTGGATGTTGAATTATGTCTTAGTGCTACACCCCTTTACTTTAGTTCTATACTGTCAGAGTTTCCCCTATATTCATTTAGCAACGGCCACTCCAAAAAATACGATTACAAATATAGAATAATAATTATATGGATGGTTAAACGTTTTCAGTGACAGAATCACACTCTAAACTCTGAATTCCCTCAGGCAGACCAGTGCTGGGCAGAAGGAAGGAGGAAAGGTGTCAGCAGCCTCTTATTAGTCTGGGGATGTGAATATAAAAAGACTAGCCTTTGTCCTGAAGACATTGATGCATATTGGAAGGGGGAGGTGGGGCAAAGGGATGACGGTGGTGCAGGCAGCTTGACAAGGGAAATGACAGGGCATTGGTGCTAATAGCCACCACCGACACACACAACGCAATAGCAATTTAGAGGCGCTCCTCTTGGCCTCGGAGACACAATTCTACACATTTTGCCATAGGGCAGAGAGAATGTTACCATTTTAAAAGGAATTCCCTGCAAATCTATATACAGTGGGGAGAACAAGTATTTGATACACTGCCGATTTTGCAGGTTTTCCTACTTACAAAGCATGTAGAGGTCTGTCATTTTTATCATAGGTACACTTCAACTGTGAGAGACGGAATCTAAAACAAAAATCCAGAAAATCATATGGTATGATTTTTAAGTAATTAATTTTATTGCATGACATAAGTATTTGATCACCTACCAACCAGTAAGAATTCCGGCTCTCACAGACCTGTTTTTCTTTAAGAAGCCCTCTTTTTCTCCACTCATTACCTGTATTAACTGCACCCGTTTGAACTCTGTATAAAAGACATCTGTCCACACACTCAATCAAACAGACTCCAACCTCTCCACAATGGCCAAGACCAGAGAGCTGTGTAAGGACATCAGGGATATTATTGTAGACCTGCACAAGGCTGGGATGGGATACAGGACAATAGGCAAGCAGCTTGGTGAGAAGGCAACAACTGTTGGCGCAATTATTAGAAAATGGAAGAAGTTCAAGATGACGGTCAATCACCCCCTCGGTCTGGGGCTCCATGCAAGATCTCACCTCATGGGGCATCAATGATCATGAGGAAGGTGAGGGATCAGCCCAGAACTACACGGCAGGACCTGGTCAATGACCTGAAGAGAGCTGGGACCACAGTCTCAAAGAAAACCATTAGTAACACACTACGCCGTCATGGATTAAAATCCTGCAGGGCACGCAAGGTCCCCCTGCTCAAGCAAGCGCATGTCCAGGCCCGTCTGACTTTTGCAAATGACCATCTGGATGATCCAGAGGAGGAATGGGAGAAGGTAATGTGGTCTGATGAGACAAAAGTAGAGCTTTTTAGTCTAAACTCCACTCGCTGTGTTTGGAGGAAGAAGAAGGATGAGTACAACCCCAAGAACACCATCCTAACCGCGAAGCATGGAGGTGGAAACATCATTCTTTGGGGATGCTTTTCTGCAAAGGGGACAGGACAACTGCACCGTATTGAGGGGAGGATGGATGGGGCCATGTATCACAAGATCTTGTCCAACAACCTCCTTCCCTCAGTAAGAGCATTGAAGATGGGTCGTGGCTGGGTCTTCCAGCATGACAACGACCCGAAACACACAGCCAGGGCAACTAAGGAGTGGCTCCGTAAGAAGCATCTCAAGGTCCTAGAGTGGCCTAGCCAGGCCTGAACCCAATAGAAAATCTTTGGAGGGAGCTGAAAGTCTGTATTGCCCAGCGACAGCCCTGAAACCTGAAGGATCTGGAGAAGGTCTGTATGGAGGAGTGGGCCAAAATCCCTGCTGCAGTGTGTGCAAACCTGGTCAAGAACTACAGGAAACATATGATCTCTGTAATTGCAAACAAAGGTTTCTGTACCAAATATTAAGTTCTGCTTTTCTGATGTATCAAATACTTCTGTCATGCAATAAAATGCAAATTAATTACTTATTAATTACTTTAAATCATACAATGTGATTTTCTGGATTTTTGTTTCAGATTCCGTCTCTCACAGTTGAAGTGTACCTATGATAAAAATTACAGACCTCAACATGCTTTGTAAGTAGAAAAACCTGCAAAATCGGAGGGGTATCAAATACTTGTTCTCCCCACTGTATATATATATTAGCTTTAGAGATAATTTCCAGCAATTATTCTACACATTTTGCCATGGGGCTGAGAGAAAATGTGCAGTTTTAAAGCTAATTTCCTGAAATTCTACACATTTTTCCATGGCTTATGTCGTGTTCTTATGCCGTCTGAGTGACTCAAATATTATAACAAAATCCCTGGTTGCCCCACACTATGGCATTTTTAGGGTCTCCCTGACTGTGTAGTTTTTTTATTTAGGTGATTGTTAGTTTTTAAAGATATTTTTATATCTGGTTTTAGTCGTTTTAAGTTTAAACTGAAAACGTTTCACCATCCCTACAATTGTTTTTATCATCTGGAGAGGCGGCAACGACACAGGGGAAACACTGACAGTATAGAACTAGAATTAGAAAGCATCATTTTTGGGATGAACACGTGTGCTTGCTTTGGCTGTCCAAAGTATTTTATGAAAGTGGATAAAGTTTATACGTCTAAATAAACTAAAGGAGTCGGGGCACTAAAGACATAATCCAACATCGAGTAAGTGGTATTATATTTATACTGAGACTAGTCCGTGTGTCTGTTTGTTGACATGCTGCTGCTTAGTACTGATGAGGTGATCCAGTCTTTGATGAAGCCATGTGGAATTTAACATGGTGTCATCACGACATTCATCCCGCACCACATTCACCTCATTAACAACTCTACAACAATATCAACAGTCAACACAACATCACAACAAAATAACTGAGAATGTATTTCAGGATTATTTGTGAACTACTTATTGCATTTAATTCTTTTTTTGAATTTTCAAGTATAACTTATTTCAATGGAATGCTGTCTTGCATACAGTCGGTTTCTTACACTAAGAAATGTGTCACTGAAATTAAGTGTTAAATTAGTTTATCTCTAGCATTCTTCTTTGTTGTGTACCCAAACTTCCTGACAAGCAGGGTTGAGGGTCAATCAAATTTAAATTCAGTCAATTCCAAAATCAAATTGCATTCCAATTGCAATTATCCTCAATGCTTCTCTGAAAAATGTGGAATTAGAATTTCAGTTTACTTCCTGAATTAACTGAATTGAAAAATGGAATTGATTGACTCCAACCCTGCTGAGCAGTTCATGTTGTAGGCGTGACAACATCTATGCATTTGTTTTTGTTCAACGGAGAAGAATATATTAACGAGAGTAAGCTTTCTTGGTTTTTGTGGATGCTTATATTCAAATGCAGTGGGGTTTAAGAAAAAAAAAATCTTACAAGAGAGGTTTGAATGTTTAAAGATGCTACCAAATTGGTTTCAACCAAATGTAAACTGTCATTGATTTTTAGACGATGTGTCACGTTCTGACCTTTATTGCCTTGTTTTTGTATGTATTTAGTTAGGTCAGGGCGTGAGTTGGGGTGGGCAGTCTATGTTTGTTTTTCTATGATTTGGGGATTTGTATGTTTCGGCCTAGTATGGTTCTCAATCAGAGGCAGGTGTCATTAGTTGTCTCTGATTGAGAATCATACTTAGGTAGCCTGGGTTGCACTGTTTGTTTGTGGGTGATTGTCTATGTTAGTTGCTTGTGTCAGCACAGGTCTCATTTATAGCTTCACGGTCGTTATTAGTTTATTTTTTCTGTATTCAGTGTTCAGTACTTTCTTTAATTAAATATTCATCATGAACACGTACCACGCCGCATTTTGGTCCTCCGATCCTTCTCGCCTCTCCTCTTCAGATGAAGAGGAGGACGTCCGTGACACGATGCAAAATAGTTGGCCTATTATTCAAATTTTTCTATAATTTTCATGGATGTCAACAGCCCCCCCCCCCCCCCCCCCCCCATTACACTAACTCTTCCACCACTGCTGAAAAAAAATCCTAAGAGAAACACTGACTGTTATGTAATGTCTTACTGGCATAAAACCCAGGTTGAACTATTGAAACTATACAGCCTCCTACCTGTCATGTTGCCTAGTCTGAATTGACTGTATGTGTACATTGGCCAAATAAATCAAGGATTGTACATCTGCTCATTGATATGTTCATGTTTTTACCAAGGTTTTACCTAGACTCTTTTATGTTGGCTGCTGGGGGAGTTGCTGCTATTTGATGTGCTTCTACACCTGCATTGCTTGCTGTTTGGGTTTTTAGGCTGGGTTTCTGTAAAGCACTTTGAGATATCAGCTGATGTAAGAAGGGCTATATAAATAACTTTGATTTGATGTCTGTCCAGCCAGGGTCATATTAATTCATGCATATCAGAGCAACAAAACAAAAAAAGTGGGGAAAACGAGCATTTCTTTTTGGAGGAATTCATTTAGGGGGCCCTCCCCATTCTTGCTTACTTTCTGAACACGACCCTGGTCTGTGCTGTCTGTCTGATTGCTCAGGAGTATCCCAGGGGAGCGATACATTATTACATTCTTCATTTCTGTTTAGTTGGGAGTAGAGAGAGCGGGAAAAGAATTGACTCAGCTCTGAACATTTCAATTGCTTCATTTGATTTCCATCAAATATTCAGTTGCTTTAGTAGGACCCTTTCACAGTACCTTTATTAAAAGATTACCTGGGAGAGATGCTTTTCTAAATGTATATATATATATCTTACTTCACTGTATGACATTACCAGGAAATAGCTTCAATCATGCTGATTTGTGCCAGTACAACCAGATAGTTGACTGCAGTGCTCGGCACTGTCATTGCTCTCCAAACTGAACCTGCAGTGTTTTTGATCTCAGCCGGTGTCGTCCGCCTTGAACTTAGCCTGCCTCTCTCACTGTCCCACCTGGAGTGTGTCTCTCTGCCAGGGCTGAGGCTGAGATTAACATCATACTTCCCTCTACTGTGGTTTCTAGCCTAGCAGTGATTGCACATTTTTGCTATCAGCCTCCAATACAGCTCTCGTCTCAAGCACTGGAAGCCTATATCTTGACAGGAGGCAGGTTGCCAATATCTTTTTAGTTGTATTGTTTGGGACAGTCTCATGAAGTTCAGACAGGAACAAGTCTATGTGTCAGCCTAAAAGCTGCTAGCTGAGAAGGCTCCTAACCACATGTTTATCTGGTGCACAGAGAGACCTGCAACCACAGAACACTAGAGCTCTTCAATAACAACACACCTCTGTATGTGTGTGGGTGTAGACCCAAGTTAGGTAAATTTGATGGGGGTAGGGGCCACAAAAAATGTAAACTCATCAGGGGCCGTAGTGGCTCGTGGGTCTGTGTACCTGCATCCATACCCACACATGCAGTTAGAGCCGGCCCTAGCCTTTTGGGGGCCCTAAGCAATACCAGTATTTTTTATTGTGGCCCCCCTTTTGACAAAGAAGAGACCATTTCAGTTTTCGATTTAATTTCCTGCAATTCTACACATTTTGCCATGGGACATAGAGAAAATATTGTAGTTTTAAAGCATGTTTACGGCAATTCTACACATTTTGCCATGGGGTGGAGAGAAGAGTTAGCAATTGTATAACTAATTTCATTAATTTTGACTAATTTTGCCATAGGGTGGAGACAAATATTTGCAGTTTTTAAATATGAAATCTGATTATCAATTGGGGCACCCCGGTCGGTAATTCAACCATGATTACTGCAAGATTAGATAGTTGGTCGCTAGACTAACTTACTAATCAAAATTTGACTGACATGGCCGCCAGTTGCCCATGCCTGGTGTAGACCATAGACCATAGAGGCTGCTTTCAAGAGAACACCTCCTTGTCACATTCTCTTGAGCTATAAAGCTATAAAACAGTACAATTGTCCTCCCATCTAGGGGTTGTGCCAGGGGGCAATGAAATTCAAATTGCAAATCTCACTCCAAGCTTTCTTCAACAGTTGGCATTTTACAGGCTCATAAGTCTGCCTTTGGTTGCAACAGCTTGAGTTCATTGTTAAAACAAGAAAACAAAAGTTTCAAAATGCAAGCGTGACTTTTCTATCCATGTGTTTCACGATTTCATGTTTACTGTTGTGCTATTTTGTTACTCCTGTTTGCGTCGCACCTGGATGACGTGTTCAAAGCACCAATACTGGTTTGTTAGTGAGCAGGTGCAGCACACCTCAGCTCCATGCAATGCAATGCTGTTGGATTTCACCACACGCTCCACTAATGCTGCTCCAATGGGCAGGGGATGATGCAGAGTGATAAATAATGGATATAATGGATCAGAGACATTGTCAGCCGACGCGAGTGAGCGACACACACGAGTATTGCTTTCTTCGTAAAACGCTGAAGTGTGCGTGTTAGTGTGTGTATGTTTTTTGTGCGTATGTGCGTGCCAGTGTGCATACCTACGTGTGTGTGTGAATGTGTGTGTGCATTGTAGGAGGGATAGAGGGACACATAGAGTAGGGAGAGAGCCATTAAAGGTTATGAGATGACAGATGTTTGTTTTTCTACTGTATTGTTTGTATTCAGTAACACTGATGTGATTGATGCTCCAGTGTGACAGTATGCCTATTTACCCAATTAAACCAGCAAACTCTCTCTCTTTCTCTCTCTGTAGTCTGAGCTAAGTGATTAAACCCACAGGTAGATGTCGGGCCTGGAAATAGTTTTCTAACCTCTTATTTTTGTTTACAGGAAGTGCTAGGAACAATCTCATTGCACCACAATACATCTGTTTGGCAGAATCTCTTAAGAGATGACAGAGACATTTTGAAATGAAAAACATTGGCATAAAGATACTCAGGCGTCACCGTAACGCAATGTTGATGCAGTAGCTTGAATAAATGACTCATACATGAAATTGAAAAGTGAATTGGAAATGGTTTGGTTCACGGAATGCCACTCATACAGCAAACTGTATGTGGGTTTATTATTTGTCTGTTTAATGGCATTCACAGGGGGGAAACTAGTATGACAACAGCCAGCTGTCCCCCTCTCACCTCCTAGGAGTTCCTCCCCGCCTTCCTGCTCTTCCTCCTCTCCAAAGACGGGCGGAAATAGCCAACACATCCTGTGCTGATTAGTAGGAAACATACCAAGGGTCTAGCGGTTCTCGTTTTTCTTTGTTTTATAACCCCCAAAACTAATCTGCTGAGTAAGCCTGACTGGCTGCTACAGCGTGCTTGTTTTCTTAACAAGCTTTGTTCTGCACCCGCGGCTCCCAAATGCGAGAAGAAGAAAAAAACGCCTTTGGTAATGTGTGTTTTAAGGTCGACCAATTAATACAAAGCAATATCCCATCTGCTGTGCCTAGCTTCAATTAAGAGGTTTATTATGTATTAATCCCACCAGGGCTACGTATACCCAGAACACGCTCTATTCTATTCTACACTCTGAGGTTATACAGTATCTGACATTTTTGTCAAAAATGAGTGGGTTCTATCTGCAATCCAATCACAAACCTAAGCAAATATGGACGGACCAATCAGAACACGTTTTTGCCATCTCCCTCTAAGTATCATCTAGACTAGTCTAGCCAGCAAAAGTGGCACGCAAGCAAAAAAACACTGACAGAAATCTTCAAGTAAGGGATGTTGTCACATCGTTGATCTGTGATGACAGTAATTCATCTGATGACCATAATACATTTATTCATGTATTTGATGATGTGTTCGGACTCTATCCTGGTAAATAAAAAATCTAAAAATGATTTATGTATTCAGATATTTATTCAAATTTGCGCAGATATAACCTTACAGTCCCAATGTCACGACTCTAGTATTACAGCATGGGACGTGTTGAGGCCCACACATCTTCCACATTACTGTCCCCCACGGGGAATAATATGATGTGTTTATTCTTAATATGAGTTGTTATGTTTGTTTAATCCATGTAGTGTTTGTCTCACAGCTCTTTGACTAGCCCAACACGCACGCGCACACACAAACAGGTACACACACACACAGAATCAAAAACACAAGCACACACACGTGAGAGAGAGCATGCACGCACACATGTACACAAATTCACGCGTGCACTCACACACACCGCAATGTTCAGATTATCAGAGGAAGCACAAAGCACAGCGTGTCCTACTCATCAGTCTGATAGAGGTCAGTTGAAAGCCTCCTCTCCCTCCCCAAGCAAGTAAACAATTGAGCAACTTCCAAAGCTGCTGAATATTATTGGTTTTCAACCCACAATAACAAAGTGGAGATTCAGCACATTTGCAGACTAAGACGTTATCTTTGTTTGGCATGATGCCTGCTGACTTGTCATTTGGGGAGAGCGTTATCTTTGTAAATAACATTTCACCTGTCTTTAGTACAAAGAATCTACTTAATGTAAGTCCCAAATGGCACCCTATTCCCTAGATATTGCACTACTATTGAGCAGGGTATGTAACTATTTGGGACTTATCCCATCTGTTTCCCAACTTGGCTTTGTTGAATTGGCCTTACTAAAATGCCATGCAAGCTTTTTAGTTATTAGATAGAACTATTGTTTTGTAACTGAATGTTTTTTTCTATCTTATGCTGTATATATAGTCCATTCGGAAAGTACTCAGACCACTTCACTTTTTCCACATTTTGTTATGTTCCACCTTATTCTAAAATTAATTAAATCGTTTTTTCCCCTCATCAATTCTTTATTTATTTCACCTTTATTTAAAACCTCTTGAAGCTAGGGGGCACTAATTTTATGTTTGGAAAAATAACGTTCCCAAAGTAAACGGCCTATTGCTCAGGACCAGATGCTAGAAAATGCATATAATTGACAGCTTAGGATAGAAAACACTCTAAAGTTTCCAAAACTGTAAAAACATTGTCTGTGAGTATAACAGAACTGATTTTGCATTCGAAAGCCTGAGAAAAAATCCAATCAGGAAGTGACTCTTATTTAGAAACCCCTGTGTTTCTATGCATCCCTATTGCCCATTGAAAGGGATATCAACCAGATTCCCTTTTCTATGGCTTCCCTGAGGTCAACAGCCTTTAGACATAGTTTCAGGCTTTTATTTTGAAAAATGAGCGTGAACGACCACATTACGTAAGTGGACAGGTGGGGGCTCTCAGAGTGATTTGTGCACAAAAGAGAGAGGCGGCCATTGTTACTCCCGGTCCTAGTGAAAAGCCAACTGTCCCGGTTGATATATTATCGAATAGATATTTGAAAAACACCTTGAGGATTGATTATAAAAAACATTTGACATGTTTCTGTGTACATTATGGATATAATTTGGAATTTGTGTCTGCGTTGTCGTGACCGCTCTTTCCGGGGGATTCCTGGGCATAACGCACCAAACTACCGAAGGTATTTGGATATAAAAAATATCTTTATGGAACAAAAGGAACATTTGTTGTCTAACTGGGAGTCTCGTGAGTGAAAACATCCGAAGATCATCAAAGGTAAACGATTAATTTGATTGCTTTTCTGATTTTCGTGTCCAAGTTACCTGATGCTAGGTGTGCTTATTGTTTTGTTATGCTATCGATAAACTTACACAAACGCTTGTATTGCTTTCGCTGTAAAGCATAATTTCAAAATCTGAGACGACAGGGTGATTAACAAAAGGCTAAGCTGTGTTTCGCTATATTTCACTTGTGATTTCATGAATATGAATATTTTCTAGTAATATTATTTGACTATGCTATTCAGCATTGCTGATGACAAATATACCGGATCCGGGATGGGTGGTTGTAAGCCAGGTAGGCTAGTTGAGAACAAGTTCTCATTTACAACTGCGACCTGGCCAAGATAAAGCAAAGCAGTTCGACACATACAACAACACAGAGTTACAGATGGAATAAACTGTCACGCCCTGACCTTAGAGAGCTTTTTATGTCTCTATTTTGGTTTGGTCTGGGTGTGATTTGGGGTCGGCATTCTATGTACTTTTTTCTATGTTTTGTATTTCTTTGTTTTGGCCAGGTATGGTTCTCAATCAGGGACAGCTGACTATCGTTGTCTCTGATTGGGAACCATACTTAGGTGGCTTTTTCCAACCTGTGTTTTGTGGGTGTTTTGTGGGAAGTTGTTTTCTGTTTAGTATACTGCACCTGACAGGACTGTTTCGGTTTCGTTTATTCACTTTGTTATTTTGTTCTAGTGTTCAGTTTAATAAAATCATGAACACTTACCACGCTGCGCTTTGGTCCGATTCTTCCTCATCAGACGACACACCATAAACAAACATACAGTAGAAGAAAAGCTACACACAATACCCCAAAATGGCAAAGCAAAATTTTGAAAATTCTGTGAACAGTTAAAAAAATATATATCACATTTACATACTGTAAGTATTCAGTCCCTTACTCAGTACTTTGTTGAAGCACCTTTGGCAGCGATTACAGCTGTCACGCCCTGACCTTAGTTATCTTTGTTTTCTTTATTATTTTGGTTACGTCAGGGTGTGACAAGGGGTGGTTTGTTGTGTTTTTGTCCTGTCCAGGGCTTTTGTATGTCTATGTATTAGTTACCTGTGTCTCCACTTATTCTATATAGCTTCACGTTCATTTTGTTGTTTTTGTAAGTTTGTTGAAGTGTTCTTCGTTTCATTAAAATAGAAGATGTATTCACATCATGCTGCGCCTTGGTCTCATCGCTATAACGAATGTGACAACAGCCTTGATTCTTCTTGGGTATGTTGGAAGATGAACCTTCCCCCAGTCTGAGGTCCTGAGTGCTCTGGAGCAGGTTTTCAACAAGGATCTCTCTGTACTTTGCTCCATTCATCTTTCCCTCAATCCTTACTAGCCTCCCAGTCCCTGTTGCTGAAAAACATCCCCACAGCATAATGCTGCCACCACCATGCTTCACCGTAGGGATGATGCCAGGTTTTATCCAGACGTGACGTTCGTTTGGCATTCAGGCCAATGAGTTCAATCTTGGTTCCAAACCTCTTCCAGTTAAAAATGATGGAGGCCACCGTGTTCTTGGGGACCTTCAATGTTGCAGAAATGTTTTGGTACCCTTCCCAAGATCTGTGCCTCGACACAATGTCTCAGAGCTCTACGGATAATTCCCTCGACCTCAAGGCTAGTTTTTTGCTCTAACATGAAATAATATTGTATTAGTCACATGCGCCGAATAAAACAGGTGTAGACCTTGCAGTGAAATGCTTGCTTATGAGCCCCTAACCAACAATGCAGTTTCAAATAAATATGAATAAGAATAAGAAATAAAAGTAACAAATAATTAAAGAGCAGCAATAATATACAGGGAGGTCCCGGTATAGAGTCAATGTATGTGGGCACCGGTTAGTTGAGGTAATATATACATGTAGATAGAGTTATTAAAGTGACTATGCATAGATAACAACAACAGAGAGTAGCAGCTATGTAAAAGAGAAGGGGGGCAACGCAAATAGTCTGGGTGGCCGTTTGATTAGATGTTTAGGAGTCTTATGGCTTGGGTGTAGAAGCTGTTTAGAAGCCTCTTGGACATAGACTTGCCGTGCGGTAGCAGAGAAAACAGTCCATGACTAGGGTGGCTGAAGTCTTTGACAATTTTTCGGGCCTTCCCCTGACACCGCCTGGTATAGAGGTCCTGGATGGCAGGAAGCTTGGCCCCAGCGATGTACTGGGCCGTACGCACTATCCTCTGTAGTGCCTTGCGGTTGATGTGAGCCATGACCAGCCTTTCAAAGCACTTCATGACTACAGACGTGAGTGCTACGGGTCGGTAGTCATTTAGGCAGGTTACCTTAATGTTCTTGGGCACAGGGACTATGGTGGTCTGCTTGAAACATGTTGGTATTAGACTCGGAGAGGGAGAGGTTGAAAATGTCAGTGAAGACACTTGCATGTTGACCTGTTTAAAGGTCTTACATTGACTGCGGGGAGCGTGATGTGAGTCTTCAGGAATAGGTTGTTGTCTCATGCATGTTTCAGTGTTATTTACCTCAAAGCGAGCATAGAAGTAGTTTAGCTCGTCTGGTTGGCTCACGTCACTGCGCAGCTCTCGGCTGTGCTTCCCTTTGTAGTCTGTAATGGTTTGCAAGCCCTGCCACATCCGACGAGCATCAGAGACAGGGTAGTACGATTCAATCTTAGTCCTGTATTGATGCTTTGCCAGTTTGATGGTTCATTGGAGGGCATAGCGGGATTTCTTATAAGCTTCCGGGTTAGAGTCCCGCTCCTTGAAGGCGGCAGCTCTAGCCTTTAGCTCAGTGTGGATGTTGCCTGTAATCCATGGCTTCTGGTTGGGGTATGTACGTGCGGTCACTGTGGGGACGGCGTCATCGATAGACTTATTGATGAAGCCAATGACTGCTGTGGTGTACACCTCAATGCAATCATAGGAATCCCGGAACAGATTCCAGTCTATGCTAGCAAAACAGTCCTGTAGCTTAACATCTGCTGCATCTGACCACGTTTTTATTGATCGAGTCACTGGTGCTTCCTGCTTTAATTTTAGCTTGTAAGCAGGAATCAGGTTAGATTTATGGTCAGATTTGTCAAATGGAGAGCTTTGTATGTGTCTCTGTGTGCGGAGTAAAGGTGGTCCAGAGTTTTTCCCCCTCTGGTTGCACATTTAACATGCTGATAGAAATGTGGTAATATGGATTTAGGTTTCCCTGCATTAAAGTCTCCAGGCACTACGAGCTCCACCTATGGGTGAGCGTTTTCCTGTTTGCTTATGGTGGAATACAGCTACTTCAATCAGTCTTGGTGCCAGCATCAGTCTGTGGTGGTATATACAGTGGGGAGAACAAGTATTTGATACACTGAACCCAATAGAACATCTTTGGAGGGAGCTGAAAGTCCGTATTGCCCAGCAACAGCCCCGAAACCTGAAGGATCTGGAGGAGGTCTGTATGGAGGAGTTGGCCAAAATCCCTGCTGCAGTGTGTGCAAACCTGGTCAAGAACTACAGGAAACGTATGATCTCTGTAATTGCAAACAAAGGTTTCTGTACCAAATATTAAGTTCTGCATTTCTGATGTATCAAATACTTATGTTATGCAATAAAATACAAATGAATGTGATTTTCTGGATTTTTTGTTTTAGATTCCGTCTCTCACAGTTGAAGTGTACCTATGATAAAAATTACAGACCTCTACATGCTTTGTAAGTAGGAAAACCTACCAAATCGGAGGGGTATCAAATACTTGTTCTCCCCACTGTAGACAGCTATGAAAAATACAGATGAAAACTCTCTAGGTAGATCGTGTGATCTACAGCTTATCATGAGATACTCTCCCTCAGATGAGCAAAACCTCGAGACTTCCTTAGATATCGTGCACCAGCTGTTATTTACAAAAATACATAGTCCGGGGGCGCCCCTTGTCTTACTAGACATATCTGTTATATCCTGCAATACAGAGTATAGCCAGCCAGCTGTATGTTGATAATTTCGTCGTTCAGCCACGACTCCATGAAACACAAGATATTCCAGTTTTGAATGTCCCGTTGGTAGTTTAATCTTCCGCGTAGGTCATCGAGTTTATTTTCCAAAGATTGCACATTTGCTAGCAGAATGGAAGGAAGTGGGGGTTTATTCGATCGCCTATGAATTCTCAGAAGGCAGCCCGTCCTTTGGCCCCTTATTCTCTGCCTTCTCTTCACACAAAGGACAGGGATCTGGGCCTGTTCCCGGGAAAGCGGTATAGCATTCACGTCGGGCTCGTCAGACTCGCTAAAGGGAAAAAAGGATTCTGCCAGTTCGTGGTGAGTAATCACAGTTCTGATGTCCAGAAGTTATTTTCGGTCATAAGAAACGGCAGCAGCAACATTATGTACAAAATAAGTTTTTTTTTTTTTATACGTAAAACATCAGCCTTGTTCCCCAGCGCCATGCACTTTCAACTGTGGGTCCTTATATAGACAGGTATGTGCCTTTCCATATCATGTCCAATCAATTGAAGTTACCACGGGTGGATTCTAATAAAGTTGTAGAAACTGGATGATCAATGGAAACAGGATGCACCTGAGCTCTATTTTGAGTCTCATACTTAATTTTTTACACATTTTCTTCAGATTTACCATATTATACATGTCTTGAATCAGGTTTAACACTCCTATTTGTATTAGTGCGTTACAAGATGCCCAGATCAGAGAGAAGATGTCCCATTAAAAAAACATTCTACCAGCTGTTAGTTGTTGTCCCAAATGGCACCCAGTCCCATATATAATGCACTACTTTTAACCAGAGCCCTATGGGCCCTCGTCAAATGTATTGCCCTATGTAGATAATAGGTGCCATTTGGGATGCAGGCAGAGATAGGGGTGCAGCTCAGGGCGTTCGGCTTACTCCATACAGGAAACAGTAAAAGGAGTCGTGTGGCGTCCACATTGCTCGTAAAAGCCCTCATGAATGTGTCTGCTAAAAAACATGACCGGGGCCTTTTGCACTCCATTAGCCTATAAGCCAGGCTTTTACGAGCGCAGGATGTCATGCTTTCTGGCTTTCTTAATTTGATTAGCAGCCATTATGACCACTTCAGATGCTGACTGGGCCCAAATGGAACACATGAAGAGGAATGAAGAAGCATGCATAAGCCTACAGTACTGATAAGATTGTGCCTGATGGCTGACGTTTTACATGCTCCTAACCAACTGTGCTATTTGTTAGTTTTTTTTGTGTTGTTTGTAACTTATTTTTAAACCTATTTTGTACATAATGTTGCTGCTACCATCGCTTATGACCAAAAATAACTTGATTTGTGTGAAGAAAAGACAGAGGACAAGAAGAGGGCACAACAAAACCTTTTCCCCCTCAGGAGACTAAAAAGATTTGGATTGGGTCCACAGATCCTCAAAAAGTTCTACAGCTACACCATCGAGAGCATCCTGACAGGTTGCATCACCGCCTGGCATGCCAACTGCTCAGCATTTGACCGTAGGCGATACAGAGGATAGTGCATACGGCCCAGTACATCACTGGGGCCAAGCTTCCTGCCATCCAGGACCAAATAATAGGCGTGTCAGAGGAAAGCCCATAAAATTGTCAGAGACTCCAGTCACCCAAGTCATAGGCTGTTTTTTAAAGTGTATTTTATTTTTATTTCACCTTTATTTAACCAGGTAGGCCAGTTGAGAACAAGTTCTCATTTACAACTGTGACTTGGCCAAGGTAAAGCAAAGCAGTGCGACAAAAACAACAACACAGAGTTACACATAAACAAACATACAGTCAATAACACAATAGAAAAATGTATAGTGTGTGCAAATGTACAAGAGTAGGAGACGGTACGGTGGGACTCGAAATGTTCGGTGATCCTTTTGTTAACTTGGCTTTCGAAGACTTTAGAAAGGCAGGGCAGTGTCTCCCCCTTTGAAGAGGGGGATGACCGCGGCAGCTTTCCAAACTTTGGAGATTTCAGACAATACGAAAGAGAGGTTGAACAGGCTAGGGGTTTCAACAATAGGGGTTGCAACAATTTCTGAGGATCATTTTAGAAAGAGAGGGTCCGGATTGTTTAGCCCAGCTGATTTGTAGGGGTCCAGATTTTGCAGCGCTTTCAGAACATCAGCTGTCTGGATTTGGGTGAAGGGGGGTGGCCTTGGGAAAGTTGCTGAAGGGGGTTCTGAGATGTTGGTAGCCAGGTGGAAAGCATGGCCAACCGTAGAAAAATGCTTATTGAAATTATCGTAGATTTATTGGTGGTGACAATGTTTCCTATCCACAGTGCAGTGGGCAGCTCTTATTCTCCGAGGACTTTACAGTGTCTCAAAACTTTTTGGAATTAGTGCTACAGGATGCAAATGTCTGTTTGAAAAAGCTAGCCTTAGCTTTCCTAACTGACTGATTATATTGGTTCCTGACTTCCCTGAAAAGTTGCATATCATGGGGGCTATTTGATGCTAATGCAGAACGCCACAGGATGTTTTTGTGCTGGTCAAGGGCAGTCAAGTCTGTGTTGAACCAAGGGCTATATCTGTTCTTAGTTCTACATTTTAGGAATGGGGCATGCTTATTTAAGACGGTGAGGAAAGGACTTTTAAAGAGCAACCAGGCATCCTCTACTGACGGGATGAGGTCAATATCCTTCCAGGATACCCAGGCCAGGTTGATTAGAAAGGCCTGCTTGCTGAAGCATTTTAGGGAGCATTTGACAGTGATGAATGGTGGTCCTTTGACCGTAGACCCATTACGCACGTAAGCATTGAGGCATTGATCGCTGAGATCCTGGTTTAAGACAGCAGAGGTGTATTTAGAGGGCAAGTTGGTCAGGATGATATCTAAGAGGGTGCACATGGTTACGGATTTAGGTTTGTACCTGGTAGGTTCCTTGATCATTTGTGTGAGATTGAGGGCATCTAGCTTAGATTGTAGGATGGCCGGGGTGTTAAGCATGTCCCGGTTTAGGCCACCTAACAGTACGAACTCTGAAAATAGATGGGGGGGCAATCAATTCACATATGGTGTCCAGGGCACAGCTGGGGGCTGAAGGGGGTCTATAACAAGTGGTAACGGTGAGATACTTGTTTCTGGAAAGGTGGATTTTTATAAGTAGAAGCTCAAATTGTTTGGACAAAGACCTGGATTGTATGACAGAACTCTGCAGGCTATCTCTAAAGTAGATTGCAACTCCGCCCCTTTTGGCAGTTCTTTCTTGTCGGAAAATTTTATAGTTAGTGATGGAAATGTCAGGATTTTTGGTGGCCTTCCTAAGCCAGGATTCAGACACGGCAAGGACATTGGCAGAGTGTGCTAAAGCAGTGAATAAAACAAACTTAGGGAGGAGGCTTCTAATGTTAACATGCATGAAACCAAGGCTTTTACGGTTACAGAAGTCAACAAATGAGATCCATGTTGGCAGTAAAAGGGTCCAGGTCAATTGGTAAGAATTGGCTGATGGACCTCTTCAGCTAGACGGGAGATGGGCCTAGCTCGAGGCTAGCTCCAGCCTAACTAGTGCTTGCTTCGGGACAGAGAAGTTAGCCAGGCGTAGCCACTCGGATAGCAGCTAGCTAGCTGCGATGACCTGGTGTAAAGGTTCAGAGCTTGCGATAGGAATCCAGAGATGTGGTAGAGAAAAAGCAGTCCAATATGCTCTGGGTTGATATCAAGCAGTGCAGACTGACAATAATTGACCAGGCTGAGGCTGGTTGTTGTCCGAGTTAACGGTGATGACCGCTAGCAGTGGCTAACTGACTGCTAGCTAGTAGCTACAGTGCCTTGCGAAAGTATTCGGCCCCCTTTGTGAAGAATCAACAATAAGTGGGACACAATCATGAAGTGGAACGACATTTATTGGATATTTCAAACTTTTTTAACAAATCAAAAACTGAAAAATTGGGCGTGCAAAATTATTCAGCCCCTTTACTTTCAGTGCAGCAAACTCTCTCCAGAAGTTCAGTGAGGATCTCTGAATGATCCAATGTTGACCTAAATCACTAATGATGATAAATACATTCCACCTGTGTGTAATCAAGTCTCCGTATAAATGCACCTGCACTGTGATAGACTCAGAGGTCCGTTAAAAGCGCAGAGAGCATCATGAAGAACAAGGAACACACCAGGCAGGTCCGAGACACTGTTGTGAAGAAGTTTAAAGCCGGATTTGGATACAAAAAGATTCCCCAAGCTTTAAACATCCCAAGGAGCACTGTGCAAGCGATAATATTGAAATGGAAGGAGTATCAGACCACTGCAAATCTACCAAGACCTGGCCGTCCCTCTAAACTTTCAGCTCATACAAGGAGAAGACTGATCAGAGATGCAGCCAAGAGGCCCATGATCACTCTGGATGAACTGCAGAGATCTACAGCTGAGGTGGGAGACTCTGTCCATAGGACAACAATCAGTCGTATATTGCACAAATCTGGCCTTTATGGAAGAATGGCAAGAAGAAAGCCATTTCTTAAAGATATCCATAAAAAGTGTCGTTTAAAGTTTGCCACAAGCCACCTGGGAGACACACCAAACATGTGGAAGAAGGTGCTCTGGTCAGATGAAACCAAAATTGAACTTTTTGGCAACAATGCAAAACGTTATGTTTGGCGTAAAAGCAACACAGCCCATCACCCTGAACACACCATCCCCACTGTCAAACATGGTGGTGGCAGCATCATGGTTTGGGCCTGCTTTTCTTCAGCAGGGACAGGGAAGATGGTTAAAATTGATGGGAAGATGGATGGAGCCAAATACAGGACCATTCTGGAAGAAAACCTGATGGAGTCTGCAAAAGACCTGAGACTGGGACGGAGATTTGTCTTCCAACAAGACAATGATCCAAAACATAAAGCAGAATCTACAATGGAATGGTTCAAAAATAAACATATCCAGGTGTTAGAATGGCCAAGTCAAAGTCCAGACCTGAATCCAATCGAGAATCTGTGGAAAGAACTGAAAACTGCTGTTCACAAATGCTCTCCATCCAACCTCACTGAGCTCGAGCTGTTTTGCAAGGAGGAATGGGAAAAAATGTCAGTCTCTCGATGTGCAAAACTGATAGAGACATACCCCAAGCGACTTACAGCTGTAATCGCAGCAAAAGGTGGCGCTACAAAGTATTAACTTAAGGGGGCTGAATAATTTTGCACGCCCAATTTTTCAGTTTTTGATTTGTTAAAAAAGTTTGAAATATCCAATAAATGTCGTTCCACTTCATGATTGTGTCCCACTTATTGTTGATTCTTCACAAAAAATACAGTTTTATATCTTTATGTTTGAAGCCAGAAATGTGGCAAAAGGTCGCAAAGTTCAAGGGGGCCGAATACTTTTGCAAGGCACTGTTGTTAGCCGGCTAGCTTCTGATGGGGGTTCCGGTTCTAAAGTGTAAAGAAATAGCAGATCTGTACCACATTGGGTGAGGCGGGTTGCAGGAGAGTATGTTCAGTCCGATGGAAATTGAGATTTAAAAATGTAGACCGTCCCCTCGCCCATATCCGGGCGCGAACCAGGGACCCTCTGCACACATCAACAAAAGTCACCCACGAAGCATCGTTACCCATCGCTCCACAAAAGGTACATAAACTTGCAGAGCAAGGGGAACTACCACTTCAAGGTCTCAGAGCAAGTGACGTCACCGATTGAAACGCTATTTAGCTCGTACAACCGCTAACTAAGCTAGCCGTTTCACGTCCGTTACATATATATGAAGAGAAATATATACACATGGGACAAGACAAACAGACTTCCTACTGCTACGCCATCTTGGATACACCAACGCTTTCTATGCTACCGTTTTCATAACACCTGTCATCAACATTTTTACAAGTATATTATACAATGGATATCAGAACAGTTCTACAGGTTTAACTCAATTACTATGAATGGTAGTCATATATTTATCTGTAACTGTTATCATTTCAGACTAGTCTTCCATGCTTTTGCAGTTCATTTTGAAGCCAAGGGATTATTTATCTTGAGAGACAGAGAGATGTTTCTGTCTGGCTAGAAAACGTCCCACGGTAAAGCTGACTCGATGTGCATGAAGGAGCAGAGGCTCTATTTTAGTAAATCACTCGGAGCACAGGGTTACATCCACTCTCATTCAATACTTTCACTCCCTGCCTAACAATGTTTTGATGGCCTTTTGTAAATCTCAAGCTACGAACCACAGCTCTTGTCTTAGTATATTAATATCGACAAATGGTCACTTATTGAATCAATGCTTTTGTTTTGTTCCGATATAGGAACATCTATAGACTGTCTGTAACGGGACACTCCAAATAAAGTGGAACTAACCAGTGTTTTTGTTTTGTGTCCAATAGGAGGACACAGATCACAACTACTACACATCAAAGACCTACGGCCCCACGGACCCCATGAGCAAAGACTTGTGGGTAAACGTTGACCAGATGGACAAGGAGAAGGTGAAGATCCATGGCATTTTGTCCAACACTCACAGGCAAGCTGCGGTAAGACAACCTTCCTCTCAGATTCTGATTATGTGGAAAAATGAAGATACCTGGAATGACTTGGGATGATTTGATATGAAATAGACTCATAATGACTTTCAACTGGACAGACTCTGCAGCGGGAGCTGCACCCTGCAGCAGTAGGGTGAAGTTTCTGTAAACAATGATCTTGGGTCAGGGATCTTAAGCCAACTAATGGTTAAGGTTAGGATTGGGGAAGGGGAAGCTGATCCTAGATCTGCAACTAGGGAAAAATTCACTCCCTCTGCTTTGGGCATTGTATCAGGTCCTTGTACAGTCAGGAGACCGAGAACAGGGTGGCATGAAGGAGAGAGGAGGGAAGGAGGGAGGATGGGGGTAAACAATGAAACAATGTCCCGTCCACAATGAGTAAAGACACAAAATGGAGTGGTGCATTGTGTATTCTCCCCTTCAGTCTCTGGATGATGGATTAAGCCATACAAACTGGGGCAAGGCTTCCCTTTTAATTGGAGAGTGTTATGGAGAGTGCAGCTTTCCTTATTCTTCCATAGTGAATGAACCGAGCAAGTGGTATTGGGGAAGTTTTCTCAGCGTATGTCCCAAATGGCACCCTATTCCCTACATAGTGCACTACTTTTGACCTCTGGGCCCTGGTCAAAAGTAATGCACTACATAGGGAAAAGGGTGTCATTTGCGACGTACGCTTAGACTGTGTCCAGAGAATCAATATGTTGGATGCTGAACATGAATACCCAAAGTGAATGGTCATTGAAGCAGGAGAGAAGAAGAGAGGGAGAGAAACACACCACACTGACCGCAACATCACATCAGACACAAGCCATTTGACCTGGGGATAGTAGTGCCAGCCAGCCCAGCCAGCTGTACCAAACCCCATTCAGCCAAACTGACAAGGACCTTCGCTGAGCAGGGGATACGCAGAGGATGCATCCCTTTGCACACTATTTCCTATGTAGTGCTCTTTGACCAGAGAAGCGCACTATATAGGATAGGATGCCGTTTGGGACACCACCCCCAGAGATTACCATAAGGAGACTAGTGGGCCAGAAATGTGACTTCCGTGTTCGACAACGTGTCTTAGAAGGAGGAGAAGGAAGTCTCACTGTTAGCAGTGTTGATTTGTGGCACCGCGTTGTGCCAGCCCCAGTGTGTTGGAATACCCACAGAACATAATCAGCCAATGGAATCGTAAAACAAGCAAATTCATCAAAATAAAGCGTAGGAGCTAAACTGTTGAACGACTGTGTTTAGTCATGGTAATTGACTGTGGTTGGCCGCAGCATTAGTCCCCCTGGCCTAATCCTGGATTATGTTGCCATGTTTACCATGGAGTTATCCACACTATTCCCTATATACAGTCCTATGGGCCCTGGACAAAAGTAGTGAATCAATAGAAATATAGTAATATAATATAAATATACTGTCGTCAGCTCATTAAGTTTTTTTAAACTTGTTATCGAATTCATTTTTCAGTAATTGGTCGGGAACATTTTGGTACTAATCTTGTTTTGCTCATTGAAAAATGCATGTTCTTTTATGTTCAAGCTCTAGGAAGGATGTGTAAAAAAAAAAAAATGTATGAACTCAGAAATGTTTTGTTTTCATAACCACAGCATTGTATTTTATCCTGGGAGATGTATATTTGCTTAAAAACAAATCATAACGTGGCTTGTGGTAAAATGAATAGTCAGCTACCCTAAGAACTGAGAAAGGTTGAGCAGAAGAATGTTCTTTTTCTGTCTGAGACTGAAGTTTTATCCTAATGTCTTTTTCAGTCTTATCTTACGTGTCTTTTTGGAGCTCTCTTTCTGACCCGGTCTTGTGTTTTTCCCCCCTTCGTGCAGAGAGTCAATCTATCCTTCGATTTCCCCTTTTATGGACATTTCCTGCGTGATCTCACCGTGGCAACTGGTGGTAAGTGAACAACCTCTTCCTGAGTTAATGTTGTCGTGATTGAGGGAGATCGAATGAATGCTAGCAAAAGTGAAATGGTGTGTGTCAATGCATGCGTGCGCGCATGTTTATTTATTTATTTTAAATGTTATTTCACCTTTATTTAACCAGGTAGGCTAGTTGAGAACAAGTTCTCATTTGCAACTGCGACCTGGCCAAGATAAAGCATAGCAATTTGACACATACAACAACACAGTTACACATGGAATAAACAAAACATAGTCAATAATACAGTAGAAAAAAAGAATATATCCAGTGAGCGCAAATGAGGTAAGATAAGGGTGTAATAGGCAATAAGGGAGTAATAGGCAATAAGGGAGTAATAGGCAATAAGGGAGTAATAGGCAGGCAATAAATAGGCCATGGTGGCGAAGTAAATATAATATAGCAATTACACACTGGAATGGTAGATGTGCAGAAGATGAATGTGCAAGTAGAGATACTGGGGTGCAAAGGAGCAAGATAAATAAATAAATACAGTATGGGGATGAGGTAGGTAGATAGATGGGCTGTTTACAGATGGGCTATTTACAGGTGCAGTGATCTGTGAGCTGCTCTGACAGCTGCTGCTTAAAGCTAGTCAGGGAGATATGAGTCTCCAGCTTCAGAGATGTTTGTAGTTCGTTCCAGTCATTGGCAGCAGAGAACTGGAAGGAAAGTCGACCAAAGGAAGAATTGGCTTTGGAGGTGACCAGTGAGATATACCTGCTGGAGCGCGTGCTACGAGTGGGTACTGCTATGGTGACCAATGAGCTGAGATAAGGCAGGGCTTTACCTAGCAGAGACTTGTAGATAACCTGTAGCCAGTGGGTTTGGCGATGAGTATGAAGGAGTGATATAATAACCCATTGATATACATGTGCTTGACTTTTATTTGGTAGCAGTCTGAATTATCATTGCAATTCTACATGGCATATTATAAACTGGGTGGCTCGAGCCCTGAATGATGATTGCTTGAAAGCCGTGGAATATCAGACCTTGGTAACCAGTTTATAATAGCAATAAGGCACCTCTGGGTTTGTGGTATATAACCAATATACCACGGCTAAGGTCTGTATCTACTCCACATTGCGTTTTGCTTAAGAACAGCCCTTAGCTGTGTTATATTGGCCATATACCGCACCCCCCCTGGCCTCATTGCTTAATTATACAGCCATTGCTTTATTGCTCCAGGGTTTAGAAGAGTTTGTAATGAGGTTAGAGAAATCATTGCTGGTGTACAGAAGCATTTAGTGTGTGTGTGTGTGTGTGTGTGTGTGTGTGTGTGTGTGTGTGTGTGTGTGTGTGTGTGTGTGTGTGTGTGTGTGTGTGTGTGTGTGTGTGTGTGTGTGTGTGTGTGTGTGTGTGTGTGTGTGTGTGTGTGTGTTTGTGTGTGTGTGTGTGTGATTGATATCTGAATGCTGAGAAGTGTAAAGGGTCAAACAGAAGGTTATTTATCTCACCTCGTCACAGTCTGTCGACTGCCAGGCCAGCCAAACAAATTGAGCTTTGAAAACTCTCATCTGGCACAGACCGCAGTACAAAACCACTAACAGCCCTCAGCACAAGTCTTCCAGGCAGCCAGTTAGAATGGTACAAAACCACTTTCAACACTCAGCACTAGTGGCCAGTCTGCTAGACCTGTAGGAAACCACCACCACTCCCAGTACCCAACACTCAGCAATACCACCCGGTCCTGGAATACGTCCCAAGTGGCTCCCTATTCCCTACATAGTGCACTACTTTTGACCAGGGCTCTGGTCAAACGGAGTGCACTGTATAGGGAATATGGTGCCATTTGGGATGCTGATTGTGTTGGAGAGAGAACCAGACCAGAATATGGATTTGGAAAAGGACCTGCACTGCCAAGTGCTGGAATAATAATCCATTGATATCCATGTGAAATAGGAGTGATATAATAACCCATGGATATACAGTACATGTGAAATAGGAGTGATATAATAACCCATGGATATAGAGTACATGTGAAATAGGAGTGATATAATAACCCATGGATATACAGTACATGTGAAATAGGAGTGATATAATAACCCATGGATATACAATACATGTGAAATAGGAGTGATATAATAACCCATGGATATACAGTACATGTGAAATAGGAGTGATATAATAACCCATGGATATACAGTACATGTGAAATAGGAGTGATATAATAACCCATGGATATACAATACATGTGAAATAGGAGTGATATAATAACCCATGGATATAGAGTACATGTGAAATAGGAGTGAAATAATAATCCATTGATATACATGTGAAATAGGAGTGATATGACAGTATGAATATTAAGAAGAAAATAATACAATTATGACAACGCTTCCTGCTTTCTGTATCTGTGGGTGTGGGGTGTGTTTGTTTGTGTAATGGACCAGAGCAAGTCAGACACGTTACAAAAGAGGCAAGTGTGTTAGTAAATGTTCCAACAGCACTAGGGAGGTGAAGGAAGGAGGAAGGGGAGGTGAAGGAAGGAGGAGGAGAAGAAAGGAGGGGAAGGGAGGAGGAGGAGTATTTTCCACCGAGACTGAGGGTGAAACCACAACGTCTTCCGTGGCTATTATCACATCAAGGAGTCATGCTTAAACCGTACCCAACTATTCCAGCAATGTATGCTGACATTAGACTGTAATCATAATGGAAGAAAATAAATCACAATCACCATTATCATCATGCGAATATATATTTTTCCTGATTTCTTAAAGACTATTACTGGACAAGGTGAATGTTCCTCCCTAGCTATAGTATATCCCACTACATCAGCGCTATCCTGTAAAGCATGGAGCTTCCAGAACAGTGTTGCAGTCATGAGAGATGAATAGTCGTGTGTCCCAAATGGAACCCTGTTCCCAACATAGTGCACTACTTTTGACCAGAGCCCATAGGTTTCTGGTCAAAAGTAGTTGCACCATATAGGGAATAGGTTGCCATTTGGGATGCTGGAAAATGCTGTTAGCAGCTAGCAGCCACCCCACAGTAGATAAAGAGTCCCTGCATTTCTCCAGAGAGACACGGAGTGATGGAGAAGAGGGGAGTAGGAACGGCTATCAGCTCACCGCAGGCTCCAGGACTCTGCCTCTGTAAATCCCTGTTCACACACCTCCATTTCAGTGTCTTACCCCTCCCTTCATCCCTCTATCATCCTCTTTTCCTCCCTCCCTCCCTCCTTCCTCTCCTCCCCCTCCCAACTCATGTATCCATTTAGCTGGCCGTTCCACCCCTCCAGCTCTACCCTGCTCCAACCTTCCGTTCCTCCATTGGAATTGTGTTACCCTCCTGTGAGCTCGAGAGACAGTGTGGGATGGTGTGGGTCTAAGGCTGGACACATATGGCCCTGCATGCAAGCCAGGAAGGGGATGGGACAGGAACAGTACTAAGCTGTCCATATTAGGACAGCCACAGTCTGAGCAGTAGTCCTATTATGGACACCGCACATCAACTGAGTGTACAAAACATTATGAACACCTGCTCATTCCATGACAGACCATCCAGGTGAAAGCTATGATCCCTTATTGATGTCACTTGTTAAATCCACTTTCAGTCAGTGTAGATGAAGGGGAGGAGACAGGTTAAAGAGTCCTTGTGAAGCCTTGAGACAATTGAGACATGGATTGTGTATGTGTGCCATTCAGAGGATGAATGGGCAAGACAAGATATTTAAGGGCCTTTGAATGGGGTATGGTAGTAGGTGCCCGGGCACAACGGTTTGGGGCAGGGGCTGCAGGGTTTCCTGTGTGTATCAAGAATGATCCACCACCCAAAGGACATCCAGCTAACTAGACCTAACTGTGGTGAAGCATTGGAGTACACATGAGCCAGCATCCCTGTGGAACGCTTTCGACACCTCGTAGAGTCCATGCCCCGACGAGTTGAGTGCTTTTCTGTGGGGAAATTAGGAAGGCGTTCTGAATGCTTTGCACACTCAGTGTGTAGAGTTGAGTTGAGACGTGTCTCAGCCACACTGAGGATAGGGGTCAACACAGAGGTCAGGCACGTTTACAGACAAATCACATAGCACATGATCAAACGAAGTGGTGTCCTGACATGGTGTTGCTTCAACACTTAGAAATGGATCACCTAATAACAGAAGTCACACAAGAAGTGTTGTTGTGACGTGAAGTGTTGTTAGTGCTGCTGGAGCAGAAATGTAGAGAAGTGTCTAGAGGGTAGGAGGTTGTAGCGCTAGAGACATGTCTTATCGGTCCCAAGCGACACCCTATTCCCTACCTGGTCAGAAGTAGCGCACTATATAATAGAGTGCTATTTGGGACACAGGGTGGGGATCTGTGATCTGATCCCTCCATAACCCCAGCTGTCGTAGACAGTCAGGGTAGAAACCCAGCAGTGTGATGTCTTTACTGGCCCAGAACTGGCCCCCTGTCAAAACCCTGAAACAGACACACACACACACACATACACGTCACCCTCAGCTCCAGATTCTACCATACACACATGCATTGGGTTCAGCGGCTCAGTATTTCTCCAGGCACGCTATGGTTGTAAGCTTTGGTTGCATCCCAAATAGCATCATATTCCCTTTTTAGTGATGGGCCCTGGTCAAAAGTAATGCACTATAAAGGGAATAGTTTGCCATTTGGGACACATACTTTGTTTTAAGGGAGGATAACCACCGGGCTGACGTGTGTGCACTCCTAGAACAAGAGGTAGGGTTCTTCAGTTGGTGGTTCCCCATAGAACCCTCTGTAACGGTTCTACCAATAACCCTTTTATCATCTAAATCAAATCAAATTCTATTTGTCACATGCGCCGAATACAACAGGTATAGTGTAACGGCTTTCTTCCTGGGAAGGAGAGGCGGACCAAAACGCAGCGTGGTTAGGGTTAAACATCTTTAATAAAGACGAATACCGAGAAACCACTACAAATATACAAAACAATACATGTGAAAACCGAAAACAGTCCTGTGTGGTGAAATAAACACAGACACAGAAATAACCACCCACAAATCCCAACACAAAACAGGCTACCTAAATATGGTTCCCAATCAGAGACAATGACTAACACCTGCCTCTGATTGAGAACCATATCAGGCCAAACATAGAAATAGACAAACCAGACACACAACATAGAATGCCCACCCAGCTCACGTCCTGACCAACACTAAAACAAGGAAAACACACAAGAACTATGGTCAGAACGTGACATATAGTAGACCTTACCGTGAAATGCTTACTTACAAGCCCTTGACCAACAATGCAGTTCAAGAAATAGTTAAGAAAATATTTACTTAATAAACTAAAGACAAAAAAAGACAAAAAAATCTAAAAGTAAGACAAAAAAAATGACATAACAATAACAAGGCTACATACAGGGGGTACCGGTATTTGTAAAGTGACTATGCATAGATAATAAACAGCGAGTAGCAGCAGTGTAAAAACAATCAAAAGGTTCTTCCTTAAACCCTCTATGAAGGGTTCTACTGAGAACCCTTTTACCTTTGAAAGGTTCTTCCTAGAATCCTCTATGAACGCCTCCACCAACCTTATTAACCTTTCAAATGAAACAATACATTACATACACTACCGTTCTAAAGTTTTAGAACACCTACTCATTCAAGGGTTTTTCTTTATCTTCACTACTATTCTACAATGTAGAAAAACCTTTGAAGGAGTAGGTGTATATGATTAAGGCCTTTCTTTGAGAGCTAAGTTATACCCTAGGTCAGTGTTGTTAGGAAACTCCTGGTTTGCATTCCACATCAGGCCTGTAAGTCGCATTATGCTTGGCTTGCAAAGTGATGTGTAATGCATATTGGAATCCAGCCAGTGTGAGGATATTCAACGATTTGAACTTTTAATCACCTGGAACGTGCGCTGAGAACGACTGCCAAGGTGGGGAAGATTCATTAATGAGACTGCCTTAATCATCTAAAGTGGAACAACCATTGCAGTAACAGGCGCAATAAATCCAAGTAACAGATTGGATTATGTTAGAAACATTTATGTTGTTTATATTTGAGTAGCATACGATTAATTAATCAATCAATGTACATGCAAAAACACAGATATTAATAGATGCAATTGTGAAAATCAACCTACAATAGAACATTCTGGGAAATTTGACAATGATGGGTGTGGTTTTGATTGTGTCATTTTGACTCTGTGTAGAGTAAAATAATCACACTTGACTCTGGTTATTAATACCAACAGACAACACTGGGGTTCTTGTACACCACTGAGTGTTAAGTTAATATAACTCCTGAATCAACACAAAAAATTAAAATCAAGACAGAAATCATGGCAAAGATATCAACTTATATCAGCCAGAACAGGACTGGCCACCTCTCATAGCCTGGTTCCTCTCTAGGTTTATTCCTAGGTTTTGGCCTTTCTAGGGAGGTTTTCCTAGCCACCGTGCTTCTACACCTGCATTGCTTGCTGTTTGGGGTTTTAGGCTGGGTTTCTGTACAGCACTTTGAGATATCAGCTGATGTACGAAGGGCTATATAAATACATTTGATTTGATTTGAACTGAGTTAGTACTGTTATTTGAAATGATTAAGGGAATACCAGATACTGTACATGTACAAATGTTCCCATATAGGCACAGTTTAAAACATTCCCACGTCGATCTTTTGAAACTTTACTTTGATTACTCAAACTCTGAGGTAAACACTAATGCTCAGGCACTATTTCAAAGAAATAAAAAATTACAATAAAAAAATGTATTTAGATTCAGAAGGGTTCTATGTAGAACCCGTCATGCCTTCCAAAGAATCTTCGAGGAACCCTACTTCCTAATACGGTTCTTAGGATGTTAAAGGTTCTAAGTAGAACCATTTTCCTTACAAATAACTTTTGTCTTCCAAAAAGTGTTCTTCAGATGAAAACAGGTAGAAACCTATCCCTCTGCAAAGAACCATTTTAGAACCATTTTTTTCTACGTGTGGAATGCAGTGGAATAACAAGGCAGCCAATAAACACACACACACACACACACATAACCTATATCTTCTAGCCACACACAGGCACTTGCACACTAACAGGCAAACAGATGAAGTAGAGAGAGAGGAGACAGACACGGGGAGGAAGCCGAAAGACACAAGGTGGTCCCTCAGTATGGAGACAGCAGTTTGTCCAGTTGTTTCTCCTCTCTTCCTATGCTAACAAAGGCTTTCTCTATGTGTGTGCCTCTAGTGTCTGATAAGCCTCAGTCATTATGATTACACAGACAAAATGAGGGCAGCCTCTCCCTTAATTGAAGAGATGTTTTTCTCGGCCGCTGTTTGTGAGATAAGGTAATGGCCAGACACGCAGCAGACGCTCAAGGCGAATACGGAGAGATGTGTGTGTGTGTGTGTGTGTGTGTGTGTGTGTGTGCGCGCGCAGGCGTCTCTTCCTCCTATGCTGGCTGCTCCTATGAAGTCTCTCCAGAACTTAACAAAGCCTCAGTATGGAAAAACAATTGGGTTATTTGGACAGAATGTTTAATAAAGTAGAGTGCTTGGTCAAGACATTCTGGTAATGCCCATTCGTGTTTTCCCTCTGTATACAGAACAGTACTCCCTGATACCAGAACACGTAAACAGAGGTAGAACTAGAAATGGAACAAAATCTCTTATCCCTCTCACTATCCGTCTCAGTTTCTCTCTCTCTCTCTCTACTCCCACTCCTACTGTCCAGTTCCCCAACCGTCCTTAAAGTGACGGCCATAATGAATTTGACAGCCTGCTCTATTGATTGGCTCTCTCTCTCTCTCTCTGGGTGTCTGCTCTTAAGTGTATTGCGAGACTGTCGTATTTTCCCCAGGCTGTCGGTTTAATGTTTTTGTGTTTGCAATAGATTTTTAGGAAAAGCCTCTCTCCTCATACTCCACAGTGTGTTGAGAGAGAGCGAGAGAGAGAGAGAGCGAGAGCGAGAGAGAGCGAGAGAGAGAGAGAGAGAGAGAGAGAGAGAGAGAGAGAGAGAGAGAGAGAGAGAGAGAGAGAGAGAGAGAGAGAGAGAGAGAGAGAGAGAGAGAGAGAGAGAAGCCCCAAACCTCCATCCTCTTATCTCTTGGTACAATTTTTCTCAATTGCTAAAACACTAAAACCCATTGGCTGAACAAAGTTCTCAGTTGCCTGGACTCAATTAGCTAATTAAGCAGTCTGTTGTCAATACCTTAAACCATTTCACATGGTAAAACACAATTTGCAGATCTCACTTAGACTTTTCAGCAAAACTCTAAACACATTCTCATTCTCAAAACACATTCTGCACTCTAATGCACATGTCATCCATACTGGTAAACACAAGTGGCAACAATCAAATACAGATAGAGAAAACATGTCATTGATTGAACACAACCACTCAAAATTGATAAAACCTGTTTCAAATGCTGCGACACAACCAATATAAGCCAGTTCAGAGAGCAAACAGGTTGTTGAAGGTGGAAAGGAGAAAGTCTGAGAATGGATACTGTAGTACAGTGCATTGTAGGCTGTATACTGTACAATGGACAAATTGTATGGCCCCTGAACATTGTGCTTTCCATTTATTAACAGTTCTGACTGCTCAATAGATTTTGACTGGTTGTAGGTTCATATCAACAAAGAACAAGAATTACAGTATCACAGAGACAAAGGACAAGTTTGTGAGATGCAGGGTACAGTACTGTAAAAATAGGGGTACAAGGAGGAGGAAGAACAAAAAACAAAATTCCAAAGAGCAAAGCAGAGTAGTAATTTGTGATCAATTTTGAGCTACTATGATAGAACATGTTTTCGTGCATCAAAAGACAATGACGGAAAAATATGAATATTTTTTTAGATAAAAAATGTGCTTCTCCCTGAATTTTTTTTGTTTTGAACAATGTGTTTTCTATTTTTCGGTGTATTGTTTACTGACTGCTTGAGAGTGTATATCATTTTGATCACTTTGTTTATGATTTGAGAGCAGTGTGTGATTTTGAACACAGGTAAAACTGTTTTGAGGCGAATGTTTTATTTTGCAAGAGGAGTCAGAGGTTATGTAAATAGTGCTTGAAGATGAGGTTTTGTGTTTAATGTTTTCAGGAAATGGAGCAAGGTTTCAGAAATTGTGTTCTAGCAATTGAGAAAAACTGTAAATGTCTCTCCCCCTCTCCCCCCATGTTTACCTAGTAGACCGACAGGTAGGCTTACTGTAGTCACTCAACTCCCCCTCCTCCTTCTATCCTCCCATTCTCCTGTATCTCCACAGCTCTGTGCTCTGCTGACTGCACTGGGTGGGGGCACACACTCGTACAAACACACACACACATCTGGATGGGGGCTGCGCTTGACTGTGCGGCCCTTAAGGACAGGATTGATTTCTCACTGGGAGGGGCCGTGTTCTTGGCCTCTGTCGTAATGTGTTGTTTTCTTTACAGCTCGTCTGCTGTTGGTGAAGACATATGGTGACACGAACTGGCAGTGAAATGGCTGCAGCTATGAGTGACCTTTTGAAGAACACTGTTTAGGTTTCCCCCCCCCCTCCAATTTATTTTTCTCACTTTTTCTTGTTGAACAAAAGTTTCAGGCAGATGCGTTCATCCGAAGCAACTTACAGCCATGTGTGCATGCGTTTAACGTATGGGTGGTCACAGGAATCAAACCCACCATGTTCTACCAACTGAGCAACAAAGGACAACTTTTTTTCGATTGATGTCCTCTCTGATAGAGCTGTATTTAGACGATGCGAGTAAACACACACACACACACACACACAAACAGGCACACACACACACACCCACACTGTGGAAAAGCTGAGTGAGAAAGCAGCAGGCGTACCTTTTCGCCAGCCTTCTAACTGTCTCTAATGGCTGAAGAAGAAACAGTCCTCTGTGACTCTAACCTGTCATACAAACACCACCTTGTTGTGCGACTGAACAGAGTGGAAGCCCTTAACAAAGTCCTTATTGTCACTGACTGTGTGTGCGTGCGCGTGTGTGTGCGTGCGTGCCTGCGTGTCCGGTTTGAGACTGTCAGGCAGAGAGGGAAGCTTCGCCAGGGAACATGACTGAGAAACTCCATTATATGATGAGTGGAATTTACTCCGCTAAATCAGCATTTCCTCTTTGAAGCCCTTCAGGTTTTATTGTATGTAATATAATTAGCTAATTAATCAGCAGGACCAAGCAGCTGATGCAGGTGGGGGGTTAGGAGGCCAGTGGCTGGGGGGTCAGCGGGGATATGATGGACCATTTTTGTAAACGTGTGGTAAGATGAACAGAAATGCATCTTGACTTGCTGAAGTTCGGTGGTTTATTGGACTGCACCTGGCCCGAAAGGGGGCAGCACCTGTCTGACCTTGATATGTGAGAGCGAGAGAGACCTTGAACGAGTGGAATATAATAGTAGTCCCTCAGTCGTTTACATGCTGATTTGTTGCGTGGTGGCGACTGTCGTATATAATGAGTACTATCTGCTCTGTGTTTCTTCCTCAGGGTTCATCTACACGGGTGATGTGGTCCACAGGATGCTGACGGCCACCCAGTACATCGCCCCCCTCATGGCCAACTTTGATCCCAGTGTCTCCAGGAACTCAACCGTCATCTACTTTGACAATGGTACGTGGCATTCAGTCCCTAGTTTTTCTGTGCTCTGTCCTTAAGATATTAGCAACTCCAGCTACAAGATCCCACGTCTGACAGAAGTGCGTAACTTGCAAGATGCAAAGCTGAGACCCATGGCTCTCAAAGGCATGCTGGAGCACATGACGAACTGCGCCAGAAGCACAGACTATTGGTGGGAAAAGGAAAACCTAATAATGGGCTCTTTCAAAAACAGGTCAATCTTATGGTTGGAATCTAGGCCTCCATTGCCAATCTCCCCAAATCAGTGTCTGCCTCCCAAATGGCACCCTATATCCTATTTCGGGGATAGGGTGTCATTTAGGACGCAGCTAGTGACTGACCAGCTGAATGACCTTTTCCAGTGGACCTTTTCCATCATGGGTTAGGCAGTGTGGCAGCTGATCGATATCCAGCCTAGATGCATGTAGACAGGAACCTCAGCCTCGCCTCTCTACCTCATACACATCCAATTAAAACCTGATTCATCTACTTTAAATGTAGCCCCCCATGGGGACCCACTGACAGCCTCTCTTTCGCACTTTAAGAGGTATTCAACGTTGTAAGAAGTTGTGTCTATGTGTTTTCAACATTTTCCAGCCCTATGCAGTCATCGTCCCCCTGCCGACTAGTACACTATTCCCAGTGTGTCGAGAGAGATTTTATTTTGCCTAACTTTCTGCAGCATATAAGCCATTTTAGGGAAAAACAAGGCCAGCTTGTGCAGTGCACTCATTCTCACCCAGTGTGTATTTTTAGAAGAGGGAGCCCCAGATAGCACGGCTGCTTTCTCTCTGAACTCAATGCATTTTAAGTAGGCTCCGGACTTCTATTAGGCTTACCTTTTTATAGCGCTGACTGGTGGAACTCACACGGCCAACAAGGAGTAGCCACACTACTCTCTTTTCCCTCCTCCAATCTACCTATACCTCTGTCTACCTCTACACGTCTTCAATTTACCCTCAATTGCCCCCTCTCTCCCTCCCTCCTTCCCCACCCAAAACAGAATCCAAGCAGAGTAGCGTTGCGTTCCCAGCCCCCCGTACACTGTTCTAGCCAGGACCCATTCTCAGTCAGATAGAGAGAGTATTCAGAACAGACAGGGTTACTGTGACAACCGCTGGCTGTATCCCAAATGGCACCCTGTTCCCTATACAGTGCACCACGTTTGACCAGGGCACATGGGGCACCCCAATTTCCCATATAGGGAATAGGGTGCCATTTGGGACGCGGCCACTGACATGCCCTGCCTCGATTCCTGTCCTCTCTACATCAAACATGCGGCCCCATGCCCCGGCCAGGTCATGGAGAATCCTGTAGCATCAGCCTCATGCATAAGCCTTCTGGAGGCCAGGTGTGGATATTATGGGGTTTCCTGTAGCACTACAGCTGCAGTACTCCTAGCTGTCAGCAGAGAAACGAAATCCCCACTTTACTTTGGACGGGAGAGAGGTTCAGGCTGTGTGATGGAAAAATTGATTACTTATGTTAACAAACCTTTATTGCTCTGGCTCCTGGCCAAATGACTGTCTGGCTGCATGGGAGAGCAAAGGCATCACTTTCACGTCCAAAGGCTCTCCAAAGTCCACACTAAATCAAAACAGCATGGGGAGGAACGTGAGGTTTGCACCCAGGGTAGGGATGTGCGTGGTTATTTGAATATCTGAACGGGATGTTAGTACTCAAATACATTTTTGGAGAGAAAACAGGCCTCTTTTAACCAGATTGCTTTTTCTAAATGAAATGACAATATCCATGTAACATTGTTATATACAAGGATATACCATGACATTTCAAATGATTCACTGAATAAAATAACAAACTTTTCAGTGTTGTTTCTGACATGCACGTGCGCCCCACCAAAAGACCGGTAGCCTTCACCTGTCAAATCAAATCAAATCAAATTTATTTATATAGCCCTTCGTACATCAGCTGATATCTCAAAGTGCTGTACAGAAACCCAGCCTAAAACCCCAAACAGCAAGCAATGCAGGTGTAGAAGCACGGTGGCTAGGAAAAACTCCCTAGAAAGGCCAATACCTAGGAAGAAACCTAGAGAGGAACCAGGCTATGTGGGGTGGCCAGTCCTCTTCTGGCTGTGCCGGGTGGAGATTATAACAGAACATGGTCAAGATGTTCAATGTTCATAAATGACCAGCATGGTCGAATAATAATAAGGCAGAACAGTTGAAACTAGAGCAGCAGCACAGTCAGGTGGAAGTTGAAACTGGAGCAGCAGCATGGCCAGGTAGACTGGGGACAGCAAGGAGTCATCATGTCAGGTAGTCCTGGGGCATGGTCCTAGGGCTCAGGTCAGTTGAAACTGGAACAGCAGCATGGCCAGGTGGACTGGGGACAGCAAGGAGTCATCATGTCAGGTAGTCCTGGGGCATGGTCCTAGGGCTCAGGTCCTC
The DNA here is from genome assembly GCF_002021735.2 of Oncorhynchus kisutch. Classification (NCBI taxonomy): domain Eukaryota; kingdom Metazoa; phylum Chordata; class Actinopteri; order Salmoniformes; family Salmonidae; genus Oncorhynchus; species Oncorhynchus kisutch. The sequence continues at coordinate 59,755,805 of NC_034184.2, read as the reverse complement.
CGAGAGAGAGAAAGAAAGAGAGAAGGAGAGAATTAGAGAACGCACACTTAGATTCACACAGGACACCGAATAGGACAGGAGAAGTACTCCAGATATAACAAACTGACCCCAGCCCCCCGACACATAAACTACTGCAGCATAAATACTGGAGGCTGAGACAGGAGGGGTCAGGAGACACTGTCTTGTTGTTTATGTTGTCCAATCAGAGCGGCAAAGAGGCACAATGTGTAGCAAATGGCGTGAGAGTTCACTAACGTAATGCAACGATGGAACAAAAAATAAACAAACAAAAAAGCATTAAAAGCGTGAAGGCTACAATGAGCAACCAACAGGTAGGATGTTTTTTCTGAATGGGGTTGGGGAGAAAGCGCAGCATGTGGTTCCAATCAGCCTCGCTACTCCAGTCAAGACAGGCACTGTTATGTGGGATGATGAATAACGTTGTGGCTGCTACAAGTTAGCTAGTCTTGGCTGTAGCCGAGTTGCCTTGGCGTCTCTCTCTCTCGCTCTCTCTCCCTCCCTCTGCTCGCTGCACACACACCGCCCCATATAACCTCTGCAGGCACAGCTGGAGCAATAGAGCGCCAGCCTCTACCATGCGCAGCAGTGCTCAGGTTAAAAATGTGTGTTTAAAAAAAACACAAATGTATTTCGAAAATACTGATATCCGACAAAAAAAGGATACTATTTGAATATTGAAATGCTTGTGCTTGTTCAATGAACCATAAACAATGAGTGAACGTGCACCTGTGGAACGGTTGTTAAGACACTAACAGCTTACAGATGGTAGGCAATTAAGGTCACAGTTATGAAAACATAGGACACTAAAGAGGCCTTTCTACTGACTCTGAAAATCACCAAAAGAAAGATGCCCAGGGTCCCTGCTCATCTGTGTGAACGTGCCTTAGGCATGCTACAGATGTGGCCAGGACAATAAATTGTAATGTCCATACTGTGAGACGCCTAAGACAGCGCTACAGGGAGACAGGACGGACAGCTGATCGTCCTCGCAATGGCAGACCATGTGTAACAACACCTGCACAGGATCGGTACATCCGAACAACACACCTGCGGGACAGGTACAGGATGGCAACAACAACTGCCCGAGGTACACCAGGAACGCACAATCCCTACATCAGTGTTCAGACTGTCCGCAATAGGCTGAGAGAGGCTTGTAGGCCTGTTGTAAGGCAGCTCCTCACCATACCTCACCGCCAACAACATTTTCTATGGGCACAAACTCACCGTCGCTGGACCAGACAGGACTGGCAAAAAGTTTTCTTCACTGATGAGACGTGGTTTTGTCTCACCAGGGGTGATGGTCAGATTCACGTTTATCTTCGAAGGAATGAGTGTTACACCGAGGCCTGTAGTCTGGAGCGGGATCGATTTGGAGGTAGAAGGTCCATCATGGTCTGGGGCGGTGTGTCACAGCATCATCTGACTGAGCTTGTTGTCATTGCAGGCAATCTCAACGCTGTGTGTTACAGGGAAGACTTCCTCCTCCCTCATGTGTTACCCTTCCTGCAGGCTCATCCTATCATGACCCTCCAGCCACCAGCCATATTGCTCATTCTGTGCGTGATTTCCTGCAAGACAGTAATGTCAGTTTTCTGCCATGGCCAGCGAAGAGCCCAGATCTCAATCCCATTGAGCACGTCTGCGACCTGTTGGATCAGAGGGTGAGGGCTAGGGCCTTGTAGGTGCCTTGGTGGAAGAGTGGGGTAACATCTCACCGCAAGAACTGGCAATTCTGGTGCAGTCCATGAGGAGATGCACTGCAGTACTTAATGCAGCTGGTGGCCACACCAGATACTGACTGTTACTTTTGATTTTGACCCCCCTTTGTCCAGGGGCACATTATTCAATTTCTGTTAGTCACATGTCTGCGGAACTTGTTCAGTTTATGTCTCAGTTGTTGAATCTTGTTATGTTCATACAAATATTTACACACGTTACATTTGCTGAAAATAAACGCAGTTGACAGTGAGAGGACGTTTCTTATTTTTTTGCTGTATTTACTAGGCTTACATGTATCTTTTATAATCTGAGAAGGTGAGACTGTGGTACCAGAGAAGACACGTCACAACTCATTTTGGCTACCCTGGGTGCCTCCGGCAATGTTTGAAACTTAAGGAACCTTGCCTCCACTGGGTTTTGCTCTCCAAATTCTTATCTAATAGAAATCTATGTAGGTCTATGTAGTTCTCTGTTGTCATGTGTAGTTATATATCAGGGATGGGTAATCATTTTGTCTCAAAGGGACACATTGGGATTTCAAAATTCAGGGGGCTGCATAGACTTCTTTGGGGACCGATTTTGTTATAGGTCCATTATAATTTCTACAAACTTTCTATCCAGTTTTAAACCCCTAGGATTCCCACACCTGTTATGTATGGTTCTGTATGGTCCTGTGTGGTTATACTGTATGTGGTTCTATATTATTTTGTATGGTCATGTGTGGTTCTATGTGGTTCTAAGTGGTTTTGTGTGGAACTGTGTGTTTATATGTAGTTCTGTGTGGCCCTATGTGGTTATACAGTGTGTTGTTCTGTGTGGTACTGTGTTGTTCTAAGTAAGTTATATCTAGTTCTAAATGGTTCTTTGTGGTTTTGCATGGTCCTGTGTGGTTATGAGGTCCTGTTTGGTTGTCTAAGGTTCTGACAGTCTCCCTCTCTCCCTTCCTCTCATCCAGGCACTGCTCTGGTAGTCCAGTGGGACCATGTCCACCTGCAGGACAGCTACAACCTGGGCAGCTTCACCTTCCAGGCCACACTGCACAGCGACGGCAGGATCGTCTTCGCCTACAAAGAGGTCTCTCTCTCTCTCTCTCTCTCTCTCTCTCGTTCTCTTTATCTACATATACCTATCTCTCTCTCTCTCCTCTCTCTCTCTCTCCTTTCTCTCTCTCTCTCTCTCCCTCTCTCTCTCTCTGTTGCTCCCTATCTAGGCTATATATCCCTCCCCTCTGCCTCTTTCTCTCTCTTTCTCTATTTCTGCTACTCTTAGTCCCTCTCTCACTGTCTCTCTTTATTTCTCTCGCTGCTCCTCCCTCCACCTCTCTCCCATCGATGGGTGGATTGCTTAGCGACAAAACCCGATCTGTGCGCAACCCTTGAGGAAAACAGAAGGGATTAGTTTAGAATCAAAGGATTGTTGACAACATGCACACTTTATTTCCTCTCCAAATGTTCATTGAGAACATAAATACATTTGCACAATGAGTATTTGTTGTCTCTCTCAAATATGTCGTTACCGTTGTTGGCTAGCTAGATAGCGATAATTAGCTTAACAAGACATGGTATCAAGAACAAGATAAAAAACCAGCTGAAACGAGCCACCTACGATTCCCCCCACATGGCAGCTTCTTGTCATTGTTGCTAGCTATCTGAGCTTTCAGAATGGTAACAGCACACGGCCTCTGCAATGCTCGCGCATCATTTCCGTGACGTTGTCAGCTGACCCAGCTATAGGGGTGTAGGAGTGACATAACGTCACACCGAGCTCGTAAGGGAATGCTTCACACTCACAGCTCTCTCCTTCTCCATCTCTTTCTCTCTCTCTCTCTCTCTCTCTCTGTTTCCATTTCTCTCTCTCTCGCTCTCTCATTCCTCACCCTCTCTTCCTTGTGGCGACGGAGCACTTATTACATTCTCTCCGTGATTGAGTTGATAAATAAAGCTCTGTGCTCTCCAACCTCTGTTCTCAATCAGGGCATGATGCGACATCTCTCTTTCTCTCTCTCTCTCTTTCTCTCCGTTCCAATCAGGGAGTACTTTTCTCTAAACACTCACCTCATCCACCTTCATGTAAAGACGTAAAGGGGACTGCTGTGTTCACTTCACTTTCACCACACAATAAAAGTGTGTCTCTCCAAGGATCTCTACATTCTCAAGTTTGAGCCTGCCAGACTTGTTTTGTGGAATTATTAATTGGATTTTCTGAGGAGATGAGTTGATTGTACGCTCTTTGTTCTTGCCAGTAAGTGAAGTCCCATTGTCTGTAGGCTTGCGTCACAAAATGGCACCCTATTCCCTACATAGTGCCGGCCCTGGTCAAAAGAAGTGCACTATAAACGGTATAGGGTGTCATTTGGGACACATTTACCCCAGCCTTCCATCAGCATCAGAAACTCTTAGGCCTCTGCCTGGTTTGGTCTGTTTGCAGGCGGCTCAGTTAGATAGACAGGTGTGGCGGCTGGTGATTGATGCCCCTCCACTGGTCTCTCCTCTCTCTTCCAGATCCCCATCGAGGTGGCCCAGATCAGCTCTGTCAATCACCCGGTGAAGGTGGGCCTCTCCGATGCCTTTGTGGTGGTCCACAGGATCCAACAGATTCCCAGTGAGTCACCATGATGCAGAGAGTGCTGCGTTACTGTACGCATGCACACACACGACTCCCTGCGTCGCTACATACACATAAACCATCATAAACCACATCCCACACACACGACTCCCTGCGTCGCTACATACACATAAACCATCATAAACCACATCCCACACACACACACACACGACTCCCTGCGTCGCTACATACACATAAACCATCATAAACCACATCCCACACACACACGACTCCCTGCGTTGCTACATACACATAAACCATCATAAACCACATCCCACACACACACACGAATCCCTGCGTCGCTACATACACATAAACCATCATAAACCACATCCCACACACACACGACTCCCTGCGTCGCTACATACACATAAACCATCATAAACCACATCCCACACACACACACACGACTCCCTGCGTCGCTACATACACATAAACCATCATAAACCACATCCCACACACACATGACTCCCTGCATCGCTACATACACATAAACCATCATAAAACACATCCCACACACACACACACACACGACTCCCTACGTCGCTACATACACATAAACCATCATAAACCACATCCCACACACACATGACTCCCTGCGTCGCTACATACACATAAACCATCATAAACCACATCCCACACACACACACACACACACACACAACTCCCTGCATCGGTACATACACATACACCATCATAAACCACATCCCACACACACATGACTCCCTGCGTCGCTACATACACATAAACCATCATAAACCACATCCCACACACACACACACGACTCCCTGCATCGCTACATACACATAAACCATCATAAACCACATCCCACACACACACACACGACTCCCTGCGTCGCTACATACACATAAACCATCATAAACCACATCCCACACACACACGACTCCCTGCGTCGCTACATACACATAAACCATCATAAACCACATCCCACACACACACGACTCCCTGCATCGCTACATACACATAAACCATCATAAACCACATCCCACACACACACACACACGATTCCCTGCGTCGCTACATACACATAAACCATCATAAACCACATCCCACACACACACGATTCCCTGCGTCGCTACATACACATAAACCATCATAAACCACATCCCACACACACACACACACGATTCCCTGCGTCGCTACATACACATAAACCATCATAAACCACATCCCACACACACACACACAACTCCCTGCATCGGTACATACACATACACCATCATAAACCACATCCCACACACACATGACTCCCTGCGTCGCTACATACACATAAACCATCATAAACCACATCCCACACACACACACACGACTCCCTGCGTCGCTACATACACATAAACCATCATAAACCACATCCCACACACACACACACGACTCCCTGCGTTGCTACATACACATAAACCACAACACACACACACACGACTCCCTGCGTCGCTACATACACATAAACCATCATAAACCACATCCCACACACACACACACACAACTCCCTGCATCGGTACATACACATAAACCATCATAAACCACATCCCACACACACACGACTCCCTGCATCGCTACATACACATAAACCACATCACACACACACACACACACACATGCACGCACACCTTTTACCACTCACACATCACGTGTACGCATACCACATTACACCTTTTACCACTCACACATCACGTGTACACATACCACATTACACCTTTTACTCCACACACACCATCAAACATCACTTGAGTTTTTTACTGTGTATATACCATCACATACCACCTCATACTGCATGACACCAAAGGATGGGCAGTGGATACATACAGTAAGCCAATCACATGACCGGTACAAGTTTTCCCCCCCCCTCTCAGAACTCCTCCCTTGTGGGGCTGAAATACGGTGAAGTTGCCCGTAGACCAGGGGTGGGCAACTACGGTCCGCGGGCCGCATTGGGAATTTTAAAGGATATATTATTTGGGGTTAAAAAAAAAACACTCCAGGCCACAGCCAACATTATATTGGACCGATATATATTGGACCTAAAATAACTGCCCCATTTCTGGCCCGCAAATTGATTTTGATGAACAAATAAGTTCTTTTTAAAGTCTGTGCTGCCTTTTTCTTGTATTCGAAATCCCCAAATTCCCCCCTGCCCTATATGCTGATCTCGGTTCAGTTCTGCATTTCTCCCACTGGGGGAAGGGAAGTTGGTCCTAGATCTGAACCTCACGCCAAAGCGGCATGAGTTCAACTTTTTGTTGTGGCCTCTCAGACGGCAGAATGGGAATGATTACATGGGCGCGGTCCAGAATTGTCTCTTTGCATGACGTTCCTTCCAATGTAGGGCCATTAAAGTTAAAAGAAAGTTGAGCAAAGAGGAGAAAGTCAACCTTTTCATCCACTGCTAGACCCTCTCTGGGGCTTTCATTTCATTTTCAAGTCTGCAAAAATCATTCATTTAATTGCTTGTTGATGATATGTTCATAGGACTTGGCTTTTGAAGAATGTACAGTATTTGTTTCACGTAGCGTTTTATAGCTTGTTATTTATAACATTTCGACGTTGTCTGGAATTATTAAATCGTGGGTAATAAGTACCTCTGCTCAGAAAACTTTAAAGACTCCCCGTTGGCACCCCATGGCCGACATAGTGCACTACTTTGTATTTGACCAAAGCCCTATGGGCACTACATAGGGAATAGGGGACCATTTGGATCAAAGCCACTGTGGTCAGTAATAAAGGGTTTAGGTGTTATAATGGGGAGTTCAAACCTGCTGCTCAGCTGTTCTGTGAGTGTTGTGCTTCTGTGGTTGTTGATTATTTCTACTTTTCTGAAAACTGTGGGTTCAGCTGTGCTCTTGTAACTGTAGCCACAGTAGCTCTCCCACAACACTCTTGTTGGTACTATATAGCCCTCAAACTCAACTCTGGACCTCGAAGTCAGTTCCACTGTGTTTTTTCATTGTTCCCCTCTAATCAGGAACTCATTTAGACCTGGGACACCAGGTGGGTACAATTAATTATCAGGTAGAACAGAAAATCAGCAGGCTCCGGACCTCGTAGGGTAAGAGTTGAATACCCCTGCTATAGAGGGTTCTCGGGCTTCCAAAGGACTTGTGTTAAATACTACCCCCTTTGATGCAGTCTTTCTAACGTTCAGCTCAGCTGGATGAAAACAGTCTGCTCAGCTGCATCCCAAATGGCACCCTATTCCCTATGGGACCATGTCAAAGGTAATGCAGTATAGCTGAAGAGTATTTATCTCTGCTCTGCTCTGCTGAGGAGTATTTTTCTCTGCTCATACAAGAGTAATAAAGGCCTAGTTTCTTTCTTTTAATTATTATAATAATTTTTAGTTTTAGTAGTTTTTTTAGTTTTAGTTTTTTTAATCAGGAGGTGCTACTTCAAACTTAATCCTTAACTTACCCAATGAAAGCCTAAACTTAAATTGAACCCTATCCCTAACTTTAACCCTAACGTTAACCATTCAGAATTAACGCCTACACTTTTTTGGACTGACAACGAAGATACAGCACCAGAGGGTGTAATTTAAACTTCAAGCCATGGCCTAATTCTGTTGCTGCAGTTATGCCATTTTATTTGGAGATTCGGTTGCAAAGTTCTGTCTGTTCTAGCCTGAAAGACTGTAAAATGCTGAGCCAACTTCCTCACAAACTTTTACTGGGTTCACTTATTTTTTTATTTTGGTTTAATGGACAATACAGCCCAAACAGTAGTACTGTACTCCCTCTGAAGTAAACTATTGGTTTCCTGTATGAGAGACCTCTCCTTTGGAAGTGTAATATCCTGAAAACATACATTTGATCATATATTTCATATACCTAGTGAATGGTGGCGAATGTGATATCTCTAGAGAGGAGCGAAATAGGCAGGTTGGTGGATGAACATGGAGAAGGTGATATTTGGGCAGAGAGCAGACACCCATGTCTGTCTGTCTGTCTGTCTGTCTGGAGAGAAAGGTCAGGATTAGCGTCTTGGGTCTTCAGCCGGTCAAAAGGGCAGGACAATCTCTCTCTCTCAATGTGTCTCAGCCGCTACTGTTTAGTAGGCAAAGCATGTAGCCAATGCACCCATTTCAGGATATACAGTACCAATGTTAGCTACTGGTTCGTCAACATGTTATGCCGTGCAGTGCTCTGAAAAGGCTGGATTTGGTTGTTTATAACTGATGATTCTTAATTAAAAGGGAATTGTAGGAAGGTTTATGCCTCATGATTTTTGATTACTATAACTCTCCTTGATGTAGCAGGGCTTGCGAACTATCACGGATTACAAAGGGAAACCTAGCTGCCCAATTACACGAGCCTTCCAGACGAGCTAAATGCCTTCGATGCTCACTTCGAGCCAAGCAACACTGAACCATGTGTAAGAGCACCAGCTGTTCCAGACGACTGTGTGATCACGCTCTCCGTAGCCAATGTGAGTAAGACTTTTTAAACAGGTTAACATTCACAAGGCCGCAGGGCCAGATGAATTACCAGGATGCGTGCTCAGAGTCTGCGCTGACCAGCTGGCAAGTGTCTTCACTGAATTTTCAACCTCTCCCTGACCCAATCTGTAATACATAAATATTTTGAGCAGACCACCACACTCCCTGTGCCCAATGACTATCGCCCTGTAGCACTCACATCTGTAGCCATGAAATACTTTCAAAGGCTGGTCATGACTCACACTTATCACCATCATCCCAGACACCCTGGGCCCACTCCAATTTGCATACTGCCCCAACAGATCTACAGATGACGCAATCTCTATTGCACTCCACACTGACATTTCCCACTTGGACAAAGGGAACACCAACGTGAGAATGCTGTTCACTGACTACAGCTCAGCGTGGTAGGTGGTAGGCCTGATCACCGACGACGATGATGCATTCTATAGGGAGGAGGTTAGAGACCTGGCAGTGTGGTGCCAGGACAACAACCTCTCTCTTAACATCAGCAAAACAAAAGAGCTGATCGTGAACTACAGGAAATGGGGGGCCGAGCACACCCCCTTCAACATTGACGGGGTTGTAGTGGAGACGGTCGAGAGCTTCAAGTTCCTCGGTCTTCACATCTCTAAGGACCTATCAGGGTCCAAAACACAAGCACAGTCATGAAGAGGACACGACAACACCTTTTCCCCCTCAGGAGGTTGAAAAGATTTCATATGGGCCCTCAGTTCTTTAAAAAGGTTATACAGCTGCATCATTGAGATCATCTTGACAGGCTGCGTCACCCCTTTGTATAGAAACTGCTCGGCACTCGACCGCAAGGTTCTACAGAGGGTAGTGCGTATAGCCCAGTACATCACTGGTGCCGAGCTCCCTGTCATCCAGGACCTCTATACCAGGCGGTTTCAGAGGAAGGCCCTAAAAAGGCTCCAGCCACCCAAGTCACAGACTTTTCTCTCTGCTACCGCACGGCAAGTGTTACCAATGCACTAAATCTGGAACCAACAGGACCGTGAACAGCTTCTACCTCCAAGCCATGAGACTTCTAAAGAGTTCATTAAATAGTTAATCAAATAGCTACCCGGACTATCTGCATTGATCCTTTTTGCGCTCACTTTCATGACTGATCACTTACTCTTCTGCTCTTGTTGACAATCTGTCACATTATTCCTAGTTATATGTACATATCTACTGTACCTCAATGACCTCGTACCCCTGCACATTGACTCAGTATTGGTAGCTCTTGTAAATAGCCTAGTTGTCGTTACTCGTTTTTTTTAATCTATTGTAACTTTTATTATTACGTGTTTTACTTTTCTATTATTTCTCTATTTTCTTTCTCTCTGCATTGTTGGGAAGGGCCCGTAACTAACTATTTCACTGTTAGTTCACACCTGTTGCTTGTGATGAATACAAATGTTTTTATTTGGTTCATTGTGGATATGAGACATCAGTAAAAGGCCTAACAATCTTGAGAACACACACACACACACCCTGATCTGGTCCCCCTAGAATGGATCCTTCTGCAGTATTGATTGCACTGGCCCAGGGTTCCACCCAGCTCGGAAACTCAGACTGTGTCAGATGGCTGGACTACTTTTGATCTGATTTCCTGCTGTGTAATCCCAATCCCTACAGCTGCGTGGAACTCGTTTTTCATTCTCCTGGAAGAAAAGAATGTCTTTTGAAATGTAGATCAACCTTTTAAGCACCGGTTGTTCTTTTAGGCACATCTGCTGATACTTGCAGTGTTAACGACTGTACATGAAAATGGTATTTGACGTTATCTCTCGTATTCTAATATGTTTATGTATTTAGAATGATTGCTTAGTGGCTTTAAGCTCCAAGCATCAGAGCGTACCAAACCCTATTCCTTTAAATAGTGCACTACTTGAGTGGGCTCTGGTCAAAAGTACTGCACCTTATTAGGGAATAGGGTGCCATTTGGGAAGAGCCCAGGCAGTTGAAGGGCTGAGTGTTCAATGTACAGGAGTGAACTCATGTCGAGTCAATAAGTGTCTCTGCTGCCAATTACCGGCCTGAGCACACACAGCTAGCACAGCCGAGAGGCTTCCTCTAACCCACCTCTTTAGCCACGTTCACGCTTCATTTGTGAAATGAAACATTTGACCATAGCTAGCTATTTCCAGGCCACGGCGTTTGGGCCTGGCCTGTGCTGCACTGGCAGCAGCAGAGGGAGGATTTGCCGACATCCCATGGACAGGCGAGATAATTAGCAGGTCAGGTGCTAGAGGCCTGGAGGCCCGCTGGTCTTCCTGTGTTAAAACCTTTAAACCCGGGCTTTTATTTAGCCACCCCCCGGGCTGGGCAGCCAGATGCACGGACAGCCAGTCTCCCAGTCACCTTAATGCATTATTCTGATGATGTTTTCAATGCCAGAAGCGCCTCCATCCTTAATACCTGCCTGAGTTTATTCTTATGCTAATTCACCATGGTCAATGTACAATAGCAGGCCCAGGATTAGCTCACCTCATTATTATGCGGGCAGAGGAGGAGGTCAGCTTGACATCCTTGTGTGTATTCATCATATCCATTCATATTGTGATATTGCTGAATTTCCATGTCCAACGTCCAATGAACAGTGATTGCAAAGATGTTGGGGAGGAGATTGTGGAAATAATTTGCTTGACGCAAGAGAGCTTGGTGGTAAGGATTCCGAATGAAGGAGTTGATGTGAAAGCTGCATGAGTGTTATCTTGATGGTTGGAAACACACTTGTATGGAATTGCAGCTTTTTATACCCCACCGGGAATAGGAGTAGAACAGGGATCTAACCTCACAGTCAGGGTCCTATGTGATATTTTGTTTCTGCCCAGTGGTTATCATTGTTAATATCACAGGGCTGTTGGAACAGTGTGAGTAATGAAAGTCTGCCCGCGTATTCATTCTATTTCTCCTTCCAGCAGAGTCGGACTCCACTGTGACACAGGTACAAGGGCTACTGGCAAACAAAGCACTCTTCAGAATTCGGATTCCCTTCTTCCTTCATTGACTTTTAACACATTGCACAAGGTTCCCACGTCACATTTCCAATGATTCTCATCCAACGTTCAGGGGTGAATGAATAAGAAACCATTTCCTTGGCTGGACCCTTCTTAAGTGTAGACCAGACCAGTAGCCTATTTTCCATTGTATTTTGGGGAGGTATTGGGCCAGCGCATAATTTTGCATGCGCTTGCTTTTAATTAGATGATGGCCTAATTGACCCTTGTGTGCATAATTGATGACACACTTCTACAAAGCTCCTTTTGTTTGATGGTATTGGAGCAGGACAACTAAATCCTCATTACCGCTTTTGATGCACAGGCTGAGACTGTAATTGCTGTGAGTTAAAGCTTCCTACCTCCCAGACTCGCTGTTTCCCATAGGTGCAGATCTAAGATCAGCTTCCCCTCCCCTAATCCTAACCTTCCCTAGTAGAGGGAAAAGGCTAAACTGACCCGAGATCCAACTACCTCTCACGGTCTCGTCAGAATTAGACATTCATCCATGTTTCTCAAACGTCAAATGTAAAAGTTGGTGCAAACGTAACATTTTAAAGTGTTTAAGGTCAAGGTAAGGGTTAAGGTTTGGGATAGGCTTAAAACAAAAATCTCTTGCTGGAATCGAACATGCAATATTTGGAATCAGAGGCAGATGCTTACGCCCCAGCAAAACCAAAACCTACTTGAAGGTAACAGCGCTTACTGTTTTCCCTAGTGGCCGTTTTCCACGTCATCTCCCGACGTCCTCAGACATGGTTGGATGTCGAATACTCACTTGTATTACGGGTGTCCTGGCTGCCAAGATCAGCGTCTGAGAGCAACTTCACCCTACACCCCCAGACCTATCCACCTCCAGAGGAAACCCGAGGCAGGCGACCGGGTCTGGATAGCCTGTCCACAGAGCAGCACCACCAGGCAGGCAGAGAGAGAGAGCGAGAGACCTCCCCCCTCCTCTGGCCCCTCAATGCTAACATTGGACTTGATCATTCTAATGCCTGGGGCTAGAGGAAGCCAGCCATAGGGGAGGGTAGAAGGTGGGTGTGATGGGTTTCAGCTAATACTGTACAATATGCCTTGGTCAGATGTTTTTGGTGCCAAAACCAAGCATGTTTTGAATGTGTTTTTCACACATTCTAATGTCTCTATAGTACTGTTTTCTCACCTGTATTAGAAGAATGAATACTCATAGGCTGCGTCTCAGGTGGCACTCTATCTTCTATATATAGTTGAAGTCAGAAGTTTACATACACCTTAGCCAACTACATTTAAACTCCGTTTTTCACAATTCCTGACATTTAATCCTAGTAAAAATAGCCTTCCACCAGCTTCCCACAATAAGTTGGGTGAATTTTGGCCCATTCCTCCTGACAGAGCTGGTGTCACTGTCAGGTTTGTAGGCCTCTTTGCTCGCACATGCTTTTTCAGTTCTGCCCACACATTTGCTATAGGCTTGAGGTCAGGGCTTTGCGATGGCCACTCCAATACCTTGACGTTGTTGTCCTTTTAGCCATTTTGCCACAGCTTTGGTCATTGTCCATTTGGAAGTCCCATTTGCGACCAAGCTTTAACTTCTTGACTGATGTCTTGAGCTGTTGCTTCAATATATCCACATAATTTTCCTTCCTCATGTTTCCGTCTATTTTGTGAAGTGCACCAGACCCTCCTGCAGCAAATCACCCCCACAACATGATGCTGCCACCCCCGTGCTTCACGGTTGGGATGGTGTTCTTCGGCTTGCAAGCCTCCCCCTTTTTCCTCCAAACATAACGATGGTCAATATGGCGAAACAGTTCTATTTTTCTTTCATCAGACCAGAGGACAATTCTCCAAAAAGCACGATCTTTGTCCCCATTTGCAGTTGCAAACCGTAGTCTGGCTTTTTTATGGCGGTTTTGGAGCAGTGGCTTCTTCCTTGCTGAGCGTCCTTTCAGGCGTCCTTTCAGGTTATGTCGATATAGGACTCGTTTTACTGTGGATATAGATACTGTTTCCTCCAGCATCTTCACAAGGTTCTTTGCTGTTGTTCTGGGTTTGATTTGCCCTTTTCGCACCAAAGTACGTTCATCTCTAGGAGACAGAACATGTCTCCTTCCTGAGCGGGGATGACCGCTTCGTGGTCCCATGGTGTTTATACTTGCGTACTATTGTTTGTACAGTTGATCCAATTGATTCAAATTATGTATTTTTTGCCTATCAGAAGCTTCTAAAGCCATGACATCTTTTTCTGGAATTTTCTGACCCACTGGAATTGTGATACAGTGAATTATAAGTGAAATAATCTGTCTGTAAACAATTGTTGGAAAAATTACTTGTGTCATGCACAAAGTACATGTCCTCACCGACTTGCCAAAATTAACAAGACATTTGTGGAGTTTTAATGACTCCAACCTAAGTGTATGTAAACTTCCGACTTCAACTGTAGTGCAGTGCTTTTGACCGGGGGGGATTGCGCGAAACGATAACTATCAGGTAGTGCTGAGCGATTAGTGCTTTTTGAAGTTGGTTCAGTTTCGGTTTGATTATTTTAAAAATAATAATGTTTTGGAATGGATTATTGTCATTAATTACCTTTCTCCCCAATTTCATGGTATAAAATTGGTAGTTACAGTCTTGTCCCATCGCTGTAACTCCCAGATGGACTCAGGAGAGGTGAAGGTCGAGAGCCGTGCGTCCTGCTAATCACAAACCAACCAATCCACACTGCTTCTTGACACAACGCCCACTTAACCCGGAAGCCAGCCCCACCAATGTGTTGGTGGAAAGACCGTACACCTGGCGACCGTGTCAGCGTGCACTGCGCCCGGCCTGCCACAGGACTCACTAGTGTGCGATGGGACAGGGACATCCCTGCAGGCCTAACCCTCCCCTAACCCAGACGATGCTGGGCCAATTGTGCGCCGCCCCATGGGTCTCCCGGTCGCGGCCGGGTGCGACCATGCCTAGACTCAAACCCAGAATCTCTAGTGGCACAGCTAGCACTGCAATGCTACAAACCACTGCTCCACTCGGGAGGCTTTCTGTGCTAAACTATGAATATTGACCTGTTGAAAACTATAACTCCCTACTACATTGCACAGTTCGAGCTTGATCTGATTTATCTCTACAGAAATTCAAATAATTGAACCGATGTCAGTCAATTAGTTGTTTAAAAACAGAAAAGTAACAGAAAAGTTGGTTATTCGCTCAGCACGATTATTAGGCTAATAGTGGGGTCCTCATGGAAAAACTGGGCTGGTGTGGGGGCCTCGAGGAATCGGCCCTGAAATGCCAGAGACGATTTCTGGTCCCAGTCTGCCGCTGCGGTATCTGGATCCACAGTTGTACACAACAGAATAATGGCTTTGCTCTTAGATGAAAAATCATCCAAGCAGGCAAAATGTGTTCATTTTATATTGGTCAATTATGTATGAGTGTATACAATAAGTGTATATAATGAATGGGGCTCGCTAGCAGTCAAACTCATTGCTGTATATGTTCCACAGCCATGCTGTGCTGTTTATTGAATTTCAGTTTTCTATATCATTGCTCAAGCAAGTGTGTGCATTATAGAAAATGTAATGTGTTGACCAATGTCATACGGGCTACGTTAAATAATTACTCTCACTGATGTACATAAACGTCCCATTGTATTCCAGGCTTTTCAGTCACATTAACTTGAATTAAGCATTTAAACACACCAGGAAAATGGCTGGAATGAAGGAATTAACTAGCAGAGCTTTTACGTTTATGAGATCACAGTGGCAGAGCTATGCCTTTTCATTTGAATTTAATTAGGATCTACAGTATAATATATCATATTATAATCCTTTCTGTCTGCGCATAGTTTAGTGCAGCGCCAGGGGGGGGGGGGGGGGGGGGGGGATGCATGGACTGCAAAACCAAGTGGGCCATTTTACACTAAGATTGAAAAAGCAACTTATTATTGGGGGACGATGGTGAGAGTCAATGGTGGATCAAATCAAACTCTCCATTTTACCTAGCCTGGTCCTGGTGACTACTGC
The DNA here is from genome assembly GCF_002021735.2 of Oncorhynchus kisutch. NCBI lineage: Eukaryota > Metazoa > Chordata > Actinopteri > Salmoniformes > Salmonidae > Oncorhynchus > Oncorhynchus kisutch. The sequence continues at coordinate 59,739,999 of NC_034184.2, read as the reverse complement.
AGCAGATTATCTTAGTCACTGGGGGAGCATCCCAAATGGCACCCTATTCCTTACATAGTGCACTATGTTTGACCAGGTTCCCATTGCCCAGAGCCCTATGGGCCCTAGTCAAATGTAGTGCACTATATAGGGAATAGGGTGTCATTTGGGACATTGCCTGGAGGAACTGGGGGCTTTCAACAGGGATATCACCTCTAGTGGGACATTTCTGCCCACCCCTTTGCCAAGTAGCAGGCTTTCTGATAAAGAGAGAGTGAGAGAGAGCAAACTAAAGGAATGCTCTTCTCTCTTCCCATATGGCCTGATTCTGCCTCTCTGTTCTCTTATTCTCTCTCGCTCTCCTCCCCGGGAACCACTTGTCCTAGTTTTAGCTCTCCGAGGAAGATTTGTGACCGTTTTCTCTCTCACTCTTTCCTTCCTTCCCTCCCTCTCTTTCCCTTTCTCTCACTCACTCCATTCAGATGTTCGTAGGAGAACGATCTATGAGTACCATCGCGTGGAGCTGACGAAGACCAAAATCACCAACTCCACAGCAGTGGAAATGATGCCTTTACCGAGTAAGATGGATTCCTTTGATAGACGTGGCTCATGATATGATATACGATAATGACAACACAAGTAGGCCCCCATGAACTAGCCTAGGTTCTAGATAAAGTAGTAGGTGAAACATAGACCTAATAGATGTCGAGCTAATAGACTTTCCTTCAGGCTGTATCCCATCATTTCAGGGACACCTGTGAATCAAAACTCCTATCTTTTTCCTATTTGTTTTTGCATTTAGCAAACTACAACATTCTAGCTATGGATTTCTATGTTGGTGTTTTGACAATTGGTATGAATGTATCAAGGGTCTCAGAGTTGGTGTTCTAATTTACGATCATAGCCATGGACATGGGAGACCTGATCCTAGATCAGCACTTCTATTCTGGGATGCTTCATTTAATATATTGTTTTGCATTATCAACTACAACAATCTAGCAATCTATATATAGATTTCTATATTGTGTTTTGACTGAGTCAGTAGACGGGTGTGTTGTGACGTGTGTGTATCCTGTTCCCTCCATAGCATGTCTCCAGTTCACCAGCTGTGGCAGCTGCATCTCCTCCCAGATCAACTTCAACTGCAGCTGGTGCCACCGCCTTCGCAGGTCAGACACCCCTCTATACCCCTCACTGTATGTATTTGTCTGCATCCTAAATGCCACCCTACAAACGATGTGCTCTGATCAAACGTAGTGCACTATATAGGGAATAGGTGCCATTTGGGACGGAGACCATCTTTGTCTCTTATCCATCCAACACTCTACCTTTCTGTTCTCCCCTCCATCTCCCTCCGTCTCCCTATCTTTCTTCTCCCTCCTTTAAATGTTGCTATTAGTTCCAGTCACTCAGCACCTCTCTTAGCTAGCTATTGAGTGTGAGGTTTATGTATAGACATGTGGCTATCACATGGAGACAGACCCTCCCCTATTCCCTCTGCTCAGTGGTTTGTGTCCCAAATGGCACCCTATTCCCTGTACAGTGCACCCGTTTAAACAGTGCCCTGGACCCTTGTTAAAAGTTGTGCCTTGTATACTGTAAATAGGGAATAGGGTGCAATTTGGGAGGGTGCCAGTGAGTTCCCGGTGATGTTCAGTCGTTTTTCCTTATTGATGGCGCGCAAAGGAAAGACAGAGAAGGAAATAACAACAGAGCGAGAGAATATGAGATCCGACCCATTACTCTTGTTTTCTTGCGAAATCGAGAATCCCCCTCTCTCGCACTGACTCTCTCGCTCTCTCTCTCTCTCCGCTCTTCTCTTTCTCTCCTTTCCCCTTGACCATTTGTCTTTCTGTCTTTCACACCCTGGCACAAAAAGGTAAATATTTGAGACGGCGCAGAATGTTATTGCACAGATGGGATATTACCTGCATGTTGTGAGATGTGAATGATGGCGGGTTTGGACAGCGCTGTTGGAGTGTTGTTGGAGCATTGGTTTCAGCGTTGGATCTCAGCGTTTGGGTTCAGAAGACAGGGAGGCATAAATGAACCGTGAAGCAGAGAATGTGTTCCAGGCATGTTGTTACCCATTTTGAGGTTTGTAAAAGTCCAAGTTAGAAAGGCATCAGTATTCAAGTGCACTGAAAGCTTTTGGGCCTCAGTTCTTGGAAAAGGCGGAGATGATTTGACTACTCCCCTTCTCCTATGTCTCTACACGTTGTCCACGTCCCAAATGGCAGCCTACTATTCCCATGTGGACGCTGGTCAAAAGTAGTGTACTATATTGGAAAAAGGGTAGCACTAGGGAAGCCTATGCATCCATAATGAAACGACCCCATAGTTATTTCAGATGAATCTTTTATTCCCGAGAGTGACCATGCGCAATTTAGGAGACGTGCAGTACACACACCGGGGCCACTGGGCTTTGTGAGGTCACTAAAGGTCAGGGTTTAGCCTTCTCCTTCTCTGTCTCCTCTCGGTCTCCTCTCTCCCTCCAACTTAGAAAATAATAATACAATCACGTGTGCATAAAGTTGATGTATTGGTGGCTCTGGGAATCAACCCCATAATCCTGGCATTGCAAGCACAATGCTCTACCAATTTAGCCATACAGGATCACAGCTGACAATGTATCTATATTCTGTGCCCTCCAGAAGAAGACTAATTCTACCACCTGTGCATCGAACTAAACTCCCTTTACGTGCATCACTTCAGCAGTTTATTAGAGCTGCGATGACACACTATACGCCTGAATTATAATGATCTAATTACGCTGCATTTAAATGAGATTTAAACGCGTGCGTGCTGCATCACACCGTTAGGGCTCGCTCCCGTCCTTTGTGTCCTTCAACAACAAACTTCCCTTGAAAAGTCAAATTAATGCACAGTTTAAACCAGCTAATTGAAATGCATTGCAGCATTGTTGGGCAGTAGGTTAATGAAAGGAAGACGCCTGTGATTTAAGAGCGTGGCCGTAATGAACCCTCTCTCTTTCTCCCTCTACCTCTCTCTCTCTCTCTCTCTCTCTCTCTCTCTACCTCTCTCTCTCTACCTCTCTCTCTCTCTCTCTCTACCTCTCTCTCTCTCTCTCTCTACCTCTCTCTCTCTCTCTCTATACCTCTCTCTACCTCTCTCTCTACCTATCTCTCTCTTCTTCTCTCCCTCTCTCTCTACCTCCCCCTCTCTCTCTACCTCTCTCTCTACACCCCACCTCTCTCTCTCTTTCTCTCCCTCTCTCTCTCTCTGTCTCTCTCTCTACCTATCTCTCTCTTCTTCTCTCCCTCTCTCTCTACCTCCCCCCTCTCTCTCTACCTCTCTCTCTACACCCCACCTCTCTCTCTCTACCTCTCTCTCTCTTTACCCCTCGCCCTCTCTCTCTGTGATGTGTAAGAACCTGCTGGTTGGGTACCTGCTCTCCCATGTGTTTCAGGCTAAATCAGCTCATTGGGTCCCTCTGATGTATGTAATCTGGGTGCTGGGCTGGGTTGGACAATTCAAAGTGGGTTGGAGCTAATAAAGCATGCAAGGCATCCCTATGGACCAGCGACTTGCCGTGGTTACCAATACTGCCGATCGCTCATTTGGTGAGAAAGAGACGATTTGTTTACTCAAAAACACAGCTGTGTGTGTGCATCATGAATGTACTATCAAAATGACTGCCGCCACATAAAATTTCAAAGAGATCTTGCGCTTGAATAAGATGCGGTCACTCTGCGTACTTCATTCAAAATCAAATCAAATCAAATTGTATTTGGTGGCGCTACAAAGTATTAACTTAAGGGGGCTGAATAATTTTGCACGCCCGATTTTTCAGTTTTTGATTTGTTAAAAAAGTTTGAAATAATCCAATAAATGTCGTTCCACTTCATGATTGTGTCCCACTTGTTGTTGATTCTTCACAAAAAAATACAGTTTTATATCTTTATGTTTGAAGCCTGAAATGTGGCAAAAGGTCGCAAAGTTCAAGGGGGCCGAATACTTTCGCAAGGCACTGTACATATGAGATGAGTATGTAAACAAAGTGGCATAGTTAAAGTGGCTAGTGATACATGTATTACATAAGGATGCAGTAGATGATATAGAGTACAGTATATACGTATACATATGAGATTAATAATGTAGGGAATGTAAACATTATATTAGGTAGCATTGTTTAAAGTGGCTAGTGATATATTTTACATCATTTCCCATCAATTCCCATGATTAAAGTGGCTGGAGTTGAGTCAGTGTGTTAGCAGCAGCCACTCAATGTTAGTGGTGGCTGTTTAACAGTCTGATGGCCTTGAGATAGAAGCTGTTTTTCAGTTTCTCGGTCCCAGCTTTGATGCACCTGTACTGACCTCGCCTTCTGGATGATAGCGGGGTGAACAGGCAGTGGCTCGGGTGGTTGTTGTCCTTGATGATCTTTATGGCCTTCCTGTGACATCGGGTGGTGTAGGTGTCCTGGAGGGCAGGTAGTTTGCCCCCGGTGATGCGTTGTGCAGACCTCACTACCCTCTGGAGAGCCTTACGGTTGTGGGCGGAGCAGTTGCCGTACCAGGCGGTGATACAGCCCGACAGGATGCTCTCGATTGTGCATCTGTAGAAGTTTGTGAGTGCTTTTGGGGACAAGTCGAATTTCTTCAGCCTCCTGAGGTTGAAGAGGCGCTACTGCGCCTTCTTCACGATGCTGTCTGTGTGGGTGGACCAATTCAGTTTGTCTGTGATGTGTACGCCGAGGAACTTAAAACTTACTACCCTCTCCACTACTGTTCCATCGATGTGGATAGGGGGGTGTTCCCTCTGCTGTTTCCTGCAGTCCACAATCATCTCCTTAGTTTTGTTGACGTTGAGTGTGAGGTTATTTTCCTGACACCACACTCCGAGGGCCCTCACCTCCTCCCTGTAGGCTGTCTCGTCGTTGTTGGTAATCAAGCCTACCACTGTTGTGTCGTCCGCAAACTTGATGATTGAGTTGGAGGCGTGCGTGGCCACGCAGTCGTGGGTGAACAGGGAGTACAGGAGAGGGCTCAGAATGCACCCTTGTGGGGCCCCAGTGTTGAGGATCAGCGGGGTGGAGATGTTGTTGCCTACCCTCACCACCTGGGGGCGGCCCGTCAGGAAGTCCAGTACCCAGTTGCAATCACATTGCATGTGTGTGGAGATAGATTGAGTGTCGTGCCATGAGTGTAATGATGGTTTCAACATTCCTACACACTGATAAGCTTAACGTTTGCTATGTAGACCCAGTGAGCTTTAGTAACCCTCAAACCTCTGGTAGTAAATCCATATAATGTCAAGAAATATGGCCCATTGGTATGAGATAGACTAAATATCTTTGAATGCACCCGCAATGTAACCGAGACCAATGAGTCTTTTAAACCCAATAACGAAATGCATCCTCTCTGCCATGAAAGAGGGGGGAGAAAACGACAAGACCGTACAGAAACCTTTCCCCATGTGTATTCATTTATATTCAAATGAGGCAGCTCAACCCATTTATAATTAGCGGTGTGGTGGCTGAGGGGATGTTGGAAGGAAGGTTTGGAATGCATCCCAAATGGCACCCTATTCCCTATATAGTGTGCTACTTTTGACCCGGGCCCATAGGGGAATAGGGTGCCATTTGGGATGTTGGATGGCATTGAGGTAAAAACCTAAAGGAGAAAGGATCCGAAGGGACCGGTCAGACCTGTGTTGCAGTAATATCCTTGGCCTGTCTCGGTCTCTCTCTCCCTCTCTCGCTCCACTTCTCCCGCGAAAACGGAGGGGAAAAGAGGTGAAGGAATCTGTCTCGGCTGATTGGACAGATGAGGTGGAATTTTTCAGGCAACAATACGGTGAAATCCGGGCAGTGTGGGCTGATTAGACAGCAGAGGGAGATGGGAATGGACTCCTCTTCTTCGTCCACACGGAGAGCCTTACCACAGTCACCAGGACTAATGGGAGTTATAGGACCTGATGGGAATAAGGACGGAGAATGGAGGTTAATGCGGCCTGTCTGTATGGTAGTGGTGGCTAGTAGGCGGAGATATCCGAAGACAGGCTCATTGTAGTGGCTGGACTGGAATAAATGTAACGGTATGAAACACATGGAAACCATACCGTCCCATATTGCATTCAGCTACTACAGCTACTATGATTAGCCCGTCATCCGATATCCCCACCCACCAGCCACCACTGCTCCATGTAGAGAAGTAGAGGGGTGGATTGTTCGTGGGTCTTGCTGCATTGTTAGCGGGTTAGGTGTTTGTGAGGTGCATGACATTGGTTGAGCATTTGTTTACCACCTACGCCATTGGGGATATGATTGCACAGCTTTCTGTCTTGGACTTCAGTGGACTGTTTGAGCCAGACAGACAAAATCTAAAAATATACTAGAGAGAGAGAGAGAAAGATGGAGAACAAACCATCCCTCTGTGTCAAAGCAAGAAAATATGTTCCTCAAAATTCAGTGAATGTAACATTGAAATGTAAGCAAGGGCTTACAGAAGAAAGAGAAGAAAAGAGAGAGGGATAAGGAGGTGGGGGGGAGTATGAAGGTTCGCCTGGGGGTCAGTATCTTCACTCATTATGATCTGTGAACAAGAGGAAGAATGAGCAGTTGCCCTCGATCAAAGGCTAGCCCACAGAGTTTATGAGTCGCCTCTGGCTGGGAGGCATTACCCATTCCCCCTCACCCCCTTCACCCCTCTTCCCGTTTCCCCTCACCCCCTACATCAACCCCTGTACTCTGAACTTCCTCTTCACAACCCCCCCCCCATATTCAAATAATCATGGCCTTTTCCCCCTTTGAATTTATTTTGGACACCCAGACTGAGATTATTATAGTGGATTATTATATACATTATAGTGGATTATTTGAAACATGTTTGGTTTCATGTAACACCTGCAGGTCTACTGAGCTGGATGGCACCACGTATACATGTTGCTATAATTGACATTTTAGAGATGTATTCATGCCATCTTTGATTGTGGTTTAGCCCTCTTAGTGATGCATGTCTTGTGTTCATGTTCCTCAGCTCTTCCTGACAATCGTCTCCTCTGGTTTCAGGTGTTCCAGTGGGTTCGACCGCCATCGCCAGGACTGGGTGGATAACAGCTGTCCTGATGAGGTGAATATCGTCGTGGCTGATGGAAAGGAGTGAGTGGGGATATGGTGGAATGTGTGCGTGCATGTGTATCTGCTGTAAGGTGTTTTTTTGTGTGTGACTGCCAGGATGATGGATGCCCTGGTCTGCTATGTGCAGGGGGAAAGGCGATGACCCAGTTACTCCTTTCACATCTTCTGCTCTTCTCACACACACACACACAACATATTCTTACATGCATGACGAAGAGGGCCCTTGTATTCTGTCTTGCAGACCAAGGACAAAAGCTGTGATATCATCAACACCACACAACTCTATCCGTTCACCACCACGTTAGTTGCCAAGACAACAGGCCGGAGCAGAGGAGAGACCACCACAGCCGGAGCCTCTTTGTCTACGTCCCTCTCCCCGACCAGCGTCCCCACTGAAGGTAAGACAACTAACGTACGCCCCAAAGCAGAGAACTCCAACTAGTGTCTGAATACTGGTATGACATGACCAGACATTTTTTTTCTTCTGGTCCAGTCAAAATGTTCAGGAAAAACTGGGTTGTGTTCAGTTTTGTGCTATCTGAACTTGTCCAATGAGAAACACTCGTTTTCATTTTCATTTGCAAAATGTTTTATTACAGTGTATCTTAATGAACACAACCCTGGCCCTACCTTCGAACTGAAGGGTAGGCTAATACACAGAAGTCTTGATGGATGTGCTGTTGTGACGTTAAGTTAAACAAAGTACACAGTACCTTTCCTGTGTAGGTACAGGTACTTCATTACAAATGATGTACTGTATTCTTTATCTACAATATGTTCTGCTTTTTTTGTAGTTTCTTTGGTAATATAACTATCTGGATAGTTTTCCTTGAGCACCAAATGCACTCCAGATGGCAACAAATGTTGCAAGGCATGCCAGCTGTGTTTTACACAACTAAATAATGTAGATTGAATTAGGACAACATCTCTAAAATCTTAGAGATGCATCCACACAGAAACATATTAGTGTTCAGTCCTTTTGGCTGGTTATTCATATTTTATGACAAGTAAATCATTTTTATACTGGCTTTTTATTGATAGATTTGTTGCTGATAAATATCTTCAATCATCAGGCAAGTGCTGCCTGCAACCCCAGCAAGCAGGGACAGATGGCTGGAGTAGATGGCCACTCTAAAACAGGGTTTCTCAGCCTCTGTCCCAGGGGCCAAGCATGTCCATCCTGAGTTCATGATTAGTCACACTGCAGTAGTCATCTCAAAGATATCAGACACAAATCCCTCCTGGAGAAAACATAACCCTGGGTCCTTCTGCTGATGTCAGGAGAAATTCTGAAACTCTGAAGGTGTTCTTTTGAGGTCGTTTACCCTCAATCTCACACAAATCATCAAGGAACCCACCAGGTACAACCCTAACTCTGTAAACAAGGGCACCCTCATAGACGTCATCCTGACCAACTGGCCCTCCAAATACACCTCCGCTGTCTTCAACCAGGATCTCAGCGATCACTGCCTCATTGCCTGTATCCGCTACGGAGCCGCAGTCAAACGACCACCCCTCATCACTGTCAAACGCTCCCTAAAACACTTCTGTGAGCAGGCCTTTCTAATCGACCTGGCCCGGGTATCCTGGAAGGACATTGACCTCATCCCGTCAGTTGAGGATGCCTGGTCATTCTTTAAAAGTAACTTCCTCACCATTTTAGATAAGCATGCTCCGTTCAAAAAATGCAGAACTAAGAACAGATACAGCCCTTGGTTCACCCCAGACCTGACTGCCCTCGACCAGCACAAAAACATCCTGTGGCGGACTGCAATAGCATCGAATAGTCCCCGTGATATGTAACTGTTCAGGGAAGTCCGGAACCAATACACGCAGTCAGTCAGGAAAGCTAAGGCCAGCTTCTTCAGGCAGAAGTTTGCATCCTGTAGCTCCAACTCCAAAAAGTTCTTGGACACTGTGAAGTCCATGGAGAACAAGAGCACCTCCTCCCAGCTGCCCACTGCACTGAGGCTAGGTAACACGGTCACCACTGATAAATCCATGATTATCGAAAACTTCAATAAGCATTTCTCAACGGCTGGCCATGCCTTCCGCCTGGCTACTTCAACCTCGGCCAACAGCTCCGCCCCCCCCGCAGCTCCTCGCCCAAGCCTCTCCAGGTTCTCCTTTACCCAAATCCAGATAGCAGATGTTCTGAAAGAGCTGCAAAACCTGGACCCGTACAAATCAGCTGGGCTTGACAATCTGGACCCTCTATTTCTGAAACTATCTGCCACCATTGTCGCAACCCCTATTACCAGCCTGTTCAACCTCTCTTTCATCTCGTCTGAGATCCCCAAGGATTGGAAAGCTGCCGCAGTCATCCCCCTCTTCAAAGGGGGAGACACCCTGGACCCAAACTGTTACAGACCTATATCCATCCTGCCCTGCCTATCTAAGGTCTTCGAAAGCCAAGTCAACAAACAGGTCACTGACCATCTCGAATCCCACCGTACCTTCTCCGCTGTGCAATCTGGTTTCCGAGCCGGTCATGGGTGCACCTCAGCCACACTCAAGGTACTAAACGACATCATAACCGCCATCGATAAAAAACAGTACTGTGCAGCCGTCTTCATCGACCTTGCCAAGGCTTTCGACTCTGTCAATCACCATATTCTTATCGGCAGACTCAGTAGCCTCGGTTTTTCGGATGACTGCCTTGCCTGGTTCACCAATTACTTTGCAGACAGAGTTCAGTGTGTCAAATCGGAGGGCATGCTGTCCGGTCCTCTGGCAGTCTCTATGGGGGTGCCACAGGGTTCAATTCTCGGGCCGACTCTTTTCTCTGTGTATATCAATGATGTTGCTCTTGCTGCGGGCGATTCCCTGATCCACCTCTACGCAGACGACACCATTCTATATACTTTCGGCCCGTCTTTGGACACTGTGCTAACTAACCTCCAAACAAGCTTCAATGCCATACAACACTCCTTCCGTGGCCTCCAACTGCTCTTAAACGCTAGTAAAACCAAATGCATGCTTTTCAACCGGTCGCTGCCTGCACCTGCATGCCCGACTAGCATCACCACCCTGGATGGTTCCGACCTAGAATATGTGGACGTCTATAAGTACCTAGGTGTCTGGCTAGACTGCAAACTCTCCTTCCAGACTCATATCAAACATCTCCAATCGAAAATCAAATCAAGAGTCGGCTTTCTATTCCGCAACAAAGCCTCCTTCACTCAAGCCGCCAAGCTTACCCTAGTAAAACTGACTATCCTACCGATCCTCGACTTCGGCGATGTCATCTACAAAATGGCTTCCAACACTCTACTCAGCAAACTGGATGCAGTCTATCACAGTGCCATCCGTTTTGTCACTAAAGCACCTTATACCACCCACCACTGCGACTTGTATGCTCTAGTCGGCTGGCCCTCGCTACATATTCGTCGCCAGACCCACTGGCTCCAGGTCATCTACAAGTCTATGCTAGGTAAAGCTCCGCCTTATCTCAGCTCACTGGTCACGATGGCAACACCCATCCGTAGCACGCGCTCCAGCAGGTGTATCTCACTGATCATCCCTAAAGCCAACACCTCATTTGGCCGCCTTTCGTTCCAGTACTCTGCTGCCTGTGACTGGAACGAATTGCAAAAATCGCTGAAGTTGGAGACTTTTATCTCCCTCACCAACTTCAAACATCAGCTATCTGAGCAGCTAACCGATCGCTGCAGCTGTACATAGTGTATTGGTAAATAGCCCACCCTTTTCACCTACCTCATCCCCATACTGTTTTTATTTATTTACTTTTCTGCTCTTCTGCACACCAATATCTCTACCTGTACATGACCATCTGATCTTTTATCACTCCAGTGTTAATCTGCAAAATTGTAATTATTTGCCTACCTCCTCATGCCTTTTGCACACATTGTATATAGACCCCCCCTTTGTTTTCTACTGTGTTATTGACTTGTTAATTGTTTACTCCATGTGTAACTCTTTGTTGTATGCTCACACTGCTATGCTTTATCTTGGCCAGGTCGCAGTTGCAAATGAGAACTTGTTCTCAACTAGCCTACCTGGTTAAATAAAGGTGAAATAAATCAAAATCAAAATTTCCCTCCCCCAGAGATACTGGAGCTACTTAAAGACTGATTATCAAATGGCACCCTATTCCCTATGTAGTGCACTACTTTTGACATGGGCCCATAGGGCTCTGGTCAAAAGTTGTGCACTATGTAGGGAATAGGGTTCCATTTGAGATGCTCACAAAGACTGAATTGACTACAGATATGTTCCTTTCCCTGTTAATAGCTTTCAAGCCTGGTATGTATTGAAACAAACAGCTAATTCATCTTTATCAGCTTGACATATTACCCACACACACAGTACTGACTTGAATAGGCATCTAGAATTCACCTTTGCCATTCATCATCCCAATTAAAAGTCATATGTTCAACTTAATGTCCCTGTCACTATGTGTACAATCACATTATGTACTTTAATCATGACTAAACGCCTATGCGGAGTGAGTTTTCTACCCAGTAACTGGCACATCCCAGGGTTGATACTTGACCAACGTGTAAGGATGGGTTGGGATGCCTGGGAGATACACAAAGCCTACACTGTGCTAATGGACAACTCATAATCTCAAATATCCACTCTTGTTAACACCCAAGAGAAAGAGGTATAGCCAGCTAACTGTGGAATCCATTGCAAAATGTAACAGCGTGTATTTCTGTCAAATCAAATCACATTTTATTAGTCACATACCCCGAATACAACAGGGAACCTTACGGGGAAATGCTTACTTCTGAGCCCCTAACCAACAATGCAGTTTAAAAAAAAAGAGCAGCAGTAAAATAACAATAGCGAGACTATACACAGGGGGGTACCGGTACAGAGTCAATGTGTGGGAGCACCAGTTAGTTGAGGTAATTGAGGTAATAATTGCATGTAGGTTGAGTTATTAAAGTGACTATGCATAGATGATAACAACAGAGAGTAGCAGCGGTGTAAAAGAGGGGGGGGGGGCGTAATGCAAATAGTCTGGGAAGCCATTTGATGTTCAGGAGTCTTATGGCTTGGGGGTAGAAGCCTCTTGGACCTAGACTTGGTGCTCCGGTACCACTGCCGTGTAGTAGCAGGGAGAACTGTCTATGATAGGGGAGGCTGGAGTCCTTGACAGTTTTTAGGGCCTTCCTCTGACACCGCCTGGTATAGAGGTCCTGGATGTCAAGAAGCTTGGCCCCAGCGATGTACTGGGCCGTACGCGCTACCCTCTGTAGTGCCTTGCTGTCGGAGGCCAAGCAGTTGCCATACCAGGCAGTGATGCAACAGGTCAGGATGCTCTCGATGGTGCAGCTGTATAAATCCTTTTGAGGATCTGAGGACCCATGCCAAATCTTTTCTGTCTCCTGAGGGGGAATAGGTTTTGTTGTGCCCTCTTCACAATTGTCTTGGCGTGCTTGGACAATGTTAGTTTGTTGGTGATGTAGACACCAAGGAACTTGAAGCTCTTAGCCTGCCCCACTACAGCCCAGTCGATGAGAATGGAGGCATGCTCGGTCCTCCTTTTCCTGTAGTCCACAATCATCTCCTTAGTCTTGATCACTTTGAGGGAGAGGTTGTTATCCTTGCACCACATGGCCAAGTCTCTGACCTCCTCCCTATATGCTGTCTTGTTGTTGTTGGTGATCAGGCCTACCACTGTTGTGTCATCGGCAAACTTGGAGTCGTGCCTGGCCGTGCAGTCATGAGTGAACAGGGAGTACAGGAGGGGACTGAGCACGCACCCCTGAAGGGCCCCTGTGTTGAGGATCAGCGTGGCAGATGTGTTGTTACCTAGCCTTACCACCTGGGGACGGCCCGTCAGGAAGGCCAGGATCCAGTTGCAGAGGGAGGTGTTTAGTCCCAGGGTCCTTAGCTTATTGATGAGCTTTTCAGGGCACTATGGTGTTGAACACTGAGCTGTAGTCAATGAATAGCATTCTCACATAGGTGTTCCTTTCGTCCAGGTGGGAAAGGGTAGTGTGGAGTGCAATAGAGATTGCATCATCTGTGGATCTGTTAGGGTGGTTTGCAAATTGGAGTAGGTCTAGGGTGTCTGGGATGATGGTGATAAGTGTGAGCCATGACCAGCCTTTCAAAGCACTTCATGGCTACAGACCTGAGTGCTACGGGTCAGTAGTCATTTAGGCAGGTTACCTTAATGTTCTTGGGCACAGGGAATATGGTGGTTTGCTTAAAACATGTTTGTTTTACAGACTCGGACAGGGAGACACTGCAAATGTCAGTGAAGACACTTGCCAGTGCGTGCTCGCAGTACACATCCTGGTAATCCGTCTGGCCCTGCGGCCTTGTGAATGTTGACCTGTTTAAAGGTCTTACTCACATCGGCTGCGGAGAGCGCTTTGCCTGTTTGATGGTTTGTCAGAGGGCATAGCAGGATTTCTCATAAGCTTCCGGGTTAGAATTCCGATCCTTGAAAGCGGCAGGTCTAGCCTTTAGCTCAGTGCGGATGTTGCCTGTAATCCATGGCTTCTGACAGAATACAACTCATGCCAGCATCAGTCTGTGAGGGTGTGTACACAGCTACGAAAAATACAGATGAAAACTCTCTAGGTAGATAGTGTGATCTACAGCTTATCATGAGATACTCTACCTCAGGCAATCAAAAACTCGAGACTGCCTTAGATATCGTGCACCAGCTGTTATTTACAAAAATACATCGTCTGCCGCCCCTTGTCTTACCAGACGAAGCTGTTCCTGCCAATACAGCGTATAACCAGCCAGCTGTATGTTGATAGTGTCGTCCTTCAGTCACGACTCCGTGAAGTATAAGATATTTCAGTTTTGAATGTCCCGTTGGTAGTTTAATCTTCCGCGTAGATCATTGATTTGATTTTCCAAAGATTGCACGTTCGCTAGAAGAATGGAAGGAAGTGGGGGTTTATTCTATCGCCTACGAATTCTCAGAAGGAAGCCCACCCTCCAGTCCCTTTTTCTCCGCCTTCTCTTCACGCAAATGACAGGGATCTGGGCCTGTTCCCGGGAAAGTAGTGTGTCATTCACATTGGACTCTGCTAGTTCGTGGTGAGTAATCGCAGTTCTGATGTCCAGAATATATTTTCGGTCATAAGAGACGGTTACAGCAACATTATGTGCAAAATAAGTTAAAAAATAAGTTACAAACAAAAAACTAATTGGTTAGGAACATGTAAAACGTCATCCTTCATCTCCGACGCCATCTTTATTCATCTTATTAATGTGTGCAGACGACGGATGATGTTTTATAGGAATGCATCACTGTATGAATCTGCGACCACAATGAGGGAGGTTAGCTAGATTGATAAAACGAGGGAAGTGAAGTGGAATTGTGAAGTGGAATGGAATGGGCGGAATAACTGAGTACACCCTCAGACATTAATAATAGTTCATATGGTAAGGTGCTCTTTGGTTTCCCAAGCTTGTAGAATTGATGGAAAAAATGGAGTCTAAACCTGTAGGATAAAGGCAGACTACATTTTTTGTTTTTGCAGAGTGGTGTTTAACGGTGTCTTAGGCAGTGGTTGGAATGGTGAGTTAACGTATGATTTCTGGTTCCTGTTCTGTAGAACTGGTGCCCGGTGGTTCTGGGTTAAATGGGTCTGGATCCAGCTCCAGTATGTGGTGATCTCTAAAGCGGATGCCTATGGTTTTGGCTCTGAGTACTACCCACTACACAAACATCAATGGCATCCAGCTCCACTTTTCTGACTTCTAAATGACAAATTATAGGATTTACTTTTTCATTCTCCTAATCTCTGTCTTACATTCAGTGTTTCAGTCCTTGGCCTTTTCTCTTTTATACTCCCAATTCTCTTATTGGTAGAGATTGCAGGGAAATGCCAATTTCTCTCAGCCAATGATAAACGGGCAATCTGGGGTCCGAAAAACAGCAAAGCTCATGAGGCATTAATAAATGATATTCTTCAAAAGTAAAAACATTTATGTACCTATATCAGTTTGCCCCTTTATTAAGACCTTCACTCAGTGAGGTGGATGAGGTGATGGTATGACCACAGATGCCTGGAGAGAGGTGGAAAGGAGTGTGAGAGAGATCCAGCTGAGAGGCAAAACAAACCCCAGCGACGTGTGGGTGTGTTAGCATGAAAAAAGTTGGGGGTTCTGTATGACACACAGAGACCCTCACACTTCCTGACACAAACAGAGGATCAGTTTCCCCCCTCGGACCCAGTTCTCTCAGCTTGGCGGTTCAGAGGCACGTGCTACTAGGGGAGGGAGGGAGCGAGGGAGGGAGAGCTCTGTTACTAGGAGGTGTGAGAACCCATCACTTCCCTCTCCTGTTCCCAATCCCCCCCTTTCTCCTTCTTCTCCCCTTCCCTCCCTCTCTTACTGTTATCACTGGCACGGGATTGGTCATTGACTTTGATTCCCTGCCTTGCCCTCATACACCTTATCGCATAGGCCGTGACATTTCTTAGACTAGGAAATGGTTGCAGGCATTAAATTATCTTTGATCTTGGAAATGTAAATGAAAAAAAGCCTTTGAAATAGATTTACTCAGTTGAGACCCCTTTTCAAGGCTCTTTCTAGTTTCGATATGGTGGAATAGCACGCATAGCGTTTCACAGGCTCATGTATATGGCACATTAGCATAATGTGGATCCTATGAGGTGTGTAAATTCATATCACCCCTCTCTCAGAGAAGTGGGTCACAGTGAATTTACATGTTTCATAGTTGCTTAACCCCAGACTGCATCTTAGCTGTTGAATTATGCATGGGAGAAGCATTTTATCCAAAACATTCATTTTCATTGCAAATTAAGTGTAGAAAATTCACTTTTAACCCAAGATTATCCGGTGATTATAATTATAATGGTAATTATAAGATTATAATGCAAAAAAAAAAGTACATTTGCTATAAACCTGTGTAATAATCGTCAGTGATGATTATTTCAGAATATTTGATTGACATTCTTCACCAGTGTTAAGATCAATAGTTGTTGTTGGCAGGCAGGTAGCTCTTGGCTGTATAATAGACATAGGGACTCTATATGTAAATCTACAGCTGTAAGGATAACATAAATCACAGACAAACATTTTCTGACCCTCTATACCTCCTCCATTTCTCTGTTTCTGTCTCTCCCTCTATCTCTCTCTCTTTTCCACAGACGACACCAAGATTGCTCTGCATCTCAAAGACAATGGAGGTAAGCCTCTCTGTTCCTTCCTAGATCCTTGGACTGTTGACAGTTGTGTTTCTCTGTACTGCTGCATGTTGGGTAGATTATATGGGGGTCTGTTTACAAGGCTGCGGTCTGTGTATTTATGGCTGACAGATTGCTTGCCCCAGAAAGCAGATCGCTTTTTGATTTCTGGGGAGGACAGGCCAAGGGAAGGAGCGGCTCATCGAAGCACCTCATCCAGAGGCTGATTGAAATGGCTCTGTACCAAGCTTCTGGATGGGCCTGATCAATCATGGTGTCTAAAATCTCAATTTAATACATTTTAAATTCACGGTACAACACAACAAAATGTGGAAAAAGTCAATGGGTGTGAATACTTTCGGGAAGGCACTGTAGATGTGTCCCAAATGGCATCCTATTCCCTATAGTGGTCTACATTTGACCAGGGCCCATAGTAAGTTTGCCATTTGGGACACAGAGGTATTCACACCTCTTGACTTTTTCGACATTTTGTTGTGTTACAGCCTGAATTTAAAATGGAATAAATTGAGATTTTGTGTCACTGGCCTACACACAATACCCCATAATGTCAAAGTGGAAATTAAAAATGGTATGTTGTTAAAAATGATGTCTTCAGTCAATAAGTATTCAACCCCTTTGTTATGGCTAGCATAAATAAGTTTAGGAGTAAAACGTTGCTTAACAAGTCACATAATAAGTTGCATGGACCCATTCTGTGTGTAATAGTGTTTAACATGATTTTTGAATGACTACCTCATCTCTGTACCCCACACATACAATTATTTGTAAGGTCCCTCAGTCGAGCAGTGAATTTCGAACACAGATTCTACCACAAAGACCAGGGAGGTTTTCCAATGCCTCGCAAAAAAGGGCACCTATTGGTAAAAAAATGTGAATATCCTTTTGGGCATGGTGATGTTATTAATTACACTTTGGATGGTGTATCAACACACCCAGTCACTACAAAGATACAGGCGTATCTGTAGAGGAATGAAACCACTCAGGGATTTCACCATGAGGCCAATGGTGACTTTAAAACAGTTACAGGGTTTAATGGCTGTGATAGGAGAAAACTGAGGATGGATCAACAACATTGTAGTTTCTCCACAATACCAACCTGATTGACATAGGGAAAAGAAGGAAGCCTGTACAGAATACAAATATTCAAAAAAATGTTTGAAATAAGGCACTAAAGTAAAACTGCTAAAGAATTGGCAAAGAAATCAACTTTATGTCCGGAATACAAAGTATTATGTTTGGGGCAAATCCAAAACAATCACTGAGTGCCACTCTTCATATTTTCAAGCATGGTGGTGACTGCATCATGTTATGGGTATGCGAGTTTTCCTAGAAGAAATCCTAGAAGAAAACCTGTTTTTGTCTGCTTTCCAACAGACACTGGGAGACAAATTCACTTTCAGCACGACAATAACCTAAAACGCAAGGCCAAATATACACTGGAGTTGCTTACCAAGACGACGTTGAATGTTCCCGAGTGGCCTAGTTACAGTTTTGACTTAGATCGACTTGAAAATCTATGGAAAGATTTGAAAATGGCTGTCTAGGAAGGATCAACAACCAACTTTACAGAGCTTGAAGAAATATTGTACAATCCAGGTGTGCAAAGCTCTTAGAGACTTACTCAGAAAGATTCACAGCTGTAATCGCTGCCAAAGGTGATTCTAACATGTATTGACTCAGGGGGATATATTAGTGTTTTATTTTTCAACAAAATCGTTCTTTTCGATATACAGATGTTTGATTTAGTTTATTTTGAATTTTCCAAATGGATAATTTTCTTAATGGACAATT
Organism: Oncorhynchus kisutch; assembly: GCF_002021735.2. Lineage (NCBI taxonomy): Eukaryota > Metazoa > Chordata > Actinopteri > Salmoniformes > Salmonidae > Oncorhynchus > Oncorhynchus kisutch. The sequence continues at coordinate 59,721,954 of NC_034184.2, read as the reverse complement.
CCACATTGAATACTGCATGGTGATGGATTACGGCCACACCATCTGTTTGGTGAGTAGGGATGAAATTATTCCAAGACTGCAGCTCGTTGTTGGAACACATATTTCCATACTTCAATCAACCAGTCCATTTTGAATTTGTGATAATACTGTCCTCATTTGGCAAGGAATGTAGCTCATGTATCCCATCAGTTAGATACATTTTTATACGCATGTATTTCTGTAGGCCTAATGGGAGCTTATGCGCGCACTCGGGATGCTTGTGTAGAGGGAGCGCTGTTGTTTGACAATGTCATGTTTTTAATGTTTTGACAATTTAAATGTTCTCAATATTTGGCTTTGGAATTTCAATTATTATTATTTTTAAATCCCTGGAATCATTTCAAGGTCATATTTCGTAATGCATTTGATGTTTTTAAAACATTCTAAACTGAAATCCAAAACGATGATAGTTTCTTAAAAAGCAAACCGAATCAGAACCGACCTCAAAAAGCACTAAATGCTCAGCAATAGACACAGCCTATGTGGGTGCTAGGGAGGTAGGAAAAGGGAGGATGAGGGGAAGGTGTTCCAGAACATGGACACGTAGGATAGAGCTTCATAGTTGCCTTAATGTTGAATTAACTATCTCAGAGTGTTGGTGTAACAGGACAGAAAATGGAGGTTCATTGTGAATGTCAACAAGTTCCTGAGACCACTGCTCTCAAAACTGGTGCGTTAACCACAATTCAAACATCATTAAATTTGCCCTTGTTGCCTCCACTTTGAAAAATGTATTGTTTTAATGGGGATCCTCCACAAATGAACTCAATGTCAGCAGGAATTTGAGGGGGGTTCCAGTGAGGGGGATTTCAATAGAGGCAGAGGTGGTCAACAATCTCCCTCACATTTCCATTTAAACTTTTACAGGTAGCTATAACCGGTATTGTTACGTTTTTCTTCTGTCGAAGGAGAGTCGGACCAAAATGCAGCGTGGTTAATAATATACATCTTTAATAAAGATGAAACACGAACAATACAAAAACAACAAACGGAATGAGAACCTATACAGGACCTATACAGCCTATCTGGTGAACAACAAACACAGAGACAGGAACAATCACCCACGAAACACTCAAAGAATATGGCTGCCTAAATATGGTTCCCAATCAGAGACAACGAGAATCACCTGCCTCTGATTGAGAACCGCCTCAGGCAACCATAGACTATGCTAGAAAACCCCACTAAGCCACAATCCCAAAACCTACGAAAAAACCCCATACATAAACACAACACAAAATAAACCCATGTCACACCCTGGCCTGACCAAATAAAGAAAGAAAACACAAAATACTAAGACCAGGGCGTGACAGGTATTTGGTCACCTCTGCACTCTGCTACCTGCACACATCAACACAGATCTTTTTTTTTTTTTTAAGTTCTCTGCTGTTTAGCTATACCCACATTGTGTTTAGTTTGTGTGTGTGTGCGTCTTTGAGTGTGAGAGAGTGACATTTGAATTCCAAAATGAGTCCAGACTCTATCACTTCCAGAGTGAAGCACTCAAATATTTAATTTCCTGCTGGAGAGGAATTGGAAATCTCTTATCGTCCTTTCATTGCCCAAACATTACCTATCTCACTTGCTGACTTGTGGCACAGCCTCTTCCCAGAAACCTGGGGTATCAGCCAGACGAGAGGACATCTCCGCATTCACAGGGTGCGTCTCAAATGACACACTTTTTCTTGTGTAGTGCACTACTTTTTTTTTTACCAGAGCTCATAGGGCTCTGGTCAAAAGTAGTGCACTATGTAGGGAATAGGGTGCTATTTGGGATGCATTCACTGTGTGGGAAGCGTGCTGGGAAGGGATTTGGGCTTAAGGTGAATGCCAAAAGGAAAGGGAACGAGCCAATGTGATCATCTTGAGAACGTACTGATTCCACAAACAGCCAAAGGCTGCTGCAGCGCCAAACCACACCATGTTGTCTTGAGGTGAACAGTGTGCATGTGAGAGATTACAACCACAAACCAGTCTCACGTACACAGTATCCAAGCCATGCGACTGCAACATGGAGAGGGTGTCTAAAGTAATGATAGCTTTGGCCACCAGTGGAGGATGCGGAGGGAAGGACAGCCCAAAATATAGGCTGGAACGGAGCGAATGGAATGGCATCCAACACATGGAAACCGCATAATTGCACTCCAGCCATTACCACATGGCCGTCCTCCCCAATTAAGGTGCCACTAACCTCCTGTGGTGGCCGCAGGTTTAGCACACATCTTCACTCTTAGGCAAAAGAAGGTGCTATCTAGAACCAAAAAGGGTTATCTGGCTGTCCCCATAGGAAAACCTTTTGAATAGGTTCCAGGTAGAACCCTTTTGGTTTCAGGTAGAACCCTTTTTAGCTCCATGTAGAACCCTTTCCACAGAGCGATCTACAAGAAACCCAAAAGGGTTCTACCTGGAACCAAAAAGGGTATTACCTGGAACAGTGGCGGTCGGTGCCGTTCCCTATACCCATCATGAGGTTGCTACATCCTATGAATCAAAGTTTACAGGTTGAGAGAAATTTGTGTAGTCAAGGTGACAGACGTTGACATATTCAATACCTCCTTACAAACTCTTGCCTGCATCTAGCTGATCTAGGGTGTAATCATTAGTTTCTATTGGACAAATTCAGATATGTTTATCCCCGTTTTGTTCCATTTGCTTCTCTATAAGAAAAGTTTTTCAACAGAATCGGCAGAATGAATACACCCCTGATCTCACACACAAACACAGTTCACTTTCATAGCATCCACATACAAACAGTATGATCCCTTTGATCGTTGTATAATTCCTTCTCGCATCTACGCTCGCTCCTCCTCTGACCCTTGTGGACTTCAGTGCACAACACATCAGCTGTCTGTGACCAGGCACAAAAAAAAAACTTTCTAAGCCAAACCTTAATATGATAACTGCTAACCTCTACACACAGCCTACATCGTTGTCACCATATTAGCATACGTCATAGTCTAGTCAATATAGCTACTTCAACTAACATGTTAGTAAACCTACTACAATCATGCAGTACAGTGTACATTCAGCAAGCAGTTTAGCAGTTACACTGGCGAGCCCCAGTGGCAATACATTTATAAAACCAAAAGCTTACCTTGACTTGGAAGAGTTCCAGTGTTGGATAGCCATAGCCAGCTAGCTAACATAGCATCCCTCTGTTTGGGCTGGGTGTTTGAATAGGCTAAACTAAACTGCATCTGGCTTAAAGGCCTTTGACACAACCTCTATCTTCCCCCAATGTCATCTACACTCACTATCTGTTCAATAAAATCTGAAAATACCAAAAACAACAAAAAAATTCAAGCAATGCTAGCTGTGTATTTAGTATTTCATATTTAGTGCATCTCATCCACTCTACATTGTACCCATCATCTCTCTGCATCGTGTCCTAGCTTTGGGCTTGTTTTTAGTGTAATTTCTATCAGATCCATCAGTGTGTGTGTCCTTTAACCTTGGGAAACATGGAGCATGGCAGAAAACGCTAAGGCGATTAGCCGCGGCTAAGTGATAAGATACGGGACAATAGGGATGTACCGTACTGTCTCACTGTAGAGGCAACTCTAAGAGGACAGGACACTCCTTATCCTCCATTTAAAATCAGGATGAGAAATAGGCTCTTTCTCCCTTTGAATCTAGCAGAATGATTCAGGCTGCGTCACCAACGGCACCCTATTCCCTATGTAGCGCACTACTTTTGACTTGAGCCGTATGGAAAAGGGTGCCATTTGGGACACAACCTCAGTATGTGTGCTGATTAGCCTTGCTAGACACATTAGCCAGGTGAGAGGATGGCTGTGGCCCTGTGACACTGTATTGTCAGTAATATGGTGCTAAAAGGGATAGCGTGGTCTGGGTCCACACGGTCATTCAATTCATCTTCTATCTCCAAGCGCTAATGTGTTTTTATTGCTGTCTGAAGGCACAGTAAGCAGGTTAATGTAGTAAGAGCGTTCATGAGGAGGACACAGCGTGATGGATCATACTGAGATGGTTCAATGTTGGACTCCATCTATGTCAGCCATGACCCCCACAGTCCCATTCATGTGGCTGTGTCATGACGTGACTTTGCTTCATTAGACTGAATAAACAATGAACTAAGACCGTGCACATGTCCACCTTTCAAGGCCATGCAAGCAGTAGCAGAAGAATATTCACCCATTTTTCATGATTGGGACACTGAGACTACTAGTGGAGGCTGGTGCGAGGAGGACGGCTCATATAATGGATGGAATGGACTAAATTGAATGGTATCATTCCATTTATTCCTTTCCAGACATTACTGATGTACAGTTGAAGTCGGAAGTTTACATACACTTAGGTTGGAGTCATTAAAACTTGTTTTTCAACCACTCCACAAATTTCTTGTTAACAAACTATAGTTTTGGAAAGTCGGATAGGACATCTACTTTGTGCATGACAAGTCATTTTTCCAGCAATTGTTTACAGACAGATTATTTCACTGTATCACAATTCTAGTGGGTCAGAAGTTTACGTACACTAAGTTGACTGTGCCTTTAAACAGCTTGGAAAATTCCAGAAAATTATGTCATGGCTTTAGAAGCTTCTGATACAAGATCAGATATATCTTATACCTATCAATATAGGTACAAAAGTATCTATATCCACAGTATCCACGAGTCCTATATCGACATAACCTGAAAGGCCGCTCAGCAAGGAAGAAGCCACTGCTCCAAAACTGCCATAAAAAAGCCAGACTACGGTTTGCAACTGCATATGGGGACAAAGATCGTACTTTTTTGAGAAATGTCCTCCGGTCTGATGAAACAAAAATAGAACTGTTTGGCCATAATGACCATCGTTATGTTTGGAGGAAAAAGGGGGAGGCTTGCAAGCCGAAGAACACCATCCCAACCATGAAGTACGGGGGAGGCAGCATCATGTTGTGGGGGTGCTTTGCTGCAGGAGGGACTGGTGCACTTCACTAAATAGATGGCATCATGAGGCAGGAAAATGATGTGGATATATTGTGGCAACATCTCAAGACATCAGTCAGGAAGAAAAAGCTTGGTCGCAAATGGGCCTTCCAAATTGGCAATGACCCCAAGCATACTTCCAAAGTTGTGGCAAAATGGCTTAAGGACAACAAAGTCAAGGTATTGGAGTGGCCATCACAAAGCCCTGACCTCAATCCTATAGAAAATGTGTGGATAATATGTAGATTTATACACACCACTGTCTCTGCAGCCCAAGTGGCTTAGATGTGCCTCCCCTTAAGAAAAAAAAATTGAAGTTAATGTGATAACATATGACAACATGGGGACACAAAATTTCAACATGCGATAACATGAAACATCAAATCTAATTTTATTTGTCACATGCACCTAATAGAACAGGTGTAGACCTTACAGTGAAAGGCTTACTTACAAGCCCTTAATCAACAATGCAGTTTCAAGAAAAAGTGTTGAGAAAGTATTAACTAAAATAAACTGAGGTAAATCAATTTCAATAACACAAAAATAAATACATATTATTAAAAAAACGTTGTTTTTTATTACCTAATTTGAGATTTGAACTTCCAACCTCTTGGTTGCTAGGTACCTGATGTTCCTGCTGCGCCCCCAAGACTGTGGACATAATGGCGATTGACTATACATATATTGCCAAGAATACTTTTTAACACTTTGCTTAAAATATACTTGAAGGTGTTATTTCTATAAAATTACAGTATGCTGCTGTATTCCGATTTCAATAAGGCCTAGATTCAATCAGTTCAAGTGTAAACCGGCGATAGCCGACAACCGCATAACGAATGTTTTGGCGGTGTCAGAAGTGGAACTTCATTGGAGCTGTCAAATCGTTGTGATTGTTGTCACGAAGCTACACCCTTCCCGCTGGCGTTAGAAGTTCCGAATGAGAAAGGGAAGGCTAAATAGAAATAATGACGCTTAAATTGAAAATCATTCGACAAAATGAGGATTTCTATCAGCCGAATCGAGGTGTAGATTACTTCTCACGGTTCCAGTATTCAAACTTGTGAACAAGGCTGCATGGGATTTCTCTTAATGCGACTCCGTGCTGCCAATGACAATGTCCACTTTAGGTATAACGCCGGGAGCCGCTTTGTGAAGTGAACAGCTCTAACGCAGCTCCACCTCCGACACGTCAAAACATCAGCTATGTGGATGGCGGCTGTAGACAACATGCAACATTACTTGTTGATTGGCAGCTGATCTTATCCCAGTTAATTGTGTTCTGTTCATAAACAATACGTTTCTACACGGTCAGTACTCAAGTCTTGTTAAAGGCTGACATAAGTGCATGTGATATTAAAGCGCCATACAGTATTTATTTTATAGCTAGTCACAATGTCATTGTAATAATCACTTCCCTGCCTGCCATCAGGCCAGGAAGTGTGACAGATTAGCTAGAATAAATTACTGTGAAATTGACAACAACTGACTTGCAGCCAGTTGATAGTAAGTTATAGAAAATGTAACATTAACTTTCTGTGTACCAGCTGCTATGAAGCTACTGGTAAATGCACAGTAACATCTGAACAGTGCAGTTCTTCATTGTCACAAGTTCATACAAAGACTGCAGAACTGACAGTGTCAAAACAGGTGCTCAACCTTAAATCAACATAACATTTCCACGGACGGTTGCCACAATACAACATATTTTACACCAAAAATGCTAATGAGCCCAAGCCAGCACATCAACTCCACCTATATTTCAAAGTGCAGTAATGATTGTACCTTATATTGAATATATTGTGTAGAAACATATGCTAAATTATCCGCACATGTACTCTAAAAGGTACCGAGCAGTACAATGTGAATTCAAATGTATACTTCTGAAGGTGCCTTATGTGTACCTTTTTAATATGTTTGTAAATCAGGGAACATTCTATTGTAACCATACTGTTATTTTTTAGAGTGTTTGGATATATGTTCTTGGTAACAAATTAGTACCTGGTGGCACTGCTGAGAGATCAATGCACTCCATGGCAGTTCAAATCCTGAGAGCATTGTATGTTAAAAAGCCGTGTAAAAGTGTATCATAACAACGCATTTTTTTTCACATTTCACGTGACATTTGTTCCAAAAACAAGTTCCCCTCTCACTCTGAGCGCTGGGTGCACAATGGATCTGCTAACCTGCTAACACTTCAGACTAACAGCCTAGGCACTGCTGTGGAGTAGCTGCCTCCAACAGTGTAAGGATTGGCAGTTTGACTCTGTACTCTCCTCCCAAACACAGACAAATTGCCTTCCAGGGAAGAAGAGAAAAGGGGCATTCCAGCTCTAGTTTCACTTTTGGTGGTGGTGTTGTTTGGTCCCCAGTTTTGGTTTTATGAAGTAGTTGAGAGGGAATTAGATTTTTTGTTGTTGTTGCCAAATGGATCATCTCTGCTAAGGAGAAGGGTATGTCCCCCTATGAGGGACTGATGAACACAAACACACACACACCGGCAGGGTAGCCTAGTGGTTAGGGTGTTGGACTAGTAACCGAAAGGTTCAAATCACCGAGCTGACAAGGTACAAACCTGTCGTTCTGCCCCTGAACAGGCAGTTAACCCACTGTTCCTAGGCCGTCATTGAAAATAAGAATTTGTTCTTAACTGACTTGCCTAGTTAAATAAAGGTAAAAATACATTTAAAAAAAACAATAAAAGTCCCAATCCCAAGCATAGCTACGTTATGGGGGGACCAGGAACCAGCTTCCCACTATCCAAGGGACCAGGAACCATCGGCCTGAGGAGAGAAACATGAAAAGGTGAGATCCGGTAGTTAGTGGGAAGCGGTAACCTATAAGTCACCTGGTTGACCTTAAATGGCCCCACAAACCCGTGCTGCAGAGATGGTTGTATTTCTGAAGGTTTTTCCATCTCCACAGAAGAACTCTGAAGTTCTGTCAGAGTGACAATCGAGTTCTAAGTCACCTTCCTGACCAAAATCCTTCTCCCCCGATTGCTCAGTTTGGCCAGCTCTAGGAAGAGTCTTGGTGGTTCCCAACCTCTTCCATTTAAGAATGATAGAGGCCACTATGTTCTTGGAGACCTTCAATGCTGCAGACATTTTTTGGTACCCACACAATCCTGTTTTTGGTACCCACACAATCCTGTTTTTAGTACCCACAAAATCCTGTCTCGGAGATCTACTGAAAAGTCCTTCGACCTCATGGCTGGGTTTTTGCTCTGACATGCACTGTCAACTGTGGGACCTTATATAGACAGGTGTGTGTCATTCTGAAATATGTCCAATCAATTGAATTTACCACAGCTGGACTCCAATCAAGTTGTTGAAACATCTCAAGGATGATCAATGGAAATAGGATGCACCTGAGCTCAATTTCAAGTCTCATTGCAAAGGGTCTGAATACTTATGTAATTAATGTATTTCTGTTTTCATTAGGGGGTATTGTGTGTAGATTGACGAGGAAATGTTTTTATTTAATCCATTTTAGAATAAGGCAATAACCTAACAAAATGTGAAAAAAGGGAAGGGGTCTAAATACTTTCCGAATGCAATGTATACATTTATATTTAGTTAATTTAGCAGATGGTCATATCACACTATAGTGCCATCAGACTTCTGGTACCAATACAGGGTCAAATGGGGCCACAAAATTGGGAACCGCTATAATTAAAAAATATATAAAAGTATTTTGAAAATACAAGTTACAGCTCTCAAAAGTATGTTGTTGCATAGTATATTGGAGCTTAGTTCAGCCCAGTGCAATACAAATGACAAAATACATATTTCAAATACATTGAATGGGATGTTAATTGCTTAATTAACTCAGGAACCACACCGGTGTGGAAGCACCTGCTTTCAATATACTTTGTATCCCTCATTTACTCACTTGTTTCCATTATTTTGGCAGTTACCTGTATGTAAATCCACTATGACGGGCCATGTTTTAGCAAACAGGTTTGATTAGCACTCTGGACCTCCCTGTTTTCCTGTGTGATGATGGAGATCAATAAGGCATTGAGCCAGGAGAGGAGGGAGCTGCCTGGGGCACTGGTGGGTGGCTGGTCACTAATTAAACCAAGAAAGAGAATAGAAAAGTAAACAAATAAATATACAAGCACAATAAATAAATAGACCCAGAAAGGAATGCTGCCATAAATCTGTAGGAGCTGAGAGAAAAAAAAGCTGTGAGGGTCATCACTTCATTAGCTCACTCCTGCTATGATCAATGGGCCAGCCTCCAGTGGGGCTCACACACAATCACACGCTCGCTCGCACGCGCACGCACACACACACACACACACACAGACACAAACACACACATCAGTGGGAATCAAACATGATGAGAATATTGAACAGGGTGTTCCAATGTTATCTTATTATCAGGCTTTCAGCTTTGATTGACAGAGGGCAGGTTTCAATTGACTAGTAGTAGTAGAAGTAGTATTGGTCGTTCAAACTTAAAAGATGCAATATGTAACTTTTTGGGCGACCCGTCCAAAGTCACATAGAAATATGAGTTATAGAGCTGCCATTCTCATTGAAAGCAAGTCTAAGAAGCGGGAGATCTATTCTATGCGCGCTATTTCTATGCCTTCTGTTCTTAAGTTTTATTTTTGCATCTTTAACTTTCGGTTTTGTACACCAGCTTCAAACAGCTGAAAATACAATATTTTTGCTTATTGAAAATACATTTCACAGCGGGTTAGATGGTACAAGGATTCTCTACACTATATATTGATGGTTTTGTCAGATAAACTGAAATTAGGCGAACTATTAGAATTTTAGGGATGAGGAAATGGCGGTGCGATTTCTGCATATTGCACCTTTAAGAAAATAATCACAACATTATTATGTTAATGTGATCTTCAGAGTTGGAGGTGTCAGTTAGTGATTTCGTAACTGGCAACCCAGTTTGGACAGGTTTGCCTCTGTCTCGTCCCACAGACTTGAAGATGACACATTCACATTCATTTATGGCTCTCCGTAGGACAGTCAATCATTATGGAGTCTCCTCTCCACACACCCACCTTATCAAACTGGACTGTCATTACTGAAGAGTGTCTGATAACTCTCAATATCTCTGTCCATTTTCTCCCATCCAAGAACACCATGTGCTAACCTTGGTTTGGGATTATCTGCACCTTTCGACCCACCTGCTACAACAACTCTAAATCAGTGTACACAACCAATAAACTTAGATTTTATATCTCATGCCTCTGCTGAAGCACGCTGCTGATGAATAGCTAAACAGGCTAAGCCACAACGATGCTAATCTCCTCCTTCAATACACACGCACGCATACACACACACACACATATACACCGTATCTGCTGCTGAAGGCTGAGCTAGATCCGGAACCTTCCGTGAATGGTTGGAGGAGAATTGTTACCAGAGTTGTTATGATTAGGCTGTAAATGCTGAACAAGGCATTTACAGTATACAATAATAATTTCAGCATCATAACATTTGTTCAAATTAACTTTTAATCACAAGCGTCAGGCCTGTTTATGAAGAGCGAGGCCCTACAGTGACAAGAAACAGAGACGAGCAGCATCCATGAGTGATGAGTGTCCTCTACTGTTGAATAGGAAAAATGCAGTGAAAGTGTGTGTTCAATCTCTAAGCACCTGGTCGACGGATTCGTGCCAATTGTTTGTGCATGGGTGTGTGTGCGGGTGGCTGTGTCTTGAGTGTTTGGGTCTGTGTGTTCAAGAGAGAGATTCTAAAGGGTGTTTTGGCTGTGTTTCTCCAGCGATGCCAAAGGAGAGTTCTGCAGAGCGGAAGGACACACACCCCTTGCACACTGGACTGATCCTGGGCATCCTCATGGTCATGCTCATCATGGCTGCCACAGTCCTGGTCACCGTCTACATCTACCATCACCCCACCTCGGCCGCAAGCCTATTCTTCATCGAGGTGAGTCTTAGCACTATCTCTACTCTACTATCACTACACTACTAGCAGCTCAATGCACATTTGCGATTCCCTGCAGGAGACCGGGGTTCAATCCCTGTGAAGGGAGCACCCGTCTCATGATATCTCCTCTTCACCTATCTCCCACGGCTTCTCATCTGTGTGTCCATAAGGCATAAAACATATCAAAGAAGAGTGACTCTCCATCCACTCTTCCCCCAAAAATAAAAAGTTAATGTACAAAGACGGGTATTGCTTTGACTTCTCAAAAGTCCAAAATATCCACTAGATTTAAAAGTCCCTTTGGTCTGGAGTGTCTATATGTTGGTCAGATATGTGACCTGAAGTACTGAAGAACAGCAGGCCGAGACCCATGCTAGCCTGAGGGTAGTCTCTCTCTCTCTCTCTCTCTCTCTCTCTCTCTCTCTCTCTCTCGCTCTGCCTGTCAGGTTTGAATATGATGTGTGCTTTCCTAACCTACCCCAGCAGATACTTAATTCCCAGGTCAGGCTATCTGTCAGCCAAAAACCAGACGCCCGTATGTGTCCCAAATTGCACTACCTTTGACCAAGGTCCATAGGGCTCTTTTAAAAAATAGTGCACTTTATGGAGGATAGTGTGCCCCTTGGGATGCTGCCCCGCCAAAAACACACTGTAAAGGATAGCACACTTCATAGTTTTACACTTGATCCGTTTCTCCAACTCATAAAAATGCATGATTGCTTTCACAGGGTGCAGGCTTGGTTCTTTGTTGATAAATGCCTACGAATGCTTCGACAATGAAATGTTTTCGGTTTCATTTTTATACGGTTTGGAAAATGTAATGAGACGGATTGATGTTTAAACATCTAGAGAAAATAAACGACAAACGCATAATCTTCAAGGTCAATAGCGCACCATGAGCCAATCCCTCGAACAAGGAACAATTTCCCTGAGAGAATTCAAATGCTTCTCTCGATGAGCTTTCATCACTCACCGAGTGGTTTAGTACATGGTATTAAACGGGCGTGTTTCAATTAATCTCATACAATACATTGGCTTCAGTCATGCATGCCTAAGATACCTCAGATATTATTTCTCGTCGTCTGTGATACAATGTACTTTGCTTATTACTAAGGCAATCAATCATAATTCAATTGAGAAGGGCAAGCTAGCTACTGACAGCTCAGCTGACACAGGACGTAGCACAGTGGCCTAACCCTGGGCACAGGTCAGTGGCATTGCTAACCTTTGGTCTTTGACCCTAGTCTGAGACCTCAATGACCCTCATGACCTCTAACATGTTTATATACGGTCCTCTAATGCCGGATGTACACCACACGACTGTCAAAATCCTTACATCGCTGAGCCTCTCACATTAAACGGGTGTCTTTCGAGTAGTTTTTATGTCTTGCCAACGTAGTGGTGCGCACACTAAAACGATCTGGTGGGGTGTCACACACGACAAGATTCTTGGTCGTGAGGATTCTCCGTACCACCACATTGTCTTGCAAAACAATGATATGATGACGTGATAAGATTGTTAATGTAGCTAGAACAAGCTGTGGCTCAAAGCAGCCTCATAAGTTTTCAGTCAGACATTCACGCTTGCCATACAGAGTTGACATTTCTATCCAACATTTTGAATTGAATAACATTAATTGTGATCTTCAGAGCGGTAACGATTTGACACTTTGGCATTGGTTAAAGGCAAGTACAAATGCATACTGGTAGTCATCGCTCCTGCTCGAGAGTTATATTCTGGGTGATGCGAAACAATGTCATCATCTCACTGGCTTCTTATTTGGCGAGCTCTCATTGGCTATTGCTGATCATTGTTCTCAAAAATTGTTGTTGTACATCTCACACTATAAGAGCTTTGCAGATTTTGTGCCGATAAAATTAAACATGTTTGAAAATGTCTGGGACAGGGAAAAGACATGATCAGTAGCCTCAGACTCTGTCTCACATTAAACAAGCGTCGGTGACAGCTGCACGCCCCGAGTGGGCAACAACATGGGGATTTTGTCTCCGATCTCAAAAAAATGTAATTGGGGCTAACATCTTGTACTGTACACCCGGCTTAACCTGTGACCCCTTTCCCCTTCTCCAGAGACGTCCCAGCAGGTGGCCGGCCATGAAGTTCCGCCGAGGGTCCGGTCACCCGGCCTATGCAGAGGTGGAGCCCGTGGGCCAGGAGAAAGAGGGCTTCATCGAGTCTGAGCAGTGCTAAAGGGCATCCCCCCCCCACCACACACACACACACCCCGCCGTGCCGCTCTCCCCCCTCCCGTATTGCCCCCCTTGCACCTGCTCCACAGTGACTGACACACCAGTATTGCCCCAGAAACAGGCCTTCCGAATCTGCCATACCCATGGCGACTGATTGACGCTGGTCTCTTGTTTTGTTGATTAAATCACTCACTGTCAAGATTGTAAACTTAAATTAGAAAATTGTGGAGGTGTTAATTTGAAAAACCCACACTCTTGCTGGTTGTTGAAGAGTGGGCCTTCAACCCTAGCTTGTCCAACAGAGAGCTGATCTGAGAGCTTAGGGAGGGTCACTGCCAGAGGGACTGTGCTGTAGGTAAACCTTGAAAACTGAGAGTCAGCTCTTCACCCAAGTCCTCAAAGTCTCACACTCGTGCTGGTTGAAGTGACTGACTGACTGACTTGTTGGGGACAGGGGAAAAGTAGCCACGTTTGTACCTGGTGCTAACATGCGTCCTTGTCCTGATCTTGTCCACATTTTGATCGTGCCAACATTTTAAGACATGTGTAGATGATTAAAAGACACATTGTGATCTGATTGTGATCAGATCTTCCTGACCACCTCCAGAGGTAGTCAGGCACGCATTGTGTCTGGATATCAATTAAGTGTAAACAGATGTGGATGGTCAAACCATTTAAATCATCATAATACCGGCCTTTAAAATAATTGACAGGTATGAAAATTGACTTAGGGGCTTCAGTAACTGTCTTAAAACAAATCATCCATCTATATTATTTTAAAGAATATCTGTCAAATAATTTGCATACAGGGAGGCATGAGCTAATCTGGTCACAATGCAGACACAGTGGACGGATAAGAGACATATTTTAATACTATGTGTGGAGGCGAAAAAACCTTGATCGGATAGTGATTGGATCATATTGATCAGATCACTAAACTCACATGTTAGCACAAGGTGTAAACTAGGCTATTGAGTGGGTTGTACAGAGTAACTGTGATGCATTGGGGGAGTAGGTGGAATTATACAATATATTTTTCGGAAACAATACTGAGTATGTGAACAGAGATCTCGACTTTAAATGTTGGTGAGGTTATATAGACTTTACATCCTTTTGGGATTTTGCAAATGTACTTTTTTCGTATTTTGTTTCTGTTGCTTTTTTTTACTTGGGTTTTCTCATAATCAGTGTGAGGGGTTTTGTCTTGCTTCCCACTACCACAATAAGGCTTCTTTACCATAGCTTACTCCATAGTGTGATCTTGCTACTGCCACTCATCCTACCAAGGAGTAGCAGTCTGCACGTCTGGAAATGTTCAGTTCTGTCTCTTTTGTTCAGCTCTGGCATCTCTTTTTTTTTTCATTTTGTCAAAGATTGTGTGGTTTTTGCTTACTGAGAAAACCTCTGTTTTCCACGATGGGGTGATGGGCACACTCTTCTCTTGTCATTGGTTTGATTGCTCCCTTATTAACATGTGTTGTTGTTATTCTTTTACAGTGATTTCAGTACTGCCGTGCCATTATTTCCTTGACTGGAGTCTGCTCAAACATTTTTTTGCACAAAAGGTTTTTCCATGCACATATATCTTTAGTTCATTTGACTTGTGGTACTAATGCAAAATTGCAAGACAGGTGCTTGTGACTGTGTGCGGTTGTGTGTATGCATGGTCTATATGTGAGTGAGTGTTTGTGTGCGTGTTGTGTTTGTGTGATTAGATATCCACCTGCTTGAAGGTGGGTCAGTTTGAGCTGGTTCTGTGTAATTGATGCTGATTGGTTGACCTGAGGTACATTAACAAGATGCTATGAGACGCGTTGGCGATACATTAAAAAACGTACCTGGCGTGAGTTTGCCTGGGTTTTGAATTGTGGTATACAGTGTGGTTTTCAATAGCAGTTTGACCTGCTGCTGTTTCAACCTGAAGAATAATCTAAATTGTACAGGACTGGAGGATTCGTGTTATATGGAGTGAGATATCTGCCGAAACGTTAAACGAACGTAATGTTAGAGTCAAAAATACATTTTTTTTTGGAGATCTCTAACCTCCATACTGTTCCAAGTCAATATGAATGGATGACTAGTACATGCCATTTAACCCTAGCATAGCAATGTATATACATGGGCCTACACCTTTGTAGATTGACTCTCAAAACATTTGCAGATTGGGGTTATTAATGAAAAAGCATACATATGATATGGTATATTACTATTTCGTTTTTCTTTTTGAGTGGCCTTCTTCTTTTTTTTTCAAATGTGAATTAATGTATCAATCATTACATAACTGCTGTTGCTGGTCGATATAACGGACAAGGCTTTCATACATTGATCAAATCAAACAAAATTATGATTTTTGTTTCTTCATACTTCATATTTGTATACTGTACCAAGACTGACCGAACAAATACAATGAAATGTATTTCACCATCAATTGTAGATTGAGCTGAGAAATATGCCTTGGGTTACAATGGTACATACACACGGTACTACAAATAAATAGATTATACAAATTATATATATCTCAAATGTGCAATATAACATTCATCAAACTTCATTATGCATTCTTTTATTTTCAAAAATGTGATAATGATTGGGAATTATTTAGGGTTACATCATTGATGATGAATTAATCCTCCATTGCACTGAGACCAAAGACCCATCCCAATGTTTATTTTGTCAACATACTACGACGTTCTCTACCAAGGAGACCTCTTCTGCTCTGTGTCCCATGTTCACAATCTCTCACTTCATTCCCCACCAAGTCCAAATCTATCTCGCCCCTTGACGTTGAATCAAACCACTATTTTCATATTGCACTCACCACTTTGAGCACACCGCCACATGCCTACATTCAACTCAAAACACACGCAGAGACATAGGCACACACACACACGCGCACATGCTCGTATAGGATGAATGATTCATCAGCTACACCAGAACTCAACACAACCCCACTCATAACAAGTCCATCTACAGAGGTGGAGTTACTGAGCACAGCAACCATCTACTGAACATTACGCTTATTTTCCAAAACAGTGTTAAAGAGTCGATGGGCTGGGGGGTTGAGGGGAGGGGGCACACGTGACTACCCTCACAGATTTTCCATGCCTACAGCCAAATACCGTAGTCCCAAATGCTTCCCTATTCCCTACAAAGTGCACTAGACAGGGAATAGGGTGCCATTTGGGACGCAGTCACTGCTTTGAGATTTGCTCAGTCTTCCATTGTGGAGAAATGCTGTGTTGTTTGAGCTCTCTGGGACATCTGCTTGTTCTGCTGCCACCTAAAACTGCAAATGTTTTTATAACCACTCAAAAGTGTGTCCCAAATGGCATTCTATCCCCTATTTAGTGCACTACTTTGGACCAGGGACCATAGGGCTCTAGTGAAAAGCAGTGTACTATAAGGGAATAGGTTGCCATTTGGGACGCAGCCCCGAAGTGGACCGAGGATAGAGCTGATAGAGGGGTTTGAGTTTTGTAAACAAACTTGGAGGAGGAAGTTGGGGGCATTCAGTAGGCCTAAGTGTTCAGTCTGCATTAGACACTTTCAAACTAGTTGTTTGGGAGAAGAAAGCATATTCAAGTTACTCCAGTAATCACTGAATGGCCTGATTGCTTTCAACAAACATTCTCTTAACATGCTTTTTTAGAATAAGAAAAGCAACATTTGCTGCGTTTAGACAGGCAGACCAATTCTGATCTTTTTTCCACTAATTGGTCTTTTGACCAATCACATCAGATCTTTTCACATCAGATCTTTGTCAAAAGACCAATTAGTGAAAAGAAATATAAGAATTGGGCTGCCTGTCTAAACGCAGCCGTTGTGCTGTTGTTGAGATTAGAATACTGCAGAGTGCTGTTGCTTTTTCTACAGACGAATGACTTAAAACGAACAATGTAGCTCATACAGGTACAAGTCTTGTTCCACGGTGATTGCCTGAACTCAAAATGGAGGACGGAGGAAGCTGTGACCCTATGTTTTGTTTTCCGATCTCATTACAAAACTCTTTAGGACATGACAACGAGAGACTCAAAAATCACACAGTACCCTAGCTGTCTGTAATTTCTGTAACTACTGTCATTTTGATTACATTTGAAATAAACAATGTTGTTTAAGTCTTGTTTTCCACTTTTCTGTTCACCTCAAATGTCCGACTTAGTAGTTACTGTTGTGACATTGGGGAATTGTACACTACAAGTATAAGTTATCATTAATACCTAAGTAGCAACACAAAAGAGACCATGCTGTGCTGCCCCTCTCGGTCAGTCTCTTATCCTCCCCTCGGTGAGTTCTGTGTTTCCCTTCCCTCCAGCAGAGTCCCTCGTAGTTACCTTTGAAGGCTGTTGGTCCATCCTGCTGTGTGAGTACTTAAGTACTTAAGTACTACTTAAGTCGTTTTGGGGGGGTATCTGTACTTTACAATATCTATTTTTGACAACTTTTACTTTTCTTCGTTCCTAAAGAAAATAATGTACTTTTTTTGCGCCATACACTTTCCCTGACACCCAAAAGTACTCGTTAAATTTTGAATGCTTAACAGGACAGGAAAATGGTCCAATTTACGCACTTATCAAGACAACATATGGTAATTCCTTCTGCCTCTGATCTGGCGGACTCACTGAAGAAAAATGCTTCGTTTGTAAATTATGTCTGAGTGTTGGAGTGTGCTCCTGCTTATCGATACATTAAAAATGAAAGACAATTGTGCCGTCTGGTTTGCTTAATATAAGTCATTTGAAATGATTTATACTTTTTTACTTTTGACACTTAAGTATATTTTAACAATTGCATTTACTTTTGATACTTAAGTATATATAAAATGAAATACTTTTGACTTTTACTCAAGTAGTATTTTACTGGGTGACTTTCACTTTTACTTGAGTCTTTTTCTATTAAGGTATCTTTTACTTTTACTCAAGTATGAGAATTGGGTACTTTTTCCACCACTGTGTATGTGTGAGTGCTGCTGATAGCTCTCCATCGCTGAGCAGGAAAGAGCAAGAAGGGTGTTTTCCTCAGTGGAGTGCTAGGGTAGCCAGTATTTTTCAAGGCTTGATTTTTTTAAAAGAGGAAAGGATGTTTGGGTAAAGTAGGGTCGTCTGCTGGGTTTAGCCTCTACATCAATGTGTTTCTCAAAGCAATTCAGCCAAAGCAGTGGCCACAATCTCTCCTGAAATTGAGTTTTTCGATGAGGGTTAAGAGGAAATATTGTGGTGGTATCTCATTCAAATGCCAAGCGTGGTATAAATGATTGAGTTTCAAAAACCCCTCTAGCAGCTGCAAAACTCCTATCCAACCCAAAATCACTGTTGAATCTTGTAATCCCTGCTGTTGTGGATAAATAAATGAATAGCGCACACAGAGTGAGGCGAGAGACAGACACAGGATGCTTGTATTAAACCTTAGTATTCTGTACCCCCAAGCCACTAGACCCCCTAACAGATATTTTTCATTTAAATATGACACCAAAAACTTCAGTTGGTCTAATCCAAAATCCATTTAAAGTTTTCCGTCTCTTGAGAGGCTGTTTAGTGGCTGTGCTCAGTTCTGTGTGCATATACAGATGATTGCAATTAGACAGAAGCCGGGGGATAATGGCTTTTTGAAGCTGATACACAAATGCAAATTGATGACTCTCTTCCCCTCAAACAACACGTGAAGGCAGCAGAACTGTCTACAGTCTTTACACAACAGAAGCCTGTCGGGTTCTTTTTTTTAAATGTACTGCCAAAGCAGGCAGATTTCATTCAAGTTTCAGATGAGCTCGGCAGCTCTGCGTCTGACAGCTGGGCTTCACACGGCGCAGCAGCATGAGTGTCTGCCTGGATGTGTCTCACCGAGGCTGGGATTCTGACTTTGTAAACAAATGTGTGTGTGAGTAAACAGGTGTGTGTGTGTGTGTGTGTGTGTGTGTGAGTAAACAGGTGTGTTTGGGGATGAATTGAAAGCAGGTTTCATGGAGCAGATGTTGAGATTTGAGGGGCTCTTTGACTGGCTGGGGAAGTCACTGCTGCTAGACTTGTTTAAATGAGACGTTTGTGTGTTTTTTAGGGATCAGCACTACAGCGATCCCTGTAGAAAACAGAATAGAATAGCCATTGTAAAGAAAAAGTCACCAATCCAGAAAAAGCCCCCTTTAAGGAATACACATCATATATCCGGACTGTCACCAGAGTCTGCTTCGCCAAACACTACCGCTGGGGGAAAACACTAAAACAAGAGTAACACTGCAAAAAGGTACAGAGACATGGGACTCTATCTGAAGAACCAACAACATTTCTACATTACTCTATACCCCACCTCAGGTGGGCCACTTGAGGTGAGGTCAGGGGTGAAGAGGGCATGTAGGGAATGGAGAGGTGCACTGCCGACTGTCAAGAGGATTCCTCTATACTGTCAGTGGTTTGTAGTGGTGTCAGAGGGCAGTCCAACAATGTACTATCATTTATTATAAACTGGGTGGTTCGAGCTCTGAATTCTTATTGGCTGACAGCCGTGGTATATCAGACTGTATACCACGAGTATGACAAAACATATTTGTATTACTCTAATTACGTTGGTAACCTGTTTATAATATCAATAAGGCATCTCAGGGGGTTTGTGGTATATGGCCAATATACCACGACTAAGGGCTGTATCCAGGCACTCGACGTGCATAAGAACAGCCATTAGCCGTGGTATATTGGCCATATACCACACCTCCTCGGGCCTTATTGCGTAATTATACATGTATTAGAGTATTTTTATAGTATATTAAACAACATGTCCATGAGCATAATAATATGGTAAAACCCTGGCAAACACCCATCTAATATTAATACCATAGCATTATTTTTGTAGGTTTTGTCAACTGAATGCTGGGTTTTATAAGTACAAACATGATGTCTTATTGCCATCTAGTGGTGCAACCTTTTCATAGAGTACAGGTCCACTTGGAATAGGATGCAATTGAGTTCACATGATAGTCTTCCATGTTGAGAAAAAAAACACTATAGACCAGCATAAATTGCAAGCTGGTCAAGCTGGTCTGACCAGACCAGACTTCATTGTGTTCAATGTGTTTTCACTGGTGAACAGCCTTTGTTGTTTTCATTGGTAGTCCAGCCTTCATTGTGTTTTTGCTGGTGATCAGGCTTTCGTTGTGTTTTCGCTGGTGACGGTGTTTTCCTTAAGTACATTTAGTAGAAAAAGTAGCAAGCCAGTGAGTCTGGGCTGGGTGGGCCTGGGGGTGATGTCCCCCGCATATTTTTTTTTGCAAACATTCTATTTTGGTGGCCTCTGGTACATTCTAATGCCTTGATTCCATCCAAAATACACAGATACTGTAGATTATTGAATACTTTAACGATTGTACTTCCCAGATTGGTGAGTTTAGTTTTGGAATTGATTAGAGAGATATGACTTTGCAATAAAAAGTCATTGTTAGCTTGTTTTGGATATCGTCTAGGTCTATATGTTCAGGACAGTTTTGAAACCTTTCTTCTCTTGAGATTCAAGTCATATTCCGAGTTTAACTGCAAGATAGGAATTACCACAATTATTTTTCTTCTTCAAATTATGTATTTTATTGGCTCTGCTGCTGTGGACACTTAGGGTAAGGAAACCAATGTGTCATTGTGTAATTTGGGTCAACTATCCATTTAATAGTTTGGCCTGTCAATCAATCACTGTGGATGGGTTTGTCAGGGGAGGGGGGCAAGATGTTTGCAGTGGCAATTTTAACATGTAAATCTTGGTGGGGCAAACTCATTTTTAATGCATGCCAGCAAAGCCACTACACAACACAACACTAAACAAAACATGAATTGCACTATAACGGTGACAAACGGTGCCCACAAAGAGGTGTCACTACAGTCCCTGGTTCGAATCCATACTGAATCACATCCGGCCGTGATTAGGAGTCCCATAGGGCGGCGCACAATTGGCCCATCGTCGTCAGGGTTTGGCCGGGGTAGGCTGTCATTATAAATAAGAATTTGTTCTTCACTGACTTGCCTAGTTAACTAAAGGTTAAATAAAAAATACATTTTTAAAAGGTTTCATTTCAGCACCATGGAGTGAATCCTTACAACCGCTACACCTCAGCGGAGCCTCATCTGGCAGCGGAAAAGTTTATTCAGCCTCATTTGCTGCCTTTTGAAAAACCATAGCTGATATGGCTGACTTGCTTAAATAAATATGGTTTCTACTGACTCGTGGATTTGTGTAACTCAGTAAAACGTGCATAGAGAGAGAGAGAGACGCAACTTACCATTTGAAGTATTTTAGTAGACCTATGTGGTCAGAGAGTAAGGAAAATATACTGAACAAAAATATAAACGCAACATGTAAAGTGTTGGTCCCATTTTTCATGAACTGAAATAAAAGATCCCAAATATTTCCATATGCACAAAAAGCTTATTTCTCTCAAATGTTGTGCACAAATGTGTTTACATCCCTGTTAGTGAGCATTTCTCCTTTGCCAAGATAATTAGTCCACCTGACAGGTGTGGCATATCAAGAAACTGATTAAACAGCATGAACATTACACAGGTGGACCTTGTGCTGGGGACAATAAAAGGCCACTCTAAAATGTGCACTTTTGTCACACAACACAATGCCACAGATTTCTCAAGTTGTGAGGGAGCATGCAATTGGCATGCTGACTGCAGGAATGTCCACCAAAGCTTAATGTTCATTTCTCTACCATAAGCCGCCTCCAACGTCGTTTTTGAGAATTTGGTAGTATGTCCAACCGGCCTCACAACTGCAGACCACGTGTAACCACACCAACCCAGTTTCCCAGTTCCGAGTTCTGAAGTCATGCTGGATTGAAAGCATGGCCAATGTATCCAACCTTTTCTGGCCCATGGTGTTGCGTGTGAATGTTTATCCTTTTAAGCTTGGAAAATAGACCCTTTTAGACAGATGCTTTAAATCCTTAAACCCAGACTTGGACCAGCAAAATACTGATTCCTTCCAAACCACTCATTGTTGCATTTGAAATTTCTTACTTGTTGTGTATCGTTTATGTCCAATGGCTGATGAGCACTGATATGTTTTATCTATGCTTTCTCTTCATATGACAAGGTTTGCAAAGGATTTGCCGGTAGATGGTCAATGTGATTCATGATGATGACTGCTTGTCTAGCTAGCTAGCTAAGATTTTGAAAGTATGATGTTGACAAGATCAGTCCAATCAAAGCCACGGTAGATATAGCATGATTTGACATAATTTTATCTGTGGCTAATGACCTTGAGCCTTCTTGGACGGGCGCTTCTAATGTAAATCTATGGCAGCACCCAAGAGCGCTTGAACTGCCTAGCTCTCCCTGAAGATTCTGCGATGACGTAGTATCCCCATGAGTGATAGAAGACAGAGACAATTACAGCGTAACTAGAGACAATTTTCAAAACCTACACTCTTGTGCTATCGCTGGCTGCCCCTCCACCACAGAAAGTACTGAGCTAGACTGAAACACCTGCATTTTGGAGCTGCCTTACTCAAGATACCATGTCTGTATACGACTTTATTAACTCAAAGATATATTTTTTTACATTGTTTGCAAACTGTAACACGAAGGAATGTCAAAATAACATGCAAAATAGTCTAATTATAATTTATATATACAATGAAGTCGCAAATGTACATACACCTTCGCCAAATACATTTAAACTCATTTTTTCACAATTCCTGACATTTAATCCTTGTAAAAAAAAATCACTGTCTTAGGTCAGTTAGGATCACCACTTTATTTTAAGAATGTGAAATGTCAGAATAATAGTAGAGAGAATTCTTTATTTCAGCACATTCCCAGTGGCTCATAAGCGATTTTGCCACAACTTTGGAAGTATGCTTGGGGTCATTATCCATTTGGAAGACGATTTGCGACCAAGCTTTAACTTCCTGACTGATGTCTTGAGATGTTGCTTCAATATATCCACATAATTTTCCTGCCAAAATGATGCCATCTATTTTGTGAAGTGCACCAGTCCCTCCTGCAGCAATGCACCTCCACAACATGATGCTGCCACCCCCGTGCTTCATGGTTGGGATGGTGTTCTTCGGCTTACAAGCCTCCACCTTTTCCCTCCAAACATAACGATGGTCATTATGGCCAAACAGTTCTATTTTTGTTTTATCAGACCAGAGGACATTTCTCCAAAAAGCACAATCTTTGCCCCATGTGCAGTTGCAAACTGTAGTCTGGATTGTTTATGGCAGTTTTGGAGGAGTGGCTTCTTCCTTGCTGAGCGGTCTTTCAGGTTATGTCGACATAGGACTCGTTTTACTGTGGATATAGATACTTTTGTACCTGTTTCCTCCAGCATGTTCACAAGGTCCTTTGCTGTTGTTCTGGGATTGATTTTCACTTTTCACACCAAAGTACATTTGTCTCTAGGAGACAGAACGTGTCTCATTCCTGAGCGGTATGACGGCTGCGTGGTACCATGGTGTTTATACTTGTGTACTATTGTTTGTACAGATGAATGTGGTACCTTCAGCCGTTTGGAAATTGCTCCCAAGGATGAACCAGACTTGTGGAGGTCTACAATTATTTTTCTGATGTCTTGGCTGATTTTGATTTTCCCATGATGTCAAGCAAAGAGTTTGAAGGTAGGCCTTCAAATACATCCACAGGTACACCTCCAATTGACTCAAAAGATGTCAATTACCCTATCAGAAGCTTCTAAAGCCATGACATCATTTTCTGGAATTTTCCAAGCTGTTTAAAGGCATAGTCAACATTAGTGTACGTAAACTTCTGACCCACTGGAATTGTGATACAGTGAATTATAAGTGAAATAATCTGTCTGTAAATAATTGTTGGAAAATGTACTTGTGCCAAAACTATAGTTTGTTACCAAGACATTTGTGGAGTGGTTGAAAAACGAGTTTTAATGACTCCAACCTAAGTGTATGTAAACTTCCGACTTTAACTGCACGTACAGTCACTGTGGGGACGACGTTGTCGATGCACTTATTGATGAAGCTGATGACTGAGGTGGTGTACTCCTCAATGCCATTGGATGTATCCCGGAACATATTCCAGTCTGTGCTAGCAAAACAGTCATGTAGTGTAGCATGCACATCATCTGACCACTTCCGTGTTGAGCAAGTCACTGGCACTTCCTGCTTTAGTTTTTGCTTGTAAGCAGGAATCAGGAGGATATAATTATGGTCAGATTTGCCAAATGGAGGGTGGGGGAGAGCATTGTATGCATCTCCGTGTGTGGAGTAAAGGTGGTATAAGATTTTTTTCCCTCTGGTTGCACATGTGACATGCTGGTAAAAATGTGGTAAAACTGATTTAAGTGTGCCTGCATTAAAGTCCCTGGCCACTAGGAGCGCCACTTCTGGGTAAGCACTTTCTTCTTTGCTTATGGCCTTATAGAGTTGGTTGAGAGCGGTCTTAATGCCAGCTTTTGTCTGTGGTGGTATGTAGACAGCTACGAATAATATAGATGAGAACTCTCTTGGTAGAGAGTGAAGAGAAAAGATAATTTGGCCTTATTAAAATTCACAAAACCAATGTTAGGCTATTTTCTGGCAAATGGTGCCATTATTATGTGCCAGATGTTAAGACTAGCCTACAAACCGTTATAAATGGCCTATTTGCGATATTGACTTGTCATTTCAATAGGCGTAGGCTAGGCCTACTGACTCAAATCTGGGTTTATGATTTTAATTAAACTGTGCCATGATTTGGTTAGCTAGATGCAGGTAGCATATAGCCCCTGTTTGACCTATATGTAGTTTTAGCCTACAGTAGCCTAGGCAAGATGTTAATCAATAATTTAGCAGCTTTCTTAGTTTAAATTGATAGACTAATTCATTCAACATAAACAGCGAGGTGATTTCGAGGTAAGAAGTACTTCCGTTGCCCAATAACCTGCTGGAATAGGCTACTGAGGATGGTGTTGTAATTTCAATCCCTGAATCAAATATGAATAATAAATTATGGATATGACCTGAATGCTTGTCAACCAACAGCCAGTGTTTTTTATTTGTTTTTACCTGTAGCTTAATCTTGTGTCATGCACAAAGTAGATGAAGAAATAAAATTGGATTTGATCTGACTGTTACCTTCAATCCAATGCATTCTAACAATAGCTGATCAGCAATTGCGATAGAACTGTGACCACGGTCACAATTATTGATTAAACCAAACAAGGCCATTAATAATTGCATAATAACACAAGGCTTACAACAACAATAAACTAAAGTTATAGGCTTTATGTTCAATTTGTTTGCCAGCTGATGGTAGGCTACACACGTGGCACAAATTGATTTGACTCCCGTGATATTGTCCTTTCAACATAGGCTATTTATTGTGTCAAATTGTAGGCTACAGTAGCCTACCTACAACTGGTTAAATTAATAAGGTAATTGATGGCCAACATATGCAAATGTATCATTCTCCACATTTAATGTCAGTTTCTTTGTGGACTTTTCCCCATAACAGAAGCACGCACATTTCCTCTCCCCGCAACGATCGACATCCAAGGACTACAGCGCGTTAGATAAGTCGTTTTCCTGTGCTTTGTCACAGTTATTTATTGATGTGCATCAGTTCCAACGCTTTAATAGTATCTCTAATGAATCATTATTGACTGCAATAACAGCTCAATCACTGACACACACCCTATTGACTGATACACCAAGGACTCCACTTAAAAGGGACAACCTATACATGGAAAAAGATCCTTAGTAAAATGTTGAATCCAAACCAGGCTTTGAACTTGGTAGTCCACACATTGACCAGGATATAGCCATCTTGAAACAACACTCAATCAGCCGTCATCAGCAAGTGTCGGTCTCAATTTGTCTTTATGTGATTCCTCAAATCTCCTTGCCTTCTGTGGGATTCTGTATTTGACATTAAACCATTACCATATATTAATGATGAAATATTATCTGATGTTGGCTGTGTGAAGTATCTGCATTTGTGCACTTGAGCATCATGAGATTAAACAACTGCTTGCTACATCTACTTGCCTGTTTGTGTGTGTGACAAGAACTGAGTAACATGGTGTGACCTGCATGTTGCAAAACTGTAGATAACAGCCCAGCAGATGCTTTGTCCTTGTGTTTGTATGTAACAATATTGAGCACATGGTGTGACTTGCTGTATCTTACAAAGTTGTGGTTAAGCAGGCATAGGGAGGGGTGGTCATCACAAGGTTTAACTGAGATGGAAAAATACTGAACAACACAATAGCAGGAACTGAGCAACTGTTATAACTAGGCTGCAATACCAGAACAGTAAGAATCTATACATCGACAGAGGGAGGACTCCAAGAAGCGCCAAAAGGCGGGGACCCGACTGAGCGCCTGCGATAGGCTGAACAAGTTTAAACCACGCCCAGCCTCTACTGTGATAGGCCAACAGACGGGTTGGAACTATGTCCATCACAGTATAAGAACAACTGTTTACATACATCCTGTCAGTTCCCTGTTCTGCCCTGCGTGGTATTACAGTGAGCCCGTATATACGAAAGTTGCACTTGCCATTTATTACTTAGCTAATAAAAAATACATAGCACAGAATCGGTGACTCATTGTTATATTGATCCTGATACCAGATTCGAATTTACGCAACTCTAACACTTCTTAACCATATTGGAGGAGAAGGTCCACGGTCCCTCCCCTCTGAGCTTCTTTTCCAATGGGTTTTGAGCAGGAGATGAGAGCATACAAGGAGTTGAGGAAAGATCAATTGATATTTTGCCTTCAGGTGTGTAAGGACTTGACAAAAACACTGGAGGTCACAGGTTCACATACAGTCCAGCAAAACATACACTTTATTTGGATACTTTAGGAAAGATAGAATTGTCTACTACGGCAATAGACAAAATATGGAAATCATAGTTCTCTCACACAAACAAAACAGCATCAATTATAAAGGGAAAGAAAAGACTACTCTAGTTGCACCGACTAGAGGTGACACCCACCTCATCTCCCTCTGATAAATCATTCAACCAGCGGTAACTCGAAACAGAACTTTAAAGATATTTCTGTGCTGATACTTTGCTCGACTCAGAACCCTTACAGCACATGTGCATTCCCGTAAGTGGAGCTAACAGAATAATAAGTAACATCAATACGTATCATCAGTATGGAGATGTTTGTGAAAGGGCTTGTATATATTATCAACATGGAAAGAAATACATATTACACCCACCACTGGATGTGAGTTAGTGCTAGTACCTACCAGTAGCTAGTATTGGTTGTCAGAATATGAAGAAATTAAGAATAAAAGACCTACAGTATATAATAATATACAATTATAATATGATGACAATAATAAGAGACATGCTTGTACTCACAGTGTTAAGCCTATCGCAAAGCTATCAACATCAACATTGCCATGTTGCAATTCTACATCATGTTTCATTTCTAACCAATCTGAATAATTAAGCGACCCTACTTAGAGTGTTATGGAAGCATTTAACTGCCAAAATGATGTATAAAAATGAAACGCAATGTGTCATTAATTTATCATTACACAATTACATTTTAAATTACATTTCAGTAGCTATACGCTTGCATAGAAGGTTGGGTTTATTACATGTGGATTTTGTATATTTATGTAACAATTCACACCCATGAACAAAACCTAGACATAGATATTTGGATTCTCTACTAGTAGAGTAAAACAGTACCTGCACTTCAAGTGCTTGATAAAACATTGTCTAAAATGCCAATTTAGGTTTGGTCACAACTGGGTAACTTTTCCACACACAATTTCCCTGAACAACATTTTCGCAGACAATTATTAAACATTTTCAAATCTAGTAGTGCAATTGTAGAGAATACCTGTCCAGGGCTCTACAGTAACATGTTTTACAATGAGCACATGTGCTCCTAAATAGAAAAATGTAGGAGTTTTAAGAGTGTTCCATGCTCAACCAATTACAATTTAACCTTAAATATTTGAGTCACTTAGGCGAGACAAATGTTCAGCTGCCTCTTTAACAGGAGGGCCTTCACCGTTGTAATGGTGCGACTCACATGTCTGTCTGTGAGAGATGATATTTTCCGACGTGTCTCTTCGCTAGCAGTTGAGCAAACTCTTAACATTAAAAAAAAAAGAGAGTGAACAAAACGATGTACACTGCCAAGAAACACGAGGACAAAGTCCCACTTTAGTAGACTTCCGGGTAAATTCGACCAACTTCTATGCCAATGCGCTTCTTAAAAATGTATCGTTCAGCACTTCCCTCAGTGCGCACAGCCCACCCAGGCACTGTTGCTGCTCGAGGTGGGATAGCTATATGGATTTCATAGTTCTTTGTTTTGTTTCATAAAAAAGGTAGCTAATCACACAAACAAATACTTTGAAAATGTCTACAGCAGGTATTTTCTGGGGCAATAAATCACAAGTCGCACATGTTCTCATACTTGATCAACACATCTATTTTTAGATGCATATGAGAGTAAAATGGTTGCTCTGTAGAGCTCTGCTGTCTAGTATGTACTGTAAATACTTGGTTAAGAAGTATCATAGGGACTTCCCTGTCTCTTTCTCAGCCTCAGAGAGACTTGTCTCGTACTGTAGTTTTCCCATTATCCTCCCTTCATGGAACAAAGGGTAGGCCTTCCATCTACCCTAGCTCTAACCACTAGGCAGGTAGCCTATACTAGGCCCTCGCTCTAACCACTAGGCAGGTAGCAGGTAGCCTAGTGGTTAGTGGCAAGATCGAATCCCCGAGTTGACAAGTTCCAAATCTGTCGCTCTGCCCCTGAACAAGGCAGTTAACCCACTGTTCCTAGGCCGTCATTGAAAATAAGAATTTGTTCTTAACTGACATGTCTAGTTAAATAAGGGTAAAATTTAAAAAATACCAGTACACATTGGCCATCTGAAGTCATTTAGCGTTTCTTTCATCATCCTGTATGAATGTCTGGGATTTTTTTCTTGGTCATATTTCGTTTTAAAATTTCATGTGCAAACCAAATCAGTAAAAATCTAACCCCCAAATAGATACATTTCATCAGAGCTGTGGGAGGGAACAGTCTCAAACAGCATAATGTTGGCCTACATCCAGTTACAGATAATATCGCTTACACTGATATAAATTAAAAAATATATCTTAAAACTCTAAAATAATCTGGGTCTGTATTCAGAAATTGTCTCAGAGTACGAGTGCTGATCTAGGATTAGGTCACCCCTCACCGGTCTCATTCATTATGATCTAAAAAGGCAAACTGATTCTAGATCAACACTGAGACAATGTGTGAATACAGGCCTTGAGGTTAAGGGTGATGTATGGATGTAGATCCGGCAGCTCTTAAAATCGGTACTGTGGTGGCTCACCATCTCTCTTTTAGTCAGTCAGTCAATCCACCGAATCTGAAAATGGACACACAACAGATGTAATATAATTGGAAAAAACGTCATTGTCAAGTCTATGTGAAAATATCTAGGTTAGTTAATAGCAGTATTGATATTACTGGAGAGGAATATTGCCCTGTCCTGGACAATCCTAATGAATTGAGAGAATAGTTATGGTTAAGCATAGAAAAAAATGAAGGAAGAAATGTTAAAAAGGGTTGAGGGGAGAGGTAGTGAGACTAATTCCACACTACATGGTACATGACTACTACATGAGTAATTCAAATACAGTTACCGTAAGTGGAATAATACAACTGTAATGCAAGTTCACATGTTTTGGAGTGAAGAGCAAAGA
This sequence comes from Oncorhynchus kisutch, assembly GCF_002021735.2. Classification (NCBI taxonomy): domain Eukaryota; kingdom Metazoa; phylum Chordata; class Actinopteri; order Salmoniformes; family Salmonidae; genus Oncorhynchus; species Oncorhynchus kisutch. Next base: position 59,692,181 of record NC_034184.2, on the reverse strand, counting down.
TTATACATTTCACCCGGTCTGAGGTTCAGCCTATGAGACTGCTGTTTCCTGGTACCAGACTATGTCTGAGTTGTCAGTAAAGCTGTCACTCACTGTGGGGCGGGTCCACGTCCAGTTTGGCCAATCCTACAGCAGAGTTCACTTTGGGCCTTGCCCCAAGCTCCCGGTTCTGGTTCTGGTTTTGGTCCAGATGTTTCTTCTCCTCCACCTCCTCTGGGTTATAGATGCCCTCCTCCGCCACCACCTTCTCTATCTTCTCCATGAGCCGCCTCAGTTGGGGGTGCTCCCCAAATATGCAGTTATTGATGACAAAGTACCTCCTCTTGCACTTTTCCAACACCCACTGCAGATCCTTCCCCTCCCGCTTGATGTGTCTCTCGATGGACATGTTCCTCAGTACCTCAGCCCAAGTGAACACTAGGATAGTATGCCTCCACACGCTCTCCCCAAACAGGGCCAGGTGCTCCTCGATGCGGCCCCGGTCCACCTCAGTAAACATGCCCACGGGGATGACAAGCAGGAAGGCGTGGGGGCCAGGGGGACCACACATAGAGGCGCCCCGTACCATCTCCTGCTGGTAGAGGAGAGGCGTTGTCTGGGCTGAGAACCAGCCTGGCGTGTCTATCACTGTCACCTGGCGCCCCTCCACCTCAGTCTGACGCTTGACACAGAACTCGGCTGCCCGTTCTAGGCGGAACTCCTCGCGGCCCAGGATGGTGTTGCCTGTGAGGCTCTTCCCAGGCCACCTCCAGCCCAACAGCACCAGCCGCAGCTCAGATAAACGGTTGGCTTCCCGGGCTGCGGCCACCAGCCTCTTCTCCTCCTCCTCTGGGTCAGGCACATCCTCTCCTGAGGGTACACATATCACAAGTCATTAGCAAGGACTTTTTTTTAGCTAATACTGTTTCAGCAGTTTATTTAACGCACACCTGAGGAGTACTTTTCTCCGCTAATACAGGAGTAATTAAGATTAGTTCACTCATTTTGTGGAATTAATTAATTTATCAGGGGGTGCAGCAGCATCTTCGGCACCCCTACTTCCCGCGGCCAGTTTAGAACCAAATCATATAGCCTACCCTACGCATGAGCATTGTCTATGAGGAGGGCGGACAGCTAGTAATCACTTTGACTTTCATTCGTTAGTCCGTGCCAACAAAAAAATCCAGACAGTTCATCTCCTGTGTGGTTATTTATGGTTGAAACCGGAGTCTTTCTATGTGTCATCAGCCAAATTAGTAAACTATAAAGTTAAACGTGTCACATTCGGATCAGAGTTAAACTGGCTAACCTAGCTACCTAGCTGTTAGCATTCCGTAAACTATCGATAACCGGCTTTTAATCGGTTTTGTTCGATTAGTTGTATCGATTGACTTGAGACACCGTTTATATTTTGAGACCCACCTGTTGATTGAACTTGTTTCTCTGATTCCATGCCGGTGCTTCGTTATTCTATAATTGTATTCCGCAATTAATCCGCTGGAGAAGGATTTCCTGCTTGGTTGACATACGGCGCGGGACTATACATTTTAGCAGGACGTGTGTGCGTGAAACTTGTGTTATGGTGCCCCCTTGGAACCTCCTGCGAACAGTGCAGCCTTCCTCGATTACAGTTTTTTTTGTACAGTGGAGGTTTGTGGCTTGTGCGGGCCCTGACAGGTATTTGAACAACTATTGCATTACCAAATTACTCCCATTGGACAGTGGTCACATTACTGGAGCAAGTTGCAGTAAAAAATAAAACGTCCTGAAAATTACAACAAAAAACGGAGTAATTTTATTTTGTTAAAATCTTCAACATCCTTCATATTTACAAAAAATATATTTCTGTAAAACTCCAACTCTAAAAGTAACATTCATAGCATAGTGCTTCACTCATATTCTTTAATTCACTAACACTTATGTTTTTCAAACCCAGCACCTTTTACAAAGTGAAGTAGCCTACTGATAAGGGACATACAGTACAGTGCCTATTGCAAGTCTACACGTTTTGCTGCCTTCAAATTAAATACATTTGATAAAAGTAGATGTTCACAACCTACTCCACAATTATAGAAATAAAAAAAATGTGTTGATTGTATGTCTTCACACAAGTGTAGAATCTTATGTATAATGATTCACAGCTGAAATTTATCTTAGGACAACATTTATCCATTGTTTTTGTCAAAATTACTCAAGCTCAGTAAATTTGGTTGGGAGTCATTGATGGAGAGCAATACTCAAAACCTTGAATGATTTTCAAGCAGATTTAACTCAGGTCTAAGACTGGACCGACCATTCAGGAACACTTAACACCTATAGGAAGGCAATTACAGTCTGTCTTTGGCATCAACATTTGTGAAACTATCCCAGGGTTAGGTATTCAGAAGCCCGTGGCAGGGTTTCCTCTAACTTTTTATCTCCTTTCATATTTCTTTTGATCTTGCCAAACTTCCCAGGCTGCCGGTAACAAGCATTCCCATAACATGATGCGTCTACCACAATACTGAAACAATTAAGACATTTCGCTTTTGAAAATGTGGAGTTGGTTGTGTAGATTGTTAAGAAAAAAAATATCCAGTTGATTCCCTTTTTAGATTTAAAGGGATAGTTCACCCAAATGACACATTGGTTTCCTTACCCTGTAAGGCTAAGCAGTCTATGGAACAGGTATGAGAGCAATCCTTGCATTTGCTTTATTTCCTTGGCACTGTTACCAAATGTGAACATTTTAGCATTTGTGGCACAAAACCTATTCAAGTCATAGTACCGATATTACCATTTTTTTTTTTACATACCATGAACAAATCATACAAAAGCATCTACAATTGATTGTGAATCTCAGTCACTTATACACTGAACAATAATATACAATGCAACATGTAAAGTGTTGGTACCATGTTTACGAGCTGAAATAAAAAGATCCCAGAAATGTTCCAGATGCACAAAAAAACTACAATTGTGCACATCCCTGTTAGTGAGCATTTTTTCCTTTGCAAAGCTAATCCATGCACCTGACAGGTGTGGCATATCAAGAAGCTGATTAAACAGCATGATCATTACACTGGTTCACCTTGTGCTGGGGACAGTATAAAGCCACTAAAATGTGCAGTTGTCACAACACAATGCAACAGACAGCTCAAGTTGAGGGAGTGTGCAATTGGCATGCTGACTGCAGGAAAGCCCCACCAGAGCTGTTGCCAGAGAATTTAATGTTCATTTCTCTACCCTAAGCCACTTCCAACATAATTTTAGAGAATTTGGCAGTAGGTCCAACTAGCCTCAACCACACCAGCCCAGAACCACCACATCTGGCTTCTTCACCTGTGGGATTGTCTGAATTTTTGTTCAGTATAGATATGAACATATTAAATATCAGTAGCATGACTTAAATGGGATTTGTACAACAAATGCGAAAATGGTATTGGTTTCCTTACTCAGTAAGCGGTCTATGGACAATGTATGACAGCAATCCATCCTTTGGTTTAGTTTCCCTGGCACCGTTTTAAAATAGGCAAACTATCCCTTTAATTTTAAGGCAGCTACATTTAAAGAGAGGTGTGTAGACTTTCACTAGCAACTGTATCCTTCATTGACAGACAATTGTGTAATGTAGCAGTAATAAAATCACCTAGTCAGAGCACACATTCCAATACTTCACTTCCATAATTGTACATCACACATAAAAACAAGCCAACAAAATAGAGATCATTGGCTTTTCCCTAAGAAACTGATTAGAATAAAAAGATAAAAACATTAAAATGAACATTTGTACATTTAGAGTCTGGTGTGTGTTAGTTACACTGCCCAGGCTGCCAGCATCTGCATGTCGTCATCATCCTCTGCCCTCTTCTTGGACGCTGTAAAACAGGAGTGCAAAACTGTTACCCGGAGTCGGTTTAACGCAGACTGTATTATAAAAACTAGCATACACTTCAACTACCCTTGTCCTGTACTTACGAGTGCGCTGGCTGGGTCGAGTTGAGGGCAGCTTGGAGGTGGGCAGCTTGGCAGTGGGCACACTGGGCACTCTGCCCATGTTCGTCATGCTCTCCTCCAGCTCCAACTCTGCCAGTTCCGCTAACAGCTCATCCTGCAGGATAATCCGAATGGGAGCCATTGAGATGCATGCAGTATTGTACATGTTTGGCAATCAGGAAGTCACAAAACCTAAGTAGCCTATCAAGCAGCTAAATACATTAATCCTCCACTGGTCACAGTGAATAGGCTAAGAGGATGAATTAAGATGTCTTCCTTTGAGAAATGGTGAGCAGTAAATATGTTACCTCATCAAATGCATCTCCGAAAGGTCGGGAGATAGCGTCACAGATCTCCTGGGCCACTTCCTGCGACTCAGTGATGTCCTGCATCAGAGAGTCAATTTTATCCAGATCCCTGGGAGGAAAAGAGAAGATTTAGGAACAGTATAATAGTAGGTCTAGTTAGACATGATCCTCTTTTTTGCCTGATATAACGTTAAACTCCGGTTTAAATAGAATTAGGAGCATAACTGGCAATAAAGTCAAGGAGCACAACTGGCAATAAAGTCAAGGAGCACAACTGGCAATAAAGTCAATATTGAGAAAGGACAGTGTTTGATAGCTACCAAGGACCAAAGTTGTGCACTATAGGGAATAGGGTGCCATTTGCGGCGCATACCCGGTGTTTAATGGTTATTATCCTTGTTAACTCACATGTTCTGGTGGACCCCCTTGATGGCCTTGGCAGCGTAGCCCATGGTCTTCAGGACCTCAGTGTTGGTGTTGGCATTCTCCAATGCTTCCCTTTGGAACTCAATGGTGGAGAGGGTCCCGTCAATCTGGGTGAGCTGCTGCTCAAAGCGCTTCTTCCTCTTCAGTGCCTGGAGGGCCGCTGGTGGTACAAAAATATGGTTCTGATGGTGATTAAATAGCACATGGAAGTACCGTTTGCATCTTTAAAGGTTAAGAAAAAAAAAGCAATGGCAGAAGGGGTACAGAAGGACACAAATTAGTATGAACTAGATAGGAGTCATTAAAGAAAAGTAACTGATAGAAGATTGGGCTGCAAGCAGCATTGACACAACTATTGTCTGTTTCTAGTTCCCTGTATTGACAATGAACAAAATACTTCACCAGAAAAGACGGGATCCTATTGAGACAGATTATTTAGGTTCAAGTGATTCAACAAGGACCAACCAAATCATGCAGACGTGACAATTTCACAATACATACCACGTTTATTCTTGAGGCCATTCTTCTTTGCTATCATAATTTCTTGTTCAATTTTATTTTCCAAGAAGTCCTGTTTTTTCGCCAGCATCGCCTCTGTTTCTCGAAGTTTGTGAATGGCCTCCTGCGGGGTAGGTCCTGTCCGAGACCGATGGCCATGTTTCGACTTCGAAGAGCTTGGATAGTGGCTAGAAGAGCTCGAACTTGAGCTTCCCTTGAACAGTTTAGAAATTTTGCTCATTTTGGCCTTTTTTTGTATTCTGTTAAAGTTACTTTTCAAATGTCGCTCGTTAGATCAACTTCTCTGGAGAAAGTCGCGCCAGGTGCAGGTTGCAATTCAAGTACGACGGCTTCAATTCAAAAACAGCTAGCCAGTCCCACACACCTGAATGACGATTCTTGAAATGTGACACCTGTGGCTGGTCGTGGAAAATAACAATTGGCTTTTATAATGAATGACACAATGGCCTAGGCCCTAGCTATTATGAAAAAACGTGAATTTTACAGAGATAAATAACTAGGCCCCTATGAGAAAATATTGCATATAAAGGATAGGCTTAAGGAAATGTATCTAATTATTTAATGTCAAGATAATCAACACAATAATCATTTAAAAAACAAAACATTTACAGTGGAATAATTCACCTACAATGTAGGCCTTTATACAATGTATCACTCATAAATGTATCATTACTAGTTAGTACAACGTATCAATTTATCATGGACAGAGATTGGTTTATGTTTAGTCACGTGAGTCCGTTGCATGGTCAGAGCAAAGATTTTTATAAGTAACATAAGATAGACCACAGCCCGTTGTTTCCAATGGGAGCATAGTCATAGTCGGCAGAACAAGCAAGGAGTTGGACAGAACCAAACACGAACTAGCGAGAGCCGATTGGCGCGTTCTAGCATATATTTGCGCATCTCCGTTAGAGAACGCCTACTCTGTGAAGTGCGCGTGTGCAATAACTCAATTCGCCCTTGCACTCCAAAACAACAACAAAAACTTTGACAAAGGGTGAATTCTACAAAACGTTGCCACTCTGTTCGTAACATATTTATAGTTTTGAAAACAGAAAACTGCATTGAGATCAAATGTTTAATCGATGAGAAAATTAGCAGAATTTCGGCAAAAATCCATCTCGCTCCATCTTTTCCCACTGCCGACCACCACCATATTTGGTAGTGAGTGGTATTAATGCTTCACATTTTTACATCCGGTGAAATATCTGTCTCATTGTTACATCTGTGGCCAAAGTTGAAAAGTTGACTTTGACGCAAGAAGAATCATGGCTGAACTAGACATTGGGAAACATTGTAACATAAAGTCCTGCCATCAGACAGGTTTTCATTAAAAAACATTTTTACTAGAATTATGTGATCGAAAGAATGAACTATGTTGCTGAACGTTAAATGTTGTGTTTTTGTATTTGTAGCTACCGTTTGTTTTGCCAACTTGCTAATTGGTTAGCTAGCTACATGGCTATGCTAATCCCTGTAAGGCTGGCTAACTTGTTAGCTGTTGACAACATTTAGCTGCTAGCTAGCTAGTTAATAACACTTAGTCAATTTGTAAGTGTAGCCAATTTAATTGAGCTCTTATTTCTCTCTAGAAGTAGCTAGAAACACAAAAGCTTTGGAATCCATAATGAGTCAGCAAGGGCAGCTAGAACTAGCAGTGGCTAGATCGGCAGTTAGCAGTAGCTAGCCAGTTAGCAGTGGCTTGCCAATCCTATCACCAGAGAAGGAAGAGGTGACATCCCACTCCCTATTTTCTTCTGGTTCTTATAACGTTACGGCGAAATAAGCAGACCAGACCCAGCTGCTAATGCATTGGTGCATACTAAAACATTTTTTAGTATTAAACTGTCTGGGTGGGACATCTTCAATTATCCACCATCGTTTTGCTATCACTGCTGCTAAAAGCCTTTGATTTTGGCATGTTGAAGTTGTCAGTGCATTTTACTACTGTCTATCCCAATTTCTCCTCCAGATTTTCTGCCATTCATTTGTGATGCCTGCAGGGGTGTTTTCTGGTAAGATCAGATTTTTGTTGTTGTTGAACCTTTTATTTATCCAGGCGATAAATATGACGGCCTGACTTGTGTATATGCCTTTAACTAAATTCACTCACCATGGCTCTTGGGTTTGAATGTGATATAAAAAATAAAAACATGTTTTTGTGATTGACTACTAGACAAGTCTTTTTACTTTCCTTCCAGCCTTGAACACAGAAGTCGAGATTTGCACGCTTGTCCTGTGGTAAGAAACTCTGCCTGCGTCCCAAACGGCATCCTAATTCCTACTTTAGACCAGAGCCTGCTATTTTGACCCAAAAGTAATGCCCTATATAGGGAATAGGGGGCCAAATGGGACGCATATTCAGCGTTGAGATTTAATGGCAAACTAGTTTTCTCATGATTTTGAATCCAGTCATGATTGAAAATGTTTTTCTCAGGTGGACGTTAAAAAAGAAGTCCAGATATCTGGTGGCTGTACGAGATACCCATGCACATTTGAAGACTGCAAAGGGAAAGAACTGTTGCCAGTCATTTGTCCACACTGTCAGAAACATTTCTGTTTGGCGTAAGTGTCATGTTTCTTTCCTTTGTCTGCCCTGGTCTCTCCAACAAGAACAGGGACAATATTTTAAAAGTTTCTCAGAAGGAGTGCTGATCTACGATCAGTTTAGCCTTTTCACAATGGATGGACAGGGTAATCCTAAATCAGCGCTCCTATTCTGAGACACTTTGTGAATACGGGTCCAGATCTACTGAAACTAGTGTTAGGTGATGTGTTGGTTGAGGAGTAGAGCATGGGTTCTCAAACTTTTTGGGTCCGGGGACATCTTTTGTGACAGCAAATTTATCAGGGACCACCTCGAATGAGATAATACAACTTTTTGTATGTTATTGCTATGACATTGCCAGTGCATTGCTGGACAAACCGTGTCACAAGCCCTGAAAGACAGTTTTAAAGGCCCACCTCTTGGCATTGGAGTGAAAATGTTGCAGTTTTCAAGCAAATGTTCTACAATTGGTAAAAACCTGATGGGTGGGCCTGGAGAAATGTAACCACTCAAATTCATAGAATGAGCTATAGCTATGAGGACCGACCCTCCATTATATGTCAATTGTAGTTTTAACAATGTTTTGAGGCTATACAGTGTTCTTTTTAAAATATTTAGTGGAACAAGCTTATATTTTGGGTTCTGATGGGGTACAACAGTTGAACTAAGCTCATGGGGCATTTATAAGCTATATTCTTTTCAAATCAATGGGTATATCATGATATTCCATACAAAAAAATGGATGTAGCTCAAGGCGTCCACATGCTTCCCATTTATTTATTTTTCATTTAACCTTTATTTAACAAGGCAAGTCAGTTAAGAACAAATTCTTATTTACAATGACGGCCTGGCAAAAGGCCTGTGGGGACGGGGGCTGGGATGACATTTTTAAATTATAAATATAGGACAAAACACATCACGACACTACATAAAGAGAGACCTAAGACGACAACATAGCAAGGCAGCAACACATGACATCAACATGGTAGCAACACAACATGGTAGCAGCACAAAACATGGTACAAACATTATTGGGCACAGACAACAGCACAAACGGCAAGAAGGTAGAGACAGCAATACATCCGGAACAGTTTGTGCACACACTACATTATCAAAGTATGTGGACACCTGCTCGTAGAACATCTCATTCCAAAATCATGCGCATTAATATGGAGTTGGTCCCCCTTTGCTGCTATAACACTCTTCTGGGAATGCTTTCCACTAGATGTTGGAACATTACTGTGGGGGCTTGCTTCCATTCAGCCGCAAGGGCATTAGTGAGGTCAGGCACTGATGTTGGGTGATTAGGCCTGTCTCGCAGTTGCCGTTCCAATTCATCACAAAGATGAGGTCAGGGCTCTGTACAGGCCAGTCATGTTCTTTCACACCGATCTTGACAAACCATTTCTGTATGGACCTCGCTTTGTGCATGGGGGCATTGTCATGTTGAAACAGGAAAGGGCCTTCCCCAAACTGTTGCCATGAAGTTGGAAGCACAGAATCATCTAAAGTCGGCAAAAAAAGAAACGTCTCTTTTTCAGGACCCTGCCTTTTCAAAGATAATTCGTAAAAATCCAAATGACTTCAAAGATAGTCATTGTAAAAGGTTTAAACACTGTTTCCCATGCTTGTTTCCCATAAACAATTAATGAACATGCACCTGTGGAACGGTCGTTAAGGCACTAACAGCTTACAGATGGTAGACAATTGTCACAGTTATGAAAACGTAGGACACTAAAGAGGCCTTTCTACTGACTCTGAAAAACACCAAAAGAAAGATCCCTGCTCATCTGCGTGAACGTGCCTTTGGCATGCTGCAAGGAGGCATGAGGACTGCAGATGTGGCCAGGGCAATAAATTGCAATGTCCGTACTGTGAGACGCCTGGGACAGCTCTACAGGGAGACAGGACGGACAGCTGATCGTCCTCGCTCTACAGGGAGACAGGACGGACAGCAGACCACGTGTAACAACACCTGCACACGATCGGTACATCTGAACATCACACCTGTGGGACAGGTACTGGATGGCAGCAACAACTGTCCAAGTTACACCAGGAACGCACAATCCCTCCATAAGTGCTCACACTGTCCGCAATAGGCTGAGAGAGGCTGGACTGAGGGCTTGTAGGCCTGTTGTAAGGTCCTCACCAGACCTCACTGGCAACAACATCGCCTATGGGCACGAACCCACCATCGCTGGACCAGACAGGACTGGCAAAAAGTGCTCTTCACTGACGAGCCACGGTTTTGTCTCACCAGGAGTGATGGTCGGATTTGCGTTTATCATCGAAGGAATGAGCATTTCACCGAGACCTGTACTCTGGAGCGGGACCGATTTGGAGGTGGAGGGTCCGTCATAGTCTGGGGCGGTGTGTCACAGCATCATCGGACTGAGCTTGTTGTCATTGCAGGCAATCTCAACACAGTGTGTTACAGGGAAGACATCCTCTGTGTGGTTAGAGTGTTGGGCCAGTAACCAAAAGGTTGCTAGATCGAGCTGACAAGGTAAAAATCTGTCGTTCTGCCCCTGAACAAGGCAGTTAACCCACTGTTCCTAGGCCTTCATTGTAAATAAGAATTTGTTCTTAACTGACTTGCCTAGTTAAATAAAGATTAAATAAAAAAATAGCCAAATCCACTCATTTGATGGGGTGTCCACATACTTTTGTATATACCGTGTATATTATGATGATATTTTGTGACCTTCGCCTGTTCGTGTGCACACACAAAATGTATTGAGGCAAGCTCAAGTCCTAGCCCCTTTGTAGGTGATTGGTCAACAATAGGGATTCTTCAATGAAGTGTTGTCATTCAACGAGACATGCACATTTTTCACTTGAGAAATACTGCACCAAACATTTGGCAAAAATGTCTGTTAATGACAGATTTCTTGAGTGATCATACAGTGCGTTTAGAAAGTATTCATACCCCTTTACTTATTCCACATTTTATTGTTACAGCCTGAATTCAAAATTGATTAAATTGCTTTTTTTTCTCACCCATCTACACACAAAACCCCATAATGACAATGTGAAAACATGTTTTTAGATATTTTTGTATATTTATTGAATATGGAATATAGAAATATTTATATACATAAGTATTCACACCCCTGAGTCAATACATTGAATCTCCTTTCGCAGTGATTACAGCTGATAGTATTTCTGGTAAGTCTTTAAGAGCTTTACACACCTGGATTTGACAAAATTGTTCATTATTCTTTAAAAGATTCTTCAAGCTCTGTGAAGTTGGTTGTTGATCATGTCTCGATTGCCATTTTCAAGTCTTACCATAGATTTTCAAGTTGATTTAAGTCAAACCTGTAACTAGGCCAGTCGGGAACATTCAATGTCATCTTGGTAAGTTACTCCATTGTATATTTGGCCTTGTGTTTTTAGTTATTGTCCTGCTGAAAGGTACATTTGTTCTCCCAATGCCTGTTGGAAAGCAGACTGAACCAGGTTTTCCTCTAGGATTTTGCCTGTGCTTAGCTCTATTCATTTTGTTTTTATCCTTAAACTTCCTAGTCCTTGATGGTGACAAGCATACCCATAACAAGATGCAGCCACCGCCATGCTTAGAAATATGAAGAATGGTACTCAGTGATGTTTTCGGGCATAAAGTTAATTTCTTTGCCATATTTTTTGCAGTTTTACTTTAGTTTTACTTTCTTGCAAACAGGATGCATGTTTTGGAATATTTTTATTCTGTAAAGCTGTCCCTCTTTTCACTGTCATTTCGGTTGGTATTGTGGAGTGAACTGAGGATGGATCCACAACCTCATATTCTCCCATCACAGCCATTAAACTCCGTAACTGTTTTAGTCATCATTAGCGTCATGGTGAAATCCCTGAGCAGTTTCCTTCCTCTCCGGAAACTGAGTTCTTTGTAGTGACTGGGGGAATTGTAACACAAGAAAAATGTGGAAAAAGTCAATGGGTGAATACATTCTAAAGGCACTGCAGATTCATTCTATTTTGAGGAAGTGTATACTGGCTATGGGGTCTCAACGTGGACTTACCCGAACGGAAGCATGCTGACGTACATTTTAAATTACAGTGCATGTATGTAGTTAATTTTTTTAATTTTCTGGGAATACAAGAAGTATTATAATTTGACAAATGGATAATTGGTGGAGCGCTGTGGATACCAATATCCCAGTGAGCCTCCCAAGACCATGTTTCCCAGGATTAATTACATACGTTTTAGACGAATAATATTACATTGTATTATATTACACCCTCTAAACTTATTTCATGGATCCCTTGGCCAAAATTGGTTTAATCTGTTGGTCGAAATATTCCTTTAAAAAAATGTAATGTAAGAAAATATATATCTTTGAGATCTAGCTATGGACCGCCTGCAGTGGAAAGACAGATGATGGGTGTGTTAAAAGCTCCTCTCATACCCCCATTTTCTTTATTCTCCAGCCATCGTCACCAAGATGACCACAAGTGTGATAAACTGGAAACGCCCAAGCCTCGCATGGCTGCCACACAAGCGCTCGTGCAGAAGATTGTAGGTTAGTCACAGTCGCAACCTTTCATCACAAACCTCCCAAAAATACTTTTACTGGGTCCATTGGAGTTATATCCCAAATGGTACCCTATTACCTATTTCCACAGGGCTGTGGTCAAAAGTAGTGAACTATATAGGGAATAGGGTGCCATTTGGGAGTCTTTTTCAAAATAAATTGTATGACATCCATGGCCATACAGGATATGCTTATCCCTGCTATTCTTTAGCCTGTCCACATGAGGGCAGTGTTCACCAAAATGTTGGGTTCTACCCTCTTGACTGAACAGAGTCCAAGAAGGCTTTGCCTCCGAGGAAAGGTCGCAAGGGAGTAAAGAACGCTGCAACAGCAGCCAAGGTGACTTTGATGAAACTAAAGCTTCATGCTGAGGGAGACAAGGGACTGCCACAGGTACTACCAGAGCGATGGAGAGCGAGATGCAGAGTGATTGCTTCTAACCTATTCCCTACTGGGCTACTTTCAACCAGGGCCCACTGGGCTCTGTTCAAAAGTAGTGCACTATTTAGGGAATAGGGTGTAATTTGAGATTCAGACACAGAGAGTGTGGTGTGTAGACTTGAACTGTGATGGTATTATTAAAGTGGGGCTGTGATATATATATATATATATATATATAATGCCACATACTATGTTGGGTCAAGAAGTAATAACCTAATTTATGCTGTTTTTTTAAAACTAGGCAAGTCAGTTAAGAACAAATATATACTACCGGTCAAAAGTTCTAGAACAGTTTGAACACACCTACTCATTCAAGGGTTTCTCTTTATTTTGACTGTTTTCTACATTGTTGAATACTAGTGAAGACATCAACTATGAAATGACACATGGAATCATGTAGTAACCAAAAAAGTGTTAAATAAATCAAATATATTTGAGATTTTTCAAATAGCCACCCTTTGCCTTGATGACAGCTTTGCACACTCTTTGCATTCTCAACCAGCTTCATGAGATAGTAACCTGGAATGCATTTCAATTAACAGGTGTGCTTTAAGTAAATTTGGGGAATTTCTTTCATTAATGCTTTTGAGCCAATCAGTTGTGTTGTGACAAGGTCGGGGGTATACAGAAGATAGTCCCATTTGGTAAAATACCAAGTCCATATTATGGAAAGAGCAGCTCAAATAAGCAAAGAGAAACGATAGCCCATTACTTTAAGACCTTAAGGTCAGTCAATACGGAAAACTTCAAGAACCTTGAAAGTTTCTTCAAGTGCAGTCGCAAAAACCATCAAGTGCTATGATGAAACAGGCTCTCATGAGGACCGCCACAGGAATAGCAGACCCAGAGTTACCGCTGCTGCAGAGGATAAGTTCATTAGTTACCAGCCTCAGAAAATGCAGCCCAAGTAAATGCTTCAGAGTTCAAGTAAACAGACACATCTCAACATCAACCGTTCAGAGGAGACTGTGAATCAGGCCTTCATGGTCGATTGCTGCAAAGAAACCACTACTAAAGTACACCAATAAGAAGAAGAGACTTGCTTGTGCCAAGAAACACGAGCAATGGACATTAGAGCGGTGGAAATTTGTCCTTTGGTCTGGAGTCCAAATTTGAAATGTTTGTCTTTGTGAGATGCGGTGTGGGTGAACGGATGATCTCCGCATGTGTATTTCCCACCGTAAAGCACGGAGTTGGTGTGTGGGTGCTTTGCTGGTGACACTGTGATTTATTTAGAATTTGAGGCACACTTAACCAGCATGGCTACCGCAGCATTCTGCAGCGCTATGCCACTCCAACTGGTTTGGACTTAGTGGGACTTTCATTTGTTTTTCAACAGGACAATAACCCAACATACCTCCAGGCTGTGTAAGGGCTATTTTACCAAGAAGGAGAGTGATGGAGTGCTGCATCAGATGACCTGGCCTCCATAATACTCCGACCTCAACCAAATTGAGATGGTTTGGGATGAGTCGAACCGCAGAGTGAAGGAAAAGCAGTCAACAAGTGCTCAGCATATGTGGGAACTCCTTAAAGATTGTTGGAAAAGCATTCCAGGTGAAGCTGGTTTGGAGAATGCAAAGCTGTCAAGCTAAAGGGTGGCTATTTGAAGAATCTCATAAGCACCTTTTTGGTTACTGCATAGTTTTGATATCTTTACCATTATTCTATAATGTAAAAAACTAAATAAAGCAAAAAATCCTTGAAGGAGTAGGTGTTCTAGAACTTTTGACCGGTAGTGTATATACTGCATATTTGTTTGCAATTGTTTAAACCAATCTAAAACAATGCATAAGTCTCTGCGATGCTTTAGCCTAGCGGTAGAATGCCAGAGGAAGAGTTATCTCTGATGGGAATATCTTTGGTTTGTCTCTATGATATTCAGAAGCTGAGTTATGGCCTTTTAAAGTTGAGGAGTCAAAGAAATTACACCCTCTAAATTACACCATCTAATTTCATTGACTCCTCATCTTTTGAAGGTCTGAAGGTCTGCCGAATATCATAGAGACAAACCAAAGATATTCCCAGCAGTCGACTCTCCCACTGGCATTTTACCGCTTGTATCTAGCCTAAAGCATGGCAGATTTATGCATTTTAACAATCGAATATAATAAACAAATATTCCCCCCTCGAGTCAAGGAAGGTTTACACCCGAGGAAGAGTCACCTCTGATGGGAATATCTTTGGTTTGTCTCTGATATTCAGAAGCTGAGCTATGACCTTTTTGAAGTTGAGGAGTCAAAGAAACTTGCTTGGAAGTAATCTTGTACAATGTGACTCTGTCGCTATCAATTGATCTATTCACTTTCTGTAGAAGAGAAATATATGTATAATTAAGTTGAAAACATTGGCCTATAAAACATATTCGGTAGCGGGGAAATCAGGTTTAGAATGCATTTTCCTTATCTATTATTATTATTATTATGATTAAATAGCCTATCCAAAAGATGCCATGAGTCTTGTTAAACTACGTGGAATTGAGGGAAATGGACTTCCAAAATGTTTCTTAGGGCCCCCATTTAAACATTCAAACTGGTTTAATATAGGCTATGTCAATAAACAATGAAAAGGGAGTGATAGTAAAAATGGGGGGGGGGCATGGTGAAAAGGTTAGGAACCCTGCTGTAAACAGCATCTACTTGTCATCATTCTATAAAGAGTCAGTGTCTTTCATGTGCTTTTTCATTTTATTTGATATACAAGTCTACATCTCTAACTTTGCTTTCCAGACAGAGAGGACCTATTTCAATGTCTTCCTTCCCAGAGAGGGCAAAGACTCCAGCCTGCCTATGTTTTTCTGTTCCAAGTGGAGTGTGGGGAAAGTAGTGGACTACGCCGCCTCACTGGCCAGCCTCAAGAACAACAACAACGTACTAACGGCTAAGGTAACAGAAAACAGCCTCGAGCAGCAGGTTCCAATCAACCTATTGTACCGCTATCATCAAACACATTTTTAGAAACCTCTCTTTTTGAAACATCTTAGAACAATGTATTAACAGAAAGGTAACCGAAAACTAGCACGAGCTGTCTCCAAGCAGAAGAACCTATTCTACCATTGTCATTATGCAAATATTAGAGACGAAACATAACAACACGAACATTGGCAGTGCGCAATGGCTATCCATCCTATAGCCACTGACCACAGAACATCGGCCGCCATTTTCTGTTTGTTTCCATTCTATTCTACATGTTGAATCGCCACCATTTGTCGACACCCAGCAGGTGATCGACTGCGCATGGCAAACTTTCCTGTTGGTCTGTCGTGTCTCTAAGATACCTCTTACTAAAAAACGACTTTGTCCTCCCCCCGTGCCGTTGTTGTTGACGTGTAGAAGCTGCGGCTGTGCCACCCCCAGACGGGCGAAGCTCTCAAGATGGACGACACCCTTCTCTCCATGCTGGCTCACCCAGACTCGCCCCTCTACAACGGGGGCGACGTGATCCTTGAGTACCTGGACAACGACTGCTCAGGCCTGGAGGACACCTCTGCCTACATCCCACAGTCCTGACTCGCACACGACACTGATGGTCTAAATCATTTTGAGTCGTTGGAATACTTTGAACATGTGTTTTTTTATTTAGGATATTAAAGTTTTGATTTACGGCAGTTTGACATGTGCTTCATTTGCTTAGAAAATACAATGTACGAATGTGTATTTTGTTGAAGTACAGGGGGTGGTATTGTAGTCATGATCTGGAAAAGGGCTTCCAATGTGGGTTCTCTAGTACCTATTTGATAGTAAAACACTTCCCTTATTATTGTGATCCTCTGGGCCACTTAGGCAATTTGGAATTCACTATTGACAGTAATGAAAGCTAGCCACATACATTTCAATTGGAGTGAGCAGCAATGTTACGGCATTGCCGGGGATAGTGATCTGACAGGGAAAGGGATCTGATGGGGATAGGGATCTGTGCCGTTATAAATTGGGAGTTGGAACCAAAGTACTCAACAGTAATTTGCCATTGATTAATGGTATACTAATTGAAAAACAAGCAGAATCGAATCAACCCAGGTGGGACATGAACCCACAATCCCCAGGCTGATTGATGCCTTTTCCACTGGGCCACTGATGTAAAGGTGAGAAAAATGTATTTGGTCAGATCGTGTTGTTTTTACAGGCGAGATAAACTCCCTGCTACTCTGTTCTCTGCCTCAGCCAAGTGGAACATCGATGTGTAATCGTTGTTCAACACAGGCACCTTCTCTGTACCTGTTCAAACTGATGTCATTTCCAACATTATTTTCATCATTCAAATAAGAAAATGACACTACCCAAGGTTATTCATGGTAAACGCTGCAAATATTGGCTCAATCGGAAATTACCTTTAAATGTCCACTGTGCTTTTAAGCGGATCTACCGCTGATCGGATTGAATCCCGGCCTTAGCAGCATGACTTACAAGCAAGTAGCAGTTTCTTATGCTTTCAATCCCATCAGGCCATATACTGATAGTGTTTCCATACTTTATAATATCCTGTTGAATCTGATACACCAGCACCCCCACGAAACAAACACCATCAGTTAGCAGCAAATAATTGGTCATTGGAACTAGCTATAAGGAAAGCTGCCGTTCTAGACTGGGGAAACCAGTTGTGTAGGCCACGATTTATGGTCAGTCTCAATAACAAAAACACCATGGCATAAACGGAAATGATTTAGACCTTGAGTCTTAGTCCACCGACACTTAATCATCCTGCAAGCAAGGTTTCCTCAGTCAACTAAGAAATTCCTATAGTGAAGGGTGTCCATGTTAAGACAGCCTGCCTAACACCGTAATAGTGAAATTCAACACCAGTAGAAAGTTATTCAACACCGGTAGAAAGCAGATTTCTCTGTGTGTGAGCAGAACATACGTCTTATAGTCAATGTATGATCTATCATGAAATAATTATAAATGCTGGAATTACGTGGAATTGCATTTTAGCTGATTTCTTTTTATCACATTCCTAATGTGCAGTACTGTGGATATGTGAAGATTTGTCCTAGTCCAAAGATCAATACAATCTATACCTTAGATGATTTCTCGGAGTGGACGTTCTGATCAGGGATCTCGAAAATTATAATCTGAGTGTTATCCTGGATTTGTATCTCTCTCCTCTTTCTCACCACACACACACAAATGTAGATGGAGGGAGCCAATAGCATGTTCATGGTCATTTCAGTCAAGGTGACACTGCTGGGCCAAGAGTCTCGGATGTGTGTCCCAAATGGCACCCTATTCCCTATAAAGTGCACTACTTTTGACCAGATCCCTATAAAGGGAATAGGGTGCCATTTGGAACGTGGCCTCGGATTTCACACGGTGCGTTTTCGCTATCCTTCCACAGCTGTAGCTTCTCCTATAGTGTTGTCAGACACACAGCATGGGTTAATGAGACTGCTATATGTGACATTCTGACTTAATTAATACGCAGTGAGTGTGTGTGTGGTAAGACTCGTTGAGGCAGGATTTGGAGGATTTTTCCAAACGTTGAGAGAGGCCTATGACGTCTTTAGCCCAGAGTGGTAGAGAAAGGCAGTAGTGTTAGATTATCAGGGATCAACCTGAAGATCCATCTAAGCTCATGTTTCTCATGCTAAGCACAAACATTTTAAGGGGCACAACATACTGTATATCCTCCGTACTCAACTGGCGGACCGGATCCGGACCCAGAACGGGGTCGGAACGCAGGTCATAGCATGTGCATATGTTCTTTGAGCTATTTGTGTGCATGATATTTGTGGATGTAAAGCGGTATTCTGCTGCTCCTTGGTTCTGACACAATAGATAAGTCCTATTTTATTAGTAAAATGATTGCCTCATATTTTGGGAGCAAAGAAATATGAATCATTTACAGCAGTTCAATACAGTTTAAAATGGTATGGTGAGAATGTACTGGACACACATACATTTTGCCCAGAAGCTTGAATATTGGGAAAAATCTGATAGGGGTTAAGCATCTGGTGGAAGCATCTAATATTTGTTCTGTTGAAAATGAGAGCTCCTCGCCATAAATCAATAATATGCAATATGCATCTTCAAGCATTAAGCCTCAATTTGGTCTCCGGCGGCACATCCGAGTCATGATTATATACACCCTCGGGCAGTAATTTAGTCATTAGCACAGCCATCCTCTCTTGTTGGGTGAACTCTTACTTACATCATGGCATCTGATCCTCTTCAACAGGGCAATAATGGCTGTCCTAATCTATGGAGGAGAACCAAACTGCATCCCCCCCAAGTGAACCGTGCCTCACCCATACTAAACAGGCCAATGACGTACTACAATATCCACCAAGACTTTTGAATGAAGAGGATGGAATTATGAATAATGCCACTCTCTCAATTGTGTGCTTATGAATTGTGACAGTTTTCTTGGGAGTTTTTTGTTTGCAGATTTGTTTCTTACAAACTGCACCAATAAGATTTGATTAAGGGATGCCAGGAGTGTCTTTTTTTACACTGAACAAAAATGTAAAAGCAACACGCAAAGATTTTACCGAGTTACAGTTCCTATAAGGATCAGTCAATTTAAATAAATTCAATTGGCCCTAATCTATGGATTTCACATGACTGGGAATAAAGATATTGCATCTGTTGGTCACAGATACCTTAAAAAAAAGGTAGAGGCGTGGATCAGAAAACCAGTCAGTATCTGGTGTGACTGCCTCATGCAACGTGACACATCTCCTTCGCATAAATAGGACACATCTCCTTTAGCCCCAGAGTGGCACAGCGGTGGCACAGTGCTCTAAGGCACTGCATCCCAGTGCTAGAGGCATCACTACAGACCCTGGTTCGGTCCCGGGCTGTATCGCAACCGGCCGTCATCGGGAGTCCCATAGGGCGGCGCACAATTGGCCCAGTATTTTCCGGTCTAGAGGAGGGTTTGGCCGGGGTATGCCATCATTGTAAATAAGAATTTGCCTCGTTAAATGACTTGCCTCGTTAAATAATATATATATTTTTTTATGAAGTTGTTCAGGCTGTTTATAGTAGCCTGTGGAATGTTGTCCCACTCCTCTTCAATGGCTATGTGAAGTTGCTGGATATTGTCAGGAACTGGAACGTGCTGTCGTACACATCGACCCAGAGCATCCTAAACATGCTCAATGGGTGATAAGTCTGGTGAGCACGCAGGCCATGGTAGAATTGGGACATTTTTAGCTTCAGGGAATTGTGTATAGATCCTTGTGACATGGGGCCGTGCATTATCATGCTGAAACATGAGGTGGTGGCGGCGGATGAATGTCACAACAATGGGCCTCAGGATCTCGTCACGGTATTGCTGTGCATTCAAATTGCCATCGATAAAATGCAATTGTGTTTATTGGCCTTAGCTTATGTCTGCCCATACCATAACCCCACCGCCACCATGGGGCTCTCTGTTCACAATGTTGACATCAGCAAACCGTTCACCCACACAACGCCATACACGACATCTGCCATCCACCCGGTAAAGTTGAAACCGGGATTCATCCATGAAGAGCACACTTCTCCAGCATGCCAGTGGTCATCAAAGGTGAGCATTTGCCCACTGAATTCAGATACGACGCTGAACTGCAGTCAGGTCAATACCCTGGTGAGGACGACGAACACACAGATGAGCTTCCCTGAGACTGTTTCTGACAGTTTGTGCAGAAATTCTTAGGTTGTGCAAACCCACAGTTTCTTCAGGGTGTCTGGTCTCAGACGATCCCGCAGGTGAAGAAGCCGGATGTGGATGTCCTGGGCTATCGTGGTTACACATGGTCTGCGGTTGTGAGGCCAGTTGAACTTAGTGCAAAATTCTCCAAAATGAGGTTGGAGGTGGCTTATGGTAGAGAAATTAACAACATAAAATTCTATGGCAACAGCTCTGGTGGACATTCCTGCAGTCAGCATGCCAATGCCAATTGCACTCCCATCTTTTAACAGGTGAGTTAAAAGATGTTAAAAGTTAGTTTGTGGAATTTCTTTCCTTCTTAATGCGTTTGAGACAATTAGTTATGTTGTGACAAACGCGGGGGTGGTATACAGAAGATAGCCCTATTTGGTAAAATACCAAGTCCATATTATGGCAAGAACAGCTCAAATAAGCAAAGAGAAACAACAGTCCATCATTACTTTAAGACATGAAGGTCAGTCAAAATGGACAATTTCAAGAACTTTGAACGTTTCTCCAAGTGTAGTCACAAAAACCATCAACAACGATGAAACTGGCTCTCATGAGGACCGCCACAGGAAAGGAAGACCCCGAGGTACCTCTGCTGCAGAGGGTAAGTTCATTATAGTTACTAGCCTCAGAAATAGGCAACTACTGTAACTGCACCTCAGATTGCACCTCACAGAGTTCAAGTAACAGACACATCTCAACATCAACTGTTCAGAGGAGACTGCGTGAATCAGGCCTTAATGCTCGATCTTTCTGCAAAGAAACCACTACTAAAGGACACCAATAAGAAGAATAGACTTGCTTGGGCCAAGAAACACGAACAATGGACATTAGACATCTGTCCTTTGGTCTGATGAGTCCAAATGAGAGTTTTTTGGTTCCAACCGCCGCTGAGACCCAGAGTAGAACGGATGATCTCCGCGTGTGGTTCCCACCGTGAAGCATGGAGGAGGAGGTGTAATGGTGTGGGGTGCTTTGCTGATGTCACTGTCTGTGATTTATTTAAAGGCACACTTAACCAGCATGGCTACCACAACATTCGGCAGCAATACGCCATCCCATCTGGTTGCGCTTAGTGGAACTATCTGTTTTTCAACAGGACAATGACCCAAAACACACCTCCAGACTGTGTAAGGGCTATTTGACCAAGAAGAAGAGTGATGGAGTGCTGCATTAGATGGCCTGGCCTCCACAATCACCCGAACTCAACCCAATTGAGATGGTTTGGGATGGACTGCAGAATGAAGGAAAAGCAGCCAACAAATTCTCAGCATATGTAGGAACTCCTTCAAGACTATTGAAAAAGCATTCCTCACGAAGCTGGTTGAAAGAATGCCAAGAGTGTGCAAAGCTGTCATCAATGCAAAGGGTGCCTACTTTGAAGAATCTAAAATCTATTTTGATGTGTTTAACTCTTTTTTGGTAACTACATGATTCCATATGTGTTATTTCATAGTTTTGATGTCTTCACTATTATTCTACAATGTAGAAAATAGTACAAAATAATGAAAAACCCTTGAATGAGTAGTGTCCAAACATTTGACTGGTACTGTATATGTCATCTGTATTTAGATATCTTCTCACTGGACCTAAACTCTTTAGAAAAAAGGTTTCCAAATGGGTTATTTGGCTGTCCCCATAGGATAACTTTCTTTGGTTCCAGATAGAACCCTTTTGGGTTCCATGTCAAACAATCTATGGAAAGGGTTCTACATGGAACGCAAAAAGGGTTCTACCTGCATTGGGGACAGCCAAAGAACAGTTTAAGTTTCTTGATAGCACCATTTTTTTTAGACAAGTGTAGTCATGGGCCTCACGCCAAAGCTGCTATCACCTTTTTGACATTTCCATTTTACTCTGAATTTCCCCTCAACCGGACTGTGACCTGTGACTCATCTCTCTGACCTAGCTGTGTCAGGGATGTTTGGACATGAACTGTGCAAACTCATTGACACCACATGCAAAAGAATATCACTCTATTTGATCACTCAAGTGTTGTACTTGAGCGTTCATCTATTTGTTAATGCATGTGAATATTGCACATCACTAAAGAACGTAGGCGACATAAAAGTGTACCATGTTGCATTGAAGTGTCTGTCCATTGTTCTAGATTTCAATAACCTATAATGAATTACAATACGAGTGAATTTGATTAGACATATACAAGTTCATTCAATGAACATGATACTCAGTGATCTGTTTTCCACTATCTGGTTGGTGCTATGACAACAGTAGGACTTGTCGATACTAATCAAGATGATTGAGGCATACCCGCCTCCACAGCTCTGGTTCACTGTCTTGTACCCGAAGTAAAGGTCCCCAAAGCAGGAGTCTACTAACTAAGTTAATGTTGTCCACATGTCATTGACTCCTTGATGGAGTGCACCGCGGCGTGCCATGGACCTGGAAAACTGCCACCCAAACGCCCCATTACATTACCGTTTCATTCTTAAAGGATAAGGGGATTTGCAAGAAGGAGGGGATGGGGAGGAAGTGGCGGTGCTGACGATATCAACCGGAGTATCGTATCTGACAGACGTTCTTGAGTCATCATTTAACATGGGCAGTCCGGAATATATAAATTCGCGCTCACACCATTTCCGCTAATGAATAACCTGGCACGAGGAAAACTCTCCACCGACCCACCTCAGCAAACTACCAACGTTTACGGTAAGTTGAAACTGGTTGTGTGCTCTCCACATTTATGTATAAAAAGTGAACATATATTTAGGATTATTACGTATTTATTGAGTTATTAGTTAGCCTTGTATTAGAGTAGATCGTTCGCTGGTATATGTATGTTCTAAAATTACACATTGGTGCGCAATTACGCAAGAACTAGGCTAATTCAAAGTATATGGCAAGATTACATTGACACAAGTCTAAAGTCGGGTTTAATTATTTATCTTTACCTTTATGTCATTTTAAAAACACAACGGACCATGTGCAGTGCCTTGCCGTCCATCCACAATGACACCTGAGACTACAGCTGCGTGCCCAGTGATGGTGGGAGAGTGCGTCCTGGGGTCCCGCTGGCTGATGTCTGCGCTCACGATTCTGTTGCTGCTTTCCACGACGGTCACCTGCGTTCACAGTACCACGGTGGAGCACGACTTTCACATCGTTCACAATGTCGACAACAGAAGTAAGTTGAAACACGTTTTATTTTCGAATAAGTGAATGATTTGTCTTCATTGGATTTGATCTTGAAAGGTGACATTGATGACACATTGGATATTACACAGGATTTCACACATTATTTTGTCTAAATTTCTTTGTGTTAAAATTAAAAGGAAAAAAAGTGTCAATTTCAAACCTATTCATCAAAACATTTAATCATAATTAACAAATGTAATACTTTTGAATGTAACACACCACTGTTAATGTGATATAATTTCTAATTATGCAAAAAAAAATGTTTTGTTCATTTGTAATATCTAGATTTTCAACATCTTAGTTATGGATTTGAACATGTTTTTTAATGATTGATATGGTACTCATAAATTAAACATTCACAGTTTACTTCACTTATACATCCTAAAATCTTCATAGAAGACTAAAGTGTTGCCTAAAAATGATCATCCAAACCCAGTAATGGACCTCCACTGCCTGATGAAAAGGTGACATCCACTTTCAGGTTATTTTTCATACCAATAGCTTAAAATGGTATTGTTCATACCAATAGTTTAAAATGGTGTTGTTCATACCAATAGTTTAAAATGGTATTGTTCATACCAATAGCCTAAAATGGTATTGTTCATACCAATAGCCTAAAATGGTATTGTTCATACCAATAGCCTAAAATGGTATTGTTCATACCAATAGTTTAAAATGGTGTTGTTCATACCAATAGTTTAAAATGGTATTGTTCATACCAATAGCCTAAAATGGTATTGTTCATACCAATAGCCTAAAATGGTATTGTTCATACCAATAGCCTAAAATGGTATTGTTCATACCAATAGTTTAAAATGGTATTGTTCATACCAATAGCCTAAAATGGTATTGTTCATACCAATAGCTTTAAATGGTATTGTTCATACCAATAGCCTAAAATGGTATTGTTCATACCAATAGCTTAAAATGGTATTGTTCATACCAATAGCCTAAAATGGTATTGTTCATACCAATAGCCTAAAATGGTATTGTTCATACCAATAGCCTAAAATGGTATTGTTCATACCAATAGCCTAAAATGGTATTGTTCATACCAATATCCTAAAATGGTATTGTTCATACCAATAGTTAAAAATGGTATTGTTCATACCAATAGCTTAAAATGGTATTGTTCATACCAATAGCCTAAAATGGTATTGTTCATACCAATAGTTTAAAATGGTATTGTTCATACCAATAGCCTAAAATGGTATTGTTCATACCAATAGCTTAAAATGGTATTGTTCATACCAATAGCTTAAAATGGTATTGTTCATACCAATAGCCTAAAATTGTATTGTTCATACCAATAGCTTAAAATGGTATTGTTCATACCAATAGCCTAAAATGGTATTGTTCATACCAATAGCCTAAAATGGTATTGTTCATACCAATAGCCTAAAATGGTATTGTTCATACCAATAGCCTAAAATGGTATTGTTCATACCAATAGTTTAAAATGGTATTGTTCATACCGATAGCCTAAAATGGTATTGTTCATACCAATAGCTTAAAATGGTATTGTTCATACCGATAGCCTAAAATGGTATTGTTCATACCAATAGCTTAAAATGGTATTGTTCATACCAATAGCCTAAAATGGTATTGTTCATACCAATAGCTTAAAATGGTATTGTTCATACGAATAGCCTAAAATGGTATTGTTCATACCAATAGCCTAAAATGGTATTGTTCATACCAATAGCCTAAAATGGTATTGTTCATACCAATAGCCTAAAATGGTATTGTTCATACCAATAGCCTAAAATGGTATTGTTCATACCAATAGCCTAAAATGGTATTGTTCATACCAATAGTTTAAAATGGTATTGTTCATACCAATAGCTTAAAATGGTATTGTTCATACCAATAGCTTAAAATGAAATTGTTCATACCAATAGCTTAAAATGTTATTCTTCATACCAGGTTATTGTTCATACCAGTTTATTTTTCACACCAATAGCCTAAAATAGTATTGTTCATACCAGGTTATTGTTCACACCAATAGCCTAAAATGGTATTGTTCATACCAGGTTATTGTTCACAACAATAGCCTAAAATAATATTGTTCATACCAGGTTATTGTTCACAACAATAGCCGAAAATAATATTGTTCATACCAGGTTATTGTTCATACCAGGTTATTGTTCACACCAATAGCCTAAAATGGTATTGTTCATACCAGGTTATTGTTCATACCAGGTTATTGTTCACACCAATAGCCTAAAATGGTATTGTTCATACCAGGTTACTGTTCATAACAGGTCATTGTTCACACCAATAGCCTAAATGGTATTGTTCATACCAGGTTACTGTTCATAACAGGTCATTGTTCACACCAATAACCTAAATGGTATTGTTCATACCAGGTTACTGTTCATAACAGGTCATTGTTCACACCAATAACCTAAATGGTATTGTTCATAACAGGTTATTGTTTATACCAGTAGCCTTATACCAAGTAAAGATATTGTTCATACCAGGTTATTCTATAACCTAACAAGAAATGGTATTGTTGTTCATACCAGGTTATTGTTCATACCAATAGCCTAACAAAAACATTTATTGTTCATGCACAATGTTCATCCCACATTTCATGGTATTGGTATGGACAATAACATGATATGAACAATAACCTGGTCCTTTAGAGCATTATCACTAGTTATGAATCAGCAATATGATGGGTATTAGGTGTGACTACTGTTTACACATAACGGTACAACTGTGTACTTTGTGGAAAGGCATTTGTGTGTGCTTTTAAGAAAGATAGTGTGTGTGTGTGTGTGTCTGTCTGTTAGTGCGAGCACATTCTTGTATATGTACAGTCGTGGCCAAAACTATTGGCACCCTTTTTCAAATAATGCACCATTTCTTCCAGAAAACAGTTGAAATTAAAACATACTTTGGTATCCACAAATGTATGTCTTCGGTGTGCAGTTGAACTACAACAAAAAAAACGGAATAATTTACTAAATCAAATTCCACAAAGAAATCCTAAAATGGCCTGGACGACAACTTCTAGAAGTAGTTAGAAATCATTTAAATCAGGTGATTCTCATTATCTTTAGAATTGAACTCACCTGTGGTGAGTTGAAGGTGTCTGCAGTATAAAAATCACTTATTCAACCAGTTTGAATAGAGGAAAGGACTCATTCTCCTGTTGTGTGTCACTGTGTGTACCGCAACGAGCATGGACAAAAGAAAGAAAACCATAGAATTGTCTGAAGCAACTCTAAAACAAAATTGAGCTTTCAAAGAAAATAACACCTTCCCTACAGCCAAACATGGATGAGGTTCAATGATGTTTTGGGATTGCTTTGCTGCCTCTGGCACTGGGTGCCTTGAACCTGTGCATGGCAGGACATTGATGGCAGGACATTGACCCCAAACACACTTCAAAAAGAACCCAGAAATGGTTCAAGACAAAACACTGGACTGTTCTGAAGTGGCCAGCAATGAGTCCAGATCTAAATCCCATTGAAAACTTGTGGAAAGATCTGAAAACAGCAGTTGGGAGAAGACACCCTTCAAATCTGAGAGAACTGGAGAAGTTTGCACAAGAGGAGTGGGCCAAACTGCCAGTACAGAGGTTCAGGAAGCTCATCAATGACTATAGGAAGCACTTGATTGCAGTTATTTTGACCAAAGGCTGTGCTACCAAATATTAAGTCTAGGGTGTCAATAATTATTTCAATGTCATTTCTGTTTATTTTCTGATTTAAATGGATATATTAAGTTCAACAATTTCAAAGATTTTACTGAGTTACAGTTCATATAAGGAAATCAGTCAATTGAAATAAATTCATTCAGCCCTAATCTATGGATTTCAAATGACTGGGCAGGGGTGCACACACGGGTGGGCCTGGGAGGTTCATAGGGGCACCCACTTGGGAGCCAGGTACACCCACTAGGGAGCCAGGCCCAGCCAATCAGAATGATTTTTTCCCCCACAAAAGGGCTTTATTACAGACAGAAATACTCAGATGTGTAGGCCCTGGGCTGGCGTGGTTAAACTTGGTATGCGGTTATGAGACCGTTTGGATGTACTGCCACATTTTCTAAAATGACATTGGAGGTGGCTTATGGTAGAGAAATTAACATTAAATTCTCTAGCAACAGCTCTGTTGGACATTCCTGCAGTCAGCATGCCAATTGCACACTCCCTCAAAACACTTGAGACATCTGTGTCATTGTGTTGTGTGACAAGATTGAACATCTTAGAGTGGCCTTTTATTGTCCCCAGCACAAGCTGCACCTGTGTA
Organism: Oncorhynchus kisutch; assembly: GCF_002021735.2. Taxonomy (NCBI): domain Eukaryota; kingdom Metazoa; phylum Chordata; class Actinopteri; order Salmoniformes; family Salmonidae; genus Oncorhynchus; species Oncorhynchus kisutch. Next base: position 59,664,394 of record NC_034184.2, on the reverse strand, counting down.
ATGACCATGCTGTTTAATCAGCTTCTTGATATGCCACACCTGTACGGTGGATGGATTATCTTGGGAAAAGGAGAAATGCTCACTAACAGGAATGTAAACAAAGTTTTTTTTGTGGTATGGAAAATATCTGGGATCTTTTATTTCAGCTCATGAAACATCGGACCAACACTTTACATGTTGCATTGATATTTTTGTTCAGTGTATACTCAAACCTTAACTTGACGCTTCCACTCACCCCTTGTGTCTTTGTCAGGTCCAGAAATAGATCCATTCTGGTACGTGGGGCGTGGGGTAAGGCCCATCGGGCGTTTTGGGAAGAGGCAGAGCGGAGGAGGGGGCAGCGGAGGGCTCAGACACCCTGTGGCCATGGTCAGCACACTGGAGATTCTCCTCGACATCATCAGGAACCAGGAGAACATCGGGAAGACACTTAGCGGAGAGGACGCCGACTGGCTACCATGACAACATGCTTGGCCGCTCGCCCGCCCCCACCATCTGTGTCTGTGAATGTGTCTTTATTTAATCAAGTATTGTCTTTCTTTGTCTCTATCTCCTTTTTCTTTCTGTCGTTCTTTCTTTCTTTTCAAGGTTTGCTCTCAAGCCTACAGTATGTCTTAGTCTAGGGACCTCTAAACTGGCTGACCAGTTGTAGTCTGTATGGTACATACTGAGAAATGCAATCTATATTGATTAATAAATGAAGATAGTAACAGACTATGTTTTTGGTACATTGGTACTGTGACCAATTATTGTTGAATAAAAAGCAGGAAGTCTCAAACGAGAAATATAAAGCTGCTCAAAATCTGAACCTTTCGGTGAATAAGCAGGTCCGTTTTTCTTACCATTGGTGAGGGATATTCTTTGTAACATAAAGTAAGACCATACTTCATTAATCCTCAAAGGTTAGGAATGATAGGAAACTCCAGAGGTCATTCAGGTGCAAACTTTATTCAATCAGTATTACACTTTTTCTCAATCAGAGCAATTTGGCACATAGAGAATCTGTATTTTTTGCCTCTTAATATTTTTCCCCGACACATGATATGGACTGCAACAAACGATTGCACATATGAGTGAATAGTCCATCAGAGGTGTGCAAAGTGAACTTCACTGCGGCCTAGGAACATAGACAGCTGGCTGCCTCCCGCAGACAACACAGAAGGATCAAGTTTATGATTGGGCAATTATCTTATGTCATATCCATTTTTTTTTTATACATATATATGGATATATATATATATATATAAACAAATTAGGAGGTGAGATAAAATATATTTTTTACAATAGAAAAATACAGGACATTGATAATAATGAACCCCTTGGCTGTGCTTCTCGAATTTTGTACATCTATTTAAAACCAGAAACATGCGTTGATACACAACACACATCCAGGAACAACGACGACATACAGGAAACGATATGCATAACCTGCTAAATGGGATCATAGGATGGATGGAAGGACTTACCAGTGGACAGTGTTCAAATATAATATAAGAGAAGTCCATAGGTATGGGAATAACCTGTGTCACTAGCTCCGGTACAGGGCGTTACATATTATTCTTATTGTCGTTTATTAGACGCTCTTATCCAGAGCAACTTCATACTGGTCCCACGTGGGAATTGAACCCACAACCCTAGCATTGCAAGTGTCATGCTCTACCAACTGAGCCACAACAGGACTACACCTGATAGGTGCGGCTTGAAGAAAGGTCAAGCTGCACGTAACAACCTGAACCAGCGCAAACGTCATACTATTTTACCTGTAATTACTAAGGAACATAATTCCTCAACACTGTATTTCATCTCCTCTATATTAATATACTATCTGATCTTTTCAATATAAAGACCAGGGCCTCTCAGAGTATCTCAAGAGTAGAAGTGCTGATCTAGGATACATTTTGTGTTGTAGATCACAATGAATATGGTTACATGGACAGGGAAAGCCTCATCCTAGATCAGCACTCCTACTCTGAGACGCTGATAAAAAACAGGCCTGGCATTCCAGACTCTCACCCCGGTCATTGGAGTAATACCAGACACTGCATCAACTGCTATTTATCACATCTCCCACGTTATCATGAATATGAATACCATCATTCCCATTAAAATCACACATTTTCCGACAATTAATGCAGGCATACATGTAAAGCACTTTGAAGAAGGAAACATGACACGGTTTCAGACTTAACTGATGAGAAAACCTTTCAGAGGAGGAGAATAAAGCCTAGGCCGGTTTCCGCCCCACTTTGTTTTAGTGAAAAGAACTGCGTAATAACAATCTTCAAAAGTACAAAAATAAAATCATGCTTTTCATGGCATTTTGTCATAAAGCCCAGTAGACTTCATTATGTATAAATCTTTACAAGATATTTAACACAACGCACAATGAATTATTGGAGCCATAGAGCACAGGAGAGAAATCAAAATGTATGCCAAATAAAGGCCACAAAGCGGAAACAAATGAAACATAAAAATAACAAGCAAAAAAAGCCATTTGACGTTGTTGTCATCTAGCAGACGCTCTTATCCAGAGACACCTACAGTTAAGTGCATTGATCTTCAGATAGCTAGTTGGGACAGCCAAATATCTCAGTCATAGTACATGTATTTTTCCTCAATAAAGTAGCTATCAGCAATGTCAGTGCTAGTAGGAAAAGAAATCCAAGTGTGAGTATTAGTTCACGCACAAATTGCCCTGTCCTTTAATCCTAGTTAATGTGTCAACCATCATCTGCAAGTTATGAACAGTCAGCAGTTCACACACCCAAGTATGCTACTGGGAAGACAGATATCAAGTAGATGGCCCTAGCTAGCAAAAAGACAGTACTAGACAACAGATAAAGACACACATGTGATGTATTACTCCTGGAGATATCAGGAGTCCTCCTAGCTGTAGAATGAAGCATATTCATTCCAAAAAAAGAAGAACGGTAAAGTTGTCATACAGAGATGTTTTTGTTTGGTTAAGAAACGTGTCCATTTATTCTAATGTCGGGCTTCTTTCGGTTCCTAAATGCTTTACATATACTTTATATAATAGGTAGACCATTTGTGTGATAAACGTTTCTTTATTTGTTCATGTAACTAAATAGGTTATTTTGGCCTTACAAAACAGACATTACATAAACTGTCATTGTGTGGGCCGAGTGTAGTGAATCTTTCTCTAAACACGGTAACTTACGCGCTAGAGTAACGAGCCCGTCTCAAAATCGCCACTGTGAAAAGATTGAGGTGTGTTTATCTGGTTACACTTCATGTCAATGATTCATTAAAGAAACAGGAGAGGACGCCAGATGTTTCTTAAAGTGGAACCTCTCATCGAAAATTCGAAAAAACGCGTCAGACCAGAGCGTCGTGAATGAGGATTGGTATCTGCTAGTTCAAGGAAAAGGATTACGTTTTGAGTCTGTACACAGAAATGATAATACAACAACAACATTGAACAGGTTCTGTAGGTGCTCGGCAATTCATCATGACATTTCATCAGTGAGAGAAACGACAACGTAATATAAAACATGGTTCAGCCTCTTTTGGGACATTCATCACAGACGTTTTCACATGGTTTTTCACATCTTCAAACACCTACAACACCCTTGCAAACAGTTAGAAGAAGAAAGAAAGACTGACAGAGGTTTTCTTATTTTCTGTACAAGGACTTTGAAGTTAGGTCTTCTTTTGACAGTAGGACAGTGAGTTGTCTCGGCGAGGAGTGTTCGTTCGCTGATTTTAAGGCAGAGACACGTCGTCTATCAATCCACCCTGTTGTGAGCGTTGTGGTGTGGTAATTACAGTGAATGAGGCCCAGGGGGCTGATGGAGTAGGTTGGGACAGGGGTTGAATGAGTCAGTCCTGGGCTGGGGGAGGCAGGGAAGGGGGTCTGGAGATATTCAGGGGGTGACTGGATGGGGCCGTGCCTGGCTGAGGAGAGCGCTGGGTGGGGTGCACAGGGCAGGTGTTGGCCCCTGCATAGCCCAAGGCAGACGCTGGATCAAGGCACTGGAGTGGAGAGACCGCGCGGGGCCCCTGAGGGACTCTTTGTGCTTTCTGTCTGTAGCTACGGATGAAGTGCTGTTACCTGCTGCTCAGGCTCCTTATCTGGAGAAAAACAAGGAAATGCATATAGAAATATATGACTTGAGCTATTCAGGTAGCTAAAGAGTGTATTCAATAGTCACAATGACAAATGAAGCTATTACACAGCATAACCATTAATGGAGTTTGCATTGCGTATACACTGAGTGTACAAAACATTAGGAACACCTTCCTAATATTGAGTTGCCCCCCACACTTTGCCCTCAGAACAGCCTCAATACATCGGTACATGGACTCTACAACGTGTCAAAACTGTTCCACAAGGATGCTGCCCCATGTGGACGCCAATGCTTCCCACAGTTGTGTCAAGTTGGCTGGATGTTCTTTGGGTGGTGGACCATTCTTGATACACACGGGAAACTGTTGAGCGTAAAAAACCCAGCAGCGTCACAGTTTTTGACAAACTCAAACCGGTGCGCCTGGCACCAACTACCATACCCAGTTGAAAGGCACAAATCCTTTGTCTTGCCCAGAGCACATATACACAATCCATGTCTCAATTGTCTCAAACCTGTCTCCTCCCCTTCATCTACACTGATTGAAATGGATTTAACAAGTGACATCAATACGGGATCATAGCTTTCACCTGGATTCACCTGGTCAATCTGTCACTTGGTAGGTGTTCCTAATATTTTATATACTCAGTGTATCTGGTAATATCTAATCAGAATTGGGCATAAAATGTAGAAGTTCCCAACACTGAGAGAGAAACAGTAAAATATTAGTCCCTTAGTTAAATAATCATTACATGATGCTCTAGTCTGGGACTCACCCACAAACAGGACCAAGGCTCGCCTGCTGAGGAGTGACGGACACCATCCTAGCTGGAGTGGTGCTCTCATCTTTTCTATCAACATAGACAGGGCTCTAATTCCTCTAGCTCCACAATGGGATAGGGTGCTGTTAGCCAGCCTGCCAGCTTAGTGGAGTCTGCCCCTAGCACAGTCAGTGTAGTCAGCTCAGTTTTCCCCATTGAGACCGTGTCTGTGCCTCGATCTAGGTCTGACAAAATTAAACACACCGTAGCAATCCCACTGGAATAAAGACCTCCTCCATTCCTGTCATTATTGAAAGAGATTGTGATCATACCTCACATCTCAAAATAGGACTACTTAATGTAAGATCCTTCACAAACTAATCACTGATTATAAATTTGATGTGATTGGCCTGACTGAAACATGGCTCAAGCCTGATGAATTTACTGGGTTAAATGAGGCCTCTCCTCCTGGTTACACTAGTGACCATATCCCCAGAGCATCACGCAAAGGCAGAGGTGTTGCTAACATTTATGACAACAAAAAAGGCTACATTTTCATCTTTTGAGGTTCTAGTCATGAATCTATGCAGCCTACTCAATCAATTTTTTATAGCTACTGTTTACAGGCCTCCTGGGCCGTGTACAGTGTTACTCACAAAGCTCCTTGAACTTCTATTGGGCCTCATAGTCATAGCAGATAATATTCACATTTTTGGTGACTTCAATATTCACAGAACTCCACAGACCCACTCAAAAAGGCTTTCGGAGCCATCATCGACTCAGTGGATTTTGTCCAACATGTCTCGGGACTTACGCATAGCCACAGTCATACCCTGGATCTAGTTTAGTCCCATGGAATAGATTTTGTGGATCTAAATGTTTTTCCTCATAATCCTGGACTATTGGGCCACCATTTTATTACATTTGCAATCAAATAATTAGCTTAGACCCCAACCAAGGATTATCAACAGCTGCACTATAAATTCTCGGACAACGCAAAAGATTCCTAGATGCCCTTGCAGATTCCCTCCACCTACCCAAGGATGTCAGAGTAGTAAAATCACCTAACTGAGGATATAAAAGTAACTTTGCGTAATACCCTGGATGCAGTTGCGCCACTAAAAGCAAAACAAAATTAAATACAGAAAATATTAGAGCCCGGAAAGAAGCTTCCAGAAAATTGGATCGGAAATGTCACTCCACCAAATTGGAAGTCTTATGACTATCTTAGAAAGTGCAATATCAAAAAGCCCTCACTGCTGCTCAATCAGCCTACTTTTCAAACCTGATTGAGGAGAATAAAAACAGTCCTAAATACATATTTGATACTGTTGCAAATCTAACTAAAAAGCAGCATCCCCAAGTGAGGATGCGCTTCACTTCAGCAATGATGAATTCATAACTTTCTTCAATGAAAAGATCATGATCTTTAGAAAGCAAATTACAGACTCCTCTTTGAATAGGTGTAGTTGTCCAAAGTCTGCACAGAACTGGCAGAACCTCAGATCAATGGAGAAACCCAAGTTTTCGTCGACACGTTTACAAAAAAAGTCATGGCCCATAAATCTTCCAACTGCCTACTTATATACTGAACATAATAAATGGCTCCCTATCCTTACGATGTGAACCAAAGTAACTTAAAGTGGCAGTAATAAAGCCTCTCCTGAGAAAGCCAAACCTTGACCGCAATTGAGTGGTTTATTTATTTATTTCTTTACTATCTGCCTATATCGAATCTCCCATTCCTCAAATTTTGTTGTTGTTGAAAAAGCTGTTGCTGAGAAACTCACTATTTCCTGAAGACAAATGATGTACAGTTGAAGTCAGAAGTTTACATACACTTAGGTTGGAGTCATTAAAACTCATTTTTCAACCACTCCACAAATTTCTTGTTAACTTCTTATGCCTGGGGGGCAGTATTAAGTAGCTTGGATGAATAAGGTGCCCCAGAGTAAACAGTTGCTAATATATGCATATTATTATTAGTATTGGATAGAAAACACTCTGAAGTTTCTAAAACTGTTTGAATGATGTCTGTGAGTATAACAGAACCTATATGACAGGCAAAAACCCGAGAAGAAATCCAAACAGGAAGTGAGAAATCTGAGGTTGGTAGCTTTTCAACACAGTTCCAGTTGAAATCCCATTGAGATATGAATGAAGTTGCACTTCCTAGGGCTTCCACTAGATGTGAACCATTTATAGAAATGTGAATGAGGCTTCTACTGTGTTGTGGGACTGAATAATAGCAGAATGAGCCATGTGTCTGGCAGTCAGCCATTTCCTGGTCACGCGCATTCCACATGATATCCACTTGCGTTTCGTTGCTCCTCAAGACACAGGAAGGAATTCTCCAGTTGGAACTTTATTGAAGATTTATGATAAGAACATCCTAATGATTGATTCTGTACTTAGTTTGAAATGTTTCTTCGACCTGTAATATAACTTTTTGAAGTTTTTGTCCGAAGTAACGCACGACCAGAACGAGCGTTTGGATATGTATACCAAACGCGCTAACAAAAGGAGGTATTTGGACAAAAATAACGGACATTATCGAACAAAACAAACATTTATTGTGGACCTGGGATTTCTGGGAGTGCATTCTGATGAAGATCATCAAAGGTAAGGGAATATTTATCATGTCATTTCTGGTTTCTGTTGACTCCAACATGGCGGCTAATTTAACTATTGTTCTGAGTGCCGTCTCAGATTATTGCATGGTTAGCTTTTTCCGTAAAGTTTTTTTGAAATCTGACACAGCGGTAGCATTAAGGAGAGGTATATCTATAATTCCATGTGTATAACTTGTATTATCATCGACAATTAAGATGAGTATTTCTGTTGAATCGATGTGGCTATGCAAAATCACTGGATGTTTTTGGAACTAGTGAACGTAATGCGCCAATGTAAACTCAGATTTTGATATAAATATTAACTTTATCAAACAAAACATACATGTATTGTGTAACATGAAGTCCTATGGGTGTCATCTGGTGATTCATTTTATCTCTATTTGTGCTTTTTGTGACTCTGGCTGGAAAATCTTTGGCTGGTAAAATGTGTGTGTTTTTCTGTGGCTTGGTGGTGACCAATCGTTTGTGGTGCTTTTGCTGTAAAGCATATTTGAAATCGTACACTGTGGTGGGATTAACAACAAGATTAGCTTTAAAATGGTATAAGATACATGTATGTTTGAGGAATTTTAATTATGAGATTTCTGTTGTTTTGAATCTGTTGTCATATCATCCCATGAACGGGATTTCAGCCCTTTAACAAACTATAGTTTTGGCAAGTCGGTTATGACATTTATTTTGTGCATGACACAAGTAATTTTTCCAACAATTGTTTACAGACAGATTATTTCACTTATAATTCACTGTATCACAATTCCAGTGGGTCAAGTGGGTCAAACGTTTACATACAATAAGTTGACTGTGCCTTTAAACAGCTTGGAAAATTCCAGAAAATGATGTCATGGCATTAGAAGCTTCTGATAGACTAATTGACATAACTTGAGTCAATTGGAGGTGTACCTGTCGATGTATTTGAAGGCCTACCTTCAAACTCAGTGCCTATTTGCTTGACACCTTTTGAGTCAAGATCACTTTCACAATCAAAAAGCTAGCCGAGATCTACCACTCAGATTTTTGGCTGGACTGACAATATTGTTATTCTCAGATCATAGTTCAAAACTCGATCTTTGATAATAAAGTTGGTGTAGCACTTGCGATGCACTGCGGACCATAAATTGAAATAATTTTTTATTTTACTTTTATTTTTACTAAAACAAAGGTCAAATCAAGACGTCAATGATCTTTAGGTCGGAAAGTTTTCGACTTGGAAGTTGGATGACCATTAAAAAAAAATTGGGATCTTGATTTTTTCTGAGTTCCCAACTCACTGAAGTCGGAAGTCGGAGATTTCCGAGTTCCCAATTGTTTTGAACATTCCTCCAGTGAGACTAACCAGAGAGGGTACACCTCTTCCTACCCGATGACGAAACTTGAGTCGCACCGCATCTGTCTCAGTCATGCTCAAAGTTATGTTGTACCTATGACCAGAGAAAGTGAAACATTCCTCTATATTAAAATGGACACGACAAGCTGCTAATAATAATAAAACTGCAGGGCTAATGATACACTTGGCTACTCATTCATTGCAGCGCAAGTACGGAGAATCGCGTTTTATGTTTTGTAATAGTGTTGAACCGTGTTTTGAGCTATATAAAAACAAATGTGAACTCACTCATGAAGTTAATAAATCGTATATAGGCTAGTATAACACTTTGCTGGTGCTGGGGTCGTAGAAGCTCTATAGGTACGGTGATTTGAGCGATCCTATTGGCCAGCGCAGTAGGAGCACTCGGTTAAGCCACAGATGTCCCGGTCCACCGGGTAGGCGGAGTCAATCTTTTCAGAAAAATGAAATGGTTAAAAATGGAAACACTTTGTTTGCCGTGCGCAGGGCTTCTGAATTAAGTGCACCTACCGCCTTCAGCGCAACACCCCCCCCCCCAAAAAAGAAGGGAAAAAAAGAAGGAGCGCAAGCCTTTATCGTTGGCGACTACTGTTTTTATTTAGAGAATGGACACCCAAAATGGTCTACGCAGAAAAGTTTTTGCCTGGTGTTCCTCAAGGTTCTGTTTTTTTTAGGACTTTTGTTTTCACTATATACGGTGAGGGAAAAAAGTATTTAATCCCCTGCTGATTTTGTATGTTTGCCCACTGACAAAGACATGATCAGTCTATAATTTTAATGGTAGGTTTATTTGAACAGTGAGAGATAGAATAACAACAACAAGAAGAAACGCATGTCAAAAGTGTTATAAATTGATTTGCTAACTGATATTTACTCCTGAGGTGCTGACCTGTTGCACCCTCTATAACCACTGTGATTATTATTTGACCCTGCTGGTCATCTATGAACATTTGAACGTCTTGAAGAGGGATCTAGCGTTAATGGCCCTGTATTCCTATAATTGCCACCGATACATCCAGAAGAGGAATCGCCAGCCCTCAGAGCCTTGTTCCTCTCGAGCTTTCTTCCTAGGTTCCTGCCTTTCTAGGGAGTTCTTCCTAGACACTGTGCTTCTACATCTGCATTGCTTGCTCTTTGGGGTTTTAGGCTGGGTTTTTGTAACAGCACTGTGTGACATCTACTGATGTAAAAAATGGCTTTAGAAATACATTTGATTGACTGATTGTCTAATGAGTCTCTTTCAAAAGATGCACCGTCGACCCCTGTCTGAAATCAATGCTTTATGACTATATGAGACTTCTTTGATTTAGCCTCTGTTGTGTTGTACTTGGAAAGTAAAGGCTAAAACAGAGTGATTTCATTGACCATGTGGAAAAGCTGCTTGTTGGTGTCCCAAAAAAAAGAGAAAACCCTGATTAATAATTAATGAATTATTAACATGAAAAGAAGCGTGCCCCCATTGGTTAATGGCGCAGCCGTCCGATTCGTCTCCTATTCTGTGTGCTCCTTCTCTCGTTCCTAATGGAACCTCTCTCTTTCCTTTCTATATCTTCCCTCTCTACCTGGTACACTTAGCCTGGCATCCATTCAACCTCTTCCTTTAGATCCAAATGTGATGTTAGTCTTCTAAGTGTGAACACAAAATCTTTCTGCCAAGCCAATGTCCGCACATGAAAAAAGGGTGCGTTATTCTGTGGAGCAGACAACATTGCGTTGCCACAGTGACGTCAGCCCGCGATCGATGCAACGCGCACATCAAAGCGTAAAGAGGGTGTGAGTGTATTTTCAAACTCCCGAAAGGGAAAAAAAACTTCTCATTGTGACAGTGTGACATTACACAGTCTGAAAAACGTAGGATTTTTTGTAGTGACAAAGTTTGGGTCTTTTTTGCGACCTGGTACCTTTTTCTATCATCAAGGGGAGCCAATCCTAGAAACTCCATTTAACAAAAGTAGGAAAAGTAAATGGATTAAATAGAACATTTAACATTGTTCAACAGCAAAAAGGTTTCCTTTGTGATCATTTCAACAAGTTGTCCGTTACCTTTGACCGGAGGGGCAGGTAGTTTTCTCCTCTGTTGGCGTGATGTGTCAAGGGTTTGAGGCTGCAGAGTGACAGATCAGTACGGTGAATACAGTGGCCATATGAGGGTGTAGCTGTGTGTAATAATTGTATGGTGGAAATATACTACAGTATACCGTAGGTTTTGGCTTGGAGAAGTTGGAGAAACGATTGCAGGCGGTGACATTCAGTCCAGCTGTTTTTAGAGATAATATCCTCTCCTCGATGTCTGATACCTGGAGGAGAGAGATTCCAAATGATTCCGAAAATAAAAACGACATTTGCTGTAGATGTAGTGTAGAGTACATCAAGGCTCAGGTTAATTTAATGAATGAATGAATCAGGTTCATTTAGAAGACACCATTAGAATACAATTACACATTGCTACATTCTCTCCAGTCTCCACATTAAAACCTGCATTCTTACAGGACCATCAAACATTGGTTGCATTCCATCCCCAACACATTGCCACATCATCAACTGCACAGTTGGGCAAGCATCACATCTGACCTGCGTCTGCAATGTAATCAGCATGGAATGCAGTCATAGAAACAACTGGGCGTTTGGATATGAATGGACCCCCTACCTGGAGCTCAGACTGCTGCACCTGGGCGGCAGCAGTGGCCACCTGGTCCTCCAGGAAGGCCAGGTCTCTGTCTGAGGTGCCACTGCTGATGCCTCGGGCCACCTTCTCCAGGTCCCCCAGTGCCCCCTCCAGGCCATACACCGCCCCCGCAGCCATGTACACCTACAGGGACAAGTCACGTGTTACAGGAAAGGTCAATGGGCACAGGTGCTGAGCATAACAATGTTGGGGACCCACAGGGCTCTATCCTTGGGCCTTTCTGGTTTAGTCTTTACAGGTGGTAGTCACTATATGGTCATGCTAAGATGGACAAAAGTGGCTGAGATAGTGAGTTCAGATGAGTAAGTACACATATGCTATTTACTCTTTTTTTAAATCTAGGGTTATGGTGGAGGTTAAGATAAGGATTAAGTTTAGGGTTTAGAAAGCGCTGCATTTGGTCCTTTCTAGCATGGCCAGATAGCGACCACCAACATTGAGATGTATGTAGGCACTGGGTCTTACGTTTTCCTCCATCTTGGTGAGTTTCTGGTCCAGCTTCCTGGTCTCTAAGTTGCTGAGGAAGGACTCAGACGCGCTCATGCACTCAGAGGGGGTGACACTATCGCCCCCCGCCTCACCAATCAGTTCCTCTGTGGCGTTGAGCACCTTCAGTACCTCTGTGGTGATACTGCATAGCGATGCGGCCGAGTACTTCTGCTCAACACACACACACGTGCACACACACGTCAAGACACACACACACACCACATACACACACAAAGACATGCCACATAGAAACAGACACACAACACACACAGAGATACGAGTTAGACACACACAGGCACGAACTTGACTATCATTAGAGGGTACAAACAAATATGGAACAGTCAAGAGGAGAGTCGTAACAGGGTCCAAGTTTACAGCATGGTCCTCAATGACACACAGAGCTTTTACACCTCCAATCAGTGCAGCACACACACACATCGTCACTTCTCATGTCAACCTGCAAGGAGCAATCAGGTGGAGGACGAAGAGTGTGACGCTTCATGTGGAAGAGGAGGGGAGCTGTTGACCTTTATTACTAGATTCCAGGTCATGGATTCCAGGTTTATTACTAGATTCCAGGTCATGGATTCCAGGTTTATTACTAGATTCCAGGTCATGGATTCCAGGTTTATTACTAGATTCCAGGTCATGGATTCCAGGTTTATTACTAGATTCCAGGTCATGGATTCCAGGTTTATTACTAGATTCCAGGTCATGGATTCCAGGTTTATTACTAGATTCCAGGTTACCTAACAGAGTTACAATTACTTTATTTACATTTTCCTCTACCAAACCACTAGAAAAGTAGAAAATGTGAGAAAACACGATAAGTAAAAGTGCAGTCTCGAACCTACAAGACTAACAAACAACACCCCTGCTGTAAAGTACAAACAAGTACATCTGAATGGATGAAAAGGTGAGAGGGATGAGGGAAAAGGAGAGAGATCGATGTAATTCAATAATGAGATAAACCTTGGCTTGAAGCTTTGATCTGTGGGACTAACAAGTGCATTGATCCACACCCCTTTCTCTCTCTCTCTTTTTAAGACGCGTTAGCTAGCTAGCGACGTACGTGGGCTTGAAAGGAAGTGTGTATAGTGTGGGTGGTAAGGGGTGGCACTCGAGTGGGAGACGAGAGGAGATGAGAGGCGGCTCCTTTTGAACACTCAGAGGTGACTTAGAGAGCAAAGAGCGAGAGGGAAAGATTTCAGGTACCAACTGAGTACGTAGATGACTAATGGGAGCCGCAGGTTTGGTCGTCACCTATAGTACATTACCAATATACATCATTATCACACGGCTCCAACACACGGCTCCATTTCCTACTGCGACATATGTGTTTAGAAAGCGCTTTTAGAAACTGCATCCAACTTATAACAGCTTATACATATAATATACATTTTACGGACAAAATGTATTTTCCAATAGTTATCTTTTGTTTGTTTTTAATCCAATCCTTCAGCTACCCTCAACCCCTCCCATCTATCCCTGTAGACCATCCAGTTTGATTTCTATTTGCCATATATTTTTTACCTGTGCTTTGTAGAAGCACCCTTGGCAGCGATTACAGCTGTGAGTCTTTCTGGGTAAGTCTATAAGAGCTTTCCACACCTGGATTGTGCAACATTTGCCCATTATTATTTTCAAAATTCTTCAGGCTCTGTGAAATTGGTTGTTGATCATTGCTAACCATTTTTATCAGGTCTTTCCATAGATTTTCAAGCAGATCTAAATCAAAATTGTAACTCGGCCACTCAGCAACATTTACTGTCTTCTTGGTAAGCAATTCCAGTGTAGATTTATGTTTTAGGTTATTTATCTCCCAGTGTCTGGTGGAAAGCAGACTGAACTAGGTTTTCCTAGAATCTTGACTGTGCTTAGCTCAATTCTGTTTTTCTTCTACCCAGTCCATAACCATTACAAGCATACCCATAACATGATGCAGCCACCAATATGCTTGAATATATGGAGCGTGGTACTTAGTAATGTATTTTATTGTATTTGCTCCAAATCAGGACAAAAAGTGAATTGCTTTGCCACATTTATTGCAGTATTACTTTAGTGCCTTGTTTGCAAACAGGATGCATGTTTTAGATTTTTTTTTTTATCTGTACAGGATTTGCTATTTTCACTGTCAATTGGGTTCGTATTGTGGAGTAACTACAATGTTGTTGATCAATCATTAAACGCGAACTGTTTTAAAGTGACCATTGGCCTCACGGTGATTCCCTGAGCAGTTCTCTTCCTCTCTGGCAACTGTGTTAGGAAGGATGCCTGTATCGTTTTAGTGACACGGTGTATTGATAATAACTTCACTGTGCTCAAAGGGATATTCAATGTCTGCTTTAAAAAAAATACCCATCTACCAATAGGTACCTTTTTTTGTGAGATATTAAAATTTGAAATTCACTGCTCGACTGAGGGACCTTACAGATAATTGTATGTGTGTGGTACGGAGGTGAGGCAGTCATTCAAAAAACACATTCAATACTATTATTCCACACATAGTGAGTCCATGAAACTTATTATCTCTTGTTGGACACCAACAAGCAGCTTTTCCACATGGTCTCTTGTTAAGCAAATATTTACTCGTGAACTTATTTAGGTTGAATATTTATTCACTCAAGACATTTCAGCTTTTCATTTTTTATTAATTTGTAAAAATTTCTAAAAACATAATTACACTTTTACATGATGGCATATTGTGTTTAGGCCAGTGACCAACAATCTAAATTTAACCCATTTTAAATTCAGGCTTTAACACAACAAAATGTGGAATAAGTCAAGGGGTGTGAATACTTCCTGAAAGCACAGTATGTCAAAGTGTGTCAAATATGTAAGTTGAAAACACTGCGACTGCGTGATGTTCCGGAGACATCCTTAACGACACATTTTAATTTGCAGGGCATCACCTGTGAAATCTTATGTGAAAAATATCCACGTGAAACTTCATATGAAATATCATCACATGAGAAGTGTTCAAAAACCACATGTGAAAGGTTATGTGATAACGTGAAAATCCACATGTGAAACATCACGTGAAATAAAATGAGACATTAGGCAAAACGTGACAATTTCACGGGAATTAATGTGATTTCCACATATGAAATCATGTGGTTTTTCCGTAAGGGTACAAGCTAATGCAGTCGGCCTTTTATGTCTAAATTGAATACAGCACCATCAGCTTTTCACTCATGACTCCATCTAGTGGCTTTGAATAACAATTATACCTGATTGTGTCCAGAAGTCCCTAAAATAGACCACATCTAGATAAGAGCAAACCTACGTCCCAAAGTACACTATTCCCACACGCACTGGTTAAAAGTAGTGAACTATATAGGGCATAGGGTGCTATTTACGACACAACTGAAGTAAATCAGAGGGAGAGAGCGTGACTAATATCACGATGGCCCCTGACAAAACAACCATGTTTCACTTGATGATGCCTTACTGGTGACAGAGTGTCTAAGAATAGTAAGAAGTGAATCATCAGATAGACGCAGTGAGTGTGTGTTAGTGTGCGTTGTCCACCACAGCAATCTGATTAATTTGATTGTTTTGGGGTTGCATCACGTGAATGTTAAGATTGCGACTGTGGTTAGTCATGTCGCATACATGGTGTGTGTGTGTGTGTGTGTGTGTGCGCATGTGTGATGTCCTGACTGACTGTGTTATAGAGACAGTAAATCTCACCTGCTGTAAAAGAGAGGAGAGTAACTGTAGCCTCTGCTGTAGTTCCACCCCATTCTGTCTCTCGCGACAGACAGACATGCGCGGACGGACAGATGGACGGACAGAAAGACAAAGGAGAAAGGGAGACGGGGGGGGGGGGGGGGTATCGAGAGAAACGGGAGAAAGACAGATGTGGGACACGGATGGCACAGAAAGATGTGGATGAGAGAAGAGGTGAGAACGAGGAGGGAGGAAGAGGTTCGGGATGAGTAGAAGGTACAGCCAGAAGAAAGGGAGGGAAAATAAAGGAGTGACCGAGAGAAACGAGATAAAGGAGAAACAGAGAGTTTAAGATAAGAGTAAAGATAACTCAGGGTAGCCGCCTGCGGTGTTTAGGTGACGACACAAACAGGACATACAGGTCATGTATGATAGGCTAAAGCCATAGAGATGTACTAAAGAGCTCATCTCCTATCTTTTCCCATGCTAAAACAGGCTTTGGGCCAAACATCCCTATCCAAGTATCCATATCCCTATCCTTAGATTTAGCCCTCTTTCCAACTCTATGGCTAAAGCTAAATATGAAACAAAGACCTCCTATTCTGCCTCTCTCTGCTCACCTGTCCGTCACACAGCACCCCTTCCTGGATAGATGGGGTAATTGCAGGCGAGGAGGGGGTGGATCCTGTCTTTTGGTTTCGGTCTTCCACTTCTTCCCCCTTTCTTTCGGTCTCTCTGTCCACCTCTTTTCTCTGTAGTCTCTTACTTTGCCTGTTCTTCTCCACTGTCTTATTTTCCCTGCCATCTACTTTCTCTTCCAAACTCTTTCCTCCTCTCTCCAACCTCCTCTCCTTCACTCTCTCCTCCTGTCTCAATGTCAGACTTTCCCTTAGTCGCTCTCTCTTTTTCAGTTCCAGCCCGTTCACTGACTCCGACGTCTCTCGCTTCGTCCTATCCCTACTTTTACTGCTCTGTCTCTCACTTTGTCCCTGGGGATCTCGCTCTCTCTCAATCTGCCTCAGCTTCTCTTTCTGTCTGTCACTTTCTCTGTCTCTCTTTACGGGACTTTTGATTGGCTCATCCTCGGACGAGCTCGCTGCTTCCTCGCTGCTGGCTCGTCCAACCAGCTGGCCCAGTTTGGAGTAGAGCTCCTGCTCCAGTGTGTCTCCCGAGCCGGGCCCAGAGCTGCTGGGGGACAGGGGGCCAGGGGCAGGGGCCATGCAGTTAGGGGAGCTGGGGGCCGCAGAGTTAGGGGCCACAGTGTCCTGGTTCTTGGGCTCGGGGGTCATGACCGCAGAGGAGATCTCGGGCACGGGCCCCACGTCAGGCCCAGGCATCTCCTCACTCATGCCACTCTTCAGCAGGGCGTTCAGCAGGAAACTGTTCTCCTACGGGCGGAGATGGAGAGAAAGACAGAATGAAAGAGAGAGCAATAGGGAGACCTTCATGCTTATCTCCCTCCATATGAAAAAGCATTGTCCTTTCCTGCCACCTAGTGGTGTACTAATGTTTCCCAACAGTCTCATGAGGGTTGACTAAAGGACTACACTTTTTTTTCTGTTGTTGTTGTTGAGATTTATAACAACTAGAATGAGGTGTAGTAAAGGTGATTAAAACAACTCTGTACCTACTACTGCCAATGAGAAGAGATTGGCGAAGCTGCTACACGTGCCATATCTTTACATTGACATTTTTGTGGTTTAGCAGACACTGTCAGCCAGAGAGATTTCCAGTCAGTGCATTCAACCAAGCTAGATAAGACAACCACATATCACAGTCATTGCAAGTAAAACCTTCCTCAAGGCTTTGTGAGTGAATGTCCTCCCACCTGTGCAGATGACGAATAAAGGGGTTGTGTGTGTGTCTGTGCGTGGGCCTGGTTCCCCGCCAGCTCCCTCTTGCTCTTCCTGCGTCTCCGCGACCTCCTGACGTGGTTGCTTTGCCCACTGTCCCCCGTCACCTTGGGGTTAAAGTTCACATCCAGCGCCTCCGGGTGGAGCGAGTACAAAGGGAGGTTCTGGTGTTGATGCTGATGATGGTGGTACTGAGCTTGCTGGGGATGAAGATACGGGTCCTGGTTAGGGCCTGTCTTCTTCATTACGTTCTGGAGGGGTTTGCCGGGTCGGGTGGGGGGTACAGAGGAACACTCTGAGTCAGAGTTGAGGGTCTCTGTGTTGGTGTACTGGCCCGAGGAGGGCGAGGTGACCGGGAGGTGGACCGGTGTGTACGTCCACTCAGGGTCGTGCTGAGAGTCCGTGTAGTACGTCTCGTCGGAGAGTTTCCCTTGGAACTGGCGGAGTGCGGCCCCCCAGCCCCCCTTGTCGTCCTCCTGGTCGGATTCGGGGCCCATCTCGTCGTAGGCCGAGACCACATCGGACTCCTTCTCCAGGACGCTGAACACCAGAGACTTTCTCTTGGTCAGCAGGCTGGGACGGGAGTGCTGAGAGCTCTGCAGAGCGATCCAGTTACCGTCCGGGCTCTGCAGCACCGAGGACGCACCTGTACATACAGGCACAGATAAACATATCTAGAGCTTTACGTAGGTGACAAACACAGCATTCTTCCTGGGAGTGCAACGGTATGGAATTGTCCTGTTGCATGGAACATGTTTGACTGTACAGAGAGACGTGACAGTACTGACGTGTCTTTGCATGTAAAACGTGACAGTATGGACATGTCTCTCTGGATTGAGCGTAGAGCGTTATATTGTGCGACAATAACGGAGGATTTTGCTCTGGGCGTCTCTAATGTGTGTGTGTGTGCGCGACTGTATCAGGGATCCATGTTTCAGTGTGTGTCTTACTTACTGGAGTTGTCCAGGCGGTCCACACTCTTCCAGCTGGGCAGTGAGGAGGCCCTAGCGGTCTCCTTCTTCAGAGAGGCGTAGTCCTGTACCCCTTCACCTCCCCCCGCCCCTACTAGTGCCTCGGTGTTCTTCTCTGGAGAATCGTCACTGGTCAGGGAGAACGCAGACCGCGACCTCTGTGCGCGCACACACACACACACGTAAATGATAGACCACAACACTTTAAAAACAACAAGTGCTGAAAAGGTGACACAGAATGATGAATTTTGGCCCTACCAGCCAAGGAAAGCTTCAAATGTAACAGGCACAGTGGCAACATTTTGTTCCGGGGAGGAATTTTCCCCACACTCCAGTTCCAGCTTAGGTGCAAAAGATTAGCTTGGTTTGTTTGGGTGGCAATGTGGATACCACTGACCACAGCCTGGTCTTCACTGATCCAACTGAACTGGTCGTTTGGTAAAAATCTCAGAAGGTATTGTAATGTAAATGGTAACTGGAGTTTGTGTTCTTCCGGCATCCTGGTACATTGTAAGATTGACTTTCAGGTTACGTCCCAAATGGCACCCGATTCCCAACAAAGTAGTATACTATAGGGAATAGGGTGCCATTAAGGGATGCACTGCCAGTCCAATGGATGTAATTCATATAAAGAGTCTGCAGGGGGCACCAGAGAACTACAATCTGGGTACCAGAGAACTACAATCTGGGCACCAGAGAACTACAATCTGTGTATCAGAGAACTACAATTACAAACAAAAAACAGTGTATGAATAACTAATCTCAACCAAATACTACTAAATCTCTCCTTACGGACGTACATACACACACACACACACTCACTCTGCGCTCATTCATAGGCAGAGTGTGTGTGTGTGTGAGTGAGTAAGTGTGACTGTATGTGAATGCCATGTATGTGTGTATGTGGGCGCCTGTGTTTGTGTCTGCGCACACTTTGTGTGTGTGTGTGTGCTGTGTGTGTGCCTGGATGTGTGTGTTTGCAGAGCATTTATAAAGGGAACCCATCCCTCTGTGGGCCAGGGCGTGGAGGAGAATCTCTGTGTATTTCTGCAGGACTTTGATCATGGTTGAGTGTAACAGACAGACTGGGACAGGAGACGGGCTGGGAACGTAGCTTTGATTCCACACTGCTGCGCCTGCCTCACACACACGGGACGATAACAAATCTCAGCCAGGTCCCCGCTGACTTCCCCTGTGAAACACTGCCAGGTGTGTGTGTGTGTGTGCGTGTAGAGCTGCTGTATAGCTCACAGGTACAAACAGGTTACACAGCCCTCAGGAGAGGACCATTCATGGGAAAATCTGCCAGCACATTTAAAGTAATTACATTTGTTCTTTGCCAGACCTCAACCCTGTCTGTCCCCATATCTCCTCACTTAAGGCCAAGAATTCCCTGCCCTGACCAGGGAAAAACTCTGGGTCCTAGTCATACCCCAAAGTTCCAGGCCCTACCTACAGGCTATATATAAGGGCCCAGTTTTTCCTGGGTCAGGTCGAATGGTCAGGACAAAGGTTAGGGTAGTGTAGGTAGTGAAGCTTAAGCTTGTCGCATGCTTCCCACTCAAAACAGTTCATGCACATATTATGACAAATTGTGGTTAGGTTTTTGTTAGTTTTGGTGTTCAGCAGGGTTTATTTTCAGATGTTCAAGCACAGAACAAGTCGTAGTTGAGTAGACAAAGTATACGCCCCTTTGTCGGTGATTGGTCAACAGAACTACTCCTAGTATGAGTGGAAACTATGGACGGGATTCTTCAATGAAATGTTGTCAGTCAACATGAGACAACCATTTTTTTTTTACTTGAGAAATACTGGCCCAAACATTTGACCTAAACGTAAAAACCCAGCCCCTATTGAATACACAGTGGGATATTGGTTATGTTGCACTTCCTAAGGCTTCCACTAGATGTCAACCGTCTTTAGAAATTTGAATTGGGCTTCTACTGTATTGTGGGGCCGGATGAGAGCTCTTTGAGTCAGTGGTCTGGCAGAGAGCCAGGTCCTGGTCATGCGCATTTCACATGATAGCGACCTGCGTTCCATGGTATTTCTACAGACAATGGAATTCTCCGGTTGGAACGTTATTGAAGATTTATGATAACATCCTAAAGATTGATTCTATACTTAGTTTGACAAGTTTCTTCGACCTGTAATATAACTTTTTGAAGTTTTCGTCCCACGTTCGGCTGGACCTGCACAAGCGTTTGGATTTGTGTACTAAACGCACTAACAAAAGTAGCTACTTGGACATAAATAATGGACAATATCGAACAAAATGTTTTTTATTGTGGAACTAGGATTCCTGGGAGTGCATTCTGATGAAGATCATCAAAGGTAAGGGCATATTTATAGTGTTATTTCTGATTTCTGTTGACTCCAACATGGCAGATATATATTTTTCTTTTCTGAGCGCCGTCTCAGATTATTGCATGGTTTGCTTTTTCCGTAAAGTTTTTTTGAAATCTGACACATAGGTTGCATTAAGGAGAGGTATATCTATATTTCCATGTCTAACAATTGTATTTATCGACATTGATAATGAGTATTTCTGTAAAATGATTTCTGTGGCTCTCTGCAATATCACCGGATGTTTTTGGAACTAGTGAACGTAACGTTCCAATGTATACCGAGATTGTTTTATATAAATATGAACTTTATCAAACAAAACATACATGTATTGTTTAACATGAAGTCCTATGAGTGTCCTCTGATGAAGATCATCAAAGGTTAGTGATTATTTTTATCTCTATATGTGCTTTTTGTGACTCTTCTCTTTGGCTGGAAAAATTGCAGAATTTTTCTGTGAGTTGGTGGTGACCTAACAATCGTTTGTGGTGATTTCACTGTAAAGCCTATTTGAAATCGGACACTGTGGTGGGATTAATAACAAGAGTACCTTTAAAACGGTATAAGATACATGTATGTTTGAGGAATTTTAATTATGAGATTTCTGTTGTTTTGAATTTTGCGCCCTGCACTTTCACTGGCTGTTGTCATATCGATCCCGTTCACGGGATTGCAGCCCTAAGAATGTACTGTACTGTAGTGTAATGTACTGTAGTGCAGTGTAACATAGCATAGCGTAGTGTAGTGAAACATAGCATATCGTAGTGTAACGCAGCGTTGAGCATGGTAGCGTAGTGTAGCGTAGCTTAGTACATGGTAGCGTAGTGTAAGGTAGTGTAGTGTAGTGAGGGCTTCCTAACCAGACTGACCCAGAGGGAATAGGAACTCTTGAGGTGGGCCTGGTTGGCCTGGGCCAGGGTGCTGTGAGGGGGCTGGCTGGTGGAGGACATCTCACTGCCCTGGGGCTGGCCCTGGCTCTGGGGCCAAACAAAGTCATACTCTGTCTGCATCTCTGAACGCTTCCTCCTCTGGATGATCTGGGAGAGGAAAGGAGAGGAGCGGAGCAAGAGCGAGAGAGAGAGGGCAATGTTAGATGTGACCGAAAACTCCACACCAGACTCTAGACGTACTTTTTGTACGATGGTCGTGGCAAGTTCCTCTATAAGCTCCTCTTTGTGGTCCCGTAGGTAGCGAGCCTCATTCTGCTTCTCCTGCAACACAGAGACATCAAAGCCTGGTCAGAACTACAGAAAAACAAGCACCAAAACCCCCAAAAAAAGAGACATGGTGAGAGACAGAAGAAATTACTTATTTTTTACTGTTATTGTTGTCATTATCTCACGTCGCTTTAGCAACAGTGGCCTTGTCATTCATGCTAATAAAGCTGATCTGAATCTGAGCGAAACAGAGAGAAAGAGAGAGAGTGAGACAGAGAGAAATAGAGAGAGGGAAACAAACACACACACACACCAGGACTATTGTCTCACCAAGCTGTCAGTAAATTCCTCTGCCTTGGCGATGGCTTCCTCTATGGCCTCCTCAGCAACACGCAGGGCAACAGTGAGGGTCTCTGCCATGCTGTGTCCTGCAAACAAACACACACACACACACACACACGTTTACTTGCAGCCCTTCAGGAGCAGATTTAATTACAGATATATCTGCTTGTGCAGAGCAAAGTGGTTTGTTTACAGGCTAATGTCAGGGCTGTGGTGATTCACACACAAGTGGCCGACTGGGAGGGTCACAGACCTCTTGACCAAGAGGACCATGCAGTGGGTGTGTAGTACAACACCCCCTACGATAATGCTGTGTCATGCGGTGGGTATATGTAATGTGCTAGCCTATTGAAACAGATATACATGCTACAAATGACGCTTATTAATTTGTTGGTTTCCATGGGTGTATGCCAAATGGCACCCCATCCCCTGTGTAGTGCACTACTTTTGACCAGGACACCACCTATATGGGGTTGTGTACCTTCACTCTGCCTGTAGAAGGTGGAGTCACTGCCACACACGCTGCCATCGTTGCCATTGCTTCCGTCGTGAACACTGCTTTCTGCGGGGGACACAGAGACGCAGGTACAATAACAACACACCTAATATATAGAGAGTCTTTTATCCAAAGCGACTTACAGTCGTGCGTGCATACATCGTCGTACTGGTAGCCCCAGCTCGGGAATCGAACCCACGATCCTGACATCACAAGGGCCATGCTCTACCAACCGAGCCACACGGGACCGCCAGAGGAGGGGTTAGAGGTCAGCATCGGTTGTACTGGGAGGAACCTTGGCTCACGCTGAGAGAACCTCTCATCACCCTCATCAGCAGAGGAGAGCAATGATATGAGACAGGAGCAAAGAGCAGAGAACCTGTGCGACGGCTTCAATTCATTTGAACCTATCCGTGAACCCTTTTTTGTGTGTTTGCCTGTCTAGTGTCGTCTCTTCATAAACCACACCGCTTTAGCGCAGAGGGCCATTTGGTGGCGGATGTGTCCCATAGGGCTATCTGTTTTCTCCAGGAGGTCTTTCATCAACTCTTTATTTCCTCTCATGGGACAAATCAACTTCCTCCAATTAGCAGCTTAGAGCCACAGCACTGGGAATATGACTGTTGTCACAGCTGAAGTTATCACCCTGCCATAGCCTGTGCCCCCGAAGGACTGAACTATGTGTGTGTGTGAGGGGGGGGGGGGTGTTGGGGCTGTGATGGCTTTCACGGTGACACAAAGCACTCAGGAGTCACGGCAGGCCACTAGGAATGATGTCTGTGTGCAGTGAGGCTGAAAGTGACATTTCGAGCCCGGCAAAGAGACAGTACTAGATTTGCTTGTGTTGGTCTGTCTATCTGTCTGTAGTGGGACTCTGCTTGGTCGGGCACAGGACAGGTTGCCTTGTGTTTTAAAATACTTAGTCCCCTCTTGGCTTGGGTTAGGGTTAGGGAGTAGTTAGGGAGTAGTCAGTGGGAATGGTCTTTCAGTTCTTCTTTGATCAAGACAAGAACACCCAATGATACGGGTGGACTCCTGGACTCATGACAAATATTGTGTGACTAGGGTGCGTGGCGGGCGGGTTGAATGAAGAGAAACAATACCTTCGAAAATCCATAAATGTATAATTATTGCGCAATTTCTATAGGCTACCTTGAGGTTTTTCTTTCATTATTGTAGGCCATCTGGTATTACTGCATGAGCCTAAACTTGAGGGTTTAACTGTATGTGTGCCAAATAGCCTACATAGCCAACCTCCAAATAATGCTTTTGGGGAGGGCAGAAAACGTTCACGTCAAAATCCACAGAGGGAAAAAAGGACATTGTCGAAGTTTAATTCAATAACACAAAAGCTGCGGAAGCTATTGAAAATAAAGAAAAGGGAGGACCAGAAAAGTCATGTTTGGAAAAGATTTGATGAAGTGGTAAGAGACGACGATAGCAGTACCGGCTGTGTTATGAATGAGTCCTAGGGCACGTCTAGGGAACTGTAGCCTGCTGTTTAGATGGGTTAAATGGAAACGGAAATCTGGACATTGACTAACCAGCGTAACCTACTGTTTTCTGGCAAACGTTCTTTGATAATATTCGTCCCGTGCAAATCGACATCCCTGTGCTTTGAGAGAAATGTCTGAGTTTGACAAGTGTTGCTCGAGGGTTTAAGCAAGAAAACAATAACCGGTTTGGAATAAATTGAACGAAGGGCTGCGCTTAACCTATATATGAATGGCCTACATCGATCAACTTTCACAGTGAATGCTTTTGTTTACATGTTTTGTGCAAATGAATTGAACATCGCCAAATGTATACTAAAAAATATTGCACCTCTGGAATAACCCACATTCTGGGATAAGACAAAGTTCTCTGGTAATACTAGTCTCGTGTGAATAGGGCTATAGCCTTAATAATAAATACTGCAGATCTAAGCATTTCCTTGCAGTAAAATTATTCACCAAATGTAGGCAACATTTGGACTTGGGAACAGGAGTGAAGAAATATGATTGATTTATTTCTGCATCTTGAGAGAATGCGATGCTCAGTTAGATACCATCTGTAGAGGTGCCGTCTTCATCATAAAAGCATCATGAACCTTGATAGTATTTCAACCACATAAAATATGCATGGAAGCCGAAGTGAAATCTTATCAGAAAGACGTTGGGTCGTTTTCACAGCTTCATTTTTTTCTTACAACCGGTCAAACCGATGTCATTTGGACATTTGGCACAGAACATTTCCCCTTTGTCATTTGTTGTTTTATTGTCTCCAGTCCCTAAACGTCATGAAAGACGACAGAGGAAACTTTACCGATGTCAACTAGATTGAAGAATTCATTCTATCAATCGATCACATTATTCTGGTGAGCAAGGGTTTATTTAGTCTTCTAGGACAACATATATTTTTGATTTGATTTCACCTTTATTTAACCAGGCAGGCTAGTTGAGAACCATTTCTCATTCTCATATAAGGACAAAAGAGAACCTACACGTATCTAATTTTAGACACGTTGACTAACAAACAGCCTACTTATAAGCAGAAACGTATCTAAATCAGGCAACAACAAAAGAAAACGGCACCCGTCAAGAAATCGTCCTGCAGTCTTTGACTGTAGCCTATAGAGCATTTTCTATACTTGCAGGTTAGGGTCGGGTGCGGGCCTACCACATATAGTAGGGCGGTTGTGGATGGATTATTAGTAATTGCGGGCGGGTGAACAGCTGACCCTCGCGCACCACTAATCTGTATCCTCATCACCGTCTGGTGTCCTCCCTACCTTCCTCTTCCTCCTCCTCTTCCTCTTACCATCCCACCACTACTCTCTGGAATTTGTTTGCCCATTTGCATTTGATGGTTTGTTGTATCCTTCTGATAAATAAGTGAGAATCGTTGGGCCCCACAACTCCAACCACAGCACATGGTTGAAGTCAGCTCCCTGACCTGATTCAGGTCAGCTTCATTAAACGCAACCCCAGGGCCTCTCGCTCTCTCTCCTCTGCTCAGTTTTAGATGCAGGGTGTGTGTGTTTGCCTGTGTAGCGTCGTCTCTTCATAAACCATTCGGTGGCGGATATGTATCCCAGGAGGTCTTTCATCGACTCCTTACTTCCTCTCAAGGGACAAATCAACCTCCTCCAATTAGCAGCTTAGAGCCACAGCTCTGGGAATACGACTGGTGTCACAGCTGAAGTTATCACCCTGCCATAGCCTGTGCCCCCGAAGGACTGAACTATGTGTGTGCATGCAAGGACTGGGGCTATAACGGCTGTAGCCGTGACACGAAGCACTCTGAGCCTGGCAGTGGGAGTCGAGGCAGGCCACTAGGAGTCCTCTGAGTGTCTGTGTGCAGTGACTCTGAAACTGCAGTGGTAGGCTAGGCAATCAGACAATACTAGACTTGCTTGTGTTGGTCTGTCTGTCTGCCTGTAATGGGACTCTGCTTGGTCGGGCACAGGACAGGTTGTCTTGTGTTTGAACTGTTTTAGTCCCCTCCTGGCTCGGAGGGTGTGGTCAGTGGGAATGGTCTTCCAGTTCTTCTTTGATCAAGACAAGAACTTCCAAACGATGCCATCTGTATCCACGTCACCATCCTGTGTCCTCCCTTACCTTCCTCTTCTGTTCCTCCTCTTCTGATCTATGGAGTTTGTTTGTCCATCCGATGGCTTGTTTTATCCTTAGGATAATAATTGAGAATTGTGGTCTCCCAACTCAACCACAGGGCATGGTTTAAGTCCCAGACTACGTCTCGACCACTCCAAGACCTCTCTCTCTCTCTCTCCTCTGTTTGAGATGCAGGGTGTATGTGTGCATGTGTGGTGTGTGTGTGTGTGTTTGGCTGCCTGCCTGCACATTTGACTTAAAGGAGACAGCCAACAGCAACAAACAGTATATCACCCAGCACAAATCAAGCCTGTAATCATGTATTTAGTAGGACACGGACATACGATGACACTGCCGAGATAACCGAGTCCTACACACTTAGAAAAAAGGGTTCCAAAAGGGCTCTTTGAGGAGGGATAGGTTTCTACAAACAATAGTTTTGAGTTTTGCTCCTAAGAACCCTTTATGGAAGACAAGGGTTATTTGTTAGGCAAAGAGTTCAACCAATAATCTTTTTTATCCTAAAGAACCGTTTTTGGAAGAAAGGGTTCTTTGAACATTCTTTGGAAGGCAAGAAGGGAGTAAAACCCTCAAAACCACACCTATCATTATCATATTTCCCAGCATGCTCCATTACAGGTTGATTTTCTGAATTGTTTGTTTTAATGTCTGTGTTTGTGCTTGTACATTGATTGATCTTATGCTACATAAAGATACATAATGTACATTTTTATAAAGTAATCCAATCTGTTAGAAGTAATACATATTGCACCCATTACTGAGATGGTTTTCCTAGTTTAGATAGTCCCATTATTCAAATCTTCCCTACCCTGGTAGTCATTCTGCAGGTTGTGGGTGATTTCACATCACTTTGCAAGTCAGCATAACGTGAACTGCAGACCAGATGTGGCCTGAAAACTAGGAGTTTCCTAACATGCTGTGTTAGGGTATGACTCTCAAAGAAAGTACTTATGATAGACTTCATGTATTGTCATAAAGAGTTTAATTTTAAAGGCTAATAAGGCTGGTGGAACCGTTCACAGAGGGTTCTAGGTAGAACCATTTACAGGGGGTTCTATGAAGAACCCTACATAGAGAGTTCTAGGTAGAACCCTCTGCAAAGGTTTCAACCTTGCACCAAACCGAAGAACCCTACATGATTCTACTTGGCACTTTTCCCCCTAAGAGTGTAATGAAGGAAACTAAGCATGCTGGGGTACCACAATAATGCCCTGCAAACAAACATGATCACAAGATGGCGGACATGTGGCATCTTGTTTACTGGCATTTTAGGTGGCTCCACAGAATAGACACAGTAACGCTTCTCTGATTGTTTCTTTCTTTCTTTCGTTTTCACTTTTTGCTTTCTTTTCCGGCTCCACGCTCACTTTCCATCTCCTTTTCTCTCTTTATCTCTTCACACACAACCTCTCTCTACGTCTCCCATTCTCTTTCACATACACTCCCTCACACGCAGGCACGCACGCGGACATGCATGCATGCATTGCTGATGAGTGCGTGTGTGCTTTGCTGAGGATGTGAGAACTATTAGCTAACAGTGTCATAGTTGCAGGGGACCCTGTCTGTCATCTCTCACAGCATCAGCATATCCACTTCCTGACGCCTCACCGCCCAGGCAGACAGTCAGGGGAATCCCACAAATGTACCCATGACCTCGACTAACCTGTGCTCCCGCACATCGACTCTGTACCAGTACCCCCTGTATATAGCCTTGTTACTGTTATTTTATTGTTGCTCTTTAATTATTTGTTACTTTTCTATTATAATTTTTTTAAATTTGTATTTATTTATTGTTTGCTTCAGTTTATTTAGTAAATACTTTCTTAACACTTGTTTTTTCTTAAAACTGCATTGTTGGTTAAGGGCTTGTAGGTAAGCATTTCACTGCAAGGCTATTCTATTCGGCTATTTGATGAGATGACAAAACACATGATTGATGACATGCTACTTGACAATCCACCACAGCATGCATTGCCATTGTTATGACCCTCTCCTGTCAATCATTTAGCCCCTCCAAGCCTTCACACTGGGCAGAGCCCCCCCCCCCCCCCCCCTCTCCCCGCCTCTACTGGGCGTGTCCTCCTCAAATCAGAAAGCTCATGTCATCTCATGTCTAGGGCCCTGTGTTTTGGTTAATCATGCCAGATGACCTGAATTTTAACCTTAATTTAAACTGTCGCCTTTTCTTTTTATGTCAGATGGTCCAGCACCATCCTCAGACAATTCTTTTCACTTGTGGCCCAATTCTCATTTCTGGAAAAGGCCATGTGACATGACTAACCAAAACACAGGGCCCTACTCATGTCAAATGATTATAGAGAGATGGAAAGAGATAACCATCTCCTTTGTGTTCCTCCCTGTTCCTATTTCATTTCCTCTCACTGACCACGGTCTTACCTTTTTTCCACTCAAGGATCGGCAGAGGAATCACTCGATATTACCATGACAACCCTGCAGACGACAGCACCGGTCTGTGTGTGTGTGTTTGTGTGCGTGCGTGAGTGAGTGAGCGAGAGAAAGAGGGTGTGTGTCCTGTCAGTAAAGAGCACTCAAAGCTGAAGTTCCTTCAGCAGCAGGAGGAAGGGCAGTGAGAGAGAGAGAGACAGAGAGTGAGAGAGAGACAGAGAGAGAGAGAGAGACAGAGAGAGAGAGAGAGACAGAGAGTGAGAGAGAGACAGAGAGAGAGAGAGAGACAGAGAGAGAGAGACAGAGAGTGAGAGAGAGACAGAGAGTGAGAGAGAGACAGAGAGATATATATATATATATATATATAGAGAGAGAGATAGATAGATAGATAGATAGATAGATAGATAGATAGATAGATAGATAGATAGATAGATAGATAGATAGATAGATAGATAGATAAATGCACAGACTGGGAGTACAACTAACTCCTCCATCTGCTGGATGCTGTAGTGTAACATACTAGCCACCAGGGGCACTGCAGCTCATGAGACGTTACAGCAGCCATTAAGGTTTGAGACGAGAGGGGATTTCTGTTCTGTTCTCAAACTGTTAAATCTCTTCTGACACGGACAACGCCTCTGTCATATACTATGTGTGTGTGTGTGAGTGTGTGTGTGTGTGAGTGAGTGTGTGTGTGTTTGTGTGTGAGAGAGGTGTGTGTGTTTGTCCTTAAACCTCGTAAAAGGTCTGACGGATGGCTACTGACAGATCAATGTCTTTGACATTACATAACCCCCCCCAAACACATGCACAATCTCTCTTTCTTACACCCCCCCCCCCCCTTACACACACACACACACACACACACACACACACACACACACACACACACACACACACACACACACACACGCCTTCACTCACCCCATCACACAATCATTACACAAACACCCTCTTCATCCACCACTGGCCAGCCAATGGACACAGTCTAGATGGTCATAATCCCTGAAGTTGGAGGGGGTAATCCTTGTGTAATATTAGCAGACAGCTAGTGTTAAGGCTGCTGCTCAGCAAGCATAATGGGGGAGAGAAGAGAGTGGCGATGCTGCTCGGTCAGGGTGGGGTGGTGGTGCTGCTGCTGGTCTTACTGGCTAGTAATCCCCTCCGTTGCAATGGCCACTTTGTCCTCTGAGTGATTAGTTCCTGCTGTGGGAACAGTTTTATCTGCCCTCAACATCTCATCATCCAGATGCCATTGTCCCCCCCCCCCCCCCCCCCCATCAGCCTGATCTGTTAGAGTGTGTGGAGTTAGGGAGTATTACTGTTGTATAGCACACTGGGATTAAAGGGGCAATCTGCGATTCAAAGAACAACAGCAGAGGAATGAGGCTTTTATAAGTTATTTTTTTTTTTGCTATATATACACAATTTCTAAAATGGATATACTAATCCTAGATCGCTTCTTTCAAGGGATGAGTTGATTGAACCATATTGTTAAAAGTATCCGCCATGACCATTAGGCCCACTGTTAGCCGTAGTACCAATAATGGTACTTATGGCAGGAATAGGGCAACTGTATTTTCTTAGTCAGTCTACCGGAACAGAAACTAGTCATGGCAGCAGTTACATCACTGTTTGAAGCATTAGGAGTTTCACAGCTCCAGTGCTGTTGTGTTGACTGGTGACGGTGTGTCCCCCTGACTGGTGGCAGTTGGTCCAATCAGCTCCACTCTGTCTGTGTGTCCATGTGACTGCTGGATGGCTATTGCTCCAATCAGCTCCAATGTATGTGTGTCCCCATACAGTCCAAAAAAAGCCCTCCTGTCCCAATCTGTCTTTCCAGCTGTCCCTCTGTGATCCCCTCTCCTCTCCTGCCCTTCCCTCTCCTCCTCTCCTCTTACTGCCACTCTTACATCACACAAGGAGGTAATAGGATTAGCTGCTAGCTGCCGCTGGGCTCCCATTTCAGATGAGCTGAGCAGATTATACAGCTTCAGAGTTAGAAACACACACTGCATCAAACCGTACTGACTGACTGACTAGCTGGCTGATGGAATGAGGGACGAATGGGGAGAAGTGGGGGGTGCGCATGTATGTTTGAGACAAGGGATGTTAACACGAGTTCTCTTCTAAACAAAGTATGCATGAGTTACGGCTTTATTTTCCTCTTGTGTGTGTGCATGCGTGCATATGTGTGAGTGCGTTTGTGTATGTGCGTGCGTTTGTCCCTGAGAATGTCCTCCTCACCATTCTGAATGTGCTCCCCCCTCCCCCTTCTCGTATACCAGATTTAAAGGGAAGAGATTGTCAATAAGTACTCATAATGGGTCAAGGCCATGTAGAAAAGGCTGTAGTAAAGTGGATAAAGACTTTTTGTATGCTTCCGGAAGCTTGGCGAGTGTCCCAAATGGCACCCTATTCCCTATATAGTGCCCTATCTTTGACCAGAGTCCATCAGGGTTGGGTTCAATTCCATTTCAATTGTTGTTGAAATTGCGATCCAATTACGATCTTCTCTCATCGCTGCAATTCTCAACGGGCTCGGAAGAGGCAAAGGTCGAGTAATGCGTCCTCCGAAACACGACCTGCCAAGCTGCGCTTCTTAACACCCGCTCGCTTAATCCGGAAGCTAGCCGCACCAATGTGTCGGAGGAAACACCTTTCGCCTGACGACCGAGTCATCTTGCAGCCACCTGGCACCACCACAAGGAGTCGCTAGAGCATGATGAGCCAAGTAAAGCCCCCCCCCAGCCAAACCCTCTCCTGATCCGGACGATGCTGGGCCAATTGTGTGCCGCCCTATGGGACTGCCGGATCGAACCCCAGGCTGTAGTGACGCTGCAACACTGCGTTGCAGTGCCTTGGATCGCTGCACTGCTCAAGAGGCCCTTGGTTTATTTTCTGAATTGACTGGAATTGAAATGGAATTGGGACACAGCCGTTGATGTTTACTTAGAAATATATTTTTTGGAGCCCACATTGAATACAAAATGTAAAGGAATCCTTCAAGTAATGTAGCCTATCGAAATAATTCCCTTTATAAAACAAACACAACGTTGCTCAATTATTTCATGGTTGGTACATTTTATTGACATAAAGAACTATATAATGTAACTCGATTTGTGAAATCTATCTGACTGTAGCTGTTGGTTTGAGTTGAAGAGTTTTTGACAAACTAGAGGACAAATCTAACTTCTTTAAGAAAGAGCAGATATGATTTGAAAGTAATAGATCACCTTCAGCCCACTTGAAAGTCACAGGTGAATGAAGGTTAGGTTTTACCTCCATTGCCATTTTTAAAAGGATAGTTCACCCCAATTACAAAAAGGGTGTCTTGGTTTCCTTACCCTGTAAGAAGAACAAGATTTTGACATATTTTTTCCCCCCCAAAATGCACACCTGCTCATTCAAGGGATTTTCTGTATTTTTACTATTTTCTACAATGTAGAATAACAGCGAAGACATCAAAACGACAAAAAAACACATATGGAATCATATAGTAACCAAATAAGTGTTAAGCAAAACACCAGTTTCAATGTCAACAGTGAAGAGGCGACTCCGGGATATTGGCCTTCAAGGCAGAAATCCTCTGTCCAGTGTCTGTGTTCTTTTTCCCATTTTCATCTTTTCTTCTTATTGGCCAGTCAGATATTGCTTTTTCTTTGCAACTCTGCTTGAAGGCCAGCATCCCAGAGTCGCCTCTTCACTGTTGACATTGAGACTGGTGTTTTGCGGGTACTATTTAATGAAGCTGCCAGTTGAGGAATTGTGGGGCGTGTTTCTCAAACTAGTCACTCTAATGTACTTGTCCTCTTGCTCAGTTGTGCACTGGGGCCTCCCACTCCTCTTTCTATTCTGATTAGAGACAGTTTGTGCTGTTCTGTGAAGGGAGTAGTACACAACATTGTAAGAGATCTTCAGTTTCTTTGCCATTTCTCGCATGGAATAGTCTTCATTTCTCAGAACTGGAGTAGACTGATGAGTTTCAGAAGAAAGGTCTTTGTTTCTGGCCATTTTGAGCCTGTAATCGAACCCACAAATGCTGATGCTCCAGATACTCAACTAGTCTAAAGAAGGCCAGTTTTATTGCTTCTTTAATCAGAACAACAGTTTTCAGCTGTGCTAACATAATTGCAAAAGGGTTTTCTAATGATCAATTAGCCTTTAAAATGATACACTTGGATTAGCTAACACAAAGTGCCATTTGAACACCAGGAGTGATGGTTGCTGATAAATGTAGATATTCCATTAAAAAAATCTGACATTTCCAGCTACAATAGTCATTTACAATATTAACAATGTCTACACTGTATTTCGGATCAGCTTAGGCTAAGCTGCCTGCCATCCAAGACCTTAACACCAGGCGGTGTCAGAGGAAGGCCCTAAAAATGGTCAAAGACCCCAGTCATAGACGGTTCCCTCTACTACCGCATGGCAAGCGGTACCGGAGTGCCAAGTCTAGGACAAAAAGGCTTCTCAACAGTTTTTACCCACAAGCCATAAGACTCCTGAATAGGTAATGAAATGGCTACCCGGACTATTTGCATTGTGTGCCCCCCCCCCCCTCTTTTACACTCCTGCTACTCTCTGTTTATCACATATGCATAGTCACTTTAACTATACATTCATGTACATACTACCTCAATTAGCCCGACCAACCAGTGCCCCCGCACATTGGCTAACCGGCCTATCTGCATTGTGTCCCGCCACCCACCACCCGCCAAACCCTCTTTTACCCTACTGCTACTCTCTGTTATTCAGAGACAGTAGTGGCAGGTAGCCTAGTGGTTAGAGTGTTGGACTTGTAACAGAAAGGATACAATATTGAATCCCCGAGCTGACAAGGTAAAGATCTGTCGTTCTGCCCCTGAACAAGGCAGTTAACCCACTGTTCCAAAGCCATCATTGAATATAAGAATTTGTTCTTAACTGACTTGCCTAGTTAAATAAAGGTAAAAAAAATATATATATAGTCACTTTAACCATGTCTACATGTACATACTACCTCAATCAGCCCGACTAACT
Organism: Oncorhynchus kisutch; assembly: GCF_002021735.2. Lineage (NCBI taxonomy): Eukaryota > Metazoa > Chordata > Actinopteri > Salmoniformes > Salmonidae > Oncorhynchus > Oncorhynchus kisutch. Next base: position 59,630,510 of record NC_034184.2, on the reverse strand, counting down.
GATGCCTGTATATAGCCTCTCTACTGTATATAGCCTCTCTACTGTATATAGCCTCTCTACTGTGTATAGCCTTGCTACTGTGTATAGCCTCACTACTGTATGTAGCCTCTCTATTGTATATAGCCTCGCTACTATATATAGCTTCTCTACTGTATATAGTCTCGCTACTGTATATAGCCTCGCTACTGTATATAGCCTCTCTACTGTATATAGCCTCGCTACTGTATATAGCCTCGCTACTGTATATAGCCTCGCTACTGTATATAGCCTTGCTACTGGTATTTTTCACTGTCTTCTTACTGTTGTTTTTATTTCTTTACATACCTATTGTTCACCTAATACCTTTTTTTAATAAAACATTTCTTAGAAATTGCACTGTTGGTCAGAGCCTGTAAGGAAGCATTTCACTGTAAGGTCTACCTACACCTGTTGTATTTGGCGCATGCGACAAATACACTTTGTTTTGATTTGGAATTTGATGTTATTTTAAATGGACAAAAAATGTGACCCCGAACTTTTGAATGATACTGTATAAATATATATTTTATTTAAAAAAAAAACTAGATGGAAAAATGCTTTCAGTGTAAACTTAAATGACTAAAACCAGCTATGAAGTATGTCGAAAAGATCATGGAATAATCATATATTTGAGAACTAACAATCACCAAAATAAAAGCTAGGTAGTCAGGGAGGATTTTCCATTCCAAAAACATGACAATTTTTTTGTACTTTTACCTCTTTTTCTCCCCAATTTCATGATATCCAATTGGTAGTTACAGTTTTGTCCCATCGCTGCAACTCCCCTACGGACTCGGGAGAGGCGAAGGTCGAGAGCCATGCGTCCTCCGAAACACAACCCTGCCAAACACAACCCTCCCCTAACCCGGACGACGCTGGGAAAATTGTGCACCGCCTCATATGGGTTTCCCGGTCACGGCCAGCTGTAACACAGCCTGGGATCGAAACCAGGTCTGTAGTGATGCCTCAAGCATATTTGTTTTGATATTGTTAGAGCAAAAGACCTAAGCATTAGCCATGGCAAAAAGCTAACATTTCTCTACACCAGCAAGATGGGGGCCTAGACTGCTTACTGGGAATTAAAGATTTGGACAAACTATCCCTTTAACTCCAACACTTCCCCTTGAGAATAATGTGACCTTCACTCCAACATGGCTGGAACATAAATGTGAGGAATTTGTTATTTGTACCTTCCATTTCTGTCGTACGCGGTGAAAATGAAATATGTACACGTGTGACCTACAAGAAGACTGCTGCAGAGCTTCTATGATGGAAGTTGTTCTAGGGACGTGTGCGCACGTGTGTGTGCCTTCATGCGTGCATGTCCTAGAGGCCTGTGCTCTCTAGCCTCAGTGTTGCCTGAGGGTAAAGGTCAGACAGAGCTAGCACCACACAGTAAAAAAAAGACACTCTAACTTAATGCTATCTAGGTTTACACAAACAGCACAATGCTACGATAACATTCCCACGACAGCACGATAACCATTACCGAAACGCATGCATGATAATGTTTTACAGCACAAGCAACATAGCCTTCATGGGGTTGTGTGGCACAATAAACACTTATGTAAAATAACTTTATAACGTTCACACAACCACGAGATAACGTTGCCCAATCGTTACTCTAACATCCATGACCATCCCACTGGGCATCAGACATCAGATCAACATCCAGTCATGATTGATATTTGAGTTGTCAAGAAACATTAATTGAGTGATGCAACGCTGATGGAACGTGATCATTTCAACAAGGTACGGTGAAATGATGTGGAAACCATGTTGACTCAAAGAATTGTGGTCCAGTGGGGTGTGAGGTCAAACAAACAAAATGACTGCATTCCAGGCTGACTACAATGCAGATCAAATCAAATTGTATCTGTCACATGCGCCGAATACAACACCTTACAGTGAAATGCTTACTTTCAATCCCTTAACCAACAATGTAGTTTTAAGAAAATACCTAAAAAAAGTAAGAGATAAGAATAACAAATAATTAAGTAGCAGCAGTAAATAACAATAGCGGGTCTATATACAGGGGGTACCGGTACAGAGTCAATGTGTCAATGTGCGGAGGCACCGGTGTCGAGGTAATTGAGGTCATTTTTTATTTGACCTTTATTTAACGACGCAAGTCAATTAAGAACAAACTCTTACTCACAATGACGGCCTACCGGGGAACAATGGGTTAACTGCCTTGTTCAGGGGCAGAATGACGGATCAGGGATTCGATCCAAACAACCTTTTGGTTACTGGCCCAATGTTCTAACTACTAGGGTTATTAATGTGGCTATGCATAGATAATAACAGAGAGTAGCAGCAGCGTAGGGGGAGGGGGGTGCAAATAGTCTGGGTAGCTGTTCAGGATTAGCTGTATTAGCTGTTCAGCAGTCTTATGGCTTGGGTGTAGAAGCTGTTTAGAAGCCTCTTGGACCTAGACATGGCGCTCCGGTACCGCTTGCCGTGCGGTAGCAGAGAGAACAGTCTATGTTTAGGGTGGCTGGAGTCTTTGACAATTTGTAGGGCCTTCCTCTGACACCGCCTGTTATAGAGGTCCTGGATGGCAGGAAGCTTGGCCCCAGTGATGTACTGGGCCGTACGCACTACCCTCTGTAGTGCCTTGCGGTGGGAGGCCAAGCAGTTGCCATACCAGGCAGTGATGCAACCCTTCAAGATGCTCTCGATGGTGCAGCTGTGAAACATTTTGAGAATCTGAGGACCCATGCCAAATATTTTCAGTCTCCTGAGGGGGTAGGTTTTGTCGTGTTCTCTTCACGACTGTCTTGATGTGCTTGGACATTGCCTTCCAGATCACACTACGCCTGGATAGGTAGTTAACATGAGCCAACCCCATAATGTGACTTAGCAGTCTGATGTCCAACTGTGCGGTCGATGGCGTGGCACACAAACATTGGTTGATGCAATGCAACGGCCACAATGTAGTCGGCCTGAAACATGACCAATGTCATGATATCAGTTGGTTCAGTGAGTCAGTGACTAGCTTACCTATACCATGAATTTGGTTGTCTCTCTCCTGCTTCCTGCTGCTCTCTGGTCTGGGAACATTAGTGACTCACACACAGCCCTGTCCTGAAATAAATTCTCTGCGTGTGTGTGTGTGTGTGTAAACGAGAAGCGTGGGCGTGTATGTCTGTTAGGCAATGGTTCAGTTTCTCTCCACATAAATGTCCACGTGACGTGTGGGACTGAGTGAGTGTGGTTCTTTGATGCGAGACCTTTTGCCCCCTGTAGTTGAGTTACTAACTGAGATCCATGAATGAGACGTCATAGCCAACAGAGAACGTCAGGCAGTCATTGAGGAGTGGGCCATACAGAAGAGAGCGATCACATCAAAAACTCAACACTAGAGGAATGACACCCGCTGCGTCCCAAATTACACTCTATTCCCTATTTAGTGCACTTCTCAGGCCCCGGTCAAAAGTACTGCACTATATAGGGAAAAGGGTGCCATTTGGGATGCACCCACCTGGAAGAGACAAAAGAGAGAGACATTTCCTGTACCTGGTAGATCTGAATTGCCTCCTCTCTCCACTATGTGATTCCTGTAGAGCGTCTTCAGAACCTTGGCACTGCCGAACCTCTTGAAGCGGCTCTTCAAGTTGTTATAATACCATTCCAGAGACTGGGTCCTCAATATCCTGGAGAGGAGGAGAAGAAAGAGGGAGAGAGAGAGATAAGGGAGAGAGAGAGTCAGTCACAGGTGAAATTAAACATGGCACAGAGTAAAGAGGATGGAGTAAAAAAAGCACAAAGGAACCAGGGAAAACTTCTAATCGCGGCCGACTCAAACTTTGGTACGACGTCATGAAATCCATTAAGAAAACGCAAAGTTTAATTTGATGCCTTTGTATTACCGTGGCAGAGAGATAACGACAGTTTATCGCTTTCGGGCGACGCTGCGCGTTTCATGGGAAACACTTTCCCTTGTGAACAGACGAAGTCAGGGAGAGAAAGCTGGCTGTCTTGTTCTCCGTCCATGGGCTGCATCTGAAATGGCACCCTTTCCCCCTACATAGTGCACTAGGGAAACCCATAGTGCTCTGATCAAAATGAGTGCACTATATAGGGAATAGGGTGCCACCTGAGACACAGCCAGCCCCTGGTGTTATGTCACGGAGTCAAGTCAGGCAGTCAACAGTCCCATTCACAGCCCTTCTCCAGCACTTTTATTGGAATAAGTATCTTGTTAACCCGATGATCCAATGCCATTGGAGTGTATTGTGTATGTTTCCGTGTGTATTGACTGTGCATTGAGGGTGTGTGTGTGTCTGTATGTGCATGTGTGTGTATGTGTTGTGTGCATGCATGTGTGTTTGGATGCCAAATCCTTTTTCTCACGGGTTGGTGTGGATCTGTAGCTGGTATGTGTTTAAAGGGCGCTAGCTGCTTGTCCAGACCAGACTGCTGTGGTCTGTGTGTTACGTAAGCAGTCATTTATGCTGGAGTGTGTTCTGATTTACAAAACATGAGAAAAGCGCTCGCCTTGCGCCACTGTTGCATCGGATTGCGTGAATCTCTGCCAACTTTGTTTTTAATCTCTCCCAAACCTCCGCCCGCCCTATTTCATTTCACACCAAACCCGTCGTACATACTGCTCACATAATGATGCGCGCACACACACACACACACACACACACACACACACACACACACACACACACACACACACACACACACACACACACACACACACACACACACACACACACACACACACACACACACACCGTATCCAACAATACAAAGGAGGTCATGTGCAGAAGGGCGGGGATTGGCTAATTTTAAACCCAAAAAAAGAAAAGAGGATATTCTGTATCTATTGGCAATGAATATGAAAAGCGATCAAAACATTTGTGTAAAACATTAATTTAAACAAGTGCATAACATTCTAAACAACAGGCTTTCACATTGAGGAGTTAGAATGTTATTCATATGTATCCCTTACGTGTCTATGAAACCCAGATGATGGTTTTGATTGACCAAAACCCATTTTAGCGCTAAATGACTAACCTAACGATGAGGGGCCAGCTGGATGATAGGTCTGGGGCGGCAGGTAGCCTAGTGGTTAGAGCGCTGGGCCAGTAAACGAAAGGTTGCTGGATTGAATCCCTGAACTGACAAGGTAAAAAAATCTGTCGTCCTCCCCCTGTGCATAATCTGTTTTGTCATATTATATACACTACCGTTCAAAAGTTTGGGGTCACTTAGAAATGTTCTTGTTTTAGAAAGAAAAGTATATTTTTTCTCCATTAAAATAACATCAAATGGATTAGAAATACAGTGGACATTGCTAATGTTGTAAATAACTATTGTAGCTGGAAACTGAAGATTTTTTATGGAATATCTACATAACCGTACAGAGGCCCATTATTCTCAACTGGCAGCTTCATTAAATAGTACCCGCAAAACACCAGTATCAACGTCAACAGTGAAGAGGCGACTCCGGGATGCTGGCCTTCTAGGCAGAGTTCCTCTGTCCAGTGTCTGTGTTCTTTTGCCCATCTTAATCTTTTCTTCTCATTGGCCAGTCTGAGACATGGCTTTTTCTTCACAACTCTGCGTGAAGGCCAGTAGTACACAGCGAGGGAGTAGTACACAGCGTTGTACGAGATCGTCAGTTTCTTGGCAATTTCTCGCATGGAATAGCCTTCATTTCTCAGAACAAGAATAGCCAGACACGTTTCAGAAGAAATGTATTTGTTTCTGGCCATTTTGAGCCTGTAATCGAACCCACAAATGCTGAAGCTCCAGATACTCAACTCGTCTAAAGGCCAGTTTAATTGCTTCTTTAATCAGAAGAACAGTTTACAGCTGTGCTAACATAATTGCAAAATGGTTTTCTAATGTTCAATTCGCCTTTTAAAATGATACACTTGGATTAGCTAACACAGCGTTCCATTGGAACACAGGAGTGATGGTTGTACGCCTATGTAGATATTCCATAAAAAAATCTGCCATTTCCAGCTACAATAGTAATTTACAACAATAACAATGTCTACACTGTATTTCCGATCAATTTGATGTTATTTTAAATTAACAAAAATATTTCTAAGTGACCCCAAACATTTGAACGGTAGTGTATGTTACCCCTCACTGCCCTGATGAAAGTAAGAGAGTGTGTGGGAGAGAAAGAGATAGAAGGCGTGTTTGTGTGTGCCAGGCAGGAGTGAGTGTGTCTCTCTACGCCAACCCGAGACGAACCAGGTACATATAGAGACGGGAGCAATGGGTACACTGCTAATGGAGGATCCTGAGTGCCCCTGAAGGATGTCGGGTTTTGTAGACTCTCATCCCTCCCTCTGTTCTCTGTGTATTTATTATCTATCCTCCTCTCCTGCCAAATGTGGCCGGCTTCCTTAATTCACGCCCAGGGTCATCCATGTAACGGTAATGGCTGCCAAAAGCGAGCGCGCCCAAATTAAAAGGCCCGGCTGTTTTTTGACTGTATTTATTTTTCAATCCCTGGCTGCTTGCTCCTCACCGCCACCACACGGTCAAACAGGAAATCAATAAATAAACTAGCAACGGAAGAGAACCAGGGGAGAAATACTAATGACACAAATACTAGTGACACAGAGGTATATTGAACAACAGGAATTGTCCCGTGGGGTGTTTAGTTAAGTGGTAGAGTTAGGCCACACAAAATGACATCAATCTTGCCCACAGCGGAATCGAGTGGTATCCAGGCGTCTACGACGTGAGGCAATTTCACCTCGTTAGTGAAATGTGAACGTGTAATTGTTGATTAAACAGGAGGTTGAGACCTCATTTGTCACGTTGCTGTGTGGTGAGTTTGGGACTAGAAAAGCCAGTGCTATCAGATCCACGCTCATGCATATTTCAGTTCTGAATCAGTGGGCTCAACGTGCAGCAGAGCAGCCCTCCTCTCCCTGCGCCTGTCACTCAAGACAGGTAGTGAAACAGACGGGTGAGAATGTATAGTTCAGGTCCGGCATCTGCTCCTTCTCTCCTCCTCCCTGACAGGCTACTTAAACGTCAAGCTATCCACTACACTAACCCTCCAAAAATGAAGTCAGCACAGTAACCCTGTCAAATTAAGTCCGTATATTAACCTCTTCAAATTAAGTCAGTACACTAACCTAACCCTCCTAAATTAAGTCCATACATTAACCGTTTTTGTGAGGAGGAGTATTTTCGGAGAGGGAAGTGTTGTGATCTATGGAACATAACATCTTGTGTGTTTATCCGATATGAGGAAGAATCAAAAGTGAGAATTTGGGAAAGTGAAGTGGATAAGGGGAGGAGGTTTCGGTTGGCAGCCCACTGCTGTAGTACAGCAGTTTTGTGCAAATCCATATTCCATAATAAGGATAAGAAATTCCACGTTTCCTGCTCACATGAATAAGGGAGCGGGATTCCTTTGGAGTGTCTCTTCGTCTTTTGGTTTCTTGGTGCAGAATTTGCCTGCATTACTCCCTCCTCACCCCCTTGCCTTGGAGCTTGGGAGGGAAAGGTTCCCCAACCTAAACGTAATATAGTAAACGAAAATACGGGAAACTCAAATTAGTATGATACGTTACGTTTGGTATGGTACGTATTCCTTTATGGATGTCCTTCACTCATTTCGTATTATACTGTATGTTATGAATTACAATTGGTATGATGTTACATGTTCCAATTCATATATATGTTATGGTTTGCAATACGTATGATATGTTACAAATTCCAATTTGTTGCTATTAACGTTAGTTAGGTGGCTAATTGGCTAACGTTAGCTAGGTTAGGGGCTAGGGGTTTAAGGTTATGGTTAGGGTTAAGTGTTACATTTAGGGTTAGGAGTTAGGTTAAAGTGTTGAGTTTAGGGGAAGGGTTGTCTAACACGCAAAGTAGTTGCAAAATAGCTCAAACGTAAAGTGGCTGCAAAGTTGCTAAAATGCTAAAGTTGTCCGTGATGAGATTCAAACAGGCAACCTTTGGGTTGCTAGACGCTCGCATTAAACGCCCCACCCACCCTCCTTTCGTTTTTGCCTTGAGTAACGTTCTGTCCTATATAACCATACCTAACGTAACATTTTCGTTTACAATGTTACGTCTAGTCTATGAGACCAGGCAGGCATCCCTCCCCCTCCTCGTCTATCTCGCTCTCTCTTCTCCGATCAATTTGCACATATAAATGCGATTTAAATAAAATATGTATGTGAAGTGCAGAAAATAAGCCCCTCTGTGGTTCTGCCAAGCTCCCACTTCCCCGGGCAAAATAAACTATTACCATTATTGACTTTCTGAGGCTTCTAATGAATCAGTGTGCTTTCTGTCAAGGGTGGGTGTGGTGCAGGGAGAGGGGAGGCGAGGGGTGGGGCTGGGTAAAAACACTGTTTCTTTAACATCAAAGATCAAATAGAATCTCCGCTCTGAAACCCTACAGAACATCCCTCTATTTAAGGAAAGAAAATGCTGGTGAAATAAAGCAGGTCTGTGTTTTATGTTTAGTGTCGGAGTTTTGAAGTCTGAGAAGGACATCTTAATGAGTTTGCTGTGAAATGTTTGAACGGTGCTTGTGGGATCTGACCATTTCAATCACAGGATGTGTCAAAACGTCATGGGAGGTTCAAGTTATGTGTCGAAACACATTTCCCCCCCTGTCTGTTGAAAAGCTAGAAAAAAAGTGTATTTTTGTGTGGGAAAATCTTACAGGAAATGATACACAGACACCCACATTTATTTGCCATTGGGTGTAAATGTAATTCAATAAAACCAATTCCATTTACAGACACAAAAACAAATGAGTCCAGACATCCTTTTAACGTGATTTCAATCATAACCGGACAGCTATAAGCGCGGCACAACAGAAAAGGTGAAAATGGTCAGCATTAGACTATGCATTTCACTAACGAGAGAACATGCAAAACATCTGATTTATATAAATCCTTCTGTAATAATGTTTGGCTCTAAATATACATATCAGAGGTCTGAGCCTGGGAGCAGCAGCTTTTCATATTAATAAAAATGAACACAATAATATCATCCTCCCATCTGCCATAATCCCACCCTCCCTCTCACTCTACTTTGTGTGCGTGTGTGTGCATGCGTGTATATTCAAAGACACAGACAAGAGGGGAGTCCATCACCAACTATTATGAAGCAGTATGAGTTCTCTCTGCATCTCCACTACATTAAACATTAAAAAAAGAAAATGTAATAATTATTGAGTCATTTAGCAGATGCTCTTATCCAGAGTGGCTTCCAGGAGCAATTGGGGTTAAGTGCCTTGCTCAAGATCACATTAACAGATTTTCTTCACCAAGTCAGCTTGGGGATTTGAACCAGCATCCTTTCAGTTATTGGTCCAATGCTCTTAACCATTAGGCTACCTGCCGTCACTAGGTTACCTGTCTGAACGGGAAACCTCAGACACTGACAGACGACCGATAGCTCAACCTCATCCCTAAGAAAGGCATGCGTGCTAAGCCATCACAAGCAGTGGCATGGTCTACTTTAAGGGCCATCACATTAGACCCAGATTTTCTTGTGGCCCTCAATGTAAAGAAAGCGTTTCTGACCACAGATCTGTAGGAGGTCCGGATCGACAAAGTCCACCATGAGAAATATTGCAAACCCTAATCCCCAGAATAGGAATCCCACAACAGACCCAGACAGGGATCAGCACATCATCCTTTCCCCTGAGAAAGGGATACTATCTTGGGCCATCACAGGCAGTGAAGTGGCCTGGCCCTGCTGGTTCACAATAAGAGGTGAACACTTGAAATATCCTTTAATCCAGCGAGCGTGTTCAGTGCAGAGCCCTAACAGGAGAGGCAGGTGAAGAGGTAGATGACAGCAGGCAGACTGAAACAGCACTAAGCCCCTCTAGAAGCTGACCTCAGAGTGTGTGTGTGTAAATATGCGCACGCACGCACGCACACAACCACACCCACACATCCCCTGGCCGATTTAGAGGGTCCAGGGTGTTCTGTCTTGCTCATTTAACTCACTTGTGTCTTAAAAAGTCTAAATATAGGAACAGCACATCCTCACTTCTGCTCAGGCACCGCTAGGCAATTCTCTCACTCACCCGAACGCTCATCTTCTCTCTCCCACCCCCCCTTCTCCACCCTCTCCATTGACCCCCTAGCACTGCAACTGGCCATGGCAGCAGCTGAGCGAGCCCTCCCAAATGGCATCCTATTCCCTATATAGTGCACTACTTTTGACCAGTGCCCATATCAGTGCGCGATGTTACCCGGCCCATCGTCACTTCCTGTTCAATGCGGAATGAGGGAGAGCTTGGTTTTGTTCTTTTGAAAAGGGTGGTTTTTTGAAAGTGTATTGGAACGTTTTTTAGTAGCTAGCTAACTGTTTAGTTTGGATCCCGCGACGCAGTTGGCATCCGTTGCTGGGACTTCTAGTCTCTGTTCAGTGATCCTGCCGACCAAAGCCGGGCCAGCTGCCCATCAAGCTAGTGGGGTTTTCTTGAGGGCTTGAAACGCAGCCCGCGACATGGTATGTGGCTGGGACCACGGATTGTCTCTGGTTTGTGGCTGTCTAGATCCCTGCTGTTTGTTGTTTTCAATCTTCCCTGTGACCTACCCTGTCTGGAACTGTGAGGAGAAACAGCGTAACCTACGTTCCTAGCTACCAAATCAAATCAAATTTTATTTGTCACATACACATGGTTAGCAGATGTTAATGCGAGTGTAGCGAAATGCTTGTACTTCTAGTTCCGACAATGCAGTAATAACCAACGAGTAATCTAACCTAAAAATTCCACAACAACAACCTTATACACACACAAGTGTAAAGGGATGAAGAATATGTACATAAAAATATATGAATGAGTGATGGTACAGAACGGCATAGGCAAGATGCAGTAGATGGTATAGAGTACAGTATACACATAGGTGATGCGTAATGTAGGGTATGTAAACATTATATTAAGTGGCATTGTTTAAAGTGGCTAGTGATACATTTTTACATCCATTTTTCCATTATTAAAGTGGCTGGAGTTGAGTCAGTATGTTGGCAGCAGCCACTCAATGTGTGTGGTGGCTGTTTAACAGTCTGATGACCTTGAGATAGAAGCTGTTTTTCAGTCTCTCGGCCCCAGCTTTGATGCACCTGTACTGACCTCGCCTTCTGGATGATAGCGGGGTGAACAGGCAGTGGTTCGGGTAGTTGTTGTCCTTGATGATCTTTATGGCCTTCCTGTGACATCGGCGATGCTGCGCCTTCTTCACCACGCTGTCTGTGTGGGTGGACCAATTCAGTTTGTCCATGATGTGTACACCAAGGAACTTAAAACTTACTACCCTCTCCACTACTGTCCCGTTGATGTGGATAGGGGGGTGCTCCCTCTGCTGTTTCCTGAAGTCCACGATCATCTCCTTTGTTTTGTTGACGTTGAGTGTGAGGTTATTTTCCTGACACCACACTCCGAGGACCCTCACCTCCTTCCTGTAGGCCGCCTCGTCGTTTTTGGTAATCAAGCCTACCACTGTAGTGTCGTCTGCAAACTTGATGATTGAGTTGGAGGCGTGCATGGCCACGCAGTCGTGGGTGAACAGGGAGTACAAGAGAGGGCTCAGAACGCACCCTTGTGGGGCTCCAGTGTTGAGGATCAGCGGGGTGGAGATGTTGTTACCTACCCTCACCACTTGGGGGCGGCCCGTCAGGAAGTCCAGTACCCAGTTGCACAGGGCGGAGTCGAGACCCAGGAACAACGATGGCCCTCTTGAAGCATGTGGGAACAGCAGACTGGGATAAGGATTGATTGAATATGTCCGTAAACACACCAGCCAGCTGGTCTCCGCATGCTCTAAGGACACGACTGGGGATGCCGTCTGGGCCTGCAGCCTTGAGAGGGTTAACACGTTTCAAAGTTTTACTCACGTCGGCTGCAGTGAAGGAGAGTCCACAGGTTTTGGTAGTGGGCAGTGTCAGTGGCACTGTATACCATAACCAAAGACCAAAGACCAAAGACCAAAGACCAAAGCCGGTGGGAGTACCGTTGAGGACAGTGTTGTCTCTCTATCACACGTGAAGGATCTTTTAAACAAACAAAAACAAACAAAAATAGTTCCACAAGCAGTTGTTACAAAAACAAGAAAATAGCTTCAAGTGTTTTGTCCAAATACTGGTGGATTCAACAAATAAAACAATGGACGACCTGACTAGAGAGGTCCAGGACCTGAAGAACAATTTGCAGTTCTCGCTGGGTCAGCTCGATGAGTTGAAACAGGAAAACGGCAAGATGACATCAATCTGTAAGTCATTGAGAGAGGACATCAGTTCTGTGTGTGAATCCATAAAAACAATGACAGAGAAATCAGATTATCGAGGGACAAACAAGGCAGAACAACATGGCTGTGGACACAATTCCAGAATCTCTACATGAGACCTGGAACGAAGTCTGAGGACAAAGTGAGGGAAATGATTTCTGAGAAATTGAAAATGGACCACAGGAAGATTGAGGTGGAGCGTGCCCACAGGACTGGAAAACCCACCACCGGCACAGGTGACAGGCCCAGGCTGATAGTGGTCAAGTTCCTGAGGTTCAAGGACAAGGTAGGTGAGCCAACAGCAGAGGGAGCACCCCCCTATCCACATCGACGGGGGCTAATAAGTCTGGCTGCACATCTGACTTGCTGACTTACTGCAAATGTAGAAATAATGCGACTAAACTCAACAAAAAGAAGAACAACTGTATTACGAAGCCAAGATCAATGACATAAAGAATGATGAAAAACAACTTTGGAGTACTTTAAATGACATTATGGGTATAAAGATGAATTCAACTCCATCTTTCATCAAATCAGATGGCTTATTCATCACAAAACAATTTGATGTTAACACATTTTTTATGATTACTTCATTGACAAAGTGGGTAAACTTAGGCAGGAAATACCAACAACGAAAAGTGAGCTATCTTATTCATGCATAAAAAAAACAAATAATGAAAGAAAAGCATTGCAAGTTTGAATTTTGTAAAGTTAGTGTGGGAGAGGTGGAAAAATGATTGTTATCGATCAATAATTACAAACTTCCTGGCATTGACAACTTCGATGGTAGCTGACTCTATAGCCACTTCTATCTGTCATATCTTTAATCTGAGCCTAGAGGAAAGTCTGTCTCTTAATAAACTATTGGAAAAAATGGTGTTTGACCAAACACAATGTTATTTCTCTGTAAACAAATTAACAACAGACATTAAGCATACTTATAAAGAAGGGCATGGACTGCACTGACACAAATGACTGATGATTGGTTGAAAGAAATTGATAATAAAAATATTATGGGAGCTGTACTGTTAGATTTCAGTGCAGCCTTTGATATTATTGACCATAACCTGTTGTTGAAAAAAACTTGTGTGTTATGACTTTTCAACCTCTGGCATTTCGTGGATTCAGAGCTATCTATATAATATAACTCAAAGGGTTTTCTTTCATCTTTAATTTCTCTAATGTCAAACATGTAACGTGTGGGGTACCGCAGAGCAGCTCTGTAGGTCCTCTATTCTTTTCTATTTTTACCACTGGCATTAAACAAAGCATGTGTGTCCATGTATGCTGATGATTCAACCATATACACATCAGCAACCGCAGCTAATGAAGTCACTAAAACCCTTAACAAAGAGTTGCAGTCTGTTTTGGAATGGATGGCCAGTAATAAACTGGTCCTGAACATCTCTAAAACTAAGAGCATTGTATTTGGTACAAATCTTCCTTAAATTCTTCCTTAAATTCTAGACCTCAGCTGAATCTGGTAATGAATGGTGAGGCTGTTTTTATTTATTTTTTATTTTATTTTTATTTTATTTAACCTTTATTTAACCAGGTAGGCTAGTTGAGAACAAGTTCTCATTTGCAACTGCGACCTGGCCAAGATAAAGCATAGCAGTGTGAGCAGACAACAAAGAGTTACACATGGAGTAAACAATTAACAGGTCAATAACACAGTAGAAAACAAAGGGGGAGTCTATATACAATGTGTGCAAAAGGCATGAGGAGGTAGGCAAATAATTACAATTTTGCAGATTAACACTGGAGTGATGAATGATCAGATGGTCATGTACAGGTAGAGATATTGGTGTGCAAAAGAGCAGAAAAGTAAATAAATAAAAACAGTATGGGGATGAGGTAGGTGAAGAAGGGTGGGCTATTTACCAATAGACTATGTACAGCTGCAGCGATCGGTTAGCTGCTCAGATAGCTGATGTTTGAAGTTGGTGAGGGAGATAAAAGTCTCCAACTTCAGCGATTTTTGCAATTCGTTCCAGTCACAGGCAGCAGAGTACTGGAACGAAAGGCGGCCAAATGAGGTGTTGGCTTTAGGGATGATCAGTGAGATACACCTGCTGGAGCGCGTGCTACGGATGGGTGTTGCCATCGTGACCAGTGAGCTGAGATAAGGCGGAGCTTTACCTAGCATAGACTTGTAGATGACCTGGAGCCAGTGGGTCTGGCGACGAATATGTAGCGAGGGCCAGCCGACTAGAGCATACAAGTCGCAGTGGTGGGTGGTATAAGGTGCTTTAGTGACAAAACGGATGGCACTGTGATAGACTGCATCCAGTTTGCTGAGTAGAGTGTTGGAAGCCATTTTGTAGATGACATCGCCGAAGTCGAGGATCGGTAGGATAGTCAGTTTTACTAGGGTAAGCTTGGCGGCTTGAGTGAAGGAGGCTTTGTTGCGGAATAGAAAGCCGACTCTTGATTTGATTTTCGATTGGAGATGTTTGATATGAGTCTGGAAGGAGAGTTTGCAGTCTAGCCAGACACCTAGGTACTTATAGACGTCCACATATTCTAGGTCGGAACCATCCAGGGTGGTGATGCTAGTCGGGCATGCAGGTGCAGGCAGCGACCGGTTGAAAAGCATGCATTTGGTTTTACTAGCGTTTAAGAGCAGTTGGAGGCCACGGAAGGAGTGTTGTATGGCATTGAAGCTTGTTTGGAGGTTAGATAGCACAGTGTCCAAAGACGGGCCGAAAGTATATAGAATGGTGTCGTCTGCGTAGAGGTGGATCAGGGAATCGCCCGCAGCAAGAGCAACATCATTGATATACACAGAGAAAAGAGTCGGCCCGAGAATTGAACCCTGTGGCACCCCCATAGAGACTGCCAGAGGACCGGACAGCATGCCCTCCGATTTGACACACTGAACTCTGTCTGCAAAGTAATTGGTGAACCAGGCAAGGCAGTCATCCGAAAAACCGAGGCTACTGAGTCTGCCGATAAGAATATGGTGATTGACAGAGTCGAAAGCCTTGGCAAGGTCGATGAAGACGGCTGCACAGTACTGTTTTTTATCGATGGCGGTTATGATGTCGTTTAGTACCTTGAGTGTGGCTGAGGTGCACCCATGACCGGCTCGGAAACCAGATTGCACAGCGGAGAAGGTACGGTGGGATTCGAGATGGTCAGTGACCTGTTTGTTGACTTGGCTTTCGAAGACCTTAGATAGGCAGGGCAGGATGGATATAGGTCTGTAACAGTTTGGGTCCAGGGTGTCTCCCCCTTTGAAGAGGGGGATGACTGCGGCAGCTTTCCAATCCTTGGGGATCTCAGACGAGATGAAAGAGAGGTTGAACAGGCTGGTAATAGGGGTTGCGACAATGGTGGCAGATAGTTTCAGAAATAGAGGGTCCAGATTGTCAAGCCCAGCTGATTTGTACGGGTCCAGGTTTTGCAGCTCTTTCAGAACATCTGCTATCTGGATTTGGGTAAAGGAGAACCTGGAGAGGCTTGGGCGAGGAGCTGCGGGGGGGGCGGAGCTGTTGGCCGAGGTTGAAGTAGCCAGGCGGAAGGCATGGCCAGCCGTTGAGAAATGCTTATTGAAGTTTTCGATAATCATGGATTTATCAGTGGTGACCGTGTTACCTAGCCTCAGTGCAGTGGGCAGCTGGGAGGAGGTGCTCTTGTTCTCCATGGACTTCACAGTGTCCAAGAACTTTTTGGAGTTGGAGCTACAGGATGCAAACTTCTGCCTGAAGAAGCTGGCCTTAGCTTTCCTGACTGACTGCGTGTATTGGTTCCGGACTTCCCTGAACAGTTACATATCACGGGGACTATTCGATGCTATTGCAGTCCGCCACAGGATGTTTTTGTGCTGGTCGAGGGCAGTCAGGTCTGGGGTGAACCAAGGGCTGTATCTGTTCTTAGTTCTGCATTTTTTGAACGGAGCATGCTTATCTAAAATGGTGAGGAAGTTACTTTTAAAGAATGACCAGGCATCCTCAACTGACGGGATGAGGTCAATGTCCTTCCAGGATACCCAGGATACACGGGCCAGGTCGATTAGAACAAGTTAAGGAGAGTAAATTACTTGGTGTTACCTTAGATTGTAAACTGTCATGGTCAAAACATATAAATTCAATAGTTGTAAAGATGGGGAGAGGTCTGTACGTAATAAAGAGATTATTTGACACCACACTCCAAAAAGCAAGTTCTGCAGGCTCTAGTTTGGTCTTATCTTGATTGTTGTCGAGTCGTGTGGTCGAGTGCTGCATCTCTTTGTAGATACTATGCATGCCATTCTCTCTTGGCTAAGAGTTGGAGAGAGACTGACTGCATCACTTCTTCTTTTTATAAGAAATGTTGATGTGTTGAGAATCCCAAATGGTTTGCATAGTCAACTTACACACAGCTCTGACACATACTTACCCCACCAGACGTGCCCCAAGGGGTCTTTTCACAGTCACACAATTCAAGAAAGGGTACAATATTATACAGAGCCATTATTGCGTGGAACTCCGTTCCATCTCATATTGCTCAAATAAACAGCAACACCTCACAACACAACGCCTCGCCCCTATTTGACCTAGATAGTTTGTCTGTATGTACTGATATGTAGGCTACGTGTGCCGTAAAAATAATGTTTTTATGTAGTTCTGTCCTTGAGCTGTTCTTATCTATTAATCTTCTGTATTGTGTCAAGTTTCATGTTTTGTGTGGACACCAGGAAAAGTAGCTGCTGATTCAGCAAAAGCTAATGGGGATCCTAATAAAATTCCAATACCAAATAGGTTGGCATTTTTTTATTTTTTTATTTATATATTTGGGACACATCCCAGGACAGACTGTTTATATTGTGCCCAATCGGAACCTAAATCCATGCAGGTAATATGTATTGAGAGAGCAATTGGATATGAGATTTTTTTTTAAAGAGAATGGGAATAAAGAAGTCAAAAGCCTCCCTTCAAAGTATCCATCACAGTTGGTCTGGGAGATGCTGCACATGGTGTGAGATTGTGAGAGCGGTGAGTGTGCGTGTGTACATGTGAAGCGAGCATCTGTTGAAGCAAGCGGTGCAGAACAGCTACGAGGGGACAAAATCGTGAGGATTTATATGGCAGTAATCTTTTCCGTTGTCCGGAGTCTCTTCCCATTAATTCAGTAGGTGGCTAATGATAGCCACGGGTGACGCTATCCTTGTTTAGAGCAATGACATCCGTTGAGGCGAGCACAGCAGCAGCTGAAGACACAGGTGTCTGAGGAAGAAAACAAATCAATGGCCACTCCAAGCACATTTATAAAAGAACTAGCATGACCACGCTAATAATACAACATTCTAGTCAATCATAAAGTGGGAGGAGGTCAAAATAAATGGAAAAAAAACTATCCACCAAATCTATTCATTTTTAAAATGTTGACTACTTCTCCTTGTCAATGTCATACATCCTACGGGGAAATAATGTTCTTGTATTCAAACATATAATGTCGGCCCCTGGGTCGTTTGTTTCACCCGGGCAAGAAAAGGTTGACGACCCCTGCATACCTGTCTCTGACCTTGCATTGTACCAGTGGTGCAATGTAGCTCAGAGTTAGAAGGCTATTGCTGTGTTAGAAAATGTCCATCCTCTTAATGAAACCTAACACCTTAGCCGGAAAATGTAACTGGCTGGAAATGAAAGGATTTGAGATGACATAACTGCCAGGCTAAAAAGGCTTCAGATTCCTCGAGAAGGAGATCCATGCCTTGTGGAAATCCCCATAAGAACAACCCAATCACAAGCCCAATGCTTTGACGTAATGTCACCTTGCTTGTTTCATACATGGCACACCTAAAGGTTCTATATAGAACCCACAAGCTGAGGTGCTTGTGGAGGCCAGGTCATTTGATGCAACACTCCATCACTCTCCTTCTTGGTCAAATAGCCCTTACACAGCCTGGAGGTGTGTTGAGTCATTGTCCTGTTGAAAAACAAATGAAAGTCCCACTAAGCACAAACCAGAATGGATGGCGTATCGCCGCAGAATGCTGTGGTAGCCATGCTGGTTAAGTGTGCCTTGAATTCTAAATAAATCACAGACAGTGTCACCAGCAAAGCACCCCACACCATCACACCTCCTCCTCCATGTTTCACGATGGGAACCACACATGCGGAGATCATCCGTTCACTTACTCTGCGTCTCAAAGACACGGCGGTTGCAACAGAATAAAGGACAGATTTCCACCGGTCTAATGTTCATTGCTCGTGTTTCTTGGCCAAAGAAAGTCTCTTCTTCCTATTGGTGTCCTTCAGTAGTGGTTTCTTTGCAGCAACTCGACCATGAAGGCTTGATTTAGGCAGTCTCCTCTGAACAGTTGATGTTGAGATGTTGAATGTATTTGGGCTGCAATTATCTGAGGCTGGTAACTCTAATGAACTCATCCTCTGCAGCAGAGGTAAATCTGAGTCTTCCTTTCCTGTGGCGGTCCTCACGTGAGCCAGTTTCATCATAGCGCTTGAGGGTTTTTGCAACTGCACTTGAAGAAACTTTCAAAGTTCATGACATGTTCCCGGATTGACTGACCTTC
Source organism: Oncorhynchus kisutch (assembly GCF_002021735.2). NCBI lineage: Eukaryota > Metazoa > Chordata > Actinopteri > Salmoniformes > Salmonidae > Oncorhynchus > Oncorhynchus kisutch. Next base: position 59,611,718 of record NC_034184.2, on the reverse strand, counting down.
ATGTCTTAAAGTAATGATGGAATGTCTTTTCTCTTTGCTTATTTGAGCCGTTCTTGTCATAATATGGACTTGGTATTTTTTCCAAATAGGGTTATCTTGTGTCTACCACCCCTAACTTGTATACCACCCCTGATTGACAACTGATTGGCTCAAATGCATTAAGAACAAAATAAATTCCAAAAATGTACTTTTAACAAGGCACACCTGTTAATTGAAATGCATTCCAGGTGACTAACTCATGAAGCTGGTTGAGAGAATGCAAAGAGTATTCAAAGCTGTCATCAAGGCAAAGGGTGGCTACTTTGAAGGATCTCAAATATAAAATAGATTTTGATTTGTGTAACACTTTTTTGCTTACTACATGATTCCATGTGTCATTTCATAGCTTTGATGTCTTCACTATTATTCTACAATGTAGAAAATAGTGCAAATTAAGAAAAACCCTTGAATGAGTGGGTGTGTCCAAACTTTTGAATGGTACTGTATTTATAGGGGGCAATGGAGGGTGGATAAAGTTAATGGAAAGTTAATGAGTGGGGAAGGGGGAGTGCAGAAAGGTTACATTCTGTCAAAACATGGTATTGCTAAATATTATGGCTCCTAAGGAGGCAGGCAAATGGCAACAGTCTGGTTTCAGTCACTGATAAGGTAGGACAGCCGTGGATTAGGGAAGAGTGAGGAATTCGGCCCGAGGTCAGGTCAGATGAAGTGAGAAGGAACAGTCCTATCCCACACACATGACCACACCCATGAAGGTTCTACCATGAGGCAGGGCCATGACCACCCCAGTGAGAGGAACCAATTAAGTTCCTGACTAGCAACAGCGATGTACTGGCTGTCTAGATGTGCAAGGAGTTGACTCCGCCTAGTAGGAGGGTATAAATATGTGCTTGTGTAAACATGTCTTTGTAGCTGTATGACCCAGTGGCTGAATAAACTTGGTTTGAGCTTTTTCTAGTTGTCCGTGAGTCTTTGTTCAGAACCTATATGAGTATGTAGGACATACAGCATATACCTACCGCGTAGACACGTAATGACACCTGCAGAGAGGGTAAAACATTCAGGGATAGAGAAAGTGTAGATACCATTGGAGCAAAACTGTGAGAGAGAGAAAGAGAGAAAGAGAGAGAGGTGAGTAGGAAAAAGAAAGCGAGATGGAGAATTGAGATTGTCTGTCTATATTACAGAGAGAGGTCATGGCGACAATATCACACACCCAGACAGTCTTCTATTTATTCCAGACTCCTATTTATAGAAGCCTCTTTTCCCCGCCACCATAATTCCCAGTGTGTGTAATCCTTGAGGATCGATGTTCAAATGGAGAGAGAGAGAGTGTCCGTGCGGCCGCAGCAGTCAGCTATCTTTCATCTCCGGGGCTGCAGTTCCTTCAAGTGTTCTCTCTCTGCCCTGGCTCACTCCACGGGTAACAAACCATTTCTATTTGCCCTTTGAAGGCAAGTCTTTGCCTGATAAGCCAGCCGACCAGCCAACCAGCCAGTCGACCAGCCAGCCAGGCGACCAGCCAGACGACCAGCCAACCAGCCAGCCGACCTGTCGGGCCAAAAGCGGTTTCTCCCCAGAAAGGGAATATCTAGGGTAGTTATGCTGGATGGGATGTGGCCCCAGAAATGAAGGGTGAATCAACCTCTATCAAAGCATCCAAACACGGTCTTTTAGCTACTACTAACAGGCTAAACTTTTAAAGTCTGAAATATGGCATATCAATTGGCAGCACCACATCATCGTTTAAAAGGCCCGAAAACGAGACAAAGATCAACTGTGAGAGAGCAGAGGCTGTCAAATCAAACAGAGGAAGTGGAGTGCTGCTTCCTGAACCCCAAGGGCATGATGGGGAACTGTCAGTGAACTTCCTGTGAGGCTTCCTGTGTCACACAGTGGAAACGCTCTTCAAAACAACTGTGGGGTGTCAGGGACGCTCTCTTGCAGTTTGAAACGCCGCTGGTTTGAGTCTTATAAAGGGCAGTAAAATTCCACCCTCATTTATCAAACCCACGACCATCAGGGTTGTAATGTGTGAATGCTGCCGGTAGTGTAATATGGAAAAGTATTTACTGTCAGATGGTGTGTTAGTGTATCTATGCCATTTCTCTACAAGAAGGATTATCAATGTGTTCAAGTTTCACACACACACACACACACACACACACACACACACACACACACACACACACACACACACACACACACACACACACACACACACACACACACACACACAGAGCTGTGTTATGAACTATCCCCTCGCGCAGCTCTCGGCTCACTCCTAACAAAGCAGAATTTTTCCAGCTTCACTCATATTGAGCCGCTCCACATACACACAGCGAACTGACTTACCCTGCAGAGATGAGTGTGTTGTCTCTGGTCCAGGCTTACTTTAATACTCCCTCAATGGACTAGCTCACAGAGAAAGGCACCCGTGTGTGTGTGTGTGTGTGTGTGTGTGTGTGTGTGTCCGTATGTGTGTGAGTTAGTGAATGGATTACTCATAAAAGCATATCTATAATAGGAATGAATAGGGATGTAATGGATGTGTGCGTCTGTGTGTGTGTGCGCGCATGCACATGAGTGTGTGTGTGTGTGTGTGTGTGCGCGTGCATCAGAATAATTCTTCCACGCTTGTCACCCTAAGGCCACATTCTCCAGTCACTTCAGTGCATTTTACATCAGGCTGCCTTGCCAAAAACGGGGTCATAAACTCAGGCATCACTGCAGCCCGGCCAATTAACAAACCAATGAATGGCCCCTTTTCCCAAACAAGCCCCTAGCCTCCCGAGCCCCTAGGGTTCAGTTTCCTCCAAGTTACAGACACAATGCAAGCCACAAGACAAAACACTTCAGCGGCCATCTCTCTCTAACTATCTTCCTCCTCCCTGTGAATGATCCCAAACCACAAAACAAAGGTCTCTGAAGATCTGTATAATATAGCTGCAGTATATGAATAGGGAATTATCTGCAGTATATGAATATGCAAAAAAAGAAGGAATATTAATTTTATACAACATGGACAGTGAATTCAAGCTCCAATGTCTCTGTAGGTATGTCCCAAAATGGCACCCTATTCCCTATGTCGTTTTAATACTTTTTGGGTAGTAGTGCACTATACAGGGGATAGGGTGTCATTTGGGATGCGACCTGTGTCCGATAAAGACATACAACAAGCTCATTCCATTTCCTGTCCGGCTCTAACTCGTCCATAAGACAGCAGTCAGTCAGAGAGACCTAACACATCAGTCTGTCTGCTTTGGCCCATGTCCTGAGCTGTGCTGACAAGCCAGAAACGCAGCACACTTCAGCATGCCACTAGTGTGTGTGTGTGTGTGTGTGTGTGTGTGTGTGTGTGTGTGTGTGTGTGTGTGTGTGTGTGTGCAAGTACGTGTGTGTGCCCCTCGGGCAGTGTGTGGTAGCGCCCCAAATGACACCCTATTCCCTATATAGTGCACTACTTTTGACCAGGGCCCCTAGTGTACTATGTAGGGAATAGGGTGAAATTTGGTAACCAACCTACCTGTCAGGCCAGAGAGTCAGTCTGGTTTATTCACTACTCACTCAGCTCAACAGACGGAGAGACTGGGAGAGACAGACCAGGATGGATCAGTGACTACACGAGACAAGCTGTAGATATCACGCATATTAACAACTCACTTTCCCTGTTACTCTCTCTCTCTCTATATCTGTGCAAATAGAACAGTGTTACATATTTGGTTGAATCTCCAGGAGAACATTAGGAAGTCCCGGTTGACATCACGCACGCATCCTTCTGTTGCTCTTTCTCTGCAAAGAGAGTCATTATGAGAGGACTACCCATGTTTGATTGACAGTGAATCCCAATCCATGTCTCAATAGACATCACATGCATGTAAGTTTATATAGCTGTTTCGTACGCTGCCTCTCAGCCCTGAGGTCAAAGGCCTCTCTCTCTCTCTCTCCCCCTTTCTCTGTCTCTGTCTTTCTCTCTGTCTCTCTCGCTCTCATTACATAGGCAGCTATTTGCAAACCAGAGGTGCATTCAACAAGGTAAATAGTTTGCGAGCGGTAGCTAACAGAAGCTTACGAATTCCATTCGTTTTGTGATTACGCTCTCCACAGCCAATGTGAGTAAGACCTTTAAACAGGTCAACATTCACAAGGCCAGACAGATTACCAGGACGTGTACTCCGAGCATGTGGTGACCAACTGGCAAGTGTCTTCACTGACATTTTCAAACTCTCCCTGACCGAGTCTGTAATACCAACATGTTTTGAGCAGACCATCATAGTCCCTGTGCCCAAGAACACTAAGGTAACGTACCTAAATGACTACCGACCCGTAGCACTCACGTCTGTAGCCATGAAGTGCTTTGAAAGCCTGGTCATTGCTCACATCAACACCATTATCCCAGAAACCCCAGACCCACTCCAATGTGCATACCGCCCCAACAGATCCACAGATGATGCAATCTCTATTGCACTCCACACTGCCCTTCCCCACATGGACAAAAGGAACACCTATGTGAGAATGCTATTCATTGACTACAGCTCAGCGTTCCACACCATAGTGCCCTCAAAGCTCATCACTAAGCCAAGGACCCTGGGACTAAACACCTCCCTCTGCAACTGGATCCTAGACTTCCTGACGGGCGCCCCCGGGTGGTAAAGGTTAGGTAACAACACATCCGCCACGTTGATCCTCAACACGGGGGCCCCTCAGGGGTGCGTGCTCAGTCCCCTCCTGTACTCCCTGTTCACTCATGACAGCATGGCCAGGCACGACTCCAACACCATCATTAAGTTTGTCGATGACAACAGTGGTAGGCCTGATCAGGTTCTACCACTGCACCATCGAGAGCATCCTGGCGGGTTGCATCATTGCCTGGTATGGCAACTGCTCGGCTTCCGACCGCAAGACACTACAGAGGGTAGTGCGTATGGCCCAGTACATCACTGAAGCCAAACTTCCTGCCATCCAAGACCTCTAAACCAGGCGGTGTCAGAGGAAGGCCCTAAAAATTGTCAGACTTCAGCCACCCTAGTCATAGACTATTCTCTCTGCTACCGCACAGCAAGCGGTACCAGAGCTCCAAGTATACAGTAGGTCCAAGATGCTTCTAAACAGCTTCTATCCCCAAGCCATAAGACTACTGAACATCTAATCAAAGGCTACCCAGACTACTTGCATTCCACCCCCCCCCCCCCCTTTACGCTGCTGCTACTCTTTTATTATCTATGTATAAGTAACTTTAATAACACTACCCACATGTATATATTACCTCAATTACCTCAACTAACCGGTGCCCCTGCACATTGACTCTGTACCAGTACCCCCTGTATATAGCCTCCCTATTTTACTGCTGCTCTTTAACTATGTTACTTTATCATCATGTTTATCATTTTTTTAGGTCATTTTCTTAAAACTGCATTGTTGGTTAAGGGCTTGTAAGGAAGCATTTCACTGAGAAGTCTACACCTGTTGCATTCGGCACATGTGACAAATAACATTCGCCAACATAGCCAACAGTCTGAGATGGTAGCGCTGAAGTGCATTTCCTACGGTCGCCTTCTTAGAGGCAAACAGTAAACACGTAGTTTAATCCTGTTAGAAATCGTGACAGATTAAGAAAACGCAGGGCTAAAATAAGGATGTTTGGGAGGAGGATTGTGGTAAAGTGAGATATGGAGACTAGTTTGTGTGGGTGGGAATGCATCGGCTCTGTTCTGTGTTTAGTCTGCTTGCGAATGAAACAAATGAGGCTTGCTCTCTGATCATTACAATACTAATTGAACAATCGTTCGAAAAAATGGAGGGATACGTCTGGGAAGCCACGCTGATCAAGGTACTGTCGTTAAAAAGCATGTACTTAGCAGATTTCCTATAAACACTTCTGATGTCAAATGTAAATCGAAAATCGATAGGACAAAGCAGTGCAAAATGACTTATTCTAACACGCTAAATCAAAACTGATACACTGCATCAACAACATGATGTGACACTGTCTGAATTATGGCATTAGAGAACCTCATTATGCAGGCCTTCGGTGTGCATGACTTATTGCAAGCTACTATAAGCCTCAAGAGGAGGGCTAGGGCATAGCTACACCTTCGAGTTTAACGTGCCTTTGATGTTCCCCCGAGACCCCTATACTCTCTCTTTGATGTAGACACACGTGCCATAGCATTCCATGAGATGGGACTGGAGAGCGCGTAAACAACACAATGAATAGCAACTTGCACTGCCGGTGGAAATGACAGTATCATTTTGAGAAGGCAATCCAATATGAAAGTGGTCCGATTTTATAGCGATTTTACATCAATACAGTGTGGCCTAAGGCTCATAGTACCTAGTAGATTGCAGTGAGACAAACGCATTACGTGCGTATGGGTTCGGGTTGGGACACGTACCACTCCATTTACAGATTAGAAACCTTATATGGCCTACTGTGAAAGGCCACTCTGGCTGATTGCTTGCAGTCAAAGGTCAATAGTAATGCCGTGGGCCTATCTTTGGGGAAGAAGGTAGATGGGAAACCATTCAAATAGAGCAAGGTGGGTGATTTAATAGGGAGGCGAGGCGCTAACCCGCTAACTGACCTGGTGAATAAACATGCTCAGCTGGGTGTGAAAAGTATTGAACTGAATCAGACTTGTAAAAGAGGACGTCTGGGAAAATGTCTGCTGCCTGCATGCCATTCGAAAACAAAACCGCCAACAACAGCGGGACAAATCTGGAGGGGAGCGTGTGCGTGCTGAGTGTTAGCGAACTAGTTAGCACTAAGCTAGCGTTAGCCCGAGGGGGTCTTTACACTGGGCTGAGATGGAGACAACAACACCACTGTGGTTTTTGTCCCTTTGCAGTCAGGCAGTCTCCTGGGGACCACTCTGTTTACCAACAGAGCTTCAACACGGACTGCTTGCCAACAGGGAGAACTAAGGAACAGCTAGCAGCAGAGAACTGAATATTGTATAAGTTGTTGTGAAACTGTTCAACCATGATGGGCAGTAGCCTAAGGACAGGTGAATGTGTGGTCATATCCCCCCATGCTGATATACA